>NC_133538.1:249494906-250694906 GCF_048544455.1 Silene latifolia | reverse complement strand
GGAGTCACTTGCGGGAGTGGCTTCACACCCTAGTTTTCCCTCCGTGGAACCCGTCACGGGAGGGGATGTGCACATTAAGGGACATGGATTTTTAGTCGCTCGTTGATGAGCTGGACTTGGTGGGGATGGGCTGCGGTCCCCAACCGGCGGAGTGGATTACCTGTTGCGATGGGTAATCCGGTAGGGCTACACACTTCGGTGTGTAGTCAGTTACTGTGGAGGATGATCAGCCGGTTACATTGTTTGTTTGTCTTATCTTGATTGAGCGGTACTGACCCCGTGTTGTTGTTTTGTAAAACCTGCGGTGATCCATTCGGGGATGGTTAGCAGATTATAAGAGGTAATGCAGATGTATAGCTTTGGGACAGTCATGGGGAGTCATCACTTCGAGTCTAACTTCCGCTGTTACGAGTTTAGCTGTCTTTGATTTCAGTTGTATTGAGCCTTTACACTTTTACTTTGGTTGGTGTTGGAAACATGTAATCGCTAACTCTTTATATTTTAATAAAGGTTGTTTGGAATTGGTAACTTTGATATACTAACCTCGGAAAACCGAGATGGTAACAGCCTTTCATACTAGGGTAGTCCTTGGTAGGGTAGTCCTTGGTAGGGTAGTCCTTGGTAAGGTACCTTAGTATGAGGGGGTGTTTCAGGTAGGCTCTAAAGTAATAGTACATACCGATCATACGACGTTGAGGCACTTGCTAATCAAGGAAGAATCAAAACCGCGCTTGATCCGGTAGATACTTTTGCTTCAAGAGTTTGATATTGAAATTAGAGATAAGAAAGGTGTGGAGAACGTAGTAGCCGACCATCTATCTCGGCTATTCTATGAAAATGTAAACGATGGGCTACCAATTGATGATTCCTTGCCGGATGATCAATTGTTCGCTCTTGCTCTAATGGATGTCCCTTGGTACGCGGATTATGTCAACTACTTGGTATTCGGGGTCATCCGACACGACTATGACTCCCATAAGAGGAAGAAATTTTTTCATGATCTTAAGCAATATTTTTGGGAGGAGCCATGCCTTTACAAATCTTGTGCGGATGGGATAATTAGAAGGTGCATTCCAAGTGAAGAGGTGAAGCCGATAATCTCTCATTGCCATGAAATGCCAAGTAGAGGGCATGGAAGTTCACGAAAAACCGCCACAAGGGTGCTCCAATGTGGTTTCTATTGGCCTACCCTATTTCATGATGTGGAAACCTACGTCAAGGGGTGTGACAAGTGCCAACGAAGCGGTAATATCTCAAGGAGGCATGAGATGCCAATTAACTACATCCTAGAGGTTGAATTGTTTGATGTATGGGGGATTGCTTATCAAGGCCCATATCCCTCCTCCTATGGATACGAGTACATACTTGTGGCGGTAGACTATGTGAGTAAGTGGGTAGAGGCTATTCATACCAAGACATGTGATGCCAAGTCGGTTGGCAAGTTCTTGAAGAATACTATTTTTCCAAGATTTGGAGTACCAAGGGTGCTCATAAGTGATAGAGGTTTGCACTTTCATGAGAAGACCTTTGAAGCTTTGCTCAAGAAACATGGGGTTCAACATAGAAGAAGTCTTGCTTATCACCCCCAAGCCAATGGGCAAGCCGAAGTCTCCAATCGGGAAATTAAGCCTATTCTTGAGAAAACCGTAGCAAAGTCGCGAAAAGATTGGTCAATGAAGCTAGATGATGCTCTATGGGCGTACCGTACCGCCTACAAGACTCCTATTGGCACTTAGCCTTTTAGGTTGGTTTACGGTAAGCCTTGTTATCTCCCCGTTGAATTGGAGCACCGCGCCTTTTGGGCGGTAAAATTCTTGAATTTTGACTTGAAGAAAGCGGGAGAGAAAAGGCTTCTTGACATGAATGAATTGGAGGAATTTCGCCTCGATGCATAGGAGAGTTCAAGGATATACAAGGAGAAGACAAAGAAGTTCCATGACAAGGCTATTTTAAGAAGGGAAGTCAAGGTGGGAGACTTGGTTCTCCTCTTTAACTCAAGGTTTAATCTATTTTCGGGGAAGCTAAAGTCAAAATGGTCGAGACCTTTCACTGTGGTACGAGTTTTTCCCCATGGGTCGATTGAAATATCCGATGGAGACCAAGTTTTCAAAGTAAATGGACAAAGGCTTAAGCATTACATTGCCGGAGCTCCCATCATGAAGAATATAAGCTCCTTCGATACCTACCTTCTCCATACTTGATTGTAATTCATGACTTCGTCGAGCCTACGACATAAAACAAGGGCGCTACATGGGAGGCAACCCATGCAATTTGTATATAGCATGCATTTTAGGTAGACAATGAGAGCTTTGAAACCATATTTTGTCAACTTTGGATTGGTGACGGAGGTCACCTATGAGGAAAACAAGCCTCATTTCGTTTGACCCGAAATCCCGACATGATGCGTCGGCTTAATTGTGGAAAACACGAGTCCCAAGGTCAAACGAAAAGTCTCGAATTTCTAGTTTGTGAAAATTGAACAAGTTGAATGAAAATTGCTGAAAATGAGCTGAAGAGTGGGTTCTGCCGGTAGGCCGGCAGCCGGTGCCCCTACCGGTACCGAGCCCAAATTAATTTGAAGAAAATTGAAGATGGGATGTGTTCTGCCGGTAGGCCGGCAGCCGGCTCACCGGCAAGGAGCACATGGTTATTGCTGAACACGTGAAAAACCTGAAGAAAGCTGATTGGAGAGTGTGTTCTGCCGGCAGGCCGGCAGCCGGCCCACTTGTTGGACACACATCAAGATGTTGAGAAAGCTGAGTAAAATGAGAGGAGGAGTGTTCTGCCGGCAGCCGGCTCACTGGCAGGACACATCTGTCAAAATTAAAATTGAAATTGGGGACTGTTCTACCGGTGGACCGGTAGCCGGTTGGTCCACCGGTAGCGAGAACAATCTTATTTGGAGGAAAAGTCAAAAAAATTGAAAAGGGGGAGTGTGCTCAGCCGGCAGACTGGCTGCCGGTCTGCTAACCGGCACAACACAACACCAGGTCTCAATTAAAACACGCGAAACCAATTCTTTTTCTCCCATTTCGACTCATTTCTTCATCTTTCTCCCTCATTTCTCCTTCATTTTTCCTCCCAATTCCCTCTAACTCCCTCAAAACTCAACTTATCTTCAATCAAGCTTCACCAAATCCCCTCTAATCTTCAATATGGCGGGAAGGAGAATAAGAGCTGATGTTGCACGGGCTCAAGCGGAGCTAATCGAGCGCACCGCCAACGACACCAACCCCGACCCAGATTTTCCATCGGTGGAATTTGCCACCCAAACTCAAAAGGGTAAGTTTATTCTCTTTAAAAATCGTCCCCTAAGCCCTACAATGTTTTTACATCATCCGTCTTTATCGGCCCTCGGGTTAGCTAGGGAGACGGAGGCTCTTTTCACCGGGGTAGGAATGTGGGGAATGTACCACATGCATGAATATACTTACCCTCGACTTACATGAGAATTTTTGAGTAGCTTAAGAATTAGTAAGCACCGTCAGACAAATTTGGTGGCTACCCTTAGTTTTCGTCTAATGAACCGGGACCACACAATTTCTTTGAGCCGGTTGGCTAACATTTTTTGGTTAGAAAATGCCGCATCACATAACCCTCCCGCTACATTTCATTATTCCCGAGTTTGGAAGGCCATTTCCGGTCTAGAGGATGCCGTTGGGGTAAAAAGGGCCGCAATTAGTTGCCACAACCCCGTCATTCAGGTTTGGCACAGATTTATGGGATGCATTGTTCTTGCGGTGGATGAGCCGTGGGTATTTAGGACTAATGAATTGGAAATTTTAGGGTCTTATTTGTTTACAAAACCCACCGCCTTCAAAATTAATGTGGCTCACCACCTTGCTATTCATTTGTCAAAAATTGCCAATTCTCCGGGGCAAAAAGTCCCAATCCATGTGGGTGGCATCATCACCCGAATTGCTCGATCATTGGACCGTCCAGTGGTCCTTTCCACCATGAATTGGATACCCGGGGACACCTATTTGACTAAGAATTACTTGGCCACCAAGCTTGAGTGGCTTAAGGTGAACCCCCTTGACAACCGTGAGTATTGGCAAATCAATTACAAGAATTCAATCCCACTCCCCAATGTCACGGCAATCAAAATTGAACAAGACAAAGATGACTACCTCCTCCAAATTGAAGAGGAACTACCCACCGATCAACCTCCCCCTAACCCTCCACGTGTTTATTCGAGGGATAATCGAACGGTCACTCATTCCTCGCTCCGATATACTATGCCGCAAACCCACAAACCCCCACTATGGCAATTCCAACCCGGTGAGGGGTCCTCCTCGGGTCAACCTTCCTACCCTCGTTTACCACCTTCCCTTACCGAGTGGATGGAGAGGATGGACATTGCTACGGCTAAGGCCGCGAGTGAGAGAGATGTGTTGGGGAGGAAGTTGGACCGCATCTACTATGACCAATCCACCGGTTCCTACCCGATCTACGACGACTTTTGTAGACGGGATTACGTCCCCTTTGATGCCCCACACCCTTCCTAATTTACTTGGCCCGACGGGAACTACTCTAGTAAGGACGGGAAGATGATTCACGGGGGTCTTAACCTCCAACCGGACTACTTCTCCGCCCCCATTTTTTCCCCCTAGGCCCGAGTATCAACCGGAGGGGCATGACGCCCACTGGGTGGGGGGCACCCGCCCTTACTTTGCTAGTGACGTGGGTGCTTCTGGGTTCGGTGGCATTTTTATGGGGGATCCTTCAACGGGAGGTGGAGGTGGCGTGATGATGATGAGTGGAGACTTCACGGGAGGTCTCATGGGTACCGGCGGTAGTGGAGGTGACCACACCTTCAACCCCAGTGACTTGATTCAAGGCTACGAGTTTGGAACCAGAGAAAATGATGATGATGATATGGACTCCGAGTCTTGAGGGCCGAGTTGGTGGCCCACCTTCCTCCTGATTCAATCCAAAAACACAAGTATGATCTCTCCCTTAATCCAAATTCTCTCATTCATATTTAAATTCCGCATGCATTTAGTGCCCCTGTATCATATGTAGACTAGTCATATTAGATGCATTCATATACTTTGCATTAGATTTCATTTCTTGTACAAATTGTCACATGTAGCTTGCATTCATGTACTTTAGTTGCATTGCTATTCGTTTCATGCATTTAGATTAGAGCATGCATTGCATCTTAATATATATATATATATATATATATATATATATATATATATATATATATATATATATATATATATAACAAAAACACGTACTCTAATTTCCGAATCTCCTCCACACATTATGCACATAGATAAGTGTGGGGAGGGGATTCCAAAAACAGCAAATCACAAAAACATGTTCTTTTTATTTCCCAACTTGCCCTCCCATGTTTATAAATAAGTGTGGGGAGAGCCTAAAAAAAACTTTCCAAAAAAACATGCAATTTACTTTTATTTTCCTCCACACATTTATTTCCATTTGGAAGTAATGTAAATAAATAAGTGTGTGTAATACTACGGTTTTATGAGTCTCTGGGTACTCTATCGAGTGGCCCTTACTCTGTCGAGTAAGGGTGTTTTGCAGTTTGAAATAGTTTCTGACCTGTAGGGTACTCGATCGAGTAGGCGGCACTCGATCGGGTAGGCGGCACTCGATCGAGTAGGCGGCACTCGATCGAGTAGCCCGGTTTACGGGTAATGTTTTGTCGGGTTTTGTTAATAATGCGAATTAGTATTTAAACCTTTCCGTCACTTTCATAATACACTTTTTACAAACTTAATTACTTTGAAAAGAGATTGCAACCTACGTACTTCGCATCCTTCGCATTATTGACAAATCTCGGAGCTAGAGAGGTCGGATCATCTTGTTCCTTGCATCATAGTGTTCCTTGCGTCAAGGGTAAGATCTACATACCAATTTTATAGTATTTAGTTGACTTTGTTTAAACCCTAATTTTGGGAATTAGGGTTTTTTATGATTTGTTAATGTTAGATTGTGATTATGTGATTATGTGATAGGAAGAGGATTCGTAGAGGAGAGGTTTTGAGACAGCTGTTGAGATCGTCTGCTTGTGTTTGCATTCCAGGTAGCGTTTCCCTACTCAGTATTAGTCACATAATGTGTTGGTTGTGATTGGTGATTGTTGAATATTATCATACTCGTATTGTGACGGTTGTTGGTTTTGATTGTTGATAGCAGTTGTGGTTGACTGTATCTGTCTATGTTCTTCAGGGTGCGTCCCTGGCTGAGTGGAGTCACTTGCGGGAGTGACTTCACGCCCATTATTCGCCTTCTGTGGAACCCGCCACAGAAGGGATGTGCACATTAATGGATTTGGGTTTATCGCTCGACGGAGATGAGCGGGGATTAGGTGGGAACGGCTGCGGTCCCCCACTAGCGGCGTGGAGTGACCTGTTGCGATGGGCACTCTGGTAGGTCTAGACACTTTAGTGTGTAGTCAGTATTGTGGAGTTGGTGATGGAGTTCGGAGTATATCTGTGACGACTGAGCTGTGTTGTTTGTTGTGTTGTTGGATTATATAAATTGTGTGATTAGTACTGACCCCGTTTAAATGTTTTAAAAACTGTGGTGATCCATTCGGGGGTGGTGAGCAGTTGTTTGACAGGTATATCTTGGATACGCGAGGGATCTAGCTAGGGATGGAGTCATCACATATCAGAGTCTTTAGTATTCCGCTGTGTTTGTAAAGAGAGTTTCTTTCAGTTGGTTTATAGTTTGAGAACAGTTGTATTTTACTTTACAGTTGGTTTTGTTATGTAAACACTTAAACTTATTTAATAAAGTATGTTTCGTTATTGTCTATTTTATTATTATTGCCTCGGGTAACCGAGATGGTAGCACTTCCATGCCTTAAGTGGTCCTGGTAAGGCACTTGGAGTATGGGGGTGTTACAAAATGGCATCAGAGCGACGATCCTGAAACCTGTAACCAATGAATCTAATGAACCTAGGGAGTCTAATTAAAATGAACCCGGGGTAGAAGTTGTAGGAGCTAATGCAAAGACTTGGGAGACGTCCTAAAGTCGCGAACTTGCCCTACAATTTTGAACCGGTCACCATGGGATATGAGTCGGGATCGCTATGTGTTTATCTTGTGAATTGTGTACCTATATGGTGATGTGTGGCATGAATCAGTGGATATATGTATGTGGATAATGGGGAATGTGTAGAAAAGATGGTGATGATGTGATTTCGTAAGTTATTGATTGAAAGCATGATAGTTGTTTTAAGATATGGCATTATAGAAATGCGGAAAGAAAATTTGTTTGATTTGAGTTATACATAGAGTTATGTATACATATATGTTGTTGGTAGTGTTGTACGAGTTTATATAGCTGAAAGTTTGAGTAAAAGCATGAATAATTGGTGGAAAAAGATAATAATTGTTGCATGATAATATGATTTTTTATAAAGCATGTTGTATGATGGAAGAGATTTTATTATGTTGTTATGCTTGTACAATGTGAATAGGAGACTTGATGTTATATATTTGTGATTTTGTTTACGTAAAGTTATAGAATAAAAACATGTAGGTAATACATGCTTGGTAAGTTGAATGGTTTATGTGCATAATGGATGTTGTTGCTTAGCTTTTGAAGATAGTAATATGTGGTTAGGGATACTGGTTTTATGAGCGTCGAGTTGTTTTGTTTACCTTGTTGTCATTTAAGTTGTTTGGAAGTAAAATCAAGTAGTTGTGTTTTCGATTATAGAGAGGTTGTATTTAAACTATTATAACTTGAGATGCATAAATGATTTTAATGTGATTCCAATTGGAGGTGATAGCTTGTTCTTTTAAGATTTTAACGATAGGTCACACGTCCAAAACGACCAAGAAATGAGTGAGTTATGACCGTTTTACGAAAACTGGACAGTGCTGAGAAATGTGTAGGGTACTCGATCGAGTGGCCCTTACTCGATCGAGTGCATATTGGTACTCGATCGAGTATCCCTGGTAATTTTTTATGTACGTGTCTCTGACTTTCACCTACTCGATCGAGTAAGTCATTTACTCGATCGAGTGGCCTGTACTCGATCTAGTGACCCCTGTTTTAGGTCATATGCTTATCCTTTGACTTCGTTGCATATTATGTTTAATTCAAAGGTGTTATTTTGCTTCTTTATGTATTGTTTTACATGTATGTTGGTCTTGATACGTAAGTTACCCAATCGTATGGTGTAGTAAGTGGCACCCGTGGTGAGTGTGAGTTCGGCGGGAGGACATGAGTTATATGTGTTGTGATAGATAGTGGAAAAAGAAAAGGAAGATTGGTATGGTATATTGAGGCATGAAGCATATTTTGTGAGATGAGATGAGTGATGTGATTGTGTGTTGAGTAATGTAAAAGTAAGTGAATGTGGGCAAAGGGTGATGTAAGCTTATGGAACGTGGGAATGAAAGATTGGAAATGAGAGACGCACTTGGTGGTAAATTTGGATGTTTAAGGATTATGAAGGGAGGTAGCTATCACTCAGTTGGTTAAGAATATGTGTAATGGAAAGGTCGTTATAGGTAAAAGGAAAGAAATGGGGTATAAAGAGCTTAGATTGAGTTATGCAGCAATGTGGGTTTGCAGATAGCGAGTGAATTTGGGAATTTGGTTTATCAAGAGGTGGAACCAATGTGTGATTTTCTTGGGCATTTAACAATATGAAATGAGTTTGGGATTAAAAAAAAAAAACGAGGTGGAGTGGACAGACCGTGTAGATTGATTGGTGATAAGTGAGAGTGATAGCATGATAAGAGAAGATCCATGGTAAGGAAGAGTGAGATATTATCGATAAGAAATAATGGGATTTGAGTTTTGGAGCAATGAGAAGATAATCGGAACACTAAAGAGTTAGGAAGAAGTAATAAGGAGTTTTATGGTTAATTGATTTTGTCGAGTGTCAAAGAAAAGAATGAGAGGAGTAAAACTCGGAAAATGTTGATCGGAGTTATGTGATATAGAGATAAGGAGTCGTCGAGATGTGTTATACCAATCACGAGGATGTTAGTTGATGGTTATATAGGAGTTTCGGGACAACGTGATTAGTCTTGAGTTTTGAGGAATTAAGGAAGGTAAAAAGTTGGTAGAAAATCTGCATGATATGAGATTTTGGTGGAGAGTTAGATGACGATACAATTAAGAATAGTATTGGGAAGATTGTTGAGGTAATTTTGTTGATGGATTTGATGTTCGTTATTTGGGATGTTCACCAAAGATAGGAGAGAAATCGTGATGTTTAAGTAAGAGGTTTGATGTCCGGACAGTGGTAGTGTTATGGTTTGTGACTAGTGGTTAAGGGTGATGGTATATTAGAAAGGTTGCAATTCTAAAGAGGTTGATTTTGTAGAGACCAGATTGATATGTATGGTTGTGAGAGGGTATAAGATGTAGTTATAGGAGGTAGTTGTTAGTAGTTGAGTATAAATAGTATGGTTACATTTGGCAAGAGGTGATGGATATGCGAATGGGAGAACATGTTATGAGGGGCATACGAGTTAAGCTCGAGTGAGAGGTAACTTTTATTAGGTGGTAACTTACGTGATCAGGATTGACAGGTTGGATGTGATTATGGGTCTATGTTATATATAAATGTTTGTGTGAGGTTCTGACCTCACAAGAAGTGGTATGGTGTGATAATTATAAAGTTGTTATCTGAATGCTCTGTAATACATGTTGGGTACGGTAACTTAAAGGAATGATGATCAAAAGTGATAGTTTGGGTGGTCTGACATGACTGGTTATACTTGCATGTGTATTCATGATATATGTTTATTCCGTGAAAAGGTATGGATGGTATACATGAGATTCTTGTCTGTTTATTCCGTATGATATATGGTGTTGTGATCTAGTAAAGTAGTCTTGAGTAAGTTTTTCTTGTCCGAGATGTTATATTGAGTCAGTGTTTATGGGATTATAAAGTTGTGATGTCTATCGATGTGGTTGTTGTGCCTCGGGTGGTGATCCGGGCACGGTACTTAGTGTTGTGATGCGGGTATTTTCGCACTGCGGTGTGGCTGTGGGTGGCGGTGTTGCGATGCCGTTACCGGTTGTGGTGGAGTAGGCGGGATGATTATGATTCGAGTTTCGAAAGTATATACCAGTTATACATAGATTGTTGTTTTGTTTGTTGTTGTTTCCTGTGAGTTTCAGTTTGAACATGTAGACTGTTGTTTGTTTGTTAATGTTTCTTACCAAGTTTCAGTTTGGGAATGAGGGTAGAGTATGATATGAAAGAGAGTTGTATATGTTTTCGTAGTGGTCATGGTATAGTAATATTCTGTTGATAGGACACAGTTGTCAGAAGTTATTACAGTACAGTTAATCTTGTAGTAGATGAGGCACCGGTGCACATAGTCATGGCAAGTGATTCGTAGAACATGTGTGGTAATGATCTGAAAGCTGCAGGCGATTCATAATCTTTCGTTGAGACAGTGAGTATAGGGCGTTGGGAATTGGTGTCATGTTGAGTTATGAATGAGTTTTGCGGTAATGAAAGAAAGGAACTTGAGGATCTAGTGTCAGTGTACGTAACAAGTGTGGATTGTGAGTTATGCTTTTGGTGATAGGAGTTTTATATAGTTTATATAGAGAGGTGTGTCATGTTGCGGTAATGTGGAAGAGTTGAAGTTTTGGGTTAAGCTAAAGATTTTGAGGTATAGGTTAGGTGGTGTGACGAGTGAATTAAAGTATGAGAATTGTTTAAGTAAGAGAGCCTTGGCAATAAAAATGGTTATAGGTGTGAGTGTATAGGCGGTTATCTTTGACATGTGGTGGTGATGAGGATAATGAGAAGATATAGCTAGGATTTGGTATTAGTGAGTTACGAGGACGTAACATTTATCTTAAGAGCAAAAGGATGCGGCAAAGAGAGTTTGATGGTTGTAGATGTTGTAGTATATTTGGAAGTTTGAGTCTTAATGGAGAAAAAAAGATGGTTTTCTGTGGTGGTTGATTTTGTTTAAATTCATGACCGTGCTTGTAGTAGTGTGATGTTTAGGAGTGCGAGAATATTTCAATAGTATTGACAGTTGAAAGATGATGTTTATGCGTTCGATAGTTTTAACAGTTGGAAGATGATGTTATGAGTGTTAGTAAACTTCGAGGACGAAGTTCCTTTTAAGGGTGGTAGAATGTAACATTCCGTTTGATGTCAATGAGTGTCTTGATATTGGATTTGGTAGTGGATGATATATTACGGAGCTAGCAGCGTTTGTGGACGGTAGTTGGTAGTATATGGAGTTAGTGTTGAGAGAGATATAATGGAGTTGATACGATATCATGAGCCATGTTATGGAAGTAGAAATAGTTAGTGAAGTTGGTGTTACGAGTTCATGTTTGGTTGGAGTTTTGTTTTGAGTTCTTAGTTACGTTGTTGTGTCTTGATCGAGTTAGCATGTTTATTTTTGAGTATGGGTTGAACTTCGGGGACGAAGTTCTTTTTAAGGAGGGAAGACTGTAATACTACGGTTTTATGAGTCTCTGGGTACTCTATCGAGTGGGCCTTACTCTGTCGAGTAAGGGTGTTTTGCAGTTTGAAATAGTTTCTGACCTGTAGGGTACTCGATCGAGTAGCCTTGGTACTCGATCGAGTAGGCGGCACTCGATCGAGTACGTCTGTTACTCGATCGAGTAGCCCTGTTTACGGGTAATATTTTATCGGGTTTTGTTAATAATGCGAATTAGTATTTAAACCTTTCCGTCACTTTCATAATAAACTTTTTACATACTTAATTACTTTGAAAAGAGATTGCAACCTACGTACTTCGCATCCTTCGCAGGGTAAGATCTACATACCAATTTTATAGTATTTAGTTGACTTTGTTTAAACCCTAATTTTGGGAATTGGGGGTTTTTATGATTTGTTAATGTTAGATTGTGATTATGTGATTATGTGATAGGAAGAGGATTCGTAGAGGAGAGGTTTTGAGACAGCTGTTGAGATCGTCTGCTTGTGTTTGCATTCTAGGTAGCGTTTCCCTACTCAGTATTAGTCACATAATGTGTTGGTTGTGATTGGTGATTGTTGAATATTATCATACTCGTATTGTGACGGTTATTGGTTTTGATTGTTGATAGCAGTTGTGGTTGAATGTATCTGTCTATGTTCTTCAAGGTGCATCCCTGGCTGAGTGGAGTCACTTGCGGGAGTGACTTCACGCCCATTATTCGCCTTCTGTGGAACCCACCACAGAAGGGATGTGCACATTAATGGATTTGGGTTTATCGCTCGACGGAGATGAGCGGGGATTAGGTGGGAACGGCTGCGGTCCCCCATCGGCGCGTGGAGTGACTGTTGCGATGGGCACTGCGCGGGGCTACACACTTTAGTGTGTAGTTAGTATTGTGGAGTTGATGATGGAGTTCGGAGTATATCTGTGACGACTGAGCTGTGTTGTTTGTTGTGTTGTTGGATTATATAAATTGTGTGATTAGTACTGACCCCGTTTAAATGTTTTAAAAACTGTGCTTGCACCAATCCTGTTTTGTCCTACTCCCTAGCCTCGTTACAACCCTTGTTTCACATTGTGTGTATTTTACCATTGTTTGCATTTCATTGGACATAGGACGGTCTTACACATTAGATTGCAGGCACGCTTTCGCTAGTCGAGTTAGGAGAGTGATTTTGGTTACTATTTGTCACAAAAATCACCTTGTTCTTTCATTGAGTGACGAGTGAAAACCGTGAGGATGTCGTTGCCTAGGTCCCCTTAGTCATGGGTCTTTTGGTTGAATCTCGTGTCGGTTTTGCAACTCTCAGCGGACTTGCCTACTTCCCCTTACCCCGCTCTTAAATGTGTTTCTTGAATATTGGTCACACTAGGGTTGCTTGAGCCATGCTTAGGGGGTTGGCACCTCCGTTGGAACTTCTGATATGGTACTCCCGACCAAGACCATGTTTTATTGTTTGAAAATCCGGCCACTTATATGAGGAAAGTGGACCATTTTGTTAGATGCATTCTATTGCTTGATTATGTGCTTTCATGATAGATGCATCGCAATTTTGTAGCAAGACCCAACTTGCCTTGCAATAAGGCACTCTTCCCTCATGGGTGTCAAATTGTGAGTTGAAGGGGCATTGAGTGCGCTAATACTCATTCGGCTATTAATTAGAATAATTGAGTGATGCTTATATTGTCCACGCACTCTCGATGGTTATTATAGTAGTCTCTTGTGCATTGGTTTTGGACTTACTCGAGGACGAGTAAGGTTTTAGTGTGGAGAGATTTGATATGTGATTAGTTTACGCCATTTCACTTCCCGTTTCTCATGCATTTCGCCCACTTTAGCACGTTTTTAGCTCGCTCTCGCTCATGTTTTGCCCTTTTATTCCATGTGCCTCGATATTATGACTCCCCGTACTCTTTTGTAAGGGATTAGCCTTGAAAAAGGGAAGACGGAATGAAAGCCAAGTGAAGGAGCTAGCCTGTGTTAGCTTGAGAAGAAAAAGGGTTGAAAAAGGCTGAGAAGCGTATTCTGCCGGCAGACCGGCAGCCGGTCTGGCCACTGGCATAACCCCCCCAGACAATGCCAAGAGAATAAGGAAGGAAGCTGAAGGCTGTGTTCTGCGGCAGGCCGGCAGCCGGTCCACCGGCAGAGCATAGCAGCACGAGTTAAATTGGAATTAGAAGAGAATTTAACATTTGGCCTCGCTACCGGTAGACACACCGGCAGCCGACCTACCGGTAGAGCGCACCACAAGGAAGAAGTTGAAGACCATGTTCTGTCGGCAGGCCGGCAGCCGGTCCACCGGCAGAACACACTTGCCAGCTATTTCCCAAAATTTCCAACTTCAAATGAATTGACCTCGCTACCGGTAGGCGGACCGGTAGCCGGTCCACCGGTAGGACGCAGCAGACTGACGGATTTGGGCTTTTCTTCTCTTCTTTTCTAAATTCAATGAAAGACTATAAATACCCCCTCCCTTAACCATTTGTACACACAACCCTAGATCTAATTTATTTCTCATTTCCAAGTTTCAAACTTTACTAATTACTTTGTTAATCTTTCCTTAATTAGAGCAATTTCTTCAATAATTAGACTATAATTAGTATTAGAAATTGGGTTGTAAGAAGATTGAAGGCATCTCCTTTCTTATTTTCAATCCAAGTTCTTCTCTTTGCTATTGAGTTGGTATAATTTCTCTTCCCAATTTTATTTCTTTACATTTGCTTTTCTTTCAAGTTTTGTTTAATTGTTTATGTTAGAAATTCAATCTTAGTTGTTTGATTTTTGTTATTCTCTCTCTTGTTCATCTTTTCTTTGTTCACCATTGTTGTTTACACCCAAAGATTGAGTCTTTGATTTTCCTATGTTAAAGATTGAATCTTTGAGTTACTTGTGTTAAAGGTTGTGTCTTTTAGTTTAATCCTCATCATTTCTTAGATTAAAATTGTCCTTCTTCATAATTGTGTTGGATTATTGCATGATTAGTAGTAGAATTTATTATTCCACCATGTTTATGCTTAAAGACTCCATCTTTGTTGTTTCTCTTACCTTTAGAAACATGATTAGTGAGTAGTCTTCTACTAGGACTCGGTTTGACCCGACATGAGTAATTTCACTAATTGATTCTCATAAAGGCTAATTATTTGGGAAAATTGGTGAGGGTATTTTAGAAGAATGACATGGTTTATGGATTAATTTTGGGTAGTGTCGACTTGTAACCCTTGTCCACCAACGATAGTTGGTTAGGTTATGAATTGGATACCCGAAAATTGATCTTATCACTAACCAAGGTTGAGACCTAAAGGGAGAACCAAGAGAGGGTATCTTTAGACTAGCGTTTGAAATCGACCTCCGAGAGGAGGAGTGGGATGACCCGGAATACGATGGGAGCTTAATGACCTTGACCAAATTCTTGACCACCTTGGAAAAATGCATGTTTTTGGGGTTGTTGGGTGTTGAGTTAGGGATTCCGACCTTCGAACCCGAGAGGGGAGTTGGTGGGTAGTGCTAGTGTCCTACTTCGAACCCGAGAGGGGGGTCTTAGGCGAATTAGAGACATCTCCTCCTTGCCCGTCTACCCGAATAATTAGCCTAGGGAATTGATTGTGTGAAATTACAAATTGTTGTGGGAGAACCGAGTTCTAGGCCTTCCCATCATTTGAATAATACTAAATACCATTTGCTTGTTTTTACTTTTCTTGTTTAATTGTTCTTCTTTTTGCTTGTTTAGTTGTTAGATTATTGCCATCACCCTATTATCGTTTGACTTAGCTAAACAAGGGAATTAGAATGATTAGTAGTCTACCAACTCCTTGTGGGATTGTAGATACCTCATTTCTGCACCTCTCGCAAACCACCCAGTGATGATTGGGCCGCATGTTTGGTACGCGGAACGATTTGTGACAGTTCGTAAGATTATCGTCAAGTGATTGCTCAAATATTAATATCTACCTCTTAGTTGTCATCTACATCCCGATACGGTCGTTTTGACAGTAATTAGAGTACATTCGGAGTCCGGGCCTAAAACCGTCTCCATTTTCTGATAACCGTTAAATCCCGAGTCAGAATGTTCTGGAATGTTCCGAATATTTCTATTCCATATTTCATAAATTTTATCTTTTGGTAAACAATTTCCCGTAATATTCACATAAGATATTAAGGAAAACCGAATTATTTCTGTCCTACCATAACTCAAACACGGAAATCTTTCTTCCGAGGAAACCCCCTTGGGAACAGGAGCGCGGCCCAGTCTTTGCGCCTCTTCCAAGAGACGCGATGGGCTTGCGCCTCTTCCCAAGTCCTTTTCTGCGTATTTTTCGTATCTTTTTTATATCTTTCTGAGATTCACTTCCAAAGAGTCTCCGAAACCCTAATTCCTCCACGTGATTAGTATAAATAGGAGCCTTCGTTCCTCATATTTCTCACGCGAGTGTCCGCCCTTCTCTTCTCCCTTTGCATTCTAGACTTTGTTCTTACTTTTTGGCGTCTACGTGCTTGAACATTCGACCACGTAAGCTCGGATCCTTCTGAGTACCAGCCTCCCCATTTGCATGACCGACCAATTTGACCAACTCCACATCAATCAACTTAATTAACTTAATCGTTTTCATCTTACGAGGGCACTTTCTTTGCATTCGCGTCGAGCATCACTAATCGATATCTTAGTCCTTCTCGTTTCGTCAACATGTAAGTCTGAGGGCGTAATCCTTATTTATTTATTGTATTTTATTTATTGTATAATCGATTGTAAGGTTTACGTCGAAAATACCATTAAAACCGATTTCTAAAACCATGCTTTAAAACCTCTTTTTACGGATTTCCGGAGATAACAAGTCGAGAAAGGACGCAAAGAATCTATGCTGCGCCTCTTGAAGGGAGCGCGATTCTGCTGCGCCTCTTCGTGAGGCTGCCGCAGTTCCTGCTTCCTTTCTTCTTCGTTCGTCCTCTAATATTCGTCAAGTTTCTTTCTTTTGTTTCGTTTGTTTGTTAATTCTTCACCATGATAGCATATAATTCACATGTATATTATAATCATCATCATTAGCATGTTTTAATCGTCACAAATCCGACTTAAATCCCTTATAATCCAATATTTGCGGGTTTTCGTCATTAAATTCAATTAGGGTTATAGAGATTCGGTTCATCAATATTGGGTTTTAAGGAATTCGTCTTTGATATAGTTTTCATCTGTTATTTGTCATATCTATCACATATTCGTCATTAATCCATCGTATCTAACCTAATTAATTGATTTAATTTGTTTAGTTCGTTAATATTTTTTCACTCCTGTAATTAATCCATCTCATGTTAATTCGTTTAATTCTGTATTATTCATGTTTTACTGTTTTCATGACCCGTTCATATGTTACATAACATGCTAATCACTTTCATCTGAGTAAATATCATCAATCGATCATTAAATTCACCAATTAACATTAACGGCTTGCAATTACGGCTTCACAGCCAGAACTGAGCCGAGGAACAGACGCAGTGTCTGCTGCACCTATTCCATGGGACGCAGCTCTACTGCGCCTGTTCCTGGCCGAGTTCTGTCCCTGAACTCCGTTTCTGCCTTGACGTAGTGTAATTAGTTTACATATTAACTAACTATTATCCGTAGTATCACGCTAATTTCTGTTCGTTAATTTGTTCTTTTACTCTTTTTCTCAAATTATCCGTTTTAGAGGTATTTTCGACATAAATCGCCTATTCCAATGTAATTATTGTAATTTTCATTATTGTAATTTATAATTATTGTATTTATTTTATTGTTTGTATGTTTTCACATGTAAATGAGCATTAAATCCCACTTCGACCCAATTGTATGCTAATTACGTGTCAACCGACTTAGTCTAATTCTCACATGCTAGGATTAAAACTTGGATGTTGTATTGCATGCATATAATCGACGATATATCAAGTATAAACAACTTCCCTAATCATTAGTAGAGGCCGCTATCGAGGCGGGCGGGATTAGGTGTTCGATCAAAAGAGCTTCCTAATACGTACCCTCACCCCTTACTCCAGATATCTGTGAACACCCGTGTTCATTGGCATCCACGAGAGTCATTCTAGACATAGAATGCTAAGGGTAACGATTGCTTAGTGTTCATGTCTCTACTTTGTGTCTTGACATGACACGAGGTATTCGAACGGTTCCAATTTCCCATAAAAATTGGTGGCGACTCTATACAAAAATGCAAACGCTTGTTTCTCTTTTCCTCCCAAGCGCCCCCGTGGGCCCCCGCTGTCCACAGTTTGGCGACTCCGCTGGGGATAATACACTTACGTGTAGCAAGGGTGAAACTTGAACAAGGTTAGGGAATAGTTTGTACAAGACAATTGTCGATTTTCATGACTCGGTCTTCCTAGACCGTTTTATTCGGCCTTCCTAGGCCCAACCCAACCCATTCGACCAATCGTCCCGTCTAAACAGTCCTAATTCTTATTTGGGCCTAAGGATGGATAGCGATTGACGTCATCCATACCATGATGCTTACTCTGATTTGTATCAAGGGCCTTCACTACTTGAGGAAATGGACTAGGAATCGGCCTTACTCTTGTTTGGTACGAGGCTCTCCACAGACTTCGGGTTTGATGGTTCGGTATGGCAACCCACCCTTTAAACCAAAACCCTTTTAAATGCACTCCGCATCCCGTTATAATGCTTGTATAAATGTTTGTACCTTACGTGATCACCACTTCTAAACAGAACCATGACGATTTTTCAAAAATCAAAACCCGTTTTCAAACAAAAATTTCGAAACAGGCTTTCAATTAGCGCAAAATCCGGTCAAAACTCTGTCCGTTTGTCGTGTCAAAAGTCGGGCCACAAGCCCATTTCAAAACCTCACTTCGAGTCCACTCCTAAAACTACACTACAGTTGACTAGGACACACATTTTCAAAAAACCTTTGTCTTTCTTCAAAGATCACTCAACACAAGTGGCACACACCCACTTCACGAGTCAAAACATTTCTTCTTTTAGCAAGTGCATTAGAATGGTCGATCGTGTTTTGATTCATCGCCGATCTCTTATCCAGTTTTCAAGATGCCCGGATCAAGTGATGAAACAAACCTCCACCAACTTCAAGATGGTAATGATCGAATCCTAGCCGCGCTAGCCCAAATGTAAGTCACCCAAGACCAAGTCTATGACCGCCTTGAGCTCATTGAGGGCCGTATCTATGTCGTAGAGGGAAGGTTGCCTCCTCATGAAAGTGAAGTACTACGTGACTCTGACAATGAATCCAAGGATGAAAATCCTCTCATGGGGATGACTGTAGCTGAGAAAAGACTCCAATACTTAGAGGGGCAATTGATGTACCTTAAGGGGGATGACATTTATAGGGAGAACAATCGCAAGTATGAGGCCGTCAATTCCAAATTGCCAACTAACTTCAATATGACGGATATCCCTAAGTTCAAGGGACACGAGAACCCTTTGAACCACATCCGTGCCTTCAAGGATTACATGTCTATCAAAGGCATCAAACCCGAGATGTTCTTAAGGATCTTTCCTTCATCTCTTGACACTATCCCAAAGCAATGGTTCTACTCCTTAGATCACAAGAAGGTCGCTACTTGGGAAGACGCCGCAATCGAGTTCTCTAAACAATATGCGGATGATGCCGAGATCCAAGTCAACATGCGTACTCTAGAGGTTCTTACCCAAAATGACAAAGAAGGATTCACCGACTTCCTAAGTAGGTGGAGGAAGACTAGCACCCAACTAGTTGAACGCCCGGATGAGGCTACCCTTGTGGAAAAGTTTGTGGACAATCTCAAACCCATCTATGCCAATCATTTGAGATACCAAAACATCAAAACTTTCAAGGACTTAACCGTACTAGGGACAAGGATTGAAGATGACATCCGTAAAGGACTCTTGTCCAAAACGGTAGGTCGAGGATATCAAGGGTCCACAAGTCGTTCATACAGCTCTACTAGCAAGACCGATGAAGTTAACCTTCTCGAGCCATCCAAGAAAAGTACCCCACCAAGGAAATTCACAAATCTTGGGGACACTTACTCCAACGCTCTAAAAAGGTTAATGAAGCAAGGTAAACTCCAACCCATCGGACCTACTCCCGAACCCGAAAGAAAGTCCAAATTCTGGGACGAAAACTCGTACTGTGAATACCATAGGGGCAAGGGACACGACACAGAAAAATGCTACAAGTTGAAAAACGTGCTTCAAGACATGATTGAGGACGGTCGACTACCAATACCACCGGGAGGAAGGCCCAACAACACTCAGAATCCTCTTGGAGTTCTAGTGATCACAAGTGATGAATCTACCTTAGATTGCTCACACCTCATTTCTCAATTCGAAAATGAAATTCATACAATCGAGAATGAAGGGCTCTACTCCACTATCTCCCTACCATTTCCGACTTCACCACATGGGCAAGGAGTGTGGATAGACAAGTTTGGGAATTAGAAAATGCGGTGACAACCTTACGCGATCCCAACGCGACACCCGAAGAACATGTGCCACTAACCTTCTCTCAAAATGCTACTATGCAAGAAGTAATCACCGTGGTTGATAAACTAGTTGATCAAATCATACGACTAGAAAGTGATATCATGAGAATGAGGGAACTAACTGCAATCAATGGAGTTTGGGCCGACGATGAGGAGGACGAGTATCTCATTGAAAACTCCCTAGTCAAAGAAATAGTCCAAAATGGTGAAGACCAAGATGTGGACCACCTAACTCGTTCGGGTCGTCCATATTAAAGCACTACTCAAAATGGTCCAACCAACGTCATCACACCAAGTGACAACGAATAGGACTCCACTGATCATTTGCTCAAGCAATTACAGAAGACAAAGGCTGATCTTTCAGTCTGGCAATTAATAGCAAGCTCATTCCCACATCGCCAAGCTTTACTGCAAGCTTTGGCCAAACTAAATGTAGCACATAACTCCACTCCTGAAGATGTAGTCAACTTGGTCTTCCAAGAATCACCAAAGCTAAGTAATCCTATTACTTTCTCGGACGAAGATTTGCCACCTTTTGGCGCTGGTCACAACCTTGCTCTATACATCACTGTCATTTGTCTAAAGAAGAATGTGCCAATGACCTTGGTAGATGATGGCTCTGCAGTCAACGTCATACCCCTCAAAACGGCATACAAGCTAGGCATGAAAGAGTCGGATTGGACCCCTACCAATCAAGGTGTGCGTGCATATGACGGTACACGACAAAAGGTGGTAGGACTTGCTAACTTAACCATAGCCACAGGGCCAATCGAACGAAAGGTTAACTTCCAAATAGTGGACATCGAAGCTTCCTTCAACATACTTCTGGGAAGGCCATGGATTCACGCTTCCAAAGCGGTAACATCCACCCTTCATCAAAAGATCAAGATCCCACTAAATGGCAAAGTAGTGACGATCACTTCGTCACCCATCAAGGCAATAATCGAAAAACAGTCAAACAATCAAGTCCTTGCGGATCCCGTGTACGAACTTGGGGGCTTCCAAAGTGTAAGTGTCATAGAAAGCGAGTTGGCACCCTTATACTATAATCCTTACTCCAACTTGGTGGTCAACCACATACTCAAAACCCAGGGATACTTCCCTGGAATGCCTTTAAACCCTACTCGAAGAAACACCTTCGCACCATACAAGGAAGGCAACTCAACGAGGATACCACTTGGACTAAGGCACAAACCCACAAAAGAAGGGGTTCTCGAAATGCTTGCCCAAGTCCAAAACCGTAAGCACGTGGGAGTCCAAATGCGGCCCTATCTCCCTACTTTAAACGGGTACTTTGTTCAAGAAGGAAGTCTAGAACTCTTCCACGGATTTCCCGAACCTTGGCATTATCTCGAGAGGAAGCTAGCCGGAATCGAGATCTTTCACGATTGCTACTTTATCCCTCCAGAAACGGTTCCTACCGTCAAAACCCATCAAGCACCTTGCTTAGACGAACAAGCTGTTAGCCTATTGTTTGGAGAAGATCGATTCGTTAGGGCCGCGTAGGATGAGATCATTACCATGATACTTCAAGACGATCGCTTCAACCCCACCGCGTTAATCACAGAAACCAACGCAAGACAACAGAAAGGATGGAGAAAATCAATCAAGTGGACCAACAATCAAGGAAGACTCTTCAAGCTCACCACTGAAGAAGGAGAGATGTTCAAAGGAGAACCAGAAGACGATGAGTTCGAGTCGGAGTCGGAGTCTAGAGAAGTCATTAGAGAGTCTACTCCTGTCGTCATCCCCACTCCCTTTGTTTCTCCTAGCTTAGCCTCGAGTAGTCACAGTAGTTCGGGAAATGCCCCAACCAATGTCCCTTTGCCGCCACTGACCATGGATCAGTTGGCTTCTTTGTTTCAACTTTACTCAAATTTTGATATGAATAAATCAGGTTCTACTTACTCTTTGTGTTATCTTGAGTGCAATTCTGTTTACGATGATACTGAGGATGACCAAGACCCAGACTCGATCGAAATACCTCCCTACGTAGCCAAAGAAATACTACAGGAAGGGAAAAGGGGACCAGTAATAGAGGACAGCGAACCCATCAATGTAGGAGCCGAACTAGAACCCCAAGAACTTAGGATAGGGACTACCTTGAGCTCTACCGAAAGGGCCGATTTCATAGACCTCCTAAATGAATTCAAAGACATTTTTGCTTGGTCCTACAAAGACATGCCAGGGATTGATAGGGATATCGCCGAACATAGAATTCCGATTAAGCCAGGTTTCAAACCTGTAAAACAGAAGCTTCGACGAATGAGAACAGAATGGGCTCTAAATATTAAGGAAGAAGTTGACAAACAATTCAAAGCCGGGTTCATCAAAGTTTCCGAGTATTCTGACTGGGTAGCTAACATAGTACCCGTACCCAAAAAGGATGGGAGAATCCGTGTTTGTGTTGACTTTAGGGACTTAAACAAAGCAAGTCCAAAAGATGACTTCCCTCTACCTCACATCGACATATTGGTGGATAATACTGCAGACCACGCATTACTATCCTTCATGGATGGATATGCGGGTTATAATCAAATCAAGATGGCCATGGAAGATATGCACAAGACCGCCTTTGTCACCCAATGGGGAACCTATTGTTACACGGTAATGCCGTTCGGACTGATCAACGCCGGAGCTACATATCAACGCACCGCAACTACACTCCTACATGACATGATGCACAAAGAAGTTGAGGTATACGTAGATGACATGATTGTCAAATCCAAGGAAAGAGAGGGACATATTGCGAACCTTCGCAAGTTCTTCGCAAGGCTACGAAAGTACAACATGAGACTCAATCCTCAGAAGTGGACGTTCGGGGTAACATCTGGCAAACTCTTGGGATACGTTGTCAGCCAACGAGGTATAGAAATAGATCCTTCCAAAATCAAAGCTCTGATCGAAATGCCACAACCTCAAACAGAAAAAGAAGTCAGAGGATTCTGGAAAAGTGCGATACATAAGTCGATTCATATCGAAACTTACGATGATTTGTGAGCCTATCTTCAAGAAACTCAAGAAAACAGACCACACCATGTGGGATGATGATTGTCAAAAGGCATTCGACCGAATCAAGGAGATATTGGCTAAACCACCAGTGCTCATGCCACCACAACGAGATCAACCTCTTGGTTTATATCTCACAGTAACCGAAACGGCCATGGGTGCCATGATGGCTCAAACTGTAGGAAGTGAAGAAAGAGCTATCTACTATCTTAGTAAGAAGTTCTTGGAGTACGAGTGCAAATACTCACAACTCGAAAAGACATGCCTCGCTCTTGTGTGGGCAACGAAGAAGCTACGCCATTACATGCTTAGCTACTCCGTCAAAATATACTCAAAAATGGATCCAGTCAAATACCTCTTCGAGAAAACCGTCCTCAACGGACGTCTAGCAAGATGGACCCTGATGCTCTCAGAATTCGACCTCAAATACGTACCATTGAAAGTTATAAAAGGTCGCGCCGTCGCCGAATTTTTCGCAGAAAATCCTATCAATGACGCACAAATAATAGATACTTGGTCATTTCCAGACGAGGATATACTCCAAACTGATGTAGACTCCTGGGACCTGTACTTTGATGGAGCATCGAACTTAAGAGGATTCGGAATAGGAGTGTTGCTCATTTCTCCTGAAGGCGAGCATACACCAATTGCTGTCAAACTCGACTTCGAGGTGACAAACAATGCTGCAGAATACGAAGCTTGTCTCATTGGGCTACAAGCGGCAGTGAGTTTAGGCATTAAAAACCTCCGAGTACATGGGGATTCATCACTGATCATCAACCAAGTTACGGGATCTTGGAAAATCCAAAGCGAAAGCCTCGCACCTTATCAGGCTAGAATAGACCAAGTCGCTCAATTCTTTGATCACGTAACCTACCTACACCTACCTCGGGAAGAAAATCAATTTGCAGACGCTCTTGCGAAACTTGCATCTCTGATTAATATGCCAGATCACATGGTAGAAATGCCTTTGTGCATCGAACGACAGTCAGAGCCGGCTTATGTCCACCAAATCACCGATGAAGAAGAAATCGCGCAGGAACCCTGGTTCCAAGAAATCCTGAATTTTAAGCTTAATGGTACCTATCCACCGGATATGGACAAGAGGGGACAACGTGCTATACGCCTACTAGCTTCCCAATACGTTCTCATGCAAGAAGAATTGTACAAAAGAACACCTCTTGGTGTAGTCCTACGTTGCCTTGATCATTCACAGGCACGAAAGGTGATGGAAGAAGTCCACGACGGAGAATGCGGTCCTCACATGAGCGGGCCCATGATGGCAAAGAAAATCACACGTCTGGGGTATTATTGGACCACAATGGAATCCGATTGCATCAAATATGTAAGATATTGCCACAATTGCCAAATCTTCGGGAATGTACAACATGTCCCTCCTTCATTACTCTATACAATGACATCCCCTTGGCCATTTTCTGCATGGGGAATTGACATAATCGGGAAGATAACCCCAGTAGGAATAGGAGGTCACTTGTTTCATTCTAGTAGCAATCGACTATTTCACCAAATGGGTAGAAGCGGCTTCCTACACTAGTCTTACAGCTAAAAATGTGGCAAATTTCATACAAAACAACATCATCTGTCGATATGGTTGCCCACATGAAATCATTAATTAGTGATAACGGATCACATTTCCAAGCTGAGACCGAGCAATTGCTAGCCAAATACAAGATTAAGCATCACCACTCTTCGCCCTATAGACCACAGACTAACGGCGCGGTAGAGGGGGCAAACAAGAATGTTGTCACAATTCTCAAGAAAATGATTGACAACTATAGAGATTGGCCAAGCAAGATACCCTTTGCTTTGTGGGGCTATCGTACATCTATTAGGACGCCCACTGGGGCTACTCCTTTCTATTTGACCTACGGCATGGAAGCTGTACAATCAGTTGAGCTAGAAATACCATCCTTGCGTATTTCACTAGAAGGTTAAATCCCGGAAGCCGATTGGAAGAGGGATAGATATGAAGAACTCATCCTCCTGGATGAACGTAGGCTACGCGCCTTACATAATATCCAAACATATCAAGCACGTATCAAACGAGCTTTCAACAAAAGGGTTAGGCCAAGAAACATCAAAGAAGGAGACTTAGTGCTCAAATCGGTTAGAGCTCTTTTACCTGTCGACCCACGGGGAAAATTCAAACCTAATTGGGCCGGACCATTTCTAGTCAAATCCATACTCCCAGGGGGTGCGGTTAGAATCACAGACCTAGACGGGAATGAGTTTTCAAACCCAACAAACTTTGACCAACTAAAACGGTACTATGCCTAGAATAGGAACGAAAACGCGCCTCGCGTAACCCCACGTGTCGCTCTTGTGGCACTAAATAAACGGCCCCTGGCCAAGCTGAAATAAGCTAATGTCACTATGCTCTTGCATTTTGACAAATTTGTCATCCTCGTATCACCAAACAAACTAAATTCGCACCTTCAGAGTAAGCAAAAGCTCATGCTTATTTTCTACGTTCATTACAAGCTCTTGCTTAGAACAATTATTCTTTTACATTTACTCGAACTACGCGCAAGGGTTTCATTTCGCTTTTTTAAGTGAATACGTAGGCAATCCTTCACAGGATTCAACCCGTTATATCTAAAATGTAAATAGAAGGACATTTGCATCGCATTTGAAATTCGACAAGAATAATAGATAGA
The DNA here is from genome assembly GCF_048544455.1 of Silene latifolia. NCBI lineage: Eukaryota > Viridiplantae > Streptophyta > Magnoliopsida > Caryophyllales > Caryophyllaceae > Silene > Silene latifolia. The sequence goes on along the minus strand of NC_133538.1, from coordinate 250,669,304 downwards.
AAATCACATAGGTTTCATAACTATTTAACCTTTTTATTTCATTCATTTTCTGATAATAATAGTACGCTACATAATAAAAATAGAATAGGCTAGGATTCTAAAAACCCCACCTTTTTTATTACAACAACAAAATAATAATAATAATCAAATAATAAATAAAGACTCGGGCTATTCCTCCATCTTCCCCTTGCCCTTGTCATTCCTATCATATTTCTTGTCACGACCTCGAGCCGGACGCTCTTGCGCCACTTTAGACCTAATCACCAACGGTCTTTCTCGAGGCCTAGTCTTTCCATTCTTGCCAATCACCATTTCCGCGACAGGAGTAGTCTTTGGTTTCTTCGAAGGATGAACAACTTGAAATCCGGCTTCTTCTTCTCCCTCTGTCAGATGCTTCTCTTTCTCTCTCTCTCCCTCGCGCACCTTGTAGTCAATGCAGCTCGCGCTTCCTCGCCTCTCTCGCTCTTCCGAAGTAGTAGCCTTTCTCCATCTCAGATAAGAATCCGACACCCACAAGGCATTGGCAGAGAAATTCAAGAACCACATGTTTCTTTGGGCCCATTTAACAGCCCACTCTCTTCGGCTCTCTGTAGTAAGCGCCATAGCAGTCTGCGGGACGGTATCAAGCCTCGAGATCGTCTGTTTCAGCCCAACTTGCCTCATCAGTATTTCCGGGAAGATACACACCATAAACTCCAATCCAGGAATGCGCACGGACCTAGTGGGATCCAAAGAAGACACTCCAGTGACAGATTTGAGGTGCCACCACGGTACAACCCACCTAATCAACGGGCCATCGTCGCTCTTCAGCTTGTTCTTCCAATAATCACAGACCCGAGTAAAGTCCACCATGTACAACCTCGTCCTCATCGCAATCGAGCGGGCATGATATTAAAGCACATGAACTGGGGGCTCGATCAATCGGAGCCGTTCCATAAGCCAAACCTACCAAAAAGCAGGTATTCGACAAAAAAAAAAAAGAAGAAAAACGAAAAAAAAAAAAAAAAAAAAAAAAAACGTCTTTTACCTGCAGAAGGACGGGACTTCCCAAATACGGTAGATCGCGGTTGGATTTCCTACTATCCAAACCCAGAATAATCTCCCCTAAGCATAAGCAAGCTGGGCTCTGCGCGGCTCAATCGCTCAACAAGGCCCAAAAGACGGGGATCACCTCTCAAGTCTTCATCAACATGCCCTTGGAAGACATACACATGCAACAAGCAAAAGCCAAATGCCCTCCGCCTAGCAACATGGGAAACGGTGGGGTCGGCTACGTGATGAATCGATCTATGAAGTCCAACATTCTCACGCCTTTCGAGGTAACTAGACGGTCCACCTCAAGTCTAGTCAATCCAAGCAAGTCTCTAAATTTGCTCTTGTACCCTTGCGAAGTAGAAGGAATGGCAGGCAAGTGTTCAGGATCCCACACGCCAATAGCAGCAATTTCTTCAGGAAATGGACAAATATCACCTCCAGGGAACGCAAAAACATGATAATTCGGGTCCCAGTAGTCAAGGCAAGCATCCAAGAAAGGTTTAACAACCTTGATGAGTTTTAAACTCAACAAAGACCCAAAATTATAAGCACCCATATCATGCTTCTCCATATTCGAAAATTCGTTGGTCCATTCCTTCAAGCGGATCTCCAAAGTATTCATGATGAAAAATTTCTTTTGAGAATTTTATGTAAATAGACGAAGAAGAGACGGAAGAATTATGTGAATAAAAGCTCCATCCGCGCTTCTATTTATACTAATTTCTGTTTCCAAAAATCCGTCAGAACAGGACAGCTTGGGAACAGGCGCAGCACCTGCTGCGCCTCTTCAAAGGGACGCAGCTCCTGCTGCGCCTCTTCCCCAGCTTCACTTCTGTGATTTTCCGCGTTGGATCTTTCCTAATTCCATGGCGAATAATTTCCTATTCCTACGGGTTATTATTTTGGTAAATACGAGAAGATTACCATGTTTTAGGTTTCTTAATTTCACGGGCACGCATTTCGAGGCGACATCGACATTTTCCCATTTTATCACATTTGTATATTTTCATTTTGGGACGTAATTTTCATTTTAATTCATCATTTTAGAGAACATTTTTCATTTTTAATATTTCTCATTTAATTCATACATTTTACCAAATCTCAACATTTCTATATTAATTTCAATTTCTTAATTTCATTTCTACATTTTTAACTTATAGATTTCTTTTCTTTTTTTAGGGGGTAACCCTCCCTACCGTCTGGTCATTCCCGGCAAATTTTTTGCATTTTTTGCATTCTTTTGAGTCACTCGTTTTGCGCTAATTAAGGCCATATGTATATACAAGTGTACGTTTTGCGTGTTTTCTATGTAAATTTCGGCAGCATGACGGCGTAAACCGTCATCTACCAAACCTGTTCAAAACTAACCTGCAGATACAAGCAACACAACCCAGCAGCAAAGGCACTCAGGCCGTCGTATATACACCAAACAAAGGAAATATGCAACAAACTGGGGGCTCGAGCCCCAAACAAAGTCCAAAAAATGCTCAAAATCAATGTCCAAATGTACAAATGTACAAAGTACGGTCGACAAACAAAAAAGCTACACAAAACTACTGCTGGGCGCCCTCCAACTCTGCAACTCTCGCCGCAAGAACGGCGATCTCGGCGTCCCGAACCTCGAGCTCCCTCAACAAGCGAGCTGCCTCCTCCCGAGATCAATCAACTCTCGCTCCACTCACGGTCACCTCAAAAACAATAAATTGGCTCATGTCAATCGATTCAAGCAAAATCAGAAAATCAAAAATAAAAAATGGAATAGGTGTAAGGTTCATACCTGACGACCTCGACCGCCGACAAGTGCCTCGACTGCAGTAGCTCGCAGCCGGTTGGCCACCCTCCACAACGCCACAAACCGAGACGGCGCAACCTGCATTTTCAAAAAGAAATTCTCAACAATTGAACAAACTCAATCAAATGTGTTCTTACCCAAAAGTTATACAAGTTAGAGGCTCACCCTCCGAATCAGATGCTACCAATCGTCCAGGCCAGCATCCGTCACAGCTACGTCAAAGTCACGCAGCTCGGAGATCGTCGTCCTCCCAGTCGCGTCAGTGTACTCGAGGGTCTCGAGGTACTCTGGGGGCTCGATGCCCGCCGCCTCGACCTCCTGCAAAGACCGATGGTTCTCGTTAATCGATGATCTTTCATCATAATTCTCAAAATCAAATCAAGAGGAAAAGTAAAAGCTGCTCACCACTACCGGCCAGTACGCCAACCTCCCGTAAAGGAACGCCGAGTAGTCCTCGCCAGGAAGAAGAAGAGCGTCACCACTAGCACCAGCCAAGTCCGCCTCCCTCTCAGCCTCAGAAGGCTCCTTAAACATCGTCCTGGGAGGATCGATGGGAACCGTCAACACGTCCCGAGAGCACTGACGAGCCAAGCGCTCGCCCAAGTACCACACAGGACCCATCGACGTCCTCAACAGCAGTCGGCTCGAGCTCCTAGGCCGAAGGACCTCAGCCACGAAAGGAGGCGCTCCAGCGTACTCCGCCCAAGGTCTGGGCACCCACTGTGACAAGATAAAAGGGATCATTCCCATGATTAATTAAAAGCAAATATAAGAAGCAGGTGAATATAAGTGAGATACTCACGCTGCTCAGCTGAAGGGCGTTCACGTCCCGCCGGTAGACGTTGTGAGAAGAACGCTTGCTCTTCGTCCGGCACATCACCCAATCCCTCACCACGGGATAGGCCCTCTCCAGCGGCTCCGTCCTCCTGGGCGCGAGGCTCGGGAAGTAGGAGTACACCCACGCCAGTAAAGCAGAATAATCAATGACGATCTTTCGTGATTTGATAAAGAAAAGGAATTTACTTTGGTCTAAAGGAAGGTTCATACCTCCAACAGTAGTCCAGGTCCGACAGCATCAGGAGAAGTCCCCTTCTCCATCAACTCCGGACGAACCATAACCCTCATGAAGCGAATGAGGACCGCAAAACCAGCAGTGACCCACTCCCAACGCCCTAGGGAACTCAGGTCAGAAAGGAAGGGAAGAAGCTTCGTCGACAGCCTCTCGCCCTTATCTCCGAGGTAAATCGAAGACAGAAACCACCAGAGCCACAAACGAGCCCTCTCGCTCACCAGACAGGAGGAGGAGGAGCCGTCTCCCTCCCGTCAATCGTCACCGGCGCCGGGTCTTCCCCCGCAAAGTAGTCTCGAACGTAGGAACCGGGTATTAAACCCGACACTGTAACAGCCCTTCGGCGACAAGTTCCAGCCGATCAGTCTCCTCGCCTTGGCCGAATCCGCCCTCATGGCAGTCTCTGGCCACTCCACCTCCTCGGTCCCGCACGGCAGACCAGAAATCATGCCGTAGTCCTCCAGAGTGACTCCCACCTCACCGAAAGGCATGTGGAACGTGGAGGTCATATCCCAGAATCGGTCCAAGAAAGCGCGGACCAGGCTAAGGTTAGCCCATAACTTCCTCTTCGCGATGTCCCTCCAGACCTGCACCAAAGGACCGAACGCTCCACGCTCGATCATGGCCCGCTCCTCCGCCGACAGCCGCTCGTAGCGCTCCATCGCCGTCGTGTAACCCGAGAACGACCTGATGTTCCCGGCCTCCTATTGTGATTTGAAACAAAAGCTATCTTTAGTTTTGAATGAGAATTTGAAAGGAATTTGAACAAATGAATGAAAGAGGATGAGTAATGAGTAGTGAATTCCTATTTACCAAACTCTTCACCGTCCTGTAGGACAGGTGACCCTCTGCAGCCCACACCAGGTGCCTGCTCTCCCAAGTCTCAGCCCACGCTGGAGCACCTCTCAACTGACGACCTCCTCGCCCGACGTTGGCCTGTCTCGGGGCCTCCTCCTCCTCGACGGCCTCCTCCTCCTCATGGACCCCGTCCCCAGCAGCCATCACCGCAGCGGTGAAGGCCTGCTCCAAAGCCTCCTCGACAGTAGCAACGTCTATCTCCATGGGAGCTCTCCCAGAAGTAGAAGCCTCATCACCTGCAACATTAAAGCGAATTTAGGCCGCGTCACGTGACGACAAGCCTTGGTTAAGGGATTTTCGAGCCTTCGGAAGCCCTGAAATCGCTCTTTTCTTGCCATACTTGGTCATATTCCCACCAACCCGATCACTCATGTGGTAATTTAGGTCAAGTCAAGCCTAATTTGAAGCCTAGTCTCGGGTTCGAGCCGAAATTTCGGCAGCATTTCGTTATAACGGCGATTATGCCCTAAAAAAGTGTCCTGAAAAAGCTGTCACAAACCAAAATTCCGAGATGGTATAAAGTTTACCCATCATTCAAGGATCCCAAATATCAAGTTTCATCACAAATGGGCAATCCTAAGGCTATTTTCGAAGCAATTTACGGTTTAGCTGTGAAACCATCTCAAATTTCCCTCAAGGGCTCAAAACTCAACAAAAATTCGAGACAAATACATGGTTATGTTCCTAATACTACCTACTATCCATTTATAATGTCAATTTGACAAGGCAAATGCATTTGGGGGAAAAGCCCCAAATTTTCGATCAAATGGGTCATAAACCCTAATTTTTTCGGCTCAAAATTGGACAAATACGGATGATTAATGCAAGAATGAGACACATAACTCGATTAGTCATGTTTAATTCAAGCTTTTGGATCAAACCTTGGCGGAAATGGTGAAGATTTGAGAGAGAAATTGTGTGAATTATGTTTCGAACAAATGAACATAAACCTCTGATTCATCGCGTTTTTACGCAGAAAGAACACTTTGGGGAATAGACGCAGCAGGCGCTGCGCCTCTTCCAAGAGACGCAGCTCTTGCTGTGCCTCTTCCCTGTGTTCCCTCCATACGGATTTTCAAAAGTTCGTTATGAGTTCGTTATTTGTGGGCCCATCTTTGGTGCGCCTCTTCCCCGATGTTGTTTTATTCTTTTGGTCCGTTTGACGATTTTTCTTCGTTCCAGCCCATATTTCCAAGCCAGCAGCAGACTGTTGCACGTTGTTCATTCCTTCCAAAACCTTTTGCTTGTCGCAACGAGCATTTATTCCTTCACAGAATTCGATACACCTTCATTATGTCTCCAGCGAGTAAGCGGATACACTTTCCCTCTCATGACAAGAAGAATAATTCCCGATCATGTCTCCAGCGAGAGTAAGCGAATGTACTGTCCCTCTCAAGACGTGAGGATTAACATCTACCTAAGCAGATTTTCCCTCGGCAGTTCCCGCTTGTGTCCTGCTACTCGCAATTGTTTCTCGAAGACTACCCAAGCAGTTTTCTCTCAGCAGTTCCCGCCTGTGTCCTGCTACTCACGATATTTCGCGTTTCCCCTTCAGCCTTCCCTTTAGAGAGAACTATCCTTCAGTCCTTCCCTTTAGAGAGAGATATCCTTCAGAGTTAGCCTTCAGAAGTATTAAGAAGTAATCCCTGTGACCCCTAATGCCTTCAGACACCAAGTTATCTTCAGACCAAAGAGTTTTGCCGAAGCGTCTTCAGTTCCGTTTCACCCAGGAGTATCTCAGGGATGATCTCTTCTTATGGTTGGCGAGCTTCCTTACGTAGTCTAATGGACTTTAAACGACCCTCCCCGATAGTCGACAGACTCTAAAATGTTCCCGACGACAGGTCCTTGGCTCAGACCCCTTGAGCCGCCTCGCGTCGCCATAGTCGTCAGGTTGTAATCTTCGATTGACCTAATGGCTATACTTTGACTTTCGCCTTGTCCAAGCCTCAGTCAAAGTGGGGGCTCTGTAGATACCTCATTTCTGCACCTCTCGCAAACCACCCGGTGATGATTGGGCCGCATGTTTGGTACGCGGAACGATTCGTGACAGTTCATAAGATTATTGTGAAGTGATTGCTCAAATATTAATATCGACCTCTTAGTTGTCATCTATGTCCCGATACGGTCGTTTTGACAGTAATTAGAGTACATTCGGAGTCCGGGCCTAAAACCGTCTCCATTTTCTGATAACCGTTAAATCCCGAGTCAGAATGTTCTGGAATGTTCCGGATATTTCTATTCCATATTTCATAAATTTTATCTTTTGGTAAACAATTTCCCGTAATATTCACATAAGATATTAAGGAAAACCGAATTATTTCCGTCCTACCATAACTCAAACACGGAAATCTTTCTTCCGCAGAGGAAACCCCTTGGGAACAGACGCGGCCAGTCTTTGCGCGCTCTTTTCCAAGAGACGCAGGTGGGCTCGCTGCGCCTCTTCCCAGGTCCTTTTCTGCGTATTTTTCGTATCTTTTTTATATCTTTCCGAGATTCACTTCCAAAGAGTCTCCGAAACCCTAATTCCTCCACGTGATTAGTATAAATAGGAGCCTTCGTTCCTGATATTTCTCACGCGAGTGTCCGCCCTTCTCTTCTCCCTTTGCATTCTAGACTTTGTTCTTACTTTTTGGCGTCTACGTGCTTGAACATTCGACCACGTAAGCTCGAATCCTTCTGAGTACCAGCCTCCCCGTTTGCATGACCGACCAATTTGACCAACTCCACATCAATCAACTTAATTAACTTAATCGTTTTCCTCTTACGAGGGCACTTTCTTTGCATTCGCGTCGAGCATCACTAATCGATATCTTAGTCCTTCTCGTTTCGTCAACATGTAAGTCTGAGGGCGTAATCCTTATTTATTTATTGTATTTTATTTATTGTATAATCGATTGTAAGGTTTATGTCGAAAATACCATTAAAACCGATTTCTAAAACCATGCTTTAAAACCTCTTTTACGGATTTCCGGAGATAACCGTCGAGAAAGGACGCAAGAATCTGCTGCGCCTCTTGAAGGAGCGCGATTCTGCTGCGCCTCTTCGTGAGGCCGCTGATTCTCGCTTCCTTTCTTCTTCGTTCGTCCTCTGTTATTCGTCAAGTTTCTTTCTTTTGTTTCGTTTGTTTGTTAATTCTTCACCATGATAGCATATAATTCACATGTATATTATAATCATCATCATTAGCATGTTTTAATCATCACAAATCCGACTTAAATCCCTTATAATCCAATATTTGCGGGTTTTCGTCATTAAATTCAATTCCGGGTTATAGAGATTCAGTTCATCAATATTGGGTTTCTGGAATTCGTCTTTGATATAGTTTTCATCTGTTATTTGTCATATCTATCACATATTCGTCATTAATCCATCGTATCTAACCTAATTAATTGATTTAATTTGTTTAGTTCGTTAATATTTTTTTACTCCTGTAATTAATCCATCTCATGTTAATTCGTTTAATTCCGTATTATTCATGTTTTACTGTTTTCATGACCCGTTCATATGTTACATAACATGCTAATCACTTTTATCCGAGTAAATATCATCAATCGATCATTAAATTCACCAATTAACATTAACGGCTTGCAATTACGGCTTCACACATAATCGAAGGAACGAGGAAGGAGCGACGCAGTGATGTGCTGCGCGTATTCCAAGGACACGGCACTACGATGCTTTGTTCTGGCCGAGTTCTGTCCCTGAACTCCGTTTCTGCCTTGACGTTGTGTAATTAGTTTACATATTAACTAACTATTATCCGTAGTATCACGCTAATTCCTGTTCGTTAATTTGTTCTTTTACTCTTTTTCTCAAATTATCCGTTTTAGAGGTATTTTCGACATAAATCGCCTATTCCAATGTAATTATTGTAATTTTCATTATTGTAATTTATAATTATTGTATTTCTTTTATTGTTTGTATGTTTTCACATGTAAATAAGCATTAAATCCCACTTCGACCCAATTGTATGCTAATTACGTGTCAACCGACTTAGTCTAATTCTCACATGCTAGGATTAAACTTGGATGTTGCATTGCATGCATATAATCGACGATATATCAAGTATAAATAACTTCCCTAATCATTAGTAGAGGCCGCCATCGAGGCGGGCGGGATTAGGTGTTCGATCAAAAGAGCTTCCTAATACGTACCCTCACCCCTTACTCCAGATATCTGTGAACACCCGTGTTCATTGGCATCCACGAGAGTCATTCTAGACATAGAATGCTAAGGGTAACGATTGCTTAGTGTTCATGTTTCTACTTTGTGTCTTGACATGACACGAGGTATTCGAACGGTTCCAATTTCCCATAAAAATTGGTGGCGACTCCATAAAAAAATGCAAACGCTTGTTTCTCTTTTCCTCCCAAGCGCCCCCGTGGGCCCCCGCTGTCCACAGGGATCGACCCTCAAAAGTGTACAACGACAAATCGTGCACTTGCGAGTTATTATTTGATAACCATCAGTGTGAAATACAAAGTAAACGAAAAAATGTGTTAAATACTGATCAGCCGAAAACAGCAAAACAAGTCAAGTTTTTTTAGTGGAAACAAGAACTAATCATCATTGGGTTTACTGGGTTTGCGATAATTTTGCTCAGTGAGACGACCCACAAAGAAAACAGTAGAGGTTCCCAAATTATATTGAAATTAAAATAATCCAACAATTTTCCATTATAAGGGTCCGTTTCATGTTAATCTTACTATAAAACCGTCCTATAAAAGAGCGCGCAGTAAGAAAGCTTGATAAATTAAGCAAGATAAACATTTTCACACGTATGAAGGAGAAGATTAAGGGGATTGGGGATATTAGCAATATGTATTAAATGAAGAATTGATATGGAGAACTGATATGATTATTCATTTTATGAAATCAATTGTATTAAACAATATATGAAAACACAGTACCTCGATAAAGAGATGAAAGAAGGCGCGAACTTCAGTGTTGCGTTAGGACGATGGTGAAGGTCAACGTTGTGGCGGTGGTTTGCGAGGCGCGGTGGTGGTAGCATTAGGGTAGGTGACGGTGGTAACGAGTGACAGTGATAGTGGTTATGTAATACCCAGGATATTCAAGGACTCTGTTGACCGACCCTGTTGACCAAGACAGACTGTAGGGATGAATGGGTGATGGATCAGACTTATTACATACACCTTATAGGATGGTTTACTCGACCTAGCAGAGGCTACTCGGCCGAGTATCACCTATACTCGACCGAGTAGAGCCTACTCGGCCGAGTACTCCAGTACTCGACCGAGTATGACTGCTGTCGACGCATTATATAAAATGCAAGTTCGCGAGATTCATTTCATTTTCCCATTTCTTCGACAGTTTCTCTTTCTCTAACCCTAGCCTACCTCCCTCTTTTATCACCCCATTTTTACACACTCTCATGAATATAGCCTAAACCTTCACCATGGGAAGGACGGGATTCGCTTAGGATGGATGGCGTGCGTGGTTGTCGTCTATACCACCGTCGATGCGTGTTGTTAGGTAAGTCTCTGCCTTGTGTTATTTTTGGTAGTTCATTGAGGATAGTTGTGTAATAGGATATGGTTATCGTTGTAGGATGCGTACAGGAGTCCTGCTTGGCTGTATATAGATGTCTCTCATGGTTGTGATGAGGTAGGTTTTCCTACTCAGTACCTTTAATTGATTGTGATTGTTACTGTTCCATATCTACTGTTATCTGCTGATCATCGGTGTTTGGGCGTTGTTGAGACGATGTTGGTGTGGAGGTTTTCTGACAGTTGTGCTGTATGTGTTGTGATTATGGTGGAGTCACTTGCGGGAGTGGCTTCACACCCTAGTTCGCCCTCCGTGGAACCCGCCACGGGAGGGGATGTGCACATTAAGGGACATGGATTGTTAGTGGCTCGTTGATGAGCTGGACTAGGTGGGATGGGCTACGGTCACCCAATGGCGGCGAGGATTACCTGTTGCGATGGGTAATCTGGCAGGGCTACACACTTTGGTGTGTAGTCGGTTACTGTGCGAGATCGGGAGACTGGGTTTGAGGATGATCAGCTGGTTACATTGCTTACCTGTTTTAATTTTAATTAGTCGGTACTGACCCCGTGTTGTTTTGTGGTATCTGCGGTGATCCATTCAGGGATGGTGAGCAGTTGGCTTAGCAGGTACTGTTGATTGTGGCTGCTAGGATTAGAGGGATCGTGTCATCACGCTACCAGTCTAGAAGAGCTGTGTCATGAGTTGTTGTAGTTTTATCTTTGGTCTAAGGAGTTTGTATTGAGTTGTATTGTATAAGATACATTTATATTATATAATTGTTCTTTTATTGTCTGATTTGATCTGCTTCCTCGGGAAACCGAGATGGTGACACCGTCATACACTGGAATGGTCCTTGGTAAGGCGTTCCGGTGTGCGGGGGTGTTACAAAGTGGTATCAGAGCCGACGATTTTGGAACCTGAACCAATGAATCTAATGAATGTAGGGTGTCAATTAAAATGAACCTGGTGTATGTGCGTTGGGAGCCCCAGCCGATGCTAGATTTTGGGTGAGTAGGCGCTCTCATTTCAAAATCCTGGCCCCATCGAACTTAAGCCAGACACGGGAAAAGGGGTAGCTAGTAAGAGTCGTTGACTGCTTAGTGATGATTGTTGTGTGCATCTATGTTTAAGATAATGTGTGTCAAAGTGCGTGTGGGAAAGTTTAGAGTGGGTGATGAAATGGTTGTGATGTGCGACCAGAGATAAGTCAATCAATTTGTTTGACGGCGATTGCGTTGTGTGTTGATTGTTGTCTTGTATATGTGGTTAAGATGTATACCCTGTGACCAGCGGAATCTGTGATGATGTGGTATAAGAGCTAAACCTTGCAGGTACGGTAATTAATTGCTAAATATGCTAAGAGGTGTAGGGTAATCATTTCATAGCAAAGTGAGGAATAAAGGTAGAAATGATGATCGAATTGATAATGGGTGTGCAAATTCGTGTTGATGTGTGTTTATGTGGTAGGATAAGCTCTAACAGTGATGAGTCAATTGCACGGAACTCCGAACTATGCTATTTGTTTTGCAGGAACAAAGAAAGCTTCAATTCCGTCTTCATTCTTGAACACTCGACCGAGTAGGAATTTGTACTCGACCGAGTAGACGATACTCGACCGAGTATGAAGGTACTCGACCGAGTGTCTATTTTTGGTGACAATTAAAATCGCTACTGTTCTTGAAACTCGGCCGTGCAAAGGGAATACTCGACCGAGTATTCGACACTCGGCCGAGTACGCCTAATACTCGACCGAGTATTGCTGTAGAGGGACTTACACGGGTTATACAAAAACCCTATTTTCGTCTCATTCTTTCTTATTTCCGCCTCCTCTCTTCACATCTCCTCCTCTCTAAAATTTCATATTCCTCCTTCCTCAAGCTTTTGGGTAAATTCTTGGTGTTCAACTTGTTCTTGCTTGCCCCAAATCAGTTTAAGGTAAAGTTTTAACCCAATTTCTTCCTTTGTTTTCAAGGTTATGGTGTGATTTTATTAATTTTCCGAAATTCCTTTATGGGTAACTGAAATTGAGTCTTATTCATGTTATACTTTGGATTGAATTATATACAAACCCCGAGTTATTTGAACAATTTCTTGATTTAAGTTGGATTTTTGCGTTCTAGGGTTTGATAAAATCGACATACCTTGCTCTTTGCTTGATTATCATACTATCTTAAGCCTCTTGATGTTGGAAAAAGGTGCTTTTGAGTAAAGAAGTGGTGTCTGAGTAAAATACTTAGTGATTTGCTATGAAATTGTCTTAAAAGTATGTCTCAAAATTTTCATACAAGTAAAAACAGTCCCGTCTTTTGAAAGGTTTTGGTGTGCTTAGAATCTTTGTTAAAGACTTGTCTTTTGCAGCATGGTGAAAACCCGAGGCCTACCCAACAAGAGGACCCGTCCTAATGTCCAACTTGAGACGGGTCAGTCGAGCAGTGAGCCTGTAGTTCCACCGGTGGAGGCATATCCATCGGTAGTCTTCTCTGATTTCAAATAGCGCAAGGCCTTTGTAGCTTTGATGAAGCGTCCTTTCCGACCTACTTGGTGTGTGAACCCCGAGATTTTAGAGACCTTGGGGATTAGGGGAGATATAATTCATATGTTTGAGATTTTGGGAATGGGGGGTTATATCATTTGAGGAAGAAGTCCTACCCCCATCTGACCTTAGAATTCCTGAGCTCGTATGAGTATGATAAGAAGGAGAAGACCGTCTCCTTCCGCCTCTTGAATGAGGATCGTGAGTTGACTTTGGATGAGTTTGCGGGCCATCTGGGTTTGGAGGAGGAGGGGACGGGATACTTGAGTGATGTTGCTAAGAATAGTGGTGCTCCTCTTTACATTCCTTTCTTGACTGGCCGACCTGCCCCTAGTGCCAGTGCTATGCTGATTAATGATGTGCAGCATGTTTCCCTTCGTATGTTTCTAAGGATGATGACTTGTTTGTTGTATGCGAGAGATGATGTGAGTAAGCTTAATTCTCATGAAGATATGTTACTTGTGTCTTACCTTAACTTGCACCGTAGGAAGCCAGTTTATTATAGTGCTCCAGGGATAGTGTGCTCTAGTTTGGAGCGTATGGCACAGTCTGAGACCTGACACATTACTTGCGGGGCCATAGTGACCCGCCTAGCTCGGCGACTGGCTGATTTTGAGACCCCACCTCCTCGGGGGGGATGAGTATGTGGAGATTGTCCCTACCATGGACGCCCAGTATTTGCGTCAGAATAGGTGGTTGAGGAAGTTGGATGACGGGTTCTATGCCTGAAGGGTGAGGGGATCTATGTGGATGGTACTTCCTGACCCTGCCTATCTCCCTGTTGTTGACCATTTGGCTGAGTGGGAACCCTGTGCTATACCGAGGCCTGAGCCCCAGACCTACCTGATTGACCCAAGAATGCTCTTGGACCTACCTGAGCCTGTCACCGTGCCTGAGGGACAGCAGCAGGCACCTCCCACACCTCGAGAGCGCCGTGGGGTTAGACAGTCTAGGGCAGACCCGGTGGTACCTGAGCCTTATCAGTACTCGCCCTACCCCACAGTGCATGACCCCAGGATGCAGCCGAGTGACCTGGTTGAGCGGATCTCCACTACTTTGGTGCTCCGCAACATGCATGAGATAGCCCATAATCAGGGCATAAGGACACAGCTAGCACAGCCTGTCTGGTGGAGAGGACCGGGAGTGGACACGGGAGTGTTCCACAGCTACGGAGTTGATCCGAGTTACTGGAGGCCACCGGAGGAGACAGAGTTTGGCTGCCTCGCGGGACCATGGGGAGCCTACTACGGCAGCCAGCTAGGAGGGGATTACTCAGCAGCAGCAGGCTTTCCAGGAGCGGGGAGTTCAGGTGCAGGTACTTCTGGTGCAGGTGGTGACGATGACATAGAGGAGGGTCCTGGTTATTGATCTTGTGTTGTTACATTGCTTGGATTGGTTTCTTTGGTGTTGGATTTATTTCTTTTACGTTGGATGTTTATTTCGGGATTTAGTATTTATCGTTGGATGACTGTACTCGGCTATAAGGCCGTTATTTACCTTAGCTTATCATGTGAAGACGTGTTGGCTTTCGTTGTGTTTGATACTATTGTAGGGAGTGTATTTGCAGGATGCGTCGTGGAAGCAACGTGTGAACTGCGTCAAAATGCTCTTTGCCTGTCGTAGCTCGACCAAGTATAGAAACTACTCGACCAAGTAGAGCTTACTCGGCCGAGTATACAAACATACTCGACCAAGTAGAGCTTACTCGACCGAGTAGACACTCATACTCGGCCGAGTGTTACTGTTACAGGGATGTTAGGTGTTTGATAACTATGTCTTGTGAGTTTATGTGAACGTAGGTATGAATGGGGGTGCTTCATAGTGCCGTTTAGTGTAATCGATGGCTCAAAAGATGGGCTATGATCACGTCAGAGGCATGTAATTGCTTAGATCACATATTACTTTGTGAATGTTTAAGTTATATGGCAGTGGTTGACATCAAGGAACTTAAATTGTTCAAGGTGGTACATGAGTCCTCAAATAATATGGGTATGTCAGACGATATTGTAGCTGTCACCAGTCTTATACGTGTATATGTTTGGTTACAATTATAGCAAGTCCAGCTGGATGCGTGAAACTGGCGGTCGGTATAGAACTTGTGGGAAATAATCTGTATACTTCCCTTATAATAAAGGATTATAACGATCATAATGATGACGATCACTAGTCATAAAATTAAAATACATAAACAAAATATAGGATTCAGAAATAACCTTCGGTCCTAGCAAATACGGCCTAAGAACAATATTAAAGTAGATATTTCCCTATCAGTTGCACCCAAGACGATATGAGATATGCCCTATTGATAATGCTAGAATCGATCTAAAATTTTCTGTAAAATTTAGTAGTTTTGTGTTTGTCTTCTGATGAGAGAGGAGGCTAGGTCAAAAAGAATTAGGGTAGAATAATGATCTCCCTTTTTCTTCTTATGGTGACCGAAATATGGGAGTGAATTAGGGAAAATATAATCTTCCCTAATTTGGCCCATGTAACCGAAATAAGGAGTGTAATCTCCTTATTTTTGGTCTTTCCAAAAATGTATAAAATGTGTTGAATTGTCATCTAGTGAGGATCGAACCCATGACCTCTTGGTTTGTGTACCCTCACTATTACCACTATGACACATTCATCTTGTTGATATTAATTATAATTGATTACATTTAATTACGAATTAACAGATTAATTCGTCCAAGCTAACATTACATACATTTAATTAAATATAACTTATTATATTCAATTTAAGAATTGACAGTTAATTCGTCTCAACTAATATTATTTAATCTTCATTAAATAATTGTCTCATCAACACATTGACTAACTGTTTAGTCATATTAGGCATCAATGTGATTATATTTCTATAACCACATTTCTCAAACACATCCTATAGGTGTGACCTTTAGGGACCAGTTGATCACCGCCATCTGTATGATAATAACATCAAACTTTCTAGCAAGCCAACCGTTATTAGGTAAACGTTAATCAACTGATTAAATATACGAAGTATACCCTTGTGAACCTGTAAGAGATTTACAAATGTTATCACACTAATTTGTGGAGGACACAAGCTCCAACAGGACTAAAATGACAAATTAAAGAATAATGTTGCTAGCTATCGATAACACCATCTTTCGATATATATATATATATATATATATATATATATATATATATATAGATATATATATATATATATATATATATATATAGAATACTTGATTGCCATATTATTCTGTTGCTAGGGGTCACAAGTGAGTAATGTCGTAGGTTAAGTTTTATAGCATGAGTCTAAGTCTTTTCAGTCGGTGAGTAATGTTGTGGTTCAGATGTATGTGTTAATTGTGGGTGTGGGAAGTGACTAGTGGTGAACTTCGGGGACGAAGTTCCTTTAAAGGGGGGAAGAGTAATGTCGCGGAAATAAATGGTTAGAATGCCTATAATGTTTGAAATCATATGTATGTTGTGTATGTTAGTATTCGGAATGACATTCATGATACAGGTCACATTGAAGTTACACTTTTGTTTCCTTGAAGTTGTATCCATGTTGTACTTAAGTGATATGAATGTTATACTTTTACTTTATATGGGTGTCTCAAATTATGTTATACTTTCTATGTTATACTTTGTTTAGGTGTGCGGAATGCGGTGGTTGGGAATTGTTTTGTAGATGTGTATTGTTGCTAGTCGTTGTGATTGTTTTAACAAGAGAGTGCATATGAATTCATTACACATATTTGGAAGAAGAGTGGTGATGGATGATTGTTGTTTGAATAAGGTGGTGTGGCGGTAGTGTCAGGATGGTTTCAGTTTGTACGCCTTTATGTAGGTGGTTAGTGTCACAGTGCGTAACCCTGTAGGAAGTGGCGTTTGGGCTGAACTTCGGGGACGAAGTTCTTTTAAGAGGGGAAGACTGTAATACCCAGGATATTCAAGGACTCTGTTGACCGACCCTGTTGACCAAGACAGACTGTAGGGATGAATGGGTGAGGGATCAGACTTATTACATGAACCTTATAGGATGGTTTACTCGACCTAGCAGAGGCTACTCGGCCAAGTATCACCTATACTCGACCGAGTAGAGCCTACTCGGCCGAGTACTCCAGTACTCGAACGAGTATGGCTGCTGTCGACGCGTTATATAAAATGCAAGTTCGCGAGATTCATTTCATTTTCCCATTTCTTCAACAGTTTCTCTTTCTCTAACCCTAGCCTACCTCCCTCTTTTATCACCCCATTTTTACACACTCTCATGAATATAGCCTAAACCTTCACCATGGGAAGGACGGGATTCGCTTAGGATGGATGGCGTGCATGGTTGTCGTCTATGCCACCGTCGATGCGTGTTGTTAGGTAAGTCTCTGCCTTGTGTTCTTTTGGGTAGTTCGTTGAGGATAGTTGTGTAATAGGATATGGTTATCGTTGTAGGATGCGTACAGGAGTCCTGCTTGGCTGTATATAGATGTCTCTCATGGTTGTGACGAGGTAGGTTTTCCTACTCAGTACCGTTAATTGATTGTGATTGTTACTGTTCCATATCTACTGTTATTTGTTGATCATCGGTGTTTGGGGGTTGTTGAGACGATGTTGGTGTGGAGGTGTTCTGACAGCTGTGGTGCTGTATGTGTTGTGATTATGGTGGAGTCACTTGCGGGAGTGGCTTCACACCCTAGTTCGCCCTCCGTGGAACCCGCCACGGGAGGGGATGTGCACATTAAGGGACATGGATTGTTAGTGGCTCGTTGATGAGCTGGACTAGGTGGGATGGGCTGCGGTCACCCACTGGCGGCGATGATTACCTGTTGCGATGGGTAATCTGGCAGAGCTACACACTTCGGTGTGTAGTCGGTTACTGTGCGAGATCGGGAGACTGGGTTTGAGGATGATCAGCTGGTTACATTGCTTACCTGTTTTACTTTTAATTAGTCGGTACTGACCCCGTGTTGTTTTGTGGTATCTGCGGTGATCCATTCGGGGATGGTGAGCAGTTGGCTTAGCAGGTACTGTTGATTTTGGTTGCTAGGATTGGAGGGATCTTGTCATCACGCTACCAGTCTAGAAGAGCTGTGTCATGAGTTGTTGTAGTTTTATCTTTGGTCTAAGGAGTTTGTATTGAGTTATATTGTATAAGATACTTTAATATTATATAATTGTTCTTTTATTGTCTCATTTGATCTGCTTTCTCGGGAAACCGAGAAGGTGACACCGTTATACACTGGAATGATCCTTGGTAAGGCGTTCCGGTGTGCGGTGGTGTTACAGGTTATGCTAGGGTAGAGTGTGTTTGAATAAAAGGGGAAGACAAACGATCAAACAATAAGAGGAATACGCGAGAAGTTTGAATCACTAGTAAAAAAAGATATAAGACGGTTCTAGTAATTAACCGTCTTCTAATTACAAAGAGGATGGTTTTATTGACCAACCGTCATTGTTTCTTTTACAACGAGGACGGGTCTCATTATTAACCGTCCTATTGATGTGATCACTTTTGGCGTCAAATTTTTTGGCTGATATAAGACGGTCCTGTCGACAACCGTACTCTAAAGGGCGTCCTCTTAGCCTATAATTGTAGTAGTGAAAGAACCCAAACCAAGGTTGGGAACCTATATGTGTACTTGGTAAGGTTCATGCTATGAGAGATAACATGAATATAAAGGAAAATGCAATAAAAGAAGTTTGAACACATGGACACATGGTATGTTAAACTTCTATTGCAATCGACTAGTGTTTAAACAGTTACGATATACATCACAAGGTTGTAATATGGTATTGACTACCCGAATGTGATGTCGACATTTGTCGATTGAGTTATTATTAACTGACCTTATACTTTGTTACATCCAAACGGCTTGTAGAGACAATTGAACCCTGTTAAAGTGAACACGGATTAGCATTGTATTCGCCCATAGTTACTTACATGAGGTGACGTCTCGAAGTGACTAGAGTGTGATGCGATGGATGGCAAGTTCAAGTCCCATGGAGTCATGTGTGGTGAATAGTCGATCACATAGGCAGACTGTTAGGAACACTTTGTCGGGCCTTATGATCGCTTATAGAGTTCTGGCAAATTTATATAGCCTGGTCGTGGTGAGAGCAACTATTGTATTCTAATGAGTCGATTATTTTGACTAAAGACTGTTCGCCTAAGATGGCACAATTTCAGATTAACTTTGATTTGTGTTACTACGACCTTCGTAAATGGGGTCAAATGGGCATATTTTGGGTTATGATGGTTGTGTCTAGTCGAAGGGAATATGTGAGATAAGAATTGTCCACCCCTTGTCAGGGTTATAACAATATCTCAGGGCCACTCGAGGAGTAATGAACTGGAAATGCGTGGCCACGCTCGGAAGATATCTATGGAAGATAAATCCGGTCAATCAGTTATTCTTCAGATCGAGGAAAACACTCTCGATATGATCACTTGCAAGTACGACCTGAAAGACACCTTGCATTGAGTGGGAGATAGTAATAGGACAAGAGAATTGGTGACGCACACTTGTCGAGGACAAGTGGGAGATTGTTGGAATATGTGTCCTCCGACAATAATGCGGTCACAACTGTCGATCATGATGATCACATGTTTAAGTCTCATTTTAAGAATACATGTGGGAAGTAATATTTTACAGTCAACTGGTCCACACATATTGGTAATGATTGGCTGACTAGAGTTTGACATTACTGTCGTGCGACGATGGTGATCAGTTGATCCCCTTAGGTCATACCTAAAGGGTAACACTCTTAATTGATTATTTAATTAATCGTATGATGATACGAGTTAATTAAATTACTTAAAATTGACGGGCGATTTTGGAAGTAATATTTACGTATCTCATTGTAATTTGTTAAATAAGATACGGTCTAAGTAATCGAATTGTTTTATTACTTAGATGAAATTATTGTTTACGGAAACAATTAAAACTGAATGAATAATTTATTATAAATGCAAGATATTGTGATTTATAATTGGTAAACCGTTTTGGTACAAGTAATTGTGAATTACTAAGTCGATTTTGTACATGACGTATTTTTTTATTAATACGTTGATTTTTAATAAGTTAAAAATGCATGATAATTTTACATGACTTGTGACATGTGACAAATTGATAAATTGACAAAGATAAAATGGAACCCATTTTATCTTAAATGGACCGAAATGAAGGGTGTATTAGGCTAAATATTGTGTTGATTATTTTAAGTGGAAAGCATAATCATTAACCTAATAGATAGCCATGCAAACCTAGTTGTTTTTGTAAAGAGCATCTTGATCATGCATTGGCTAATACCACCCCACCCCCCCCCCCCTACCCGGTTTTCCTAGTGCAAGGCCAAGGGTCTTTTGCTCTGTAATTTACCTAATATACACTACATGTAAAACTAGTGTATTATTCATTCTAACACATCTAAAAATATAGAGTTTTAGAGAGAATATTACTCCTTCTTCTCCCTTCTCTTAACCGAAAAAAACAAGAGACAAAATTCAATATTTTGGGTCAATTTTATTAAGATTAATATTGTTCTAGTATTAATAATATTAATCTTTTGAGAGGTTATCTTGGGTATAATTCCTTGGGAGGGATTCTAAGCTTGGATCCTTTATTCATCCAATATTAGGAAGCTCAAGAACAAGTGAGTAGGAGAACTCATTTTTGCCCATATATCCAAAATCTTAATGTAAGGAAAATGATTTCTTCTTTTTCTTTATTTATGTTTGCATGCATAAGATCTAAATTAATTTTATGGCTAAATTAATTGAAACATATATATGAATATATTGTAAATTGAGATATAGATTTCTAACACTATTTGCAGGAATGGACCAGAAAGAAGTGAAATCGGGCCTTTTACTATCCGTTTAGCATGCATTTGGAGGAAGAGTGAATTTGGAGCGGGAATGTAGTTGTCTTGAGATGCGCAAAGAAGTAAAATAGCTAGGCGAGCAAAGGAAGAAATTCAAATTGCTAGTGTCTACTTTGAAGAGCTATCTCTCGAGTTCTACAACTGATTTTCAAGTTATTCCAATTGGAGATGAAAGTTTGTCTTCTAAGCTTTCCAACGCCACCGGAATCGCCCTGTTTGCCAAGTAACGAAGAAATGGCAGTCGTTTGAAGTTCAGTGCGCGAAACAGGAATTGTGCGCTGGAAAGTACTCGATCGAGTACAATTATGTTCGATCGACTCATTTTCTACTCGATCGAGTAGTTACATTTTAGGGTTTACTCGATCGAGTATTTATTTCACTCGATCGAGTGGTTTGAGCTTAATTTTGCTCGATCGAGTGGTTTCAACTCACTCGATCGAGTGGTTTATTATTGGGCTCGGGCTTTTTAGCTTTATTTTGTTTCTAGGTCAAATAAAATCGTCTTTCCTATAAATAGGAAGACGACAGTACACCTTAGACATCACTTTTACAATACTTTTTCCCTGTTACTGTTACTTATTGCTTTCCTCTCTTTTCCGGATCTTTTCTCTGTAATTTTCTCTCTTTTCCCTTTTCTCTTTATTTAATGTTTATTATTTCTCTTTCCTTTGTTTTTGTTCTTCCCTTTACCATGTCTAGCTAATTCTCTCTTCTAGGATTAGGGGATTCGATGAATGAATGTTAATTGCTAATTAGTTCATAGATTGGTCGTTGTGGTTATGTCTATGTTGTTAATCACTGCTTTAACTGTATCTCGCTAATTGAATCGATGCATTTAGCCTTTTTAATTTTGGTAAGCCTTGACCTAGACCGGAAGGTTGGAAGGGGTGAGACCCGCAGTGAACAATGGGATGCTTTAGTGAGGGCGGAAGCTAAGCTAATAGTATTTTAGGGCGAATTGAGACCGGAATGAGATATTCATTGCCCCTTAGACCGACACATCGACTAATATGTGACTTTAACTGCAATTGACTGACGTTCATTGATGAACCGACATCCTAGTTTCCTCTTTCTCTTGCTAATTTCTCTTATCCTTATTTCTCTTACCTTTATCTTATTTAGTTTAGTTCAAATATTTCAAACCTCCCAATCGTGACCTTAGACGGACCGAGTAGATAAGTAGATAGTGACCGCCTCCCTGTGGAGATCGACCTTACTTACTGCTAGCTTCTGTTAGTGTAACTAGGTATTTTATTTTTGGTACCTGACGACGGTATCAAATTTTGGCGCCGTTGTCGGGGAGGCAACTATTTTATTTGCTTGTTTATTTTTGTCTGTCTTTAGCCTCAAGGGATTAATTCCTTGAGACAGTTCTCATCTTTTTCTTTAGTGTTGTTTTGATAGGTCCTACAGGTCCTACCTAGACAATTCTAGGTAAAAGATCGTCAAAGGGAAGGCTTGAGTACCTTTGATCTTGGCCATGGAGAGCAATGCAACGTCACTTGGGTTCATTCTAGATGACGATTTTGCTGAAGATAATGGTTACGGTGAATCTCCCCTTTTCGAGGCCGAGCTGGATGCGCTTGAGGCTGCGATTTACGGGACGGATTCCTCTAAGGAGGGTGATGAGAAGACAGTTGAGTCGGTGATTGCTCCTAGCACGGAAGAGGTAATATTTTCCTTTGCCAATGATTCCATCATTGAGAGCGACCACACCGAGGTAGTTGACGATAATTATATTATTGTTTGTTTAAATAGTACATTGTCTCATTTGACTCATGCTTCTTATTTTAATGATATACCCCTTCCTAGCTGGACGATTAATTTAATAGTTTTTCACCGTAGTTGGCGTCAGAAATTTGTCAACCTGAATCAGCACCCTAGATTATTGATAATTGCTCCCGCGCTCCTTTATTTTGTTGACAAATTTAGGAGCTCTCATAGGAAATTCGTTAGACTTAAACGTTCATGCATGTTATTTTCCTATATTGTTATTATACTTTGGTGCTACTTATGCTCTTGTGTAGCACATGCGCAGTTATATGATCTAAAGTTAAGAGCTTTGAGTTTCTTTGATTCTAACTGACTGGAGCAGCTGTTGAAGAAAAGAAGGTCGAGCTGGGACCTGACTGAAACTAGCGCTACCGGAAGGCAACCCGGAGTTTTTTTTTATCTTTAGTTGTTTTTCAAACTTTGCATTTCATTTCATTTTAGTTTCAATAATTGGTCTCCGTACCATAGACTATATCGGTTATGCTTGTTTTATTAGTTTTGCGGGCTGTTTTGTTGCGTCTTTGCATGAACATACTGAGGATGACTCGATAGAGTACTTTTTGTACTCGATCGAGAACTTTTGCTGCTGTTCTTACTCGATCGAGCACAAATTCTACTCGATCGAGTACCTGCTAAAAGATGACCACTCGATCGAGTGCCCATTTCCTCAATCGAGCTGTTTAGGATGCCCAGTTTGTGACACCTCGCGATAACGCGGAAAATATAACTAATAAAATGCGGAATTTTAGGGAATTTTTGAAACTTTTAAAATTTAAAGCGCGGGTTCACCAAAATCTAAAACATAAATAAAGAGTGCGGAAATAAAGATTTTAAATTATACAAACGTGATAGTCGAGGTGAGGGAAAATATATCCCTCGAATGACGATACAATAAAAGGTAGGTCTAAACAATCCTAATAAACCAACTACTAGGCCGAAGTGCTCGCTAGCTCACACATGTCTTCACCCCATGAATGCATCACTAATACATGTCATTCATGTAAACATGAACGCCACAGTCAGTGGGGAGTAACTCAAGGTTCTCCCAGCCACAAAATGTCGAAACGAACATAACAAAGAACTAAAACAGGTAAGTCATGTAAGACTCTTACAAAAATATGGATATCAAGTTTATGTTTAAACATGGTGATTAAATGAGATGGAACAAGACAGATCAACATTAACGTGATAACGGTTAAACTATTCATGTGAGACAATTAAATAATCTGAAAGACAAGCAAACAGACACGGCCACTTAGCCACGAGCACGTATTTCAAGGAGATATGACCAAAGTAACCATCTAAATAATGCAAGACATTTATCGCTCTTAGACTATAATTTCCCCGGGTAGGACTACGATAATAATACGGTCCTAGTCTAAATCTGCAGATTCTCGGGTGTACATCCCGATTCGACGTACGCCAAAGACAAAGACGTACCCAAGACTCGACTACTAAGGAGACCGAGTACCCCAATCGCCGAAACGACACGAAAGTGGCGGAAAGACTAAGATAAGACTCACTTGCCGGAAACGGCCTGGTGGCCAAAAGCGTACTTGCGAAGACAAGTACGCCAAAACCATACTTGCCAGAACAGCACAAGTAGGTCAAAACCCGTGCTTGCCAGAACAGCACAAGCAGGGCAAAAATGTGTGTCAAGCACATACGATGGTAATATGGCATTTCTACAAGAATACGACTCTTACAAGTAATTATTCATAATAACCTTTTCATGCTTGTAACATATAAATAAACCTTTCATTTCATAATTATACATGCCGGTTAAATAGAATAAACAAGTACATCAGACAAGTACATGGGACGGGATTATTAATGTCACACTCATACTTATGGCTTGCATCTCACCATAAGTAAGGATGGGAACATCAGTCCCGACGATCATATCGCAACTAGAGGGCCTATGGCTCATCCCTAGTGTCCGATAAGACCAAGACTCTTACAACCGAACAAGTAAAACCAAATGAGCCCAACATAATAGATATATAAAAGAACGATACTTAACGAGTCACATTATATAAAATATGAGACGTAAATTAAATAATTCAAGCCCTAATAATTAAGATACGACCAAACATAAGCACATGTAAGGTCCAAACAATTCAATCACATAGGTCCAACAAAGTAAATATGGTGAGCCCGACAAAGAAACATAATGAGTCCAACATGTAACAAATACTGAGTCCAATATGTAACTTATATTGAGCCCAACATGTAACCTTTATTGAGCCCATCATACAACCTATATTAGGTCCAACAAATAAGTAGTAAAGAGCCCCAAAATATAATTCATAAAAAATTTCTCTTTGTGGACAAAGAGGAACGCAAGAGGGAGGCCATTGCAGACCATAAAGCAAGAACTAACGACCCGAATACGAGAAATAGGATGTAATACAAGACGAAAACTACAGGCCAATTCATGTAACAAGTCACCAAATTTCGATTATGTCGTCCCAAGCACGAGAGAATCGGGTAGCACTAGACAGTAGACATGGTATAAAACCGAGTTCCAACAGTCCAAACCCGAGTTTTTACAACCCCAAACCCACGGCTCAAAGGAGCCACCACCACTCGACTCCATTAGACACACGTCGTCCCAAAACGACTAGCAATACCACTACTGAGGCAGAGTCCAGAGCAGGCCGTGACAGCCACCCACAACCGCCATTCACACCCGTCCCGAAACAGTCCTATAACCTTCCTTTCCACTACCCAAAAACAGAGCTCAAATAGCCCATTTCCCGGCTCCAACACAGATCGCACTCAAATAAAAACTACCTCCGACCAGTCCTCAAATTATACAGAAAACGTTCCCAAAACAGGCTATTTTGTGACCATTTTGAAACAACATTGAAGTTTGGTAAAGACGGAATTTGTCCCTCAAAATTGACCCAATATGAAACCAGGCCCTAAAAGCGAACAAACGACCATGTAAAACTAACCACAACCCTGCAAAATTTAATAACATACAAGGGGAAGGCAAAAGGCTCAAACTTTACCATAAACCAAAGTGAAAATGGAGTAAGAAGGGTGAGATATCGACATTTGTCGAGTAACCTATCACCGTTACCTGTTTATGAGCTCTTAAACGTCCAAGGAACCGTCCAAGGGTGATTCTAAACCCAAAATGGAAGAGATTAGCTCCAAAAACCGCATCTTTGAAAGACGGCCGAAATGAAACCGGATGAAAGGTTGGCTCTTTTTTATATAGGAAGAAGGAGAATGAGGAGGGGAAGCTAATGGTACAAAAATAATGGAGTTTGGTTGAGAAATGGAGGAGGGATCTCGGGTTGAAGACGAGAATGAAAATGGCGATGGAGTTTCATTTAATGCTTGTTATTCTTTTTTTAAAAAGAAGGAAGGAGAAGGAGTATAAAAAGGGGGTGGGTACACGGTAATACTAACAATACAATAATAATAATAATAATAATAATAATAATAATAATAATAATAATAATAATAATAATAATAATAATAATAATAATAATATATAAATATATTTAAAAGTAGAGTGTGGGGTGGATAAGGGTGTGTGTGTCGATTTTTGGTTGGTCCGGACTAAAGTGGGTACAAATGAAATGTGACGGTCTAAGGTTTAGACGGAGATATGTCTCGAGTCTATATTAACTTGAGACGGAAACTAATATTATTACTGTACGACTAAAAATGTATACATATATTCTTATATAAATTATGCCTCAAAAATATAATTTAATAATACGTATTTTTATATAAAAGAGCTTTTATATGTATTACTTTTATAAAAATCGTGTTTGACATAAAATTAATTAAATTGAATAATTCAAAAATATATAATAAAGTAATTAAACGGTTTAATAAATTTTAAATGTCAAAGTGGGAAATTCGCGGGTGTTACAATCACCCCGTCTTTTAAAAAGTTCCGTCCTCGAAACTTGAAGGTAGAAAAGAAAGGTTATTAAAAATAAAACTGAACTTTTAAAATCGGTAACCAAAACATTAAAAAGGTTACTTGTGAGAATTAAAATTCTTTCAAAAGTTTCAACTAAAATTTTCCGACAGAACCAAGTCGAAAGGCAACCATTTGTATAAATCAAAATTAAAATACTTTCAAAAACATTAACGGAGAGTTTTCAAAAGTGTAAGTCTCATTCATGGAACGAAATTGCTCTTGTCGTGCACACAAGAACGCTAACCTTCCCAGTCAAAGACAAATTCAAAACAAAATCATTCGCCGACAAGCGTAGAACAAGTTATCAAACGTCTCCAATAACGAGTTCTATCGTCCGATCAACGTTAAAATCAAAAGAGAAAGGTAATTTACTCAAATTTCTCTTGTAAGAGCCAAAAATGGAAATAGAAGTTTCACTTTTAAACTCAAAAGGGGGTCGAATTTCTGAAAATGAAATCTTAAACTTTGACAAAGAAGTCATAATTAGATCAACGTTAACAGAAATTTGATAAAATTCTAAGAAATCTCTGGTTTAGCAATTAAAATTATGATAAATAAGTCTATACTCAAGGAACAAATATGGAATTAAATCAAATTTTCATTTTCAAATCTGTAAATTAGGTAAGGTTTTACAAAAGTAACATCAACTTTTAACAACGAATCCAAACTCGTAGCTTGAAAGTTTTAGAAGTTGTACAAAAAGGAAGGCAATTTAGACAACATAAATAAAAAGTAAGCTAAGAGGGTCCAAACTTAACCAACAAAAGAGCTATGATGAGCATCGTAGGGGTAAGAATTGAAGTCAGAACAATAAGAATGTCAAGGTTAGAGTTTTTATAGGTCACTAGCATCAAACTTAAGGGAGGAGCAAGATGAAGCGAGGAAAGGAGGTATGAACGGTAAGGTCAAAGAAGAAGGGAATTAGACAACAAGGAAACGTCAAGTACTCGAATCCCAAATAATAACATTAGCCTAAACGGTTCCGAAAACTTCCCAACAACAAAACTTATGACCAAAACACTCCTAAGGATTTCCTCCAACACTCATGTTACTTCATCCTAAGCAATTCCATGAAACAAGGTACTCCACTATGAGTGTGATCTCATCACTCCAGATCCTCACACATCCATAAACAACTTCCACAAGATCAAGGTCAAAGTTTCAAACAAAGCTATACTCATCTACAACATCATCCCATCATCTCAAGTACTCAACACAACCTTAAAGTTTCCAAAATCATAGGGTTAGCAAAGACCTCTCAATACTAAGTCTCTCTCAACTCAAGAACTCTCAAGAGCCAACTAATACTAAATCACATCACCAATCCACCATAGTCATCTACATCCCAAAATGTATGATTTCAAATCTGACATCCTAGAACTTTACTTACCATCGAGTTCCCAAGAAACAAGGTCTTAATTGTAACAACACTTTATCAACTTATATTCCTCATCCTAACACCAAAATTGAAACTATGTCCTTCAACTTAACAATTGGTGTCAACCATACCATTATCCTTTCTAGCTACAAAAACAAGCACTAAGACTCTCCAACAATGTAGCTTACTCCCACTCTCATACCATACCTCAAGCAGCAATCAATATCACTCACTTAAACCAACTAGTAATCCCACAATTAGCATTTATCACATGGTGACACATACATTAAACCCTCATATTCAAAGCAACTACTAAAGTTAATCACAAACTTGACTTACTTAGTCAATCCTATATCCTCAATTTCACCATTCAATTTCATCCACCTTAGGTCAAGTACTCAGCACTAGTATCTCAAACATAAACAACAAAGCCAGGTTCTATAACCTTAGTAACCAACGCAACTCACACTTGACACACAAAATCCATCAATCAAATATACTCACTTTATTAAGGATTTAGGTATAAGAACCATCAAGTATGTCTCATCACACTACCTAAGTCTTTCCAACATCAAATCCTCTCAAAACCAGGATTAAGGGTCAAAACACGAACAATCTCCTCAAAAGTCAAAATTTCCAACTAAGGTCAACATTCCTCAAAATAAAGAGTACTATAAAAAGGCGTTAAGAGAGATTATCAAGGATCAAAGGACAAGTTAGAAGTACCAGAGTAGCTTTCAAAGTAAAACAAAAGAGAGTTTAGAAGAAGAATAAGCACCAAGAGATAAAGATTAAGGCAAGATACACAAAGAACGAGAAACATCTTCAGGGAAGGAGAAGCACTCTTCAAAGGTTGAACAAATCTTCAATCCTCATCAATAGGCACCAAATCTTGATCACCACATTGGTAAGTTCACGGTCATTGATCCACGGGCATAACAATTATTAAATGGCAATCAACAAACATGTTAGAACCTAACAAAGAGCAAACACACTACAGACTACCACCTTAGGTCCTTAAGTCTACCCATCTCTCATTCATTATTCAAGGTCAGGTTCAAATTTAAATTTGGGGTACACGTGTGTGCGTCGGGAGCAACATAGGCTCTGATACCAACTGTGACACCCCGCGATAACGTGGAAAATATAACTAATAAAATGCGGAATTTTAGGGAATTTTTGAAACTTTTAAAATTTAAAGCGCGGGTTCACCAAAATCTAAAACATAAATAAAGAGTGCGGAAATAAAGATTTTAAATTATACAAACGTGATAGTCGAGGTGAGGGAAAATATATCCCTCGAATGACGATACAATAAAAGGTAGGTCTAAACAATCCTAATAAACCAACTACTAGGCCGAAGTGCTCGCTAGCTCACACATGTCTTCACCCCATGAATGCATCACTAATACCTGTCATTCATGTAAACATGAACGCCACAGTCAGTGGGGAGTAACTCAAGGTTCTCCCAGCCACAAAATGTCGAAACGAACATAACAAAGAACTAAAACAGGTAAGTCTCGTAAGACTCTTACAAAAATATGGATATCAAGTTTATGTTTAAACATGGTGATTAAATGAGATGGAACAAGACAGATCAACATTAACGTGATAACGGTTAAACTATTCATGTGAGACAATTAAATAATATGAAAGACAAGAAAACAGACACGGCCACTTAGCCACGAGCACGTATTTCAAGGAGATATGACCAAAGTAACCATCCAAATAATGCAAGACATTTATCGCTCTTAGACTATAATTTCCCCGGGTAGGACTACGATAATAATACGGTCCTAGTCTAAATCTGCAGATTCTCGGGTATACATCCCGATTCGACGTGCGCCAGCACAGCACGCACCCAAGACTCGACTACTAAGGAGACCGAGTACCCCAATCGCCAGAACAGCACGAAAGTGGCGGAAAGACTAAGATAAGACTCACTTGCCAAGAAAAGACAAGTGGCCAAAAGTCGTACTTGCCAAGAAAAGACAAGTAGGCCAAAACCATACTTGCCGAACAAAGACAAGTAGGTCAAAACCCGTGCTTGCCGAGCAAAGACAAGGGGCAAAAATGTGTGTCAAGCACATACGATGGTAATATGGCATTTCTACAAGAATACGACTCTTACAAGTAATTATTCATAATAACCTTTTCATGCTTGTAACATATAAGTAAACCTTTCATTTCATAAGTATACATGCCGGTTAAATAGAATAAACAAGTACATCAGACAAGTACATGGGACGGGATTATTAATGTCACACTCATACTTATGGCTTGCATCTCACCATAAGTACGGATGGGAACATCAGTCCCGACGATCATATCGCAACTAGAGGGCCTATGGCTCACCCCTAGTGTCCGATAAGACCAAGACTCTTACAACCGAACAAGTAAAACCAAATGAGCCCAACATAATAGATATATAAAAGAACGATACTTAACGAGTCACATTATATAAAATATGAGACGTAAATTAAATAATTCAAGCCCGGTAATTAAGATACGACCAAACATAAGCACATGTAAGGTCCAAACAATTCAATCACATAGGTCCAACAAAGTAAATATGGTGAGCCCGACAAAGAAACATAATGAGTCCAACATGTAACAAATACTGAGTCCAATATGTAACTTATATTGAGCCCAACATGTAACCTTTATTGAGTCCATCATACAACCTATATTAGGTCCAACAAATAAGTAGTAAAGAGCCCCAAAATATAATTCATAAAAAAATTTCTACTGTGGACAAAGAGGAACGCAAGAGGGAGGCCATTACAGACCATAAAGCGAGAACTAACGACCCGAATACGAGAAATAGGATGTAATACAAGACGAAAACTACAGGCCAATTCATGTAACAAGTCACCAAATTTCGATTATGTCGTCCCAAGCGAGAGAATCGGGTAGCACTAGACAGGTAGACATGGTATAAAACCGAGTTCCAACGGTCAAACCCGAGTTTTTACAACCCCAAACCCACGGCTCAAAGGAGCCACCACCACTCGACTCCATTAGACACACGCCGTACCAAAACGACTAGCAATACCACTACTGAGGCAGAGTCCAGAGCAGGCCGTGACAGCCACCCACAACCGCCATTCACACCCGTCCCGAAACAGTCCTATAACCTTCCTTTCCACTACCCAAAAACAGAGCTCAAATAGCCCATTTCCGGCTCCAACACGATCGCACTCAAATAAAACTACCTCCGACCAGTCCTCAAATTATACAGAAAACGTTCCCAAAACAGGCTATTTTGTGACCATTTTGAAACGACATTGAAGTTTGGTAAAGACGGAATTTGTCCCTCAAAATTGACCCAATATGAAACCAGGCCCTAAAAGCGAACAAACGACCATGTAAAACTAACCACAACCCTGCAAAATTTAATAACATACAAGGGGAAGGCAAAAGGCTCAAACTTTACCATAAACCAAAGTGAAAATGGAGTAAGAAGGGTGAGATATCGACATTTGTCGAGTAACCTATCACCGTTACCTGTTTATGAGCTCTTAAACGTCCAAGGAACCGTCCAAGGGTGATTCTAAACCCAAAATGGAAGAGATTAGCTCCAAAACCGCATCTTTGAAAGACGGCCGAAATGAAACCGGATGAAAGGTTGGCTCTTTTTTATATAGGAAGAAGGAGAATGAGGAGGGGAAGCTAATGGTACAAAAATAATAGAGTTTGGTTGAGAAATGGAGGAGGGATCTCGGGTTGAAGACGAGAATGAAAATGGCGATGGAGTTTCTGTTTAATGCTTGTTGCTGTTGTATTTTTAAAAAGAAGGAAGGAGAAGGAGTATAAAAAGGGGGGTGGGTACACGGTAATACTAACAATATAATAATAATAATAATAATAATAATAATAATAATAATAATGATAATAATAATAATAATAATAATAATAATAATAATAATAATAATAATAATAATAATAATAATAATAATAATATATAAATATATTTAAAAGTAGAGTGTGGGGTGGATAAGGGTGTGTGTGTCGATTTTTGGTTGGTCCGGACTAAAGTGGGTGCAAATGAAATGTGACGGTCTAAGGTTTAGACGGAGATATGTCTCGAGTCTATATTAACTTGAGACGGAAACTAATATTATTACTGTACGACTAAAAATGTATACATATATTCTTATATAAATTATGCCTCAAAAATATAATTTAATAATACGTATTTTTATATAAAAGAGCTTTTATATGTATTACTTTTATAAAAATCGTGTTTGACATAAAATTAATTAAATTGAATAATTCAAAAATATATAATAAAGTAATTAAACGGTTTAATAAATTTTAAATGTCAAAGTGGGAAATTCGCGGGTGTTACACAGTTCACTCGATCGACCATTATTCTCTCTTGATCGAGTTGCTTTTGACTTGCTTAGATTCATGTGACGGTGTTTGGCAGCTGTTTGCGACCTCCCACGTTGTTGGCTGGTTTGGGGAGGTCCCTACTTCACGTTATCTTGTAAGTTTTCCGCATCTCCACTCTTTCTCTTTTAGTTTGCATTTTCTTTCCATGTTTTGGGTACAATGAGGGCATTGTACGGTTTGATTTGGGGAGGTTATGCATCCATATTTGTATCTGCATTGTTGTTTTTATTGCATTTCTGTTATCACGTTTAATTTCTGTATGCATTGTTTTTTATTTTTATAAAAATCAAAAATCTCATAAAAATTAGAAAAATTCAAAAAATTTCACGTTTATTTTTGCATATAGGTTGAGTCGGAACGGTAGATTTCAATGATGATATTGCACTGCAATTGTCCTTTTTACTTAAGCCTTGCATAAAACTTAATATCTTTAGCCTTGTCTTATTGCATATCTATGAGTTAATGTTAAAATGTAGCTGAACGAATAGACTTGACCTGAAATTTTGGCAACCTACTTATAATTTCTAAGGATTTAGAGCCGTATAAACTGGTGTCATCTATGACTGATTTCATGTAGGATTGTGAGTAGTTACTCCTTGCATAACATGTATCATCAATTTGCACAAATATGAAATTCAATTGCTTTTTGCCTGCATATATTCGGGTTAGTGGTTGGTGTCACATGCAGGGAGGTGCTTACAATTTCCCTTTCTTTCATGTTTACCCATTTAACTCCACATTAGCCAAATTTGCCTATTGACCCTTAACTACATCCAAATTTAGCCTGCCTTGTCAAGCTAGTTTAGATTGTTTTGTGATATATATTTCATTGTGCCGAGTTTGGCTTGTATTGTATTGTTCTGGAGTTGGTAATTTATGAGAAAAGGAGGATGAAAAAAAAAAGAAACCGAGAAAAGAAAAAGAGAGAAAAAAAAAAGACGTGATGAAAGAAAAGAAAAAAAGGTACTGTTGATGGTTTCGCTCCTATGCTTTATTTACATTTATTGAGGAGTATTTTTAGTTTGGTTTGGTGAGTTTTGTGCCAAATGAAGGGCAATCATGCTTAATTCTATAATTGAGTGAGAAACGGATGTTGTCATATGGTTTTGTTTAGGTACTAGCTTGGCCGCCTATACCTCCACATTCCCATAAATGTTTTGCTTTTTCTTACCCATTGCCTCACTTTACCATATCTTTGTAAACCCTCTCTTACATATATATGTTCACCCTTTGCTTCATGAGAGAAGAGTGACCCGTGAGAGTCCATTATTAAAGGTCGTGCAAGGTCAGCGGTTCAGCTTTATTATAAACATCGTACAACTCGTTTGCATTTGACTGTTTGCTATAAGTGTTAGTTTGCTTGCATTAATTTGGATTAAGTGGGCATTTGTAGCTAGCTCTGAGTTATCTTTTCCGTTCCATTAGTTTGCATTTAGTTTACTCGAGGACGAGTAAAGGTTTGGTTTGGGGCAATTTGATACGTGCATTTTATATAGTCCTTTTTGGCCTTTTTTTGCACGTATTTCTATGCTATTATCGTAGTTTTATGCTACGAAATGCCCCGAATATGCTACTTTGGTTTGTTTTGTTCTATTTGCTGGAATGGACCAGAAAGTAGTGAAATCAAGCCTTTTACCGTCCGTTTAGCATGCATTTGGAGGAAGAGTGAATTTGGAGCGGGAATGTAGTTGTCTTGAGATGCGCAAAGAAGTAAAATAGCTAGGCGAGCAAAGGAAGAATTTCAAATTACTAGTGCCTACTTTGAAGAGCTATATCTCGAGTTCTAACAAGGATTTTCAGGTGATTCTAATTGGAGATGAAATTTTGTCCTCTTAGCTTTCCAACGCCACCGTAATCGCCCTGTTTGCCCAAGTAACGAAGAAATGGCAGCCATTTGAAGTTCAGTGCGCGAAGCAGGAATTGTGCGCTGGAAAGTACTCGATCGAGTACAATTATGTTCGATCGACTCATTTTCTACTCGATCGAGTAGTTGCATTTTAAGGTTTACTCGATCGAGTATTTATTTCACTCGATCGAGTGGTTTGAGCTTAATTTTGCTCGATCGAGTGGTTTCTTATTGGGCTCGGTGTAACACCCGCCATTTTTGTAATCTATTTTCGTAACCGTATTTTATTTATGATTACGATTTGATTTGTATGACTCAGAATTTGTCTGTGAGCCATTTCTTTTCTTCCTTTGAATTCTTAAGTTCTCTTATGTCTCGAATATTTCCTTGTTTTCGAGAATTATTGTTATTTCTATCTATTTCAGCTTCGCCTTATTTATTCATTTAATTCGTATTCTAATTCTACTCCGAGTTAATTCGTTGGACTTCGGAAATTATTTCTATTGAACCCTATTTTTATTTTTATTCATTTCTAATCTCATATATTTTAATTCTTATTTATGAGATTTAATTTTTATTCTTTGATTTACGGTTTTGATTTAATTAAATCCGTTCTTAGTGGATTTGCAGTCCAATTTCTCAAATGGACCGAGTTTTATTTAAATGATCATTTTAAGATCAAAGCACAAGCCTTTTGTCGAGATATGTTGAAAAGTGTGTAGCATCTTTTTATTTTATTTGTTGACATAATATCTTATCATTCACATATCTATCCCTTTTGCAAAAAAAAATATGGAACGTAACCCTACTTTCGCCGTTCTTTCTTTGCTAAAACAAAATCTACGTACGTGCTTGCCTTCTTGCTTCTTTATTTACGTTTTACAAATCATTCTACGTACGTGCTTGCCTTCTTGCTTCTTTATTTACGTTTTACAAATCATTCTTCGGATCGACTTTCTCTCATCATCCGTTCATCCTTTTCTAAGGGTAAATTGATTGATTACTCTTATCTTTCTTATCCTAGTTTTTATCTAGATTAATGATTCATATGTTTTACACATATGTAATTTATGTTTTTAAAGGTTTGTAGAGGAGATATTGAAGGCTAGCATATGTGGATTCGGATTCGTAACAAGGTAACTACGACGTTACTCGGTATTACATCGATTTAATTGTTGTAGTTGTATGTATTATTGCATTTTTGTGGTTTATAAAGATTTATTCATTAATATGATTTTTGAACCATATAATTTCTGATCCCTTAATGTTTATAAATTATTTTGACTATGTATAAATTTTATTTTGTCAATAGGAATTTATTTGGTTGATTTGCAAGTTTTATGATTAAACCGATTAATATGATATAATGATGGTATAAATTCGTTTTTTATGATTTCCAGGAGGTTTAAATTATTTTTCTGGGTTAAATGATAGATTTTAAAATACCATGAATTTTCGTGGTAATTATTTTGGAGTTTTAGTATTTATTTCGTAATTTAAAGTATTGACGCAGTTTCTGCGATTATAGCGATTATGTTCGGTTTTAATTATGTTAAAAATACTAAATAATAAAATTGTAAATTTACAATATTTTAGTATATGGCAGAGACATGGAGTATTAGGTTGTGTATAAATTTGTAGGTCTTCAATCATTATTTTCGATTTATGGTGTATTTTACAAGTTTGATGAAAACCGTTGTTAAATCTGTCAAATATGTTCGTCTGTTTGTAAAAATCATATCACCTGTTTCTATTTCGAATTTGCAAAAGTGTAAAGAATAAACTCCTGTTATTTTAAAGTTTGGAGTCTGCATAAAAACATTTCATAATATTTAGACTTACGGTTTGGTCAGAATAAATTATTTGTGAACAGCTCACTTTGTAAAAACGCGTTTACGACTTCTCTCAAAGATTCATTTTTTAAAAGATATTTTGCTTTTGATACAGTAGCTAATCTTTTTCTAAATGAATATTTATCATGTTTAATTATGTTTAAAATTATGCTTTGCCTTAAAATGTTTTCTAAAAGTGGATTTATGAACTGAAACATTATGGGTGACGTTTTCTGACAGTTTTTAGAAATGAATTTTTAGACCCCTGATACTTTCCTAATTTAAAGTTTGTTAAAAAATGAAAGTTGTAGCCAAAAGTTACAGGAAACCATAAAAATTGGCTTTGCGTCATTTCGATGTTTCTTTAATTAATTATGAATTTTACAATGTTGCTGTTCAGTTTTACAAACTAGTGTAGAACTCCGTCTCATTAAAGCCTAAGTAATAAGTCTTTACTAAAGTACCTTAAGTCAAAGGATGGTCTTTAAAGTTTAATTTCAGTAACTTAATTTATTTAAAGTCCTTAAATAAATTTTATACTTTTGGTTTTAAGTTTAAGTTTTCTAATTCGAAGAAAATAAAAGTGTAGTTCACTTACGAACCATTTGAATAATATACTATATCACTTGGAATACTTTTAAGTTTGGAATAATGAATGTAAAGGCAAAGAATAATAAACTAAGGCATACGGTTTTACTAAAACAGCTATATGGTTGGGTATCCTGCGGGCGGTACAGATCGTCGTAGAGTCATGTACATGTACTTAGACTAGGACTTCGCACTGCGTGGTAAGTCGTGTCCTATTATAGTTTGTTGTCTAGTTAGTGAGCTTGGAGTTGGTCATCTTAGCGTGACACTGGGTTCCCGAAACTAGTAAAGATGTTGCGGTGTCAAAAGTATAGCTAAAGTGAATATCTAGCCTGAACTAAATTATTTCCATTCTATCTTTTGAATATTTTGCTTTTAAGCATGCAGCACGTTGGTTTTAACGTGATTTGGTAATCATATTTTGTTACTTATGTTTTATAACATTTCAATTTACTTTGATATATTATTTGCATCTGTAACATTTATATCATGTGATATGGGCCGGGAGAACGCGAGTTACTCCCCATTGATTATGGGTTTTTATGTTTATAACATGACAGTATTAGCTTTTTTTGGGGATTTCTATGTGAGCTAGCGAGTAGTTTGCAGATCCTACTCTGTTTTCTGCTTTCTTTTATGGTTTTTAGTTTTAACACTTTTGAGGAATTTTATTTTCGCCCTTTTTATAAAAGTGGCATTTGTTTAGACTTAACCATTTAATTTTATCCTTGAGAATTTTATACATTCTCAATTTATAACAGTTAGAACTTTTATCTTTGTGTATTTAATCCCATTCGACAGTGTTTCCGCCACTGTTTTGCACTAGATTTTATAGGGGATTACAGTTGGTATCAGAGCATCGCTGCTCCCGACTCTCACACATTGATCTTTAGGAAAATGTCTAATAAATGATTTGACTAAATAAATGGTTTAGTGAGAGATGGGTAGAAACCATAAGGACTTGAATGTTAGTTTATGTGTTCTTGCAAAATCAATGACTAGCATTGAATCTATGTTTTGTTTTTTTATTTTCTCCGACAAAGAAGATGAAAGAAGGTGAACGTGAACGTTGTGTTTTTTTCGGACCGGAACGCGATCATTATGGTGTTATTGAACTCGCCAACAACCTAGCTAACCGCTTGGAGAATTTGATG
Organism: Silene latifolia; assembly: GCF_048544455.1. Classification (NCBI taxonomy): domain Eukaryota; kingdom Viridiplantae; phylum Streptophyta; class Magnoliopsida; order Caryophyllales; family Caryophyllaceae; genus Silene; species Silene latifolia. The sequence continues at coordinate 250,631,728 of NC_133538.1, read as the reverse complement.
CTACAAGGAAGAGATAATGGTGGTTCCAGCCCAAATTCAGTTCTGCTCAAGCTACAGACCAGTTGGTTGAGAGAAGACTCAAGTTCCATAATGGTGCGACACCCCGGAGTAATTACACTTTGTGGATCCGTCGATGGAGCGACCCAAGACTGGGGTGTTTGTTTTCTCTACAAGGTGATGGAGTGATCCAACGAGCCATATTGCGTACTCTGGATGCCTGAAGATTCCTTCTCTGATCTCAGACTTTATTAGTCTGCGATCATCATTCTTATTCCTTCAATCTTTTTCAGTTTTAGCTGATTCCTATGTCCTTATTATAAATTTTCATCTCCTATTCTGATGAATTAATCCTTCTTTGTGATTCCTCCGCATTGGTATCTATTCTCTTGAGATTCATTGGTTAAACTGACTCTTTCTTGGAGAAATGTGATGGAAGTTAAGTAGGTTTGAGGTCTAGTGAAGCAATTTTACTTATGGTTTGAGGATAGTGAGTTCTACCCTTAATGTCTATCTTATAAGAACTATTATTTCTTGAGGATTAACTTGAATGGCGAGTAGTGGATTATGGAGATAGAATTTTGGCGTAGTTAATGGTTTCAGATTATAGGTAGTTTACATATTTTGGATTGGAGGTGATTAAGGCTTTATAGTATCCATGTGTCATTTTTGGTTGATCTAGATTAATCTCAGTTTCTATTCTTATGGATTTAGATTGTTGAGTTCTAATGTAAGGTTGTAACCTTGGAACTTTCGATTGTGTGACTTAACTTTATTTGGGTTGTTTAGTGTTAACCTCGAGAGTAAGGAGTGTCTTAGCCCAACTGTAGTTTGGATTGATTATATTGATTTGAAGAATTATGAACCCGGAGTTGGGAATTATGTATACGTATCATATCTTAATGTCTTAGCCCTAGTACATGTATTTCTCTGAAGAATATTTTGGTCTGTATTACCTTAAAGGAAATTGTTGTTTGATGACCTTATATGATCGAAATTGTTGCTTGGTTGAGTTCTTAACCCCCTAGCTGTTGCGGTGTTATGATTGGGAATTTAATGAACTTCTAAAAGACTTTGATGGACTTCTAAGAGAGCTTTATTTTCTTTAGATTGTACTTGTGGATGTTAGAGGCATTGTTGCTTTCAGTTCAGAGGAATTCTCATCAGAGCTTTGTTAGACGATGTTTTATGTTTGGTGTTTTGAGGAGTCTTATGGATTTGATAACTTGAGGAATTTAGTTAGTCGGTTGGATGTTGAAGTACTTGATGGATTTTTACCACGATGTTTTGAGAGGATGATCAGTCATGTAAGGATTTGAGATGGAAGTTGTGTTAATCGATAATTTTGGAGGGTGTAGATTATGAAGTTTGGCAACTTTGAACTTGACAACTTAGTTGCACGAGTTTTATAACCTTGATGTTGTTTTCGATGGAAATAGCAAAAGCTTGGGTTCCATAGAGGAGTCGTATCAAGAATCTTGAGATCTTTAACCTCTTACGTAATCCTTGACAGAGATTTGTATAGCTCTTGAATCTCTCATTCTCACTTCTTCACCTGAGCATCTGTTACTACCTTAACCTTGGCTTAAGTTTGAAAACTTTTACCTTTAGCCTTTTTCCTCGAATATTTCTGTTTTATAGAGGGTTTGACTCCAAAGTTTTGATTATCTTGAAAATTTATGATTTCAAAGTGTTAAACTTCTATTTTCGTTTTACTCTTGGTTAGTATCTAAATTTTGTCTTGTCTTGAAATGTTTTTAAAACTCGTTTGAAAGTATTTCGGAATTGTTTCGAAAATTTTTGTTTGGATGCTTCTAAAACTTTCAAAAGTTATGTTATATTTACAAATTCGGTTTGTACAAAGGTTTTAAGTAAAATTTGCACTCCTTCTTTTGAATCTTGAGATGTTTATCCTCTTTCATAATCCTTGAGAGAGTTATATATGACTCTTAAATCTTTCTCTCCCTTGCTTTAGTTTCAAAACTTTTGTCTTGATTTATCGTTGACCTTTTTCCTCGGATATTTCCATTTTATACAAGAGTTTCGCTTTACAAAGTTTGGATCTCGGAAATTTTAATTTTGATTTATGATTTAAAAGCTTTAATTTCATAGTTAGTGTTACTCTGGAGTAGTGTCTAAACTTGGTTTTGTTTCAAATGTCTTAAAACTCGTTTGGAAATATACCGGTATTGTTTCAAATAAAGTTATTTAATGCAAAAAAAAAAAAAAACCATTCAAATGTTATGTTGTATATACGAATTTGATTTCTCGTTAACCTTTTTCTTTGAGAAATTCCATTTTACACAAAATATTTTGACTTTTATAAAAATATTTTGATTATCTTGGAAATTTTGAATTATGACTAGCTTCAAAGTTTTGAACTTCTCTTTCTCTTTTAGTTTTGGGTTATCATTTAAATTTGGTTTTGTTTCGAAATGACTTGAAATTCGTTTGAAAATACTTAAATTTTGTTTTTCAATACTTTGATGCCTTGAGAAACTTTCAAAAGTGATGTTGTATTTTCAAAATTCGATTTGTTCAAAGGTTTTAAGTAAAATTGGCACATTTACTTTTGAATTTCGACATTGGTGGATGCTAGGACTTGTCATTAAAGACGTCTAATGACCGGTTCAGTACTTTCTGATGCATGGTTGTAAGATTTGATTTTTCCAATGTTGACTTACCCTTATCTTGACGACGAGAATCTTTGGTTCGCGACAATATTCCCTCGTTCCATGAGATGAGACGAGTGATTTTTAATAGTTCAATTTTGAAAACTAGTTTAAAAATTGTATGACCTCAACGATGATTTCTCGAATTTAAGTGTCAACTGAAATGATTTAAAAAAAAAAAATCTTGTTCTTTAAATTTTGTTTTCTACTTTTAAGTTTCGAGGACGAAACTTTTTCTTAGTGGGGGAGGTTGTAACACCCGCCATTTTTGTAATCTATTTTCGTAACCGTATTTTATTTATGATTACGATTTGATTTGTATGACTCGAAATTTGTCTCGTGAGCCATTTCTTTTCTTCCTTTGAATTCTTAAGTTCTCTTATGTCTCGAATATTTCCTTGTTTTCGAGAATTATTGTTATTTCTATCTATTTCAGCTTCGCCTTATTTATTCATTTAATTCGTATTCTAATTCTACTCCGAGTTAATTCGTTGGACTTCGGAAATTATTTCTATTGAACCCTATTTTTATTTTTATTCATTTCTAATCTCATATATTTTAATTCTTATTTATGAGATTTAATTTTTATTCTTTGATTTACGGTTTTGATTTAATTAAATCCGTTCTTAGTGGATTTGCAGTCCAATTTCTCAAATGGACCGAGTTTTATTTAAATGATCATTTTAAGATCAAAGCACAAGCCTTTTGTCGAGATATGTTGAAAAGTGTGTAGCATCTTTTTATTTTATTTGTTGACATAATATCTTATCATTCACATATCTATCCCTTTTGCAAAAAAAAATATGGAACGTAACCCTACTTTCGCCGTTCTTTGCAGCTAAAACAAAATCTACGTACGTGCTTGCCTTCTTGCTTCTTTATTTACGTTTTACAAATCATTCTACGTACGTGCTTGCCTTCTTGCTTCTTTATTTACGTTTTACAAATCATTCTTCGGATCGACTTTCTCTCATCATCCGTTCATCCTTTTCTAAGGGTAAATTGATTGATTACTCTTATCTTTCTTATCCTAGTTTTTATCTAGATTAATGATTCATATGTTTTACACATATGTAATTTATGTTTTTAAAGGTTTGTAGAGGAGATATTGAAGGCTAGCATATGTGGATTCGGATTCGTAACAAGGTAACTACGACGTTACTCGGTATTACATCGATTTAATTGTTGTAGTTGTATGTATTATTGCATTTTTGTGGTTTATAAAGATTTATTCATTAATATGATTTTTGAACCATATAATTTCTGATCCCTTAATGTTTATAAATTATTTTGACTATGTATAAATTTTATTTTGTCAATAGGAATTTATTTGGTTGATTTGCAAGTTTTATGATTAAACCGATTAATATGATATAATGATGGTATAAATTCGTTTTTTATGATTTCCAGGAGGTTTAAATTATTTTTCTGGGTTAAATGAGAGATTTTAAAATACCATGAATTTTCGTGGTAATTATTTTGGAGTTTTAGTATTTATTTCGTAATTTAAAGTATTGACGCAGTTTCTGCGATTATAGCGATTATGTTCGGTTTTAATTATGTTAAAAATACTAAATAAAATTGTAAATTTACAATATTTTAGTATATGGCAGAGACATGGAGTATTAGGTTGTGTATAAATTTGTAGGTCTTCAATCATTATTTTCGATTTATGGTGTATTTTACAAGTTTGATGAAAACCGTTGTTAAATCTGTCAAATATGTTCGTCTGTTTGTAAAACTCATATCACCTGTTTCTATTTCGAATTTGCAAAAGTGTAAAGAATAAACTCTTGTTATTTTAAAGTTTGGAGTCTGCATAAAAAAATTTCATAATATTTAGACTTACGGTTTGGCAGAATAAATTATTTGTGAACAGCTACTTTGTAAAACGCGTTTCTGACTTCTCTCAAAGATTCATTTTTTAAAAGATATTTTGCTTTTGATACAGTAGCTAATCTTTTTCTAAATGAAGATTTATCATGTTTAATTATGTTTAAAATTATGCCTTGCCTTAAAATGTTTTCTAAAAGTGGATTTATGAACTGAAACATTATGGGTGGCGTTTTCTGACAGTTTTTAGAAATGAATTTTTAGACCCCTGATACTTTCCTAATTTAAAGTTTGTTAAAAAATGAAAGTTGTAGCCAAAAGCTACAGGAAACCATAAAAATTGGCTTTGCGTCATTTTGATTTTTCTTTAATTAATTATGAATTTTACAATGTTGCTGTTCAGTTTTACAAACTAGTGTAGAACTCCGTCTCATTAAAGCCTAAGTAATAAGTCTTTACTAAAGTACCTTAAGTCAAAGGATGGTCTTTAAAGTTTAATTTCAGTAACTTAATTTATTTAAAGTCCTTAAATAAATTTTATACTTTTGGTTTTAAGTTTAAGTTTTCTAATTCGAAGAAAATAAAAGTGTAGTTCACTTACGAACCATTTGAATAATATACTATATCACTTGGAATACTTTTAAGTTTGGAATAATGAATGTAAAGGCAAAGAATAATAAACTAAGGCATACGGTTTTACTAAAACAGCTATATGGTTGGGTATCCTGCGGGCGGTACAGATCGTCGTAGAGTCATGTACATGTACTTAGACTAGGACTTCGCACTGCGTGGTAAGTCGTGTCCTATTATAGTTTGTTGTCTAGTTAGTGAGCTTGGAGTTGGTCATCTTAGCGTGACACTGGGTTCCCGAAACTAGTAAAGATCTTTGCGGTGTCAAAAGTATAGCTAAAGTGAATATCTAGTCGAACTAAATTATTTCCATTCTATCTTTTGAATATTTTGCTTTTAAGCATGCAAAGACGTTGGTTTTAACGTGATTTGGTAATCATATTTTGTTACTTATGTTTTATAACATTTCAATTTACTTTGATATATTATTTGCATCTGTAACATTTATATCATGTGATATGGTGGGAGAACGTCGAGTTACTCCCCATTGATTGTGGTTATTATGTTTATAACATGACAGGTATTAGCTTTGCTGGGGATTTCTGTGTGAGCTAGCGAGTAGTTTGCAGATCCTACTCTGTTTTCTGCTTTCTTTTATGGTTTTTAGTTTTAACACTTTTGAGGAATTTTATTTTCGCCCTTTTTATAAAAGTGGCATTTGTTTAGACTTAACCATTTAATTTTATCCTTGAGAATTTTATACATTCTCAATTTATAACAGTTAGAACTTTTATCTTTGTGTATTTAATCCCATTCGACAGTGTTTCCGCCACTGTTTTGCACTAGATTTTATAGGGGATTACACTCGGACTTTTTAGCTTTATTTTGTTTCTAGGTCAAATAAAATCGTCTTTCCTATAAATAGGAAGACGACAGTACAACTTAGACATCACTTTTACAATACTTTTTCCCCATTACTGTTACTTATTGCTTTCCTCTCTTTTCCGGATCTTTTCTCTGTAATTTTCTCTCTTTTCCCTTTTCTCTTTATTTAATGTTTATTATTTCTCTTTCCTTTGTTTTTGTTCTTCCCTTTACCATGTCTAGCTGATTCTCTCTGCTAGGATTAGGTAATTCGATGAATGAATGTTAATTGCTAATTAGTTCATAGATTGGTCGTTGTGGTTATGTCTATGTTGTTAATCACTGCTTTAACTGTATCTTGCTAATTGAATCGATGCATTTAGCCTTTTTAATTTTGGTAAGCCTTGACCTAGACCGGAAGGTTGGAAGGGGTGAGACCCGCAGTGAACAATAGGATGCTTTAGTGAGGGCGGAAGCTAAGCTAATAGTATTTTAGGGCGAATTGAGACCGGAAGGAGATATTCATTGCCCCTTAGACCGACACATCGACTAATCTGTGACTTTAATCGCAATTGGTAGCGTTCAGCCGATGAACCGACATCCTAGTTTCCTCTTTCTCTTGTTAATTTCTCTTATCCTTATTTCTCTTACCTTTATCTTATTTATTTTAGTTCAAACATTTCAAACCCCCCAATCGTGACCTTAGACGGACCGAATAGACAAGTAGATAGTGACCGTCTCCCTGTGGAGATCGACCCTACTTACTGCTAGCTTCTGTTAGTGTAACTAGGTATTTTATTTTTGGTACCTGACGACGGTATCGCTAACCCCAATTTCTTTCTAATATTAAGTAGATATTATATAAGATTTCCCTTGAAAATATGTACAAGTCTATTACTAACACTCTTAGTAATTTTGTTTTGAATTATTAACACTTAATAATTTTTCTTTTGATTTTAGAGAGAAGAACAATGATGATTTTTCCACATGCAAGACAAGAGTGGAAAATGAACAACACAAGTGTTGTCATAAAGAAGGGAGGACGGTTGGTAGAGGAGAAAGTGGAGTATTTTTCTTTCTTATTTTATTCCACCCAATGCTCATGTGAATTGGTTAGAGTAAAAGTAAATATGGGGAAGCCAAATGTGTAAGAGAAATGATGGTGTTTAAAGCAACACACACACACACACACACACACACACACACACACACACACACACACACACACACACACACACACACACACACACACACACACACACACACACACACACACACACACACACACACACACACACTACCACATGCACTTACACGGTCCAAAATGACCTATTTACGGGTCCATTTTGGTTCTTATATTTGTCGCACAAATACGTGTAAATTTTATTTAAACATCATTTTATGTTTAAATGCTTCCCGATTAATATCGTCTAAAACACTCCGTAAATATACATGTACAGCTACACATATATTTTACGTACCAATACTAATCACATTAGTCAATTAGTACTAATGTAACAATTAACTACTTAATCATTAATTCCCGTCTCAAATAATTTATTATTTAATTATCGCATAATTAAATAATAATTTTCGTGCCTCGAGTTCACAACTCCATATCTGACAGGGCCATCGTATACCTATTAAAAATAACCAACTGGCTCTAACTAATATAGCTAGGCAAATCGGGTCCATCTCCACAGGGAGATGGGAAAATGTCAGCTTTGCCTATCTTCGTCACGGTAACCAAATTGGGGGGTTGTATTTGATTGTTTTAAACTAAAAAGACTAAGAAAGAGAGGAAAAGCAGGAGAATAAATATTATGCAAATATGGAGAAAACAGCTAAGACAGTCATTTCACCATGATCATTCAGTCAAGCAATCTAAGTCTCATCTCAATGCAAGTATGGTCTGAAGAGTAGTGAATATCTCCTTCCGGTCTCAATTCGCCCTAAAGCACAAATAGCTTTACTTCCGTCCTCACTACGGTGCCCTAATGTTCGCTACAAGTCTCGCCCTTTCCAACCTTCCGGTCTAGGTCAAGGTTTACTATGATAAAATAACTAATTGCGTCGACCCAATCAGACAGAAACAATTAAATGCAGCGATTAACAACAGAGACCACACAAGCACAAGACCTAATATGGCAATTACTATTCCTTCATAATCATGGATTCCCTAGTCTTAGCAAGGGGGAATCAGCTACACATTGCTATCGAATCAACAATAATAACATATAGATAATAATAATTAAACATAATAATAAAAACAGGCGGATCAAATAAAACAATAATGAAAACAATGAGAGAAAGGTAGAAACAAAATGATAATTGCGATTAAGAAATAAAAAGGAGAAATAATACCAATTACAAATTTGAATCCGAGTAGAAAATAGTAGAAGTAAGGTAAAGTGAAGTAGCAGTAGAGAAAGATAAAGTAGAAGTGAATGAATGAGGAAGAGTTACGCAGTCTACTCTATTTAGTAGCATACGAAAATCTCCCCCTTAAACCTAATCCATAGCCTAATTACAAAAGCCCATACGAAATTAGGCGGAAAAACTCTATTACAGGCCAAACCACTCGATCGAGTGGAAATAAACCACTCGATCGAGCAACTAAGCGACAAACCCTTCGATCGAGTGGAAATAAACCACTCGATCGAGTAACTCCTTGTATTGCCTTCTCGATCGAGTACTATAACTACTCGATCGTGTAATCTTCTTTATATAAAGCATTCGATCGACTAGAAAAGTAGTCGATCGAGCTATTTCAGCACGATTAGGCACTAGACACCTTCCGAAACCAGCTTACGCGTCTTCAAGTGACAGATTCCAAGCTCCGGTTCCTTGTTCTCCATAAATGCATGCAAATGGGACGAGTTTAGGCTTGATTTATCTTCTCTTTGGTCTATTCCTGTAATTTACATAAAACGAACCAAAGTAGACTATTCGGGGGTATTTGTAACTAGATGCCACGTAAAATAGTACAGAAATGCGTGTAAAAATGAGGTAAAAACCTTATATTAAATACACGCATCAAATCTTCCCAAACCAAACTTTTGCTTTTCCCCAAGCAAACTATGATTGCAACTAAGAATAAACAGTGGAACGGGACCAACGTATCAACTACAAATCACCCACCAAAACCAGTTTAATGCAACAACTAACAAAGTGGCAAATGATAAGTGCAAGCTAATTAAATCAATGTTTCAAACTTACTGAACCGTCGAGCTTGCAAGACTCAAAAGTATCGGACTCTCATGGGTCGCTCATCACTCAAATTTGGGCACGAGGTGAGTATATATGTGTGAAATATGGAAAGAAGTAAAGACACTCACCTAACTCGACCTATAAGAACATGCATGCAGTTAACATGAATAAAGTCTCTACAACCGTACATACGCATTCCAACCATACTAATGACCAAGACACATGCCGAGGACTTACATTTGGGTAAGTGAGGTAATGGGTAAGAAGGGGCTAAGATGAATTTGGATATGTGGAGTTAATAGCCAGGCTAGCAACAACGAATCCAAATATTGAACTGCATCCCAACTTCATACTCAATATAACAAAACAAAACGGTGCAAATTCAATGCACTCAACTCACAATACGCCATAAACTTGTCAACTCCCCATAAAATATAAATAAAACATGGGAGTGAAAATCATCCATACAATTTCCTTTTTGTCGCATATGATTTTTTCTTTTTCTTTTTCGTATTTCCAATCTTTTCCTTTTCATTTTTTTCTTCTTTTTTTTTTCATTTTCATTCATCATTTTTTTTCTTTTCATTCCCTTCAATTCTTCCACCAACTTCTTGTTAGGTTTATATACCTATTATTAGACTCCTCTAATAGTGAACTAATTAACTTGTTAATTATTTATTCTTTAGATCTAGTGCATGCATAACAAAATGAAAGATTTATAAGAAAAACAATGTTCCTTACATTGTTAAATGGTTCGAAAATATGGGCACAAGTAAGGTCACCTTTCTTCACTTGTTCTTGAGCTAAATATGATGGATGATCCTCCTAAGACTCCAAGTATAGAAGCCACTCCAATAAATTGCACCCAAGATGAATCCCAAAAATCCTACTAATATTAACTAGATATGTAGTAGAAATATTACCTTAATAATACTAATGATATTTTATTACTATCTCAAGTAATATATGATGTGTATTAGTATTTATGGAGAGCTTTGTTTCATTTGCATGTGAGGAATTGTTAGAGAGATACAAGCAAAACTAGCAAAAACAAGTTGTAGCAAAATGAGCAACCAAATGCTCATTTTGTAATGCCCAAAACCGGTTGGGACATCCCATGTAGGGAATCTTGGCTTTTTTTTTTACTCTTTGTTTAATTATAGTTAGAGTGTAGGATGCATGCTTGTAAGATGTGTCATAGATATGTCTTTATCACACTATGTTATAACAAATGAACAAGACAAACTAGAGCATCTTTTGCTCTTATTTTTGGCCGAAATAATGGACCCTTTATGGTCCATTTTTGCCTTTTGTCATTTGTCCCACAAATGCTTATAAGTCTTATGTTCAACTATCTTACATATTTAATTATTAATGTAATCATTTAACACTTAAATATTACAATTAATAATATAATATACACTCCACTTTTTGAGTAGTATACTACCATTATATCAACATATAATGGGTCCCATAATTACTAGTTGGTTAAAATTACAACTTCTTGTAACTTTAAATAACTAATTACCTCTACCTCAAAACTTATATTAATACCTCAACCAATTTAGTAATATAACACTTAATTACTAAATTTAATCTTATTTAATCACATTATAATAAGACGCAAAATTGCACTCCCATAATTAAGGAATTAATTAATTCGTATCGCATACAATTAATTAAATATCTATTTGGGCCTCATCCTATAGGTGTGACCTAAAGGGATCAATCCCCGCCACCACCGTCACACGACAGTAATGTCAAACTCTAGTTAGCCAATCATTACCGATTAATGACGGTCAGTCGACTGTATAAAGAATCATCCCTCACGTATTCTTAGTATGAGATTTAATAATGATATTTAAATCATGTGTTCGCACTATTGTTGAGGACACATTTCCCAACAATCTCCCACTTGTCCTCGACAAGTGTGCGTCACCAATTCTCTTGTCCTATTACAATCTCCCACTCAATGCAAGGTGTCTTGCAGGTCGTACTTACATATGATCATATCTTGAGTGGTTTTCTCGATCTGGAAATTAACTGTCTGACCGGAATTATCTATCAGAGATACCTTCCGAGCGTGGCCACACATTTCCAGTTAACTACTCCTCGAGTGGCCTTAAGATTTCAAACAACCCTGACAAGGGGTGGACAATTCCTATCGCCCTATTCCCTTCGTTCAGCCATAGTCCATCATAACCCAAAATATACCCAGTTTGACCTCATTTACGAAATCGTAGAGTATAAATCAAAGTTAATCAGAAGTTGTGCCAACTTGGGCGAATAGTCTCTAGTCAAAAGAATTGACTCATAAGAATACTATAGCAGCTCTTGCCACGACCAGGCTTTATGAATTACTAGAACTCTATAAGCGGTCACTGCCCGACAGAGTGTCCCATACATTCTGCCTATGTGATCGACTAGTCATCCCATATGACTCTATGGCACTTGAACTTGCCATCAATCGCATCACACTCTAGTTACTTCGAGACGTCACCTCATATAAGTAACTAGGGGCGGATTCCTTGTCAATCCAGTTCACTTTAATGGGGTTCAATTTGTCTCTACAACCCATTCGGATACGACAAGGTAGCGGGTGAGTTTAATAAAACTCAAACGATAAATGTGATTATCACATATGAATAGTCAATACACTATTACTAATTCATATTCTATAATCTTTAGTGTATTATAACACTAGTTAAAATGCAATACAAGCTTGCAAGTGGATATACCCGATATCCATATATTCCAACTTTATTAAATGTTATTTCCTTCCATTCAATGTTATCTCTAATGACATGAATTTCGCTAAGTATATGTCTAGACTTCATACTAGACCTGAGCTCTTTAACTTAAAAGAAGCTCCCACTGTTATCGCATAACTTGTGATAAAGTCATTTGTAGAGGGATTCACCCTTAATCCCTACGTTGACCATTTAATCACTATTTACTTAGAATACTTTTTGTAGAATTTGCAATGCGTGAAACTAAAACACTTTTCTTAGTTTCTTACTCCTTAGTCAATAACATTAGCTTAGGATTTCATCAAATCCTTTTAAGCTTGGAAACTAAAGTTTGTGCAACCCTTCAACACCTAACTTAGTTTATCATCCAAACATGTGTACAGTCATCAATTGTACTTTAAGGCTTTCACAAGCCCATCTTATGAATTAACTTTTTATTGACTCATAATGTACCTAGCATATGGTGCATCACAGCACATGCGTCTGTTGGCATATATAATCCTTCTAATGGCGGAAACATTAGCAATCGATTTCATGTAATCAACAACTTAATGGGTTCAGTGAACGACTATGATTCCATCATAGTAATTCCACTTTCATCATCATGAATAAGACATTCAACTTTGTTATTGTACAATAGATGTGAAATATCTTATCCTCATAAGATTCTCAACTCTATGCCAATATTCTCTCACATAGATTCAAAATCTATAATACTTTGCATCCCATTCCAAGTGTCCCAATTACTCTTGCCAGAAGAGAACATTGGTACATAATTCTCAATAAGTAATATGTTGTCAACATATAAGATATAGAGAAACAATTCTAGCTCCCACTTAACTTCATGTATATCATGATTCTTCAATCATGTGAATGAAACAATTCACTATAATCACGTGAACGAAAAGTATAATCCTTTAATGCTTGCTTAAGATCATTCTAAAATCACTTAAGAAAGCTACATATAATATGTTAGAATTCTTAGATCTTCATCTAAGATTTTGTGTTTCAAACACTTCCTTCTCTAAATTCCCATTTTAGAAAAGCGAATTATATTTGTCATTCTTCATTAAATTGAAATGCGGCAATTCCTAACACAATTTATCTTGATCAACATCTTCATGTAAATCTTATGCATTTGTGTACTCTAAAGCTCTATTTACCTTTAAAGAGACCCTCACTTTAAAGTAAATCTTCTCATGAGCAACAATTTTCGGATTGTAATGCTTCGGCTCGTATAAAACAAGGTCATGGTACTATCACTTTCACAAAGTAATATTTTTGAACAATAAGACATGTGCAATAAACTCCCACTGAACTATGCTCTCATACTATCTTTATAGATTATAGTTCAATACCAACTCCCACTCTATAATTCTATTACTTTCACAAAGTAACATTTCAACTATAAGAGATGTTTGTGACGATTCAATCTACTCCCACTCTATCTCTCAGAAATACATCTAATTTCTTGAGAGATAGCTTTGTGAGTCACAAACATATATATTTAATGGAGTATTAGGAGTTTTACTTAGACTATGTATTAACTTTCAAAAGGCCATCCTAACATGGCAGCTTGATATATACGAGTCTTATCCATGTCATCTGTTTAATAGACTCTCTATTCTAGGTATCTCATGGTTGACCATCCGTTTAGAATAATGTGTCCATATGGTATCGTAAATTCCCTACTTGATGAGTTCAGAAACTCATTACAACTTTAAATGATCTTACATAAGTAAGTTATTACTTTAAGTAACGAAGACATAAGGAGAATCAGATTCATAGCTTATGGACATATAATGATCCCCTCATCATAATCGTCTATTTGATCAATTTAAGTTGTTTATCTAATGTTTCTCTACGCAAGTAATTTATGATGATGATTTTAGAACAAACAACATATTGAAACGAGTGATTTGGGTTGAAAGCCAAATCACCAATATCCAAAATACAACCCGTGTTTAAAGGATACAAACCAATTTCCAAGTCACACAAGGAAATCAAAATAGTTCTAAAACATGAAATACATCTAAAATTAAAGACAAAGCAAATTAAAGCCAAGCTTCCTTTGATCCATCACCACGGTTGGCTACTCTAGCTTCCCATATGATCCTCTAGGTTTGCTTTTCCTTGCCTTTGTCCTTGCTAGGAGGGGGCCCTATTTACAATAAAAAGGGTAATCATCACAACTTGTATCACATACTAATTGAGATTGAAACATAAAAGATAAGGATAGTCATATACCTACTGGAATAACCTTTCCAGCTTTGATGTCGCCAAGGTATTTGGAACAATTTCTTTTCCAATGTCCAACACCACAACAATAGTGGCACTTGTCCCCGGAGGGGGCACTGTACTTGGGCTAGGAGGAGCTTGCTTCATAAGTCTTAGCTATGTTCCTGTTGGGAGTTCGCTTCTTTCCCTTTTTCCCACTCTTCTTGAAAGTTCCTTTGCTCTTATGATTGACATTGAGCACATCTTTGGTGGTGCTAACACTTAGCCCCATGTCCCTTTCGGCTTGCACAAGCATTTTGTGCAACTCATCAAGAGAAACTTTCTTATCTTGCATATTAAAATTCACCCGGAATTGAACATATGCTTTGATTTTGCTGAGAGAATGAAGAATTCGATCAATTACGAGTTCATTGGGAATTTCCACCTTATGCATTTTCAAGGTCTCAACATGCTCCATCAACTTGAGCACATGTAGGCTTACCTTTTGGCCCTCTTTGATGTTAAGATCAAAGAATGTTGAAGCCGCCTCATATTGAATGACCCTAGGAGCTCGTGAAAACATGTTCACAAGCTTCATGTAGATCTCATGAGCAGTGCTAATCTTTATAGCACTTCGTTGGAGTTCGGCCTCCATAGCAAAAATCAACACATTTTTGATCGCGGCCGACTCTCTTTGGTAAACCTCATAGGTTAGCCTAGCGGCGGGGGTGGACCTAGTAGTAATTTCGGTGGGAGATGCCTCGGTAAGGTAACGAAGCTTGTCGTCACCTTGCGCGGCCAAGCGACGTTGCGCATCCCAATCGGTGAAATTAGACCCATTCTTTTCTAACTTACATCGATCCATAAAGGATCGGAGCCATGACACATTGGTAAGCGTGGCGGAACTAGTGGATGCGGACGTGATAGGAGTTGCCATTGCGATTGACAAAACAAATTTGACTACAAAATAGGAAATGAAGAAATTAATTATCATCTATCGTTTTAATAATACTCGTAAATTTAACTACAAGCATTGCATTTATATAGTGACCTCCACCCAACTACATAAATGATTCCGAGATCCAAATTCATATCAACTCGGGCACGGTGAGCCGATTCATCCCTTATTAATATAACTCGGTGGATTAACTTTTTAATCGATTCTACTTTTAGAACTCTCGGTCGATAAAAATTACTCTAATTCTCATCTTTAGCCCGGAACACATGCGACTACGGTCAACAATACTTCCGTTGAGCTCAATCCAAATTTCGATGTAATAACATTTTATTACCCCACTTCGCCAACGTAACAAGGTTTGTATTACGGTGAAGCCGGATTAACTCCCTCATGAAATTGGTACTTCATGAGTTTCTACTATTTGGTAAGGCTATTTCTCATTTTTTAATATATGTGAGAGGTCTTGTCAATTTATTATCTATCACGTTTTAAGTGAACTAAAGCGGTGAACTACGATAATTATAATTGACACGGTCGATGACTCGATATTGTATGCATATGTTGTTATGGCGATTTGGCAATGCATGCAACATATTAAAAGAAATGCAAAGCAATAAATAAAATTCCTAGTATGGCCTTCCTAAAATAGAAAATTAAATAACCTATTACATATTCGGAAACCAACTCCTTTGGTCCCTTGAATCTTCAAATGTCACGCCTTCCAAGACACCATCTTTGTCGAATCACCTTTCCGAATGGCACCGTCTTTGAAGATGCTCCATAATTACAAATAATAATAAAAATACAAAACTATTCCTATTATACATTTGTAAAACGGAAAACTTAATGAAATAAAAATAAAAGTGATACGAGATCACATTAAATTACAACCGAATCAATATTCCCTTTCATTACGGGTAATATCGATTAAAACTAAGGCCATACTAAAGATAAAATTACATAATTCAAAATTACATAAATAAAATACATTCAATAATTGAAATATGCAGCATTATAATATGTACTTATCATGCAAAATCATGTGCCAAATCGCCCTATTTAATTTATGTCGTACATATAACCCGGTTTCATGGAAATGCGTGATAATAACCTTTTAAAATCACTAATTAACACTTAAATCACATCTAAGCTCAAGTTAATTATCCTAACACTTTTTAGGACTCAAAAATCAGTCATCACTAAATTTTTGACAATAATTCAACTTGATTTAATTTTATGCTCATTTTTTACCTTAAAAACACAATATTTATGAAATAAATCCAAATTAAATCATAAAAGTTTCAAAATTTGAATTTTTAATTTTTGAACATTCTGGAATAAATCCATGACAGTCATAATGACAAAAATAATGGTTAAAATTTTCGAATTAATTTTGAGAAAATATAGTTGCATTTTATAGGTTTTATCTTATAAAATACTTAAAGTATCCAAATATTATTCCAATAATTTTTACAACTTTATATCTGATTAGTGGGATATTAATTCAACTTAAAATAATTTTCTCAAGCCATGCAATACGTTTTAGCTAATTTTTGCTAAAATAGTCACTATTTATGTCACTTTTTACTAAAAAATCCATAAAACATGCTAAAGAAGATCTTTTGATCTAGTAATTTACATACACTCTTTAAATAACGCATGTGACATCATATTAAAAGATCATGGCTTAATTCGAGATTTAACTATTTTTAACCATTTTACCTCTTTTAATCCATTTTTATCTCATAAAAATCATAATTCATGCAATATTAATCAAATTAACACGTACTTTTACACACAACTTGTATAATATGCATGTGAGGTCATATAAATTTTCCAAGGTCAGAAACTTAGTTTAACTATTTTTAGCATTTTAATTCCCATTTTAGTCATAAAAATGTAATAAAATGACCAAAAATCCTTAAAATGAGCAATAAATTTCCATAAATCATAAAAATGACCTAAAAAAATTTTTGAACCATAATATATAACATGCATGGTGATTTCGTGGCTTATACTTATAAATCACAAATTTTTAGTTTTATATGTTAACCTTTTAACTCGGAAAAACAATAACCGATTATGCATGCAACATCCTTATGCTCTGATACCACTTGTTAGGTTTATATACCTATTATTAGACTCCTCTAATAGTGAACTAATTAACTTGTTAATTATTTGTTCTTTAGATCTAGTGCATGCATAACAAAATGAAAGATTTATAAGAAAAACAATGTTCCTTACATTGTTAAATGGTTCGAAAATATGGGCACAAGTAAGGTCACCTTCCTTCACTTGTTCTTGAGCTAAATATTATGGATGATCCTCCTAAGACTCCAAGTATAGAAGTCACTCCAATAAATTGCACCCAAGATGAATCCCAAAAATCCTACTAATATTAACTAGATATGTAGTAGAAATATTACCTTAATAATACTAATGATCTTTTATTACTATCTCAAGTAATATATGATGTGTATTAGTATTTATGGAGAGCTTTGTTTCATTTGCATGTGAGGAATTGTTAGAGAGATACAAGCAAAACTAGCAAAAACAAGTTGTAGCAAAATGAGCAACCAAATGCTCATTTTGTAATGCCCAAAACCGGTTGGGACATCCCATGTAGGGAATCTTGGCTTTTTTTTTACTCTTTGTTTAATTATAGGTAGAGTGTAGGATGCATGCTTGTAAGATGTGTCATATATATGTCTTTATCACACTATGTTATAACAAATGAACAAGACAAACTAGAGCATCTTTTGCTCTTATTTTTGGCCGAAATAATGGACCCTTTATGGTCCATTTTTGCCTTTTGTCATTTGTCCCACAAATGCTTATAAGTCATATGTTCAACTATCTTACATATTTAATTATTAATGTAATCATTTAACACTTAAATATTACAACTAATAATATAATATACACTCCACTTTTTGAGTAGTATACTACCATTATATCAACATATAATGTGTCCCATAATTACTAGTTGGTTAAAATTACAACTTCTTGTAACTTTAAATAACTAATTACCTCTACCTCAAAACTTATATTAATACCTCAACCAATTTAGTAATATAACACTTAATTACTAAATTTAATCTTATTTAATCACATTATAATAAGACGCAAAATTGCACTCCCATAATTAAGGAATTAATTAATTCGTATCGCATACAATTAATTAAATATCTATTTGGGCCTCATCCTCTAGGTGTGACCTAAAGGGATCAACTGACCACCACCGTCACACGACAGTAATGTCAAACTCTAGTTAGTCAATCATTACCGATTAATGACGGTCAGTCGACTGTATAAAGAATCATCCCTCACGTATTCTTAGTATAAGATTTAATAATGATATTTAAATCATGTGATCGCACTATTGTTGAGGACACATTTCCCAACACTTCTGAAATCAGATAAAAATAACCAAACTGCAGTAAAGCATTCTAGACAGCTACTCATCACTAGCTCGGCTAGGGTAGGAAAAATTATAGATTGTAGCTAATAGGACAAAAGGCAACTTGGCCATGTGGGGCTCATGGGTAGAATGAAATATAAGGGAACTGCCTCTCCTAACATGTGTCACCATCCACAGACCGAATGCATATAGGTATTAAGAAGACTAGACTCATGCTTATGCAAATTGATGTTACATGCCTTACAGAGAGTACTACTCACATCCTAAATGAAACCGGTCATGAATGTCACCAGTTTATAAAGCTCTAACCTCAGAATGTAATGTAGCTTGCCGATATGTAAGTCAAGTCTATTCGTTCAGATAAGAGAGAAACAAAAACTCGTAGATCATGTACATTATCATGCCAACTAAATGTTAAGACTATGCAAGGCTAAGGTAAAGATTCAATGTAGCGTCAAAGTTCAAACGTTCCGACTCAAATTAAACGTGAAATTTTTTGAAATTTATGTGATTTTTGAACTAAAAACTATTAAAAAAGGCGATGCACGCGAAAATAAATAAACGTGCAAACGAAAATGCAAGAAAACATGCAGACACAGATATGGATGCATACCTCCCCAAACTAAACCGTACAATGCCCTCATTGTACCAAAAATAGGGAAAGAAATGCAAACTGAGGAGAAAAGGATAACTGGAGTCGGAATACTTACAAAACGTCGTGAAGAGGGACCTCCCCAAACCGACTATGAACATGGGAGGTCAAAGGAAGTCAAGCAGTAGCTCAACAGACGAAAAGTAACGGCTGGAAAACGAAACTACTCGATCGAGTGACCTAGAACAGGTCGATCGAGTGATTTGGTGTCAGAAGGACTCGATCGAACGAAATAATCACTCGATCGAGTGATCGTGAAATTGCAGCTTGTCGATCGAGTAAATAAACTACTCGATCGAGTGAATATCATCTCAAATGTGCTCGATCGAGTAGAAAAACTACTCGATCGAGTGAATACACCTGTAAAACACGTATAAAGAGCAAGGAAAATACAAAGGGTGCATAAAACAGCGTTTAAAGTTCAACAAAAGGCTAAAAGTGAAGGAAAAAGTTCAACAAAAATACAGCAAAATAGTCTGGGTTGCCTTCCGGAGAACGCAGGTTTAAGAGGTCCCGCACGACCTTTTTGGCATCAATTAACTGGCGCGTCAAGCTCGTCGAAGTACAGGACTTCAACACGATTGTCTACTTCATTTGCCTCGTGATAATGCTTCACATACTGCCCATTCACCTTGAACCGATTTCCCTCGAGGCTTTCTAGCTCAACGAATCCAAATTTAGTAACAGCTGTCACCGTATAAGGACCGCTCCACCTGGACTTCAGCTTTCCACGAAATAATCGCAATCGGGCATTAAACAGTAGCACCTTTTGCCCAGCATGAAATTCCCGAGGTAAAATTCTTTTGTCATGTCATCTCTTCGTCTTTTCCTTATAAATGCGCGAGCTATCATAGGCATTAAGCCTAAATTCTTCCAACTCATCTAGCTGCAAAAGACGATTCTGACCACACAACTTAGGATCAAAGTTAAGCTCACGAATTGCCCACCAAGCCTTACATTCCAACTCAACAGGTAAATGACATGATTTCCCATAAACTAAGCTATAAGGTGATGCACCAATTGGTGTCTTAAAGGCAGTTCTGTAGGCCCATAATGTGTCTTCTAATTTAAGACTCCAGTCCTTCCGTGATTTAGAAACTACCTTAGACAAGATCTCTTTAAGCTCGCGATTAGAGACCTCAACCTGACCACTAGTTTGGGGATGATACCCCAAACCACGCCGGTGTTGAACACCAACCGTAGACAGAATGGAGGTTAGTTTCTTTTCTTTAAAGTGCACTCCCCCATCACTAATGACGATCCTGGGGACACCAAATCGGGGATATATGACCTTTTTAAACATTTTTATCATGGTCTTGGCATCACAATGAGGTGAGGCCATTGCCTCAACCCACTTTGACACATAATCTACAGCTACTAAAATGTACCTGTTACCTTTACTAGACGGGAACGGTCCTTGGACATCAATGCCCCAGACATCGAAAACCTCAACCTCTAAGATACCATTTTGTGGCATCTCATGTCCCTTTGAAATGTTCCCTGATCGTTGGCAGGCATCACAAGTTGAAACAAAAGACTTAGCATCAGCAAACAAAGAAGGCCAAGAAAACCAGATCGTAAGTACCTTAGCCACGGTGCGCGATGGACCGTGGTGACCACCATAGGAAGAGGAGTGACAGCCTTCCAGGACTACTTTGGTCTCCCACTGCGGAATACACCGTCTGTAGAGACCGTCTGCACATTCCTTAAATAAATAAGGATCGTCCTAAAAATACTGCTTAACGTTATACAGAAAACGCTTCCTCTGCTGATGAGAAAGGTCAGGCGGCAGCTTGCCATTGACAACGTAATTATCTATATCTGCATACCAAGGCTCTTGGTTAACAATAGACGATAATACAGCAAATAAAGAATCATCAGGAAAAGACTCATCAATAGGTAAAGAATCTTCCCCTTCTTGTCGCTACAGATGATCAGCTACAACGTTCTCAGCTCCTTTCTTATCTTTAATCTGCAAATCAAACTCCTGAAGGAGTATCCATCTCAATAGCCATGGTTTAGCCTCCTTCTTAGCAAGGAGATGCCTCAAAGCTGCATGGTCAGTAAAAACAGTAACTTCTGACCCAATCAAATAAGAACGAAATTTCTTTAAGACATAAACTACAGCTAGCAGCTCTTTTTCAGTGGTGGTGTACTTCACTTGAGCCTCATCCAGAGTTCGACTCGCATAGTAGATTGTATTTAGAGCTTTGTCTTTCCATTGGCCTAGCACCGCTCCTAGTGCATAGTCACTGGCATCACACATTATCTCAAACGGCAAGTCCCAGTCGGAAGGCTGTATGATCGGCGCAGAGACTAAGGCTTGCTTTAACCTGTTAAAGGCAGAAAGACAATCATCAGTAAACACAAAAGGGGCATCCTTAAGTAGCAGCTGCGTAAGTGGTTTAGCAATTTTTGAGAAATCCTTGATAAAACGGCGATAAAAACCGGCGTGGCCAAGGAAACTGCTCACCCCCTTAACATTAACAGGAGGGGGTAATTGCTGAATCACTTCCACTTTTGCTTTATCAACTTCTATTCCCCTATCAGAAACTAAGTGCCCTAAGACAACTCCCTCGTTGACCATGAAATGGCACTTCTCCCAATTAAGCACGAGATTAACCTCAATGCAAATGCAACACTTTATCAAGGTTAGACAGACAGTTAGAAAAATCACTTCCATAAACACTGAAATCGTCCATGAAAACTTCCATAATAGACTCAATATACTCTGAAAATATCCCCATCATGCACCTTTGGAAGGTGGCAGGGGCATTACATAAACCAAAAGGCATCCTGCGATAAGCAAACACGCCCTGAGGACAAGTAAATGTAGTCTTGGCCTGATCGTCTGGGTGAATAGGGATCTGAAAGAACCCTGAATACCCGTCTAAATAGCAGAAAAACTTATGAGAAGCTAACCTTTCTACCATTTGATCAATAAAAGGAAGGGGGAAGTGATCTTTCTTGGTGGCAGCATTCAGCTGTCTGTAATCTATGCACATCCGCTAACCAGTCACTACTCGAGTGGGTATTAATTCATTCTTGTCATTCCTAACCACGATAGTCCCTCCTTTCTTAAGGACCACCTGCACTGGACTCACCCACTTAGAATGACCAACAGAATAGATAATACCTGCGTCGAACAGCTTCATTACCTCAGCCATCACAACATCCGCATCTTCGATTCAAATGGGTCTTGACCACATGTCACGCAAGGTTTGTGATCTTCCTCCAGCTCTATCATGTGCATACAAATATCGGGACTAATCCCTTTGATATCGTCCAAAGAATAACCTAAAGCTTTCCTGTTTTTCTTAAGCACAACAAACAAAGAAGTCAGCTGATCATTATCAAGCTTAGCACTAACGATGACTGGATATCGCTCAGTATCATCTAAGAAAACATATTTTAGATGGGAGGGAAGAGCCTTACGCTCAGGCACCTTTACCTCAATGGAGCAAAGAGTACTGATCATCTGTTCCACTTGCTCTCCCTCAGCGTCGGTGAGTTCACGCTCATCTAAATCATCTATAAGCAAATCCAACACAGCATCATCGTCATCTGGGTTATCTTCACACTCATCCAAAAGCATAAGAGCTTCTAGTGGGTCCTTCATAAAAGAACCCGACCAGAAGTCATAAATAGACTCGTCAATAATATCAACTGAATAACGTGTATCCTTTATCATTAGCCGAGCTAAAGTGCTAGGCAGACTGAAAGTAATCGCATCATCCCCTACTGCAAGAGTCAAACGCCCTTGTTTGACATCAATAATGGCCCCATCTGTACAAAGGAACAGTCTTCCTAATATAATTGGGGTCCGGGTGTCCTCAGCTATATCTAAAACAATGAAATCTACTGGTATAAAGAACTTGCCTATTTTCACAGGCACGTCCTCCAAGACACCCAAGGGTCTCCTAACAGATCTATCAGCCATCTGTAGGGTAATATTAGTCAATTTAAGATGACCCATATTCAATTTCTTGCAGATAGATAGGGGCATGACACTGATGCTGGCTCCTAAATCACAAAGAGCCTTATCAATAACCACATTGCCTATAAAACATGTAATAGAAAAGCTACCCGGGTCTTTCATTTTAGGTGGAGCGTTATTTAAAAGTAAATTACTAGACTCTTCCATAAATGAAACCGTCTGAAATTCACTTAGCTCTCTCTTATGCGTCACAATATCTTTCATGAATTTGGCGTAAGTAGGTACCTGGGTAACAAGTTCGGTAAAAGGGACAGTTACCTGGAGGTTCTTCACAACGTCCACAAACTTACCGTACTGTCGCTCAACCTTCGCGTCCTTTAGACGACTTGGTAAGGGTACTCTGGTAGCAATAAGTGGTCCCGCGACTTTCTCTTTAGCTTTATCAGTGCGTGACGTCTTCACAGCAGGGGAAGATGACACGGTAGCGGAATTAGATATCAAAATAGGGTCTCCGCTGGTTTTGGCACTCGATCGAGTGGTTTCATCTTGGCATTTACTCGATCGAGCTCTTCTAATTCAGACTTACTCGATCGACCATCTTCTTCACTCAATCGAGTGATTTCTTCCTCTTTTTCACTCGATCGAGTAAAAATATCACTCGATCGAGCATCTATGAATTGGGCACTACTTGATCGACCATAGTTATTACTCGATCGAGTGATTGGATGGATTATTTCACTCGATCGAGTGTCTGGACATCACGCAGCAAGAATATCGTCCAGAAACTCATCTAAATCATCTTTCGGGGTATTATCAGCTGTCACAACCCCGTCTTCTGGTAATTTTGGCCCCTCGTGAGCCAGGCCACTTCGGAGATTCGTTGCATTAACCGAGTCGCATGTCGGCGGATGGTCAGCTTGGTCTTTCGCGAGTGTCAATTGCGCGACTTGTTCTCTTAACTCCACGATAACAGTTTCATTCTTGCTACATTTCTCCCCAAACTGTTGTGTTAAGTTCAACATCAAGGATTTCAGTTCGGCAATTTCCTCGTTTGTAGAAGGAGAGACCGGTTGCGGCGCTGGCGTAGAAGGAGTAGAAACATTTTTCATCTCTTCATATAATTGAGAAAAAGGAACTCCTTGATTGTATTTCTGATAAGCAAGGACGCGCTCTATGCTTGCCAGACAATCAATAGGGTCATGCCACATCTACCGCATATCTTCACATGCTCAGTAATTGAACAAACCTGTGCACTTTCACCCATAGCCTCCGTAATCTCCACATTACCTAGACTTTTCCTAGGACTTCCCACTTCAGCTGCTACCAACTCGTTAACTTGCCCACTTCCTCGGGGATTTCCATATTCGGCAACATGAATGGCCATCTCCTCAATGAGACGCCACCCTTGATCTTCTTCCACATTTTTAGTGAATCTCCCCTTAGCTACACTATCAAGAATAGCTCTCTAGTTTCGATATAATCCGTTGTAAAACTGAGTACAAAGGAACCAATGCTTGAAACCATGGTGAGGCACAGAACGGACAAGCTTCTTGAACCTAGTCCAAGCCCCATCCAAGTCTTCGGTAGGCAATTGCTCAAACGAAGTAATCTGAGCTCTCAAAGCATTAGTGCGCTGTTGTGGAAAGTATCGCCTGTAAAAGGCCAAAGCAAGAGAACTCCAGTCGGTTACACCGGCTGCCTCCCTATCTAAATCCCTCAACCATTCCCGGGCATCATCATCTAAAGAAAAGGGAAAGAGAACTCCCTTCACTTTGTCCTGTGTCACCCCAGCAGCAAGAGGAATGGTAGAGAAATACTCCGTAAATAGCTCTATATGCCTGCACGGATCTTCTTCAGGTATCCCCCTGAAGAGATTTCTCTCAACCAGCTGTATATAGGATGGGTGGATTCCAAAAGTTCCCGACTCAGTAGTGGGTAGTAAGAAACCTTTTGGAAGGGAATCCACATTAGGCTCTGAATGGCTGGCTATATTAGGCATCCTGGCAAATAGAGTTTACAAAGCAAAGCAGGTGTGACGATGTTCTATTATAGAACAGATAACTTGCAAAACTAATCAAAAACTTTGCAAAAATGAGATCAGTCTCAAGGAATAAATTCCTTAAGACGAGAAACAAACTTAAATAAAGCAACAAAATTGCGCCACCTCCCCAGCAACGGCGCCAAAATTTGACAGGGCAGTCGTATACCTATCAAAAATAACCAACTGGCTCTAACTAATATAGCTAGGGAAGTCGGGTCGATCTCCACAGGGAGATGGGAAAATGTCAGCTTTGCCTAAGTTCGTCACGGTAACCAAATTGGGGGAGTTGTATTTGATTGTTTTAAACTAAAAAGACTAAGAAAGAGAGGAAAAGCAAGAGAATAAAGATTAAGCAAATATGGAGAAAACAGCGAAGACAGTCGGTTCCCCATGATCATTCAGTCAAGCAATCTAAGTCTCAGGTCAATGCAAGTATGGTCTGAAGAGCAGTGAATATCTCCTTCCGGTCTCAATTCGCCCTAAAGCACACATAGCTTAGCTTCCGCCCTGACTACGGTGCCCTAATGTTCGCTACAAGTCTCGCCCTTTCCAACCTTCCGGTCTAGGTCAAGGTTTACTATGATAAAATGATTAATTGCATCGACTCAATCAGACAGAAACAATTAAATGCAACGATTAACAACAGAGACCACACAAGCACAAGATCTAATATGGCAATTACTATTCCTTCATAATCATGGATTCCCTAGTCTTAGCAAGGGGGAATCAGCTACACATTGCTATCGAATCAACAACAATAACATATAGATAATAAGAATTAAACATAATAATAAAAACAGACGGATCAAATAAAACAATAATGAAAACAATGAGAGAAAGGTAGAAACAAAATGATAATTGCGATTAAGAAATAAAAAGGAGAAATAATACCAATTACAAATTTGAATCCGAGTAGAAAAGAGTAGAAGTGAGGTAAAGTGAAGTAACAGTAGAGAAAGATAAAGTAGAAGTGAATGAATGAGGAAGAGTTACGCAGTCTACTCTATTTAGTAGCATACGAAAATCTCCCCCTTAAACCTAATCCATAGCCTAATTACAAAAGCCCATACGAAATTAGGCGGAAAAACTCTATTACAAGCCAAACCACTCGATCGAGTGGAAATAAACCACTCGATCGAGCAACTAAGCGACAAACCCTTCGATCGAGTGGAAATAAACCACTCGATCGAGTAACTCCTTGTATTGCCTTCTCGATCGAGTACTATAACTACTCGATCGTGTAATCTTCTTTATATAAAGCATTCGATCGACCGGAAAAGTAGTCGATCGAGCTATTTCAAAGACGATTAGGCACTAGACACCTTCCAAACCAAACTTTACGCGTCTTCAAGTGACAAATTCCAAGCTCCGGTTCCTTGTTCTCCATAAATGCATGCAAATGGGACGAGTTTAGGCTTGATTTATCTTCTCTTTGGTCTATTCCTGCAATTTACACAAAACAAACCAAATTAGACTATTCGGGGGTATTTGTAGCTAGATGCCATGTAAAATAGTACAGAAATGCGTGTAAAAATGAGGTAAAAACCTTATATAAAATACACGCATCAATATCTCTCTAAATTAATTAATCGACTAACTCTTAGTCAATTTATCAAGGGACTAATTAAACTGTATCTCATACAATTAATTAGTTTTCGTGTTGGGGCTCGTTCCTTTAGTTGTGACTGAAAGGGATCAGCTGAACACCGCCGTCTCACGACAGTAACGTCAAAACCTAGTTGGCCAACCGTTACCGATATACGTTGATCAGCTGACTAGTATTGCCAATGAATATCCCATGCATATTCCTTAACGAGATTTAATAATATTATCATGCACTATTGTGGAGGACAAATACTCCAACACTTTCCTCTTTGTTTCATTTCTTATTTGTAATCGGTTTTTACCATTTCAAATATTTCAAATCATTTTTATGGCAAACTTTTTAACCATAAATCGTAATCACCCTTGGTTACTTATACCATGACAGTTTAATCTCTGATTCGATGATATTATTGGTTAATTACAAATTAATGGGTATTTTAACACCCTTTTCTTTTATTTACCGTTTTTTCCATTAATTTATATTTGCAAACATATTAGTCTTAATTTATAATCATCTTTGGTTCCTTATACCATGTCAGTTTAATCCGAGTACGATGAAAAACTTGACTAATTATAAATAAATGAACTTTTCATGATTAATTCAAATCAAACTTTTTTCTTCATTTTCATTTTATTTTATTTTCATCCTTGTCTTGACCATAATGGATATCACCCTTGGTTAAAATAAATACCATGTCGATTTAATTCGAGTACGGTGATAAAACGGTTAAGCACACACATTTTACATTTTTTTTTTTTTTGATGATGAGGGAGTTGAATCCCCCCGGGCCCATGCATTCCTGCACCACCACATAGACCATGTAAGCCACCCCTTTCGGGGGCTGCAGTGGCCAAGTGATCATCGCCCCAGCTGGTAGTCGAACCCGGGACCTCTCAACTCACTACTACAAATCCAGGCAACTACAACGCCCCTTTAACAACGCTTATCCACGAAAATCACCATAAGATGTTGTAGAACGGATGGCGCAAATTTTACTAAAATTAATTACAACGGTTATGTTTCCATAACCGTTGTTATAGGTTTTAACAACGGGTCAAACATGCACAACCGTTGTTAATAATTTGGCGCAAAATTGGCGAAAAGTTAGTGAAAAGTAATTACAACGGTTATTTATAAACCCGTTGTTAATACTTTTTAACAACGGTTTACCATGGACCCGTTGTTAATATATTCTGTAATGACAACGGGTTTTTGTTTAACAACCATTGTCAATACTTTCCATACTATAAACCACACAAACACAGATCAGCTACAGCCACAAAACACAAACCTAACACAAACACAAACAAACACAAACACAAACACAAACACACGCACACTTTATCATCGTCTCTTTCTCTCTTTCTCATCTTCGCTTTATCATCTCGCCGTCACTGTTGGTTTCATCGTCTCTTACTTTCTCTAATTATCAGGTAAATATGCATGATTTAATTTAGGTTTTGTCATCTCAGTCATTATTTTCTTTCTCTAATTATTTCATTTGCATGTGTTTTTATCGATCATTATGTTCTTTCTCTAAGTATTATTCGCTTAATTAGTTTTGTCACTGTTGTTTTTCTGCGTTTATTAGCTTGTAAAATAAATTAAATAAAATAAAACAAAGAAGAAGCAAGATGGAAACATTTTTTTTTTTTTGACAGTGTACCTTAAACAATTAAATCCACATTAACAACCATTAAATCCAAATATTAGTCAATTGAATCTCTCTCTAAAAAAAACCCTCTCTAAAAACCTAGCCTCCATTATTATTCGGGGGCTTCCATCGATCATCCATCGATGGTAAGCCCCACAAAAGCTTTCTTAAACAACTAATTTTATGCAGATCTATCTTATTTTCAATAATAGTCTCCCTTTTGGTGAGATCTGTTGTTCCGTCCCTTCTTTCGGGGTTTTTCCATTTTTTCGTGGGATTGTTATCAATATAATAAGTTTTAATCGACGGGAAGATTATCAGATTTGTTTCGTGGATGAATACATCAAGACGGCTACACTGTTTCCCTCCATCAAGAAGGATGCAAAGACATCGATTATTCATAGATTTAAGAAATTTATGATTTTGGAGCGGCAACGCCATTACCAGTATTTAGATAGTTATTTTGAATGTATTTTTTACGTTAGCAATCTTGATTTTCCTTTGTCTATTTGTTATCTTCATTGTAACCTACGCCTAGTTGATTATTAATGAGATGACAATTTCAAAAAAAGATAGAGAGGAATGCATGATAAACTTAATTAATATATATATATATATATATATATATATATATATATATATATATATATATATTTAAATACATAAATAGATAAATTAAAAACGAATTACATTGATAAAAATGCAATTCTTAGATATGCATAGAGAGTCTCATTCTCTTCTATGATATCCATCCTCTCCTCCTTAGCTATTTGGAGGTTTCGTTCAGCAGTTGCTATATCGTCATATAGCTGCAACAATTGTTGCTCTGTCAAGCCATTTTTTTGGCGTCCTTGAGTGCGGATCGAGCTTCATCTGAGTAGCTCCTGAAGCTGTCCTCGATGTCCAGTAACCGGCGGATGAAACTCCTGTTGTGCTCGGTCATAGTAATAGTCTTACGGATGGTATCATTCATTGTTGATGAAGTTTGGAGTTTGTTTGAAAGATTTAGGGTTTAGAGTTTGTTTTAGCAGTTAGGGTTTGGAGATATATAGTGAGATAATGGAATGGTGGTTGAGATAATACATTTATTTATACTAAGTAATGTGTCTTTTGAGTTGTTTTTTAATTAATATATGTTTAGGAAGTTGTGTCATCATATCTCTGCTTCAAATCTTATAACCCTTCTCATTCCATATATTGTCCCTTCATATGCAGGGATTGGCAGTAATAATGCATGCATCGGAATTATAACGGGCCGTAATAATGCATGCATCTAATAATATTTAATTTAATTTTTTTTTAAATAAACAACAACGGTTATTTAAAAAAAACCGTTGTCTTTAGTTATAACAACGGTTTTTTATACTGTAACCGTTGTTATAACTTTCCCACCAAAATTTAGTCACCCTTTCCACAACGGTTTTTTCTACTTTAAACCGTTGTTAATAGTTTTCACAACGAGTTTCTTAGAAAACCGAACCGTTGTTAAAACCTACTACAACGGCTTTTTTATATAACAACGGTTTTTAACCGTTGTTATAGCCTGTATCTGTAGTAGTGACTCCTGCATTTCTGCAAGCTTCAAGGTTTAACCCCGCTACCACTGGACTAACACCACTTGGTTCACATTTTACATTTTTATTTGTAAATTGTACTTTTCAACCTCACAAATCCAAATCCGACGACGAATATTATCAACACAATGATAAATATTCCAAGTCATATGGATTATATTCAACACATCAACCCAAAAGCGGTCTTGATGACCTTTTCAACAAAGGCAGTTTTTAACGACCTTTTAAAACGGTTTTCATAACCTTTTAAACAACCAGGAGAGGTCCCTCGGACTGCCCTGTGGCTCGCGCCCCAAGGAACCTCCTGTTTCCTGTGTTTCAAACCTGGACAGGCCTTGTTGCCTTGCCAATGGGCTCGCACCTTAACGGGCTACCTGGCGTTGTTCTGCCTCATTTTAGCACTTGTCTAGGACGATCCCGATTACGGTTAACCCAAATACGTGACGGATCATATTGACAAGTTTACGTTTTTACACTTTATCCTTTAAACACTTCTTTTTCAAATAAATGGATCGTGTTAAGCATCATAACCTGAATTTGGTAAATGGATGTTTAATTTCCGTTTTGCATGCAAATCAACCCTAAATCCAACTTTGGCATGAATTTCATGATATGTGGATAAACAAACCGACTTAGTAAATCTTCGCATGTTAGGTTAAGACTTTGGATGCGCATTCATGCAATTAAACAGTTTTATCAACTCTTGCACTTAAATAACCACGATCGATCAGTAGAGCCCGCTAACGCAGGCGGGATTGGGTGTCCGATTAAAGGGCTTCCCAATACGTACCACTCCAACAAATTGGACTTTGCGCCACGGCTAAATTCGTGGCGCAAGTGTTAAATTCCCGTGGCTATACGAGTTTGCCACGAGAAACCAGTCGTGGCCCAAGTGGCCGTGGCAAAAATTTAGCCACGGGAAAAACTACAACATGGCTAAAATTAACCATCTTGCCACGAAATTTCCCGGGCTAAAATGTCGTGGCTAAACATATTTCTCATGGAAAAACATTATTAGACACAAGTGAATATCGTGGCTAAATATAAAAATTCCCGTGGCTAAAAATGACTAGCCACAGAACAATAACATGGCAAAAAAACAGAAAATTCCGTGGCTAGTCATTTCTAGCCACACAATATAACGTGGCAAAATTTTTATTTCCCGTGACTAGCATATTAGCAGTCAGTAAAATATAGGATGACTAAAAGTATTTTCCGTGGTTATTCTTTTATTGACCAAACGAAGACGTATATGCTTGTGACAAACAAGTATCAACCAATAAATAAATAAATAAATATATAGTAAAATAATATTTTTTATAATTAAGTAATCAAAATGTAACATACTTCCTTCAAGAACAGTCAATCAAGGGCAAATTAAGCATATGCGTATAAAGAAATACAATGTCTTCCAAAAATATACGAAAAGTGATAAAAATCGACAGGATTCTTCGGTTTCCTTTTATGAGTTGCTAGTTGTACATCAACTCACGAACAACTTGCGATCATAGTGCGTCGTGTTTTGAAATGAGTTGTTCTCCTTAGCTTTACTACTATTTTCCTGAAAAAAATAATAATGAGAGACATTAAGTTGATACTATGTATACTAGTACCTGAAATTTAAATGTGAAGAATCGAATTAACTTAGTATGTATATTAGTACCTGAAATTTAGGAGTCCGCTAAATTCATCGATGTCATCTTCATA
This sequence comes from Silene latifolia, assembly GCF_048544455.1. Classification (NCBI taxonomy): domain Eukaryota; kingdom Viridiplantae; phylum Streptophyta; class Magnoliopsida; order Caryophyllales; family Caryophyllaceae; genus Silene; species Silene latifolia. Next base: position 250,600,065 of record NC_133538.1, on the reverse strand, counting down.
TGGATCACCCCGTTCTTCTTTGGAGTATTTCTTCGATCTCACTATGTGTATAACAAATAGTGAATAAAGATATAATTAATTATAATATTGATATTATACATAACAACAACAATAAAGAATAAGCCATGAATATTGTATATATAACAAGCGATTTTCGATTCGGCAGCAACGTGTACACATATATGTACCATAATATCAAGAAATTCTTTGACTCTATTTATATACAACGCGGAAGTTTTACAGTTATTCTTACTTGTAACCGTCGCAAGCTTGTAAAAATTATTAAAAAAATCATAAACATTAGAAAATAATTATTGAATGAAATGAACAAATAATTATTAAACTTAAACTCCCTATTCTTAGCCTTAAAGTCACTTTGGTTCAACATTTTAATGAACTTTAGGTTAATTTCACCTGCAAAACAAAGACTTCGCAAAGATGCTACATTAATGTGAAGATCGTCATTAGACTCTTGATTAAATTTGTCAGAGACCTAGTTTCAAATAGTAGGTAAACATGAAAGTCAGAGGAAGGGGGGGAGGGGGCTTAGGGCCATGGGGATCAAATGTAGTAAAATGAATTCTTATTTAAGACCATCTTAATTTAAGACAGCTCTCACATCCGATAAAATAAAAGTGAAAATGAAAGAAGGTTGTGAGAGACTTAATTTAAGACGGTCTTAAGTAATACCAACCGATGTAGTAAAGACCAGGACAACATTCATTAGGTTATCAAACGACTACATCATTTGGAGTATTAGACGACAAATGTCTGTCTGAATTGCCTTTTCCACAATATTGTTGATGAGTCCATGTTTAAGATTCATAGACCAATGTATAAAGAATATGCCATCATAGAAAGAATCATCAAATTCACAATCAACGAATTAAATTGAAAAGTGAGGTACATAAGTAATTCAAGCCATAATTATCAATTCCCAACTCCTAATTCACAACAACACAATTCATAATCCGAAATTCGTAACCCTTGATCCGTTATTCGCAATCCAAAATCATTAATTTACATATCATAATTCACAATTCACAAATAATTATAATTGAATACTAGAGATAAACGACTTACTAATGTCTCGTAAATTCGGCGTGTGCCGTGGATGCGTAAAGGGATGAAATTATGAAACAGCAAAGAACGTTAACGGAATTGAGTGTAGATTTTTTTTTTTTAGGGATAAGGGTTTAGAAATTAGCAGTAAGTGATTAGGTGTTTGGTTTTGGTAATTGCTTTTGGTTCAGGCATCACATGAATGTGATATAATCGTGGGCTTCTTGAATATTGAACAATTGGTCTCCCTTAAGATGGATATATCCGTTTTAAGAATAAAGCGGGTCAAATATTACACCACTTATCTAGATAATACAAATATTTTGCTAGTATTTAGAAACTTTTCTTTTATCTTATCCTAATTATTTGACCCATCTTAAGCTTAAGATGAGTCGACCCGTCCTCAATGAGAATTTGTGAATATTGTGGGTGGCCTTTGTTTTTCCTTACAAATTCTCATTTAAGACCGGTCGACCATCTTAAGGTAGTTAGAGGTTCATTTAGTACTCTCTCCGTTTTCTTAATATAGGACGTTTTTGATTTCCAAACTGACCATTTGACTTTAATTTTTACAAAAGTATAGTAGTTTAAAAATTATAAAAGTATACCAAATTTCTTATGGAAAGATCTTTCATATGAATATACATTTCATGGTATTTTTCCTTATATTTTAAAAGATGTTGAAAAGAGAATGGAGTATCTCGAAAAGTAAGAAAATTGTATTGGAGTTTTCGTATAGTGAATTCGAAAAAAAAATTGTGCCCTCCGGGAAGACTGTCCTCCTTACACTTAAAGTCAAACCACCAAATGGAATCTTATAAATACTTAGACGTAAGGAGCACAGTCCTCCCACAGGACACAATAATTTTTCAGTGAATTCAATAAATTATATATGATGTTTGGTACTCCCTCCCAATCATTTACCAAAAGTGACCCGAAAAGTGTGACCCAAACGTAACTCGATATACGTAAATTGACCCGACTTGAAGTACCCAAAATGACACAATGGACCCGAAATGATTTATTTTAAGCAATATCCTGAACCGAAGTGACCCTAAACGACCGGACCCGGGGTGACCCGATACAAAAATGAACCGACCCGAACCCTGCCCGAATGAGCCATTTGTCAGGTCTAGTATCTCGTAAAAAGGTGAAAACGTCAGGGTTACCATGTAAATATTTTCCATCAAAAATTTCAGTGATATTAAATAAGATAAATAAATTCGTAATTAACTTAAATAAAATTATGCCACGAATTACGAATTCCCGTGGCGTAATTCGTGGCCCAAGTGCCAATTTGTTGTAGTGTACCCTCACCCCTTACTCAGAACCTTTGGATAGTGGATAGCCTTATCCAAGGCGTACGAGAGTCATTTTAGCGATAAGATGCTAAAGGGGGACGAGTCCTTATCTTTAGTACCTATGTCAAGCACTACTTTGTGATTCGTTTGACCGAGGTATAAAGTGGATTCGAATGGTTTTCAGGCATCCCATAATTGCTTGGTGGCGACTCCGAACATCTCTAACATCGTTTGGAGACCTTTGTCGAGACGAAACCGACCGATCTAAAATGATCAGGCCGAAAGCATTTTTACGCCACCGAGCGTGGCTTTCCGACCGCTGCATGTCCACAGATTGGCTTGGCGTGCAGGTGGCCTATGTCCACAGCGATCAGCAATTGACCGGTAGTTCCCCAAGGATTTACACTACTGCACTCAGACACGCCCACTCGAGACTGAGTGCATTGGAACGACTGAAATCTTTACCAAGAAATATATAAGAGTGAAAGAGAAAGGAGAGGAAGAGTATGTATTGTGTGTTCAGAAGTGAAGAGGGGTGCTGCTTTATATAGGAAAAACGGGAGCAGTTAAGGAGCCAAAACCGTCCCTAAAACTAAGCAGTCAAGGCTGGAAATGGGGAGATAAACTCTCACCCACTATCAGTCACATTTGACTAAGCACCTGGACACTTCAGTCCATAACAAAACACACGACTCGGGCCCAAAAAGATAGGCAGAGCCCGCCACAGGCGATTCCCAAATCCCAAATATCCCGAATATCCCGAATCCGGATCTTGGCCGGGCCGGGCTCAGGCACGGCACGCGCGCGTGTGTGTGCGAGCTGAATTAAGCACTCACAAGCCCTCCACAAAAGGCTCGATTGACCCACTAATGACAGTATAAGGTGTGAGGGGTTATATAAACCCATTAAAACTCACACTTCCTTACCAATGTGGGACAATTGGAAAAAACTCAACTTGGCTAAATAAGCCCCTATTTTCAACAAAACCTACCTTAAATATCCTCTTTTCACCTATTATTGTATTTAGTGTTGAGCGCTTAGGGAAAAAAAAACTAATTTAGTTGAATTTTCTTCTAAGACGAGTTTGATACATTGTACGGAGTTTATTTTAACAATTAGTCTTGCTGAATACGGGTCGGAGCAAGTGACGGGTAATGCCACTCACAAAACGAATAGGGGGGACAAGGTGGGGGCACCTTCATGTACTTCCCTCTCTCCTCTATTTGGGTCATTTGTGAGAGGAAATAATATCCGTCACTCCAAAGTAACGGATACGTACCGTCACAAATAAGATTTTGTGATATTTTAATCTAAAAGTCTTACTACGTATTTGTTTGCCATGCATGCAATGATATTGACAAACTACGCAGTAAGACTTCTGATGACCAAATCGTAGAATGTTGTAGGCCTGTAAGACAAACATATAATACTCCCTCATAGTCTAATTATTGGTTTCCTATCTTTTGAACATCAAAATTAAGGAAATGAATTTGGACCATACAAAACACCCTACCCCATATGAAATTGAATTTGGACCACACAAAACTTACCAAAAAAGAAAAGAGGAACCAACACCCGACTAACATGAAAAAAGAAAGAGGAACCAATAATCAGACTAAGAGGAGTATCTCATTTAAAAATAACATTTGTACAATGTAAACAAATCTTCAGGTATCATATTTTGTCACCTAGGGTTTGACCTTTTGTCAATAGATTAGCAACTGAGGGTAGGGCCGTCCTGTGTTTTCAGGGCCCTGTGTAATATTTAATTATGGGGCTCTAGGGCCGTCCTGTGTTTTCAGGGGCCCTGTGTAATATTTAATTATGGGGCTCTACTCCCTAGGTTAGTATTATTTCAGCTTTTGAAGGGCATGCGCCATATTTTCGTCTCTACCAAAATAAAAACTCATGAATATTTTCTAGGATTTCATTATCAGTTCTTCAATTTTCACATCAAAAATATATTATTTATCTCCCTTATTTTTAACTATCAAGACATTTTTTGATAAATGTACAATCTACATAATATAAAAGCCAAGTTTTTTCGTGGCTTTTGATTGACTGCTGAGTTTCTACATATGGGCCCCTCCATATTTCCTATACTATTTAATTACCCTCTTTCTTCAACCCAATTCCAATTCATATCACCTATTCCTATTTTAATTTCTTAAGTTAAAACATAAGTTAAAATATCACAATTTACATAAAATGTTGCAAATTTACATTTAACCCAATTCCAATTCATATCTCCTATTCCTATTTTAATTTCTTAAGTTAAAACATAAGTTAAAAATATCACAATTTACATAAAATATTACAATTTACATATATTCAACGGGCCTGACATGTCAAATACCTTTAACATAATTCTAATAAAATACGGTTGTATATTATGTGATATTCAAATCTAATATTCATTAAATATTCGAATCTTCAAATATGGACTATTTATATTGTCACAGTATTGAACACTTAATCACGCTCAATTATATGTTCATATATCTAATGATAGCGCCTGCTATTACGACCCGTGCATTTTTTACACGGGGTATAAAACTAGTAGTATATTATTGTTGTTAGTGTATTGTTTTCAAACAATATTAGTTTATATACTCTCTCCATCCCATATTTATTGTCCTATTTTCCCTTTGGGTTTGGGAAAGGATTTAAAAAATAGTGTGCAATTACTACTTTATCTTTTGAGTTTAAGAGAATGAAAATAATATTATTGAGATTAAGATGATGGTAGTTAAATTATTCAGGTGAATATTAGAAGTTTACAACTTTTTCTAAATAAATTTAGAAAGAGGATAATAATTGTGGATAAATTTTTGGAGGAAAGGGGCCAATGAAAATGGAATGGAGGGACTAATATTTTCACAGTTGTAATTTATTGGGACAAAATAAGATAACAACAAATAATACAAGGAAAAAAATTTAGGGGTATTCTCTCGTGTACCCCTGAACTTTTTCGTTTTCTATGGTGTACCCCTCGTTTTTCGCAAAAAAAAATTAGACCGACAATAATTCTCTATTACGAGTTTAGAAAAAGGTAATTTTTTTTTCCAAACCAATTATCTCGTAAAGGCCTTCAATTTAAAAAAAAATTCACCGCTTTTTGAACTCTTAGCCGATAGTTATGGTTGGTAAAACATTTTTTAACGAATAAATTTTGACCAACCATAATTCCCGACTACGAGTTGAGACGTCGGTGAATTTTTTTTCAAATGGAAGACCTCATAAAGACGGTCGATTTGGAAAAAAAGTTTATCGTATTCTGAACTTGTAGCTAAGAGTTATTGACGGTCAAAGTTTTTTTGCATGAAAAGAGGAGTATATCATAGAAATTGAAAAAGTTGAGAGGTACACGAGAGAATATCCCAAAAATTTATATAAAAACACAATTGTATAACTTAAAAAAAAAACAAAAAAATAAAAACAAATTTTATGAATTCAAAATAACACAAATTGTTTAATAGGACGGTCTTATACCATAAGACCAGTCCATTAACTAAAACCAATCATTTTCTTAGACAAGCCCAATAAAATAAAACCCAAACTTTTGTATCCTCTCTCTGTCTCTCACACTCCGTCTCTCAATATTTTCTGATTTTCTCCATGGTACCAGCAACTCTACTTCCCCCAATGGCACACCATAAGTCCGTCCGCCCTAAGCCACCAGTTTAATGCCGGATTGTCCGCCTTCACCGATCATGACCTAATCATCTAGCTCGCTCATGAATATCGACGCTTTCATCACAAATCCGTAAGTTTTTAACTTAATGAACTCTGCTGTCTAATTAAAACAATCAAAGATAGAATACATACTTCATGAAATTAAAGACAACCAAAGTCTTGAACATGAATTTGTCATAGTAAAACTATAGTCATTAAACTAAAATCATAGTACTTCACAAAAAATATAGAAGAAGCTATCAATCAATTAGTCATAATATATCAAAAATTTAATAATAAAATTGTTAGTTTTGAAATTAAAAAGCTTAGTTGTTAAAATAAGTTCATGGGTTGAGTATTTTAAAAATATAAAGTCCGGTCCGGATTCTCTCCATTACTTGGAAAGAAATGGATGTTCATTACTTTTAAACGGTGCGGATTAAATTTTGGAACGATCTAGTGGTTGTAATTATTCCATAAAAGTAATGTTTAAATGGATGGAGAGAGAAAATATATTAGAATAAGAGTGTATTAGAGAGGTAATGGAGATGAAGTAATGGAGAGGATCCAAATTCTATAAAGTCCATATGCTTTAACTTAAAGATTAAAGTAATGGAGAGGATCCAAATTCAAGCTGAAATAGTAATCAGAAGATAGAAGTAGAACCTTCCAATTTCAAATCCAAAATCGGCATGCTGATGACTTGATCGGTGTTCTTCAGTCAGTTGCAAATGTGCGGCAGAGACGATGGTGGCAGAGATGGCATGGACGGTAGATATAGTAGTGACGAGGACGGGAACTTAGGACTGCAAAGTCTGCTATGGCGGTTGTTCATCATGTGTTTGGTTGCTAGGATTTTGAAGGCTTTCATTTTTTTATAGTTGTTTTGTTTTGATTTGGGCTACTTTCTCCTATTGGGCTCGTCCTATGTTATAGGACGGTTCTATAGGAGAGTTGCTGAAAAAATAATTATCATCGAAGTTAAGAGTGAAGGAGAAAGGTTTCTAGGCACTTGAAATTTGTAATCATGGTCCACTAGGGGGCCCATAATGTTAAAAAGCTAAAAAATTGTTTGCATGAAGAATTGAACACGGGCTGCATCTTTTCTACTGCTGCGCTATTAATTATATTGTATTTCTATGCGTTAAAATGTAAATGATCTTTGCAAGCTAAGCAGAATAAAATTATGGGGCCCGTGCGATCGCACGGCTTGCATACCCATAGGGCCGGCTCTGACTGAGGGAAAATTATTATTATTATTATTATTTTTTTTTTTTTTTTTTTTTTATTATTATAAAATGCGCGCAGCTTTCATTATAATAAAAATAAAAGGTTTACATGAAATTGGTGGGGAGCCGAGAGACAATCTGGGCTCCCACACCCTTAGCAATAGTAAAGCTAATACGAGTAAAAATGTAAGCGGCTACCCGAGCCCCAAAGATCCTGAGATACCGAGAATTTCGGATCCGCTGAGCAAGGCAACAAGATCATCGAACTCAACTCCCAAGTGAAGAGAAAGAGAAAGGTAGGAAACCATAACCCATACAAGCACAAATCCCCATACTTAGCACACTTTCGCCGAGCAAAGATCGGGCCGACAACCCGGCCCGCAAAAATCGCCAACCCGTCCGAGTCAAAGGTGAAGAACCCGTCAGTCGACGCACACATCACGCCCCCTCTCCCAAGAATAAAGCAATAAATCCGCAGGACGAAGAGAGCCACCATGCCCATCAACCAAACCGATATCAACCTCCTTCCCCGCAGAAATACCGGATCTATAGCAGATGTCGAAGAGAGTGTCCCGGACAAGGTTATGCCGATGTTTAACGCCCACAAAAGACCAAGACAAGAAAGCAGCGTGGTCTCCAAAAACATCCCAAAAAAAACCCGAGAGCAAGCAGGGGCGGGGCCTAGATACCGAGAATAACGGAACACCCAGGACGATACCCCAAAGACACTACGGTAAGTCCTCCCGTTCATAGTCCGACCCAACCCCGAGATAGGAACCGCACGCAACCAATCGGAGGAGTGAGAACCTGCCGAGACCGCCATAGAGCGATCTGGCGAGGTGTCAAAGAAAAAAAGACTACTAGGGCAGCGTAGCAACCGTCGTGAAATAAATATCTCGCCAATTTTTCATAAGTTTGGGGGCGACAATTTCACTAGGGCGACCTAATATATCGAACCTCGTAGTCGCAGAAACACCATGCGGCATCATCAAAAGCGGGGCCAAAGCACTACAACACGAGAAGGGCCGAGGAGCTTAGCCTGCAAACCAAACAGACGCAAGCGGACGCAATAAAAGCATAGAACAAAACATCTCCGGCCGCATAAACACCAAGGCCACCCAGATGAAAAGGGAATGTAGCAAGGCGCCACCGCCAATCCCCAAAACCCGGCCCTGACGCGGTGACAATACGTTTCAAGCTAGAACGCAGAGCGGCATCAAAAGGAAGATGGACAGACCCAAAAACACTAGGGGAGCAAGTACGAAGAGAGAAGTAGAGCTTAGATATACCAAAGACAAGCTCGAAGAAGAAGCAACTCACACTGCGGGTCCTCAATCCTCGCAACCAAGTCCATCAGCTCAATGGTCTTAGTTACTCTCGTCGCCACAATCTCACCGCTAAAACCAGGACAAGTCTTGACAGTCCTCCCAAAATCTGTAACACCGCGCAATGGCCGAGAAATAGAAGTGGGGAAAACCCCGGAAGCCGGCTCCGTGGATCCTCAACAGCCAAAAGACCTCCGTCTTGGAGACATTTAGGTGTAAACCAAAACGAGGGCCATCCAACCTAATCAAGTCCAACACCTTCCCCACCTCCAAAGTATCTCCCACAATGGTGCCATCATCTAAGTACCAGGCCTGCAAAGTGAGGTCAAAAGTGTTCCGGATCTTGCAAACCAAGGGATGCAAAACCAACGCGAAAAGCAAAGGCCCCAACGGATCACCCCGCTGAACACCCCGACAAGACCACAAGCAGTGCTCCCCATAAAAAAGGCGGGTCGGGCTGGAATAACAAAACTCCACCCAACGGGAGAGAGCGGCACCGACGGCGGACCTCCTGGCATGGTCGAACGGTCAACAAGGTTGAACGCGTTCGAAATCAACCAAAGAACATGGAAAGCCCCACCTGTTCCCCTCGAGCCTCAATGAGCCGGTTCAAGGCATGCAAGATAGCCTCTCCTCCACCGGACACACCCACCCCGAATCAAGCCCATCAAAATAAGAAGATAAAGACGGGCCAACCATAGAAGCACCAACCTTAGAGACAAGCCGTCTCCAGACCGTCCGACAAAGAATAGGACGAACTCCACCACCCGGTTTAACGAGTGGTGTGAGAGGAGCGCTGGCAATGTACTCACCCAGGAGGAAGAGGGCACCGACCAAGAAAAGATTAACCACCCTAGTAATAGAAGTGATCAAATCATCGGAGATAGCCACAAAATAGCCTCACTCAAACGATCCATAAGGTGTCAAGGGCACGAAAACCATCCCTCCCACAAGAAGTACCACGAGGAAGCTCAAATCATATCCAAGACCACCGCCGAAGAGGCAACCAGAGGATGATGATCCCCAGACAGAGGAGGCAATGAAGGAGGCGGGCGACAGGATGCTTCTCACGCAGGGCCACGAGAGTGGCATCGGAGTAGGGGCGACCCCAGGGAAGAAAGCACTCGTCACAAAGAGCGATATAATGGCCATCTGATATCTTCCGCCGGCATTGGCGGAGGTTAAGGTCACTCAAATCGAGATCCTCATCCACATAAAAAGAAGAAGGACCCTCATCAAAGCACTCCTGTAACAACTGCAAACCCCCCCCCCCAGGTGTCCCCAAGCAAGAATAGCCCTGGCAATACTCTCCTCCTGATGCTGACGCCGAATAGCAGTCCGACACTCATGATTACTCCGAGGAGCGAAAGTCCTGAGCAAACAAAGAGGTAAAGCAAGCAAACGAACCCAACGGGAGAGATCACTAGGGGCATCAAACACCGCATCCAAGGCCCCTTTCAAAGCCCGAGCAAACCCAAGAAGGCACTTAGGAGGAATAGATTTCACAGTGCGAAGGCCCAAAGACAGCAAACGATCCAACGAAGATATAGACCACTGAACGAGCTCCACACTATCAACAGAAGAAACCGAAGTAGAAGGAGCCAAAGGAGAATGAAAAGGTCCATTGTTTACACAGTGATAAATAGTAGGTTAGAGTAGGAAAATGGGAAGATGCTACACATACATATTGTGTATGGGTTCACAACCAATGACATCTTGACATGTGGCAAACTATGGTTAACTTTCATTAGTTAGTTTAAGGCTAAGTTAGTAATTTAGTATATGTAGTTAAATTGTTAACTACATCTTAGATTTATTATAAAGTCAAACCTCCAATAAGGTTATTAATGAGGCTTGAACCCATGACCTCTTGGTTCATATGACCTTGTTACTATCATTATGATACACTCATCTTGTTGTTATTTTTGTATTTGTTTTGATATATATGTTTGTTAAGACATTTGTTAAAACAACATGTATATAATAACTATTAATTGTACTTCTAACTTATATTCAATGTACCTTCAGTATAAAATCAATCTATATTAGTTAAACGTATTTGTTAAAATTGAACTAAATATTTTATATACCTATGACAATTATTATTTTGAATTATAATAATTTACATAATTATTATAAAAATTACATTTATTATAGGTTATATTATTATAATGAAAAATATATGTACGTACAATATATTTATGCCAAAGGTCATATTATTCTCAACATGCAGTACACTGACATCTTACCAGACACAATTAAACCCACGTAAAATAAAAGCGGATACATAAAACGCTCCGTAAATCTTCATCTCGACTCCGATTAAGGCGAAAAAAAACCTAAAATTATTATTTTTTCGAGCCCGTCACAATGGTAGAATTTTCTTATATCATCGACTTCTCGGAAGTTTCAGTGCTGTTCTTTTTTTTTTTTTTTTTGGAAAAGGAAAGCTCCAAGGCATTACTCTAACATCGATAAATCAAAGAAAACAACACTGCTCGTAGATGGTGTGAACACCTCCGCACAAACTGATCTACCAACTACTATATGAATTAAATGAGCTAAAGCATTGGCAACACAGTTGAAGTTACACCATATTCGCTTGAAATTATATTATATCTACTTTCGAAACATTGGTGGAGATTTAGTGACGTTTCTCACGGTTCTCATTATGTTGGTGGTTCTCACCGGATCCTGACCGTACATTGACTATATTATATATGTACATCTTATAATAACTAATTAACTATAGGTACATATAAAAGTATTTAGATTTATTTCAATTATATATCAACTACGTTTCAACAAATCATCAAGTACCTTAATTTGTTTAGGAGGTACATTAAATAAATACCTGATTCGTAAATATCGACGACGTTTTCATTGCAAAAGACGTCGACTACCCCTACTCTCTCACTAACAAACTAACTATCCTCTCTAATTCAAAAAACCAAAACAAAAAAACCAATCCACCAATTAACCACCACCACCAACTTTTCACAACATCACACCACCACACCACCATGCTGCCTGCCGGCCGCCGCCGCACACCACCACCACCAACACTCAACAAAAAATCCATGGTGAAACGTGAATTTTTGAGGTTTGGTCATGGAGGAACGATGGTTTTGGCCGTTTGCCCATGGACAAACGTTGGGTTTGGTCGTTTGCCCATGGTGAATTTTTTTTTTTTTTTAATTTTTTTTTTATTAAAAAAAAAAATTCTCCGTGGCCAAACGTGGAAATCCAACGTTTGGTCCACGGTGAACGTTCATTTCCAACGTCTGGACCATGGGCTGAACGTTGGTTTTCAACTTTCGTCCATGGCTCAACTTTCGAGGGACAAATTTCATATTTACGCAGAAAATCGCAATGTTTGCTATTACTAAGTTAATACGTGATGTAAATCAATTATCAAACAGATTTAACGATGCACAAAAAAAAAAAATTAACCAAATAGTGAAGCGATTAAGTTGTTTAAGTACCGGTGATGATTCGGGATCCGTCATGTTGTTAATTGTTGTTGTTGATTTTTTTTTAAAATTTAGTTGATTTTTAGTTGAATTTGAGAGGAAGTGTTTTAGAGAGATAAAGTGTTAGATGAGTAGACGAAGGGTAGTTATCGTCTTTTTTTTTTTAAAACGTCGTCGATATTTACTAAAACGTCGTTGATATAAATCAGCCCCCAATAAATATCTACCCTCTTTGTCCTGGTCATTTATTGTCTTATTCCATTTTGGAGCGTCTCAGTCTATTGTTGTCCTTTTTATTTTTGGAATGCATTTGATGAGCAATTTGATCATTCACACTCAATTTGTTCCACTTGTTATTTAATAATTAGCCATCTCCTCTATCCTTGGTCTTTGTGCCAAAACCAAAAGACAACAAATGACCGGGACGTGTCGCAATAGCCTTGATGACAAGCATTAATTATAACTAATCATTTAATATAAACATAATAAATGTTGCATAAATATCAGCAAAATAATAATTATATTTAATACTAATTTTATTATATAAAATTAGGTAAATAACTACGATGATTTGATTCTAAATTTATTTTAAAAAATATTTTGATAACAATTATAAAATGTAAATAATTACATTCATTGCGAAAAATGCTTTCAATTGAGTATAACTTTTATTATATTTATTGAAATATTTTGATATGTGGAGATGATTAAAGCGAGTTTCTCACAATGTTTTACATTTACGTAAAAAAACATTTTGAAAAATTATAAAACTTAGACCATTAAATCCATTAAGAAAAATATATTTGGAAGAGTCATTATTTTTTTATTAAAAACAAATCTTTAAGAAAACTACTAAGAGATATATTTTTATAGTATAGGAATGAAAAAAAATTATATTGCGACAAATAGAATACATGTGAGATTTTGAGAGGCTTAAATAGTGTGATAACGAGTATTTATGTATACACATAGTGAATACGAGTGTATTTGAATAATAAAAAAAAGTAATGATTATTAAGTAAAACAATATTATAAACGATATGAAAATGTAGCTTTAAAACTTCAGTTGAGTTTGGGTCATATATTTTTAACACATAAATGTCACATGCCAAACATACAAAAATTAAAAATTGCATAAAATCATATTAACATCATTTTGAACAAATATAATTGATTTAAAACATAACTTATCGTGAAATGATATAATTTGAGAGCTTAATGTTGATTGTTGCATTATCAAATAAATTTTATTTTAATTAATATAATATTTGATCAATCACAAATTTGTTTATAAAACATTGATCATACATAATTAATTATCACTTATTAGTTTTAATTAAAATTGAATGTATTTTATTTTAGAACATCAACAAACACTACTACACATACCTTGCATTGGTGACGCTTTTTCAGGCGTTTTTCGATGCTTTAAAGCGTCAATTTTTTTTTATCGACGCTTTATAAAAGCGTCAAATTTTGGGCCGTCACTATTTTTTGACGTTTTTTTTAGTCAATAATTATGACATTTTTTAGCGTCTTCATGGCCTATTGACGCTTTTAATTGTCAACAAAATTGACGCTTTTAAGCGTCTTTGGTGGCTATTGACGCTTTTAATTGTCAATAAATGTGACGCTTTTAAACGTCTTCATGGACTATTGACGCTTTTAATTGTCAACAAAATTGACGCTTTTAAGCGTCTTTGGTGGCTATTGACGCTTTTAATTGTGAATAAATGTGACGCTTTTAAGCGTCTTCCGCGACTATTGATGGTTTTATGTGTCAGTCGATGAGACGGAATTAGGCGTCAACTATTCATATATTGACACTTCTTCTTGTCACGGTCTAATTTCGACTTTTGATTTACGATAAAATCGTACGTAGAGATTAATTAAATACACCTATAAATAATATAGTACTACTAGCTATCATTACTAAATCATAAAAAATAAAACATAATGCAATGTACTCCGTATATAATTAATAACGTACCCACGTACTTTTATAAATAATTATACGTTTGATACATATACAGTCTCTATCACAAATACTATAGTACAATTTAACTAATATAAACTAGTACGTAATTTTTAGTACGACAAAATCAAAAATACCAAAAGGGATCCGGAAGATAGTAAAAGTCCAAAAAATCGTAAAAAATGCTACGTAACTAGCTAGACAAGTACACTGATCCAGTAGTTTGAATGTGGTAGGGGCTTCAATCATGTAGGCGCAATGTCACAGAGACTTCAATCAACATATGAAGGCGCATCTTCAATCAACATTTGAAGGCGCATCAAAACCATCTGATGAATCTGAAACCTATAACGGGCAAAGAAAATATAATTTATATGAATATATTTGATTAGTACATATACACTTCACAAAAATGTTTCAAATTTGTGCTGAATAGAATCACCCGTCGAAAGGTAAGAAGAGAGAAAATTAGCGAGAGGATGAGACTACTAAACAATATTAGATTCAGGTCAATAAAGCACAAAAACAATCACAATCTCGGAAAATTATAGCGCAAGAAAAACTTGATTGGAGGACAATTAACTAAATATAGTTAGAACTCCCAATAATAGAAATAAGTTAGAGTCGTAGCAGAAACTCCAGCCAATTACAACACAAACACGCACCCACGAGGCACAAGCAAACCGCGACTTAACTACTTCACTCAAAAGAAACAAAATTAAAGAGTTCCAGACTGATTTATATAAGGAGAAGTAAAAAAAATTACGCATACCTGTGTACTGCCCATGTTCATGTTCAAGACTGATTTTGCCATGTCTATAACTTCAGTCGTAGCTTTTCCAGTACTAAAGAGGTCCAGTATTTGAGCAAACTGTGTCGTCATTTTTTTCAACAGTCCATTACTCTTATTGCACTTGGATAGAATTGAAAGAGTGAAGTACCTGAAATCGGAAGCTTAATAGACATATTTTGATAGCATCGTTAGTTTAGAATGCATCATCTGGAGAGCAAAAGGGAAAGGGTTTAGAAACTTGTTAGCATCAAATGACCTTAAGTTGGTCAATGCAAAAAGGCAATTTTTAGTATATAAAGAAACTTGAAAAACTATGTGAAAACAACAAAATGCTTTAACATTAACAAATATATCATTTGAGGTGTGATGAACACAATAATTAGTAATTACTCTACATTTGGCATATTGAATGCCTCTTGTTTGATCAACCAGCAAATTCTGATGAGGAAATCCCCAAATTATAGCTTGTCCATAACTTTAAACCTGATATGTAATAGAAAATTTGTACACACATCGCTTAGTAATCTATACAACCGCGCCAATTTTCATTCAAAAATATGTAAGAGTCCATTTATCACTTGATTATGAAATTTCAAACAACTTAGGCAAGGTGGTAAGGAACACAATATCAAACAAGAATATTAGACCAATGCAACCAAAAGACGGCAAATTTGATCACCTAATGTAAATGGCACCAGCACATCTTTTAAATATGTAGGCATTCAAATCCAATAGCATTGTGTTTCATATGCGCTGTAAGATTATACCTGATCCATCTTGTGTTTAAATCCTATTCAAATTAAGCGATCGAAGCTGCCTTATAGTGAAGAATCTACTTATAAGCCTAGTTAATCATTATGATAGTTTATCCAACCAATAGAAGATTGTTTAACATAAAAAAAGATACTCCCTCTGTCCCATTCATCTGTTTACCTTTTTATTCTTTGTGGGGGGCATTATAATCAAAGGTAAACAAATGATTAGGATGGAGGGATTATATTATAAACAAAAGAACCGCCATGGACAAATTAAATAAAACGAAGAAGAAGAAATGATTAGTGATTTGCACTTAATATCTCAAAGTTAGTGAATCAGAAACTATGAACCGTGACCCGACCACAACAAAGATAAATGATTATTACAGAAGTCTAATATACACCCTTAAACAGCTAAAAGGTCCAGTACTCACAAGCACACATAATATCAACGAAGTCGCCAATCAAAATTATTCTTACCTTCTAACGTGACTTGAGTAACTTCATGATTTCATGTACATTTCTTGTTCGAGCCGATAACTACATTTGGGAATTAAATGACTATATAGGAACACAATTTTGTCAAGTACAACAAGCATTGAAATAAAAAAATTGTCGAATGATTACCTTTATCTATCTCGAATGAGCGGAAGAAATGTTGATCTTCAGAAGCCATTGCTCATTCATCTCAAGAACCAATCACCTAGGCATCATTAAACAACATAAGATACATGAGTTAACCTAATAATTAAAGGCTTTGTATTTATCACATATGCTCGCAATACTGAGCTTAAATCTATCTGCAATGAGCAGTAAGACATGTTGATCTTCAGAAGCCATTGCTCATTCATCTTAAGAACCAATCACCTAGGCATCATTAAACAACATAAGATTCATGAGTTAACCTAATAATTAAAGGCTTTGTATTTATCACATATGCTCCAGTTTTACTTTATGAGCACAAGACGAGCAAGGCCAAGCTCGAGCCCAGCTCGGCTCATTAACACCCCTACTCTCTCCGACTCATTCATTTATTTACTTGTTTATTAGTCCTTATACACAATGATCTTCTCACTTCTCAATATATGCAAGGAGTATTTTATTGAAGTGGGAAGATTATTGTGAATAGGAGGGAGTAATTGTGAGGTAAACAAATGATTGAACAGGGTATAATACACATGGAAAATGGAAGGATAGAATAAATTTCAATCAAAATACTTACTTTAGAGATATCTACCTGGGTAGAAATTATTTCCTAAACATGAGATAAACCTAGGTTTATCACAACACACAAATCAAATCGAAGAACAAACAATTTCATAAACTTAGTGAACTTATATCAAATGCAGGGAAAGTAATACAGAAAATTAGTCTGTCAACAACCTTGATAAAGGTGAACACATGTTCTACGTCACAAGGAAGAGAATCCAAGTAGACCATTGCATACTTTCAACTTCTAAAATAAACAATTTGATAAACTTGATGTACATATATCAATTGCAGGGATGCCAAATAATAAGATAAAAAGTGACTAGCAAACATCAACAAAGACACAACCGCTTTAAAATGTAAAGAAATTAGATACGGATTAGTTACATAGAGAATCTAGTTGTAAATTGACAAGGCCACTACTACTGGTAGAAAGAGAATAGACAATTTAGAGTTAAAACTTTAAATTGTAAAATAGAGAGATAAAATTACCTGATTAAAAATGTACTCTGTACAATTGAAGAAATAAATTAAGAACCCGATGAGGAATTTTGCGGATCTATTCCAAGTAGATGCGGTCGACCTTGAAACTGTTTTTGATGCTCTCAAATGTGTGTGTTGGAGGATGAGAGAAAGGAGCAAAATCAGCCAAGGAAGATGAAGAATTAGGTTTTAATTTAGGAATTAAAAAATACCCGCCGCTATATTGAAAAATTAGGCGCAGATTTCCTCAAAAAAAAAAAAAAAAAAAAAAAAAAAATTAGGCGCAGATTAAAATTTTAAAACCTATTGCGCTAACTGATATTGGGCTTCCCACTTTATTGGCCCAATTTACACAATAACATCATAAAAGCCATCGACGCTCCTATGAAGCGTAGACCTTAAAGCGTCATAAATGTAACACTACGGATTTTACTTGGTGACTACTCGACCGAGTAGCGCCTACTCGACCGAGTAGTGCTGAGGTTGTGTGTTGTTTTGGTTCTGCCGAGGAACACTCGGCCGAGTATAGTTAACACTCGACCGAGTATGGGACACTCGGCCGAGTATACACTTACTCGGTCGAGTGCCCGGTTTGGCGGAGTGTTATTTCGACGGTTTGATTAGGGAATGTTTAGGGTATTTTATATTTCCGTCGAGTTTCTAATATCATTTGAAAGCTTTATCATTCTACGATCTCTCCCTAATCACTCCCTAATCATCCTCATATCTCGTTGTGTGTGCAAATCGTCGTGATCCTTGCGTGTAGTCTCTTATTCTACTGTTGGTAAGTTTCATTCCCTTGTCATTTGTATTCTTTTGGGGTTACTGTATATATGGAATTGGGGGAAATGGGATTGTGCAATGTGTAATTGTAGTATGTGATTATTGTTGTAGGTGACGACGTGATATTTGTTATGCATTTGTGTGGTTGATTACAAAGATAGCGGATTGCGAAAAGGTAGGGTTTCCCTACTCGCCTTGTCAATTGATTTGAGATTGTGCTTGTTGTAATTGTTGTTATCTGCTGATCATCGGAGTATGGAGATTGTTGTGACGATGTTGGTATGAGCGGATTGAGATGGCTGTGATGACATGTGATTGTGATTGTGGTGGAGTCACTTGCGGGAGTGGCTTCACACCCTAGTTCGCCCTCCGTGGAACCCGCCACGGGAGGGGATGTGCACATTAAGGGACAGGGATGGTTAGTCGCTCGTTGATGAGCTGGACTAGGTGGGGATGGGTCATGCGGTCACCCATGGCGGCGAGGATTACCTGTTGCGATGGGTAATCTGGCAGGGCTACACACTTCGGTGTGTAGTCGGTTACTGTGCGTGAGATCGATGATCAGCTAGCAGTAATGTTGTTGTCTTATATTGATTGAGTAGTACTGACCCCGTGTTGTTGTTTTGTAAAACCTGCGGTGATCCATTCGGGGATGGTGAGCAGATTGTGACAGGTGATACATTTATTGAGCTTGGGGGCAGTCATGGGAGAGTCACCACGCTGGATTAGATGACACCATCACGAGCTTTAGTTATTGTTTTGGTAGTTGTTGCCATTTGGATAATTCGTTTATTAGATTTTGGAGACTATGTAACCTTTATAATTACCGTACATTAATAAATGTGTTTGGACTGTTGCTTTTGATATATACTAACCTCGGGCAACCGAGATGGTAACAACCTTTCATGCTGGGGTAGTCCTGGTAAGGTACCTTGGTATGAGGGGGTGTTACAAAGTGGTATCAGAGCCGACGATTCCGGCACCTAAAACAAATGAACCCAATGAACTTAGGGAGTCTAAATAAAATGAACCCGGGGAGAGTTGTTTGGAGCTACCGCAAAGACTTGGGAGACGTCCCGGAGTCGCATTAAGGCCCTTACAATCTCAAGCCGGTCACATGGGGGAAAATTTTGTATGTTGAGTCATGTGTGTGTAATACTTGTAACTTGAGCCTTGTATTGTTGTTGGATGAAATGAAAGGATCTGACCATGGTGGTATATGATAAAGGAAGTGCGTAGTTGCGTGTGACAGAATCTGGAGCATGTTATGTGGTTACTGCTTGGCTTTTGAAACGGGGTGTAGAGTGTCATATATAGATGGAAAATCTTGTTTAATTGTGTTAACGAAAGGTGAAATAATTGGAGTATATGTAATGTGAGGTAGGATGTATTTATATGATCATGATGATGTTAATGTTTGGTTGTTAGTAGTAGCATGTGTTTAAGCTCATGTGTCTATGCATATGAATGTCATGTTTAATTTTCATGTGAGAATGATAAAAGTTCATCCATGTACTGGTATTTAGAAGTATTAAGTTGTTTTTGTTGCCTTATGCATGTTCAAGTTGTTTTGGCATTAGAAAGCTTGATTTATCTGAATACCGATTACGGAAGGGTTGTCTTAAAACTGTTATAAGTCAAGTTCGAGAAATGATATTGCTGTGATTCCAAGTTGAGGTGATAGCTTGTCCTCTTACGATTCTAACGATAGGTCACACGCCCAGAATGACCAAGTAACGAGCGAGATATGACTGTTTTACGAAAACTGGACGGTGCTGAGAACTGCGCCTATACTCGACCGAGTAGTCCCTACTCGGCCGAGTGTCTTTTATACTCGACCGAGTATTCCATATTCGGCCGAGTAATCTCCCTGTGATAATACTGTTTAGCGTCTGGAGTTGTGAACTCGGCCGAGTAGTCGTATACTCGACCGAGTAAGGTCTACTCGGCCGAGTATTCCCAATACTCGACCGAGTAATCCTTCTGCGGCAATTGAGTTGCTTCTGAGTCGAAAACTCGACCGAGTAATATAGTTACTCGACCGAGTACCTTGTACTCGACCTAGTATGTTATGTACCCGATTGAGTACCTCATTGGGCGGTCACTTTGAGTCGGTGGCTATGTTCTTACTTTTGTTTTGAGTCGGTGGCTATGTTCTTACTTTTGTTTTGAGTCGGTGGCTATGTTCTTACTTTTGTTTTGAGCCGGTGGCTATGTTTTTACATTGTTTTGAGTCGTAGGGTAGATACACATGTATGTTTTGAGTCTTAGCGCATTTTTTTTATATGTGAGACGGTCTTGATACGTAAGTTACCGGAAGTTATGGCATGGAGAATGACGGCTTATGAGGGACATGTGTTGGGTAAGGAAGACATGTGTTAATGTGGTTGTGAAGGATAGTGGAAAAAGAAAAGGGAAGAATGGTGAGCTAATCGAGGTAAAGAGCATGTTTTGTGAGATATGATGAGTGAAATAGTCGTGTATTGAGTAGTATAAAAGTAAGTGTATATGGGCAAGGGTGATGTAAGTGTAAAGAAGCATGAGAATGAAAGATTGAGATGAGAGATACGAATAGTGACATTTCGGGATGTGTAAGGACTTATAGAGGGAGACGGTTAGCATTGTGTTGCTTAAGGATATATGTAATGAAAGGTTGCTTTAGATGGATGGAGAAGAGGGGTATATAGTGAACTTAGATAGAGATATGTCGCGACGTGGAATTGAAGATGGTGACCAAGTTTGGGAATTTGGAATTTTCACGATGTGAGCCTAGTGAGTAATTCTTTGGGCAGCTAACGGTATGAGATGAATTTTGGTTTCCTAGTGATGTAAAAAAAAAAAGGGGGAGATGCAATTGTTTGAACTTTAAACGTTGATTTTATGGATAGATTAGTGACAATTGGGAGTTATAGTATAATGAGAGAAGACCCATGGTAAGAAAGAGTGAGATGATATCGACATAAAATAATGGGAATTGAGTTTGGAGCAATGTGAAGGTAACCGGAGCACTAGAGAGTTAGATAGAAATAATGAAGAGTTGAATCATTAAGGGAGTTTGTCGAGGGTAAAAGAAAAGAATAAGGGGAGTAAAACTAGGAACATGTTCACTGAGGATATGTGATATAAGAGTAAGGAATTGTAGAGATGCATGATACTATCATGAGGATTTGAGTTACAGTTATGTAGAAGTTCCAGGACAACATGATAATCATGAGTTTCGAGGAATTAAAGAAAGCAAAAGTTGGGTAAAGAATTTGCAACATATAAGATTTTGGTGGTGAGTCGGGTGACGATACAATTACGGATGAAATTGGAAATAGTGTTGAGGTGATTTCTGTTGATATATTTGATGTTTGTTGTTTGGGATGAGAACCAAAGGGAGGAAAAGGATTGTTATATTAAGAAGTGATAGTAAGAGAGTAGTCACACGAAAAATGTTGGTGTCATAGTATTGTCACTAGTGGTTGAGGATGATGTTATTTTGGGGAAGTTAGTTGTTCTAATGAGGTTGATTTTGTGAAGGTGATTAAGGTTTGGTTATGAGGGATTTTAAGGTATGGATATATGAGGTATTCGTTGGTAGTTGGGTACGGATGATGATATGGCTACGTTCACGGGGTGGTGATAATTGTGTGTAAAAGAAGATATGTTATGAAGGGCACCCGAGTTAAGTCCGGATAAGAGATATTCATTGTCAAGTGGTAACTTACGTGATCAGGATTGACTAGTTGGATGTGATTATGGGTCTAAGATGTATATAAATGTTTGTGTGAGGTTGTGACCTCACGAGAAGCGGTATGGTGTGATAGTTTTAATGTTGTTATATGAATGTTCTGTAATATATATTGGATACGGAACTTAATGGAATAATGATCAAAAGTGATAGTTTGGGTGATCTCGACAAGACCGGTTATATTTGCATGTGTATTCATGATATATGTTTATTCCATGAAAAGTATGGATGGTATGCATGAGATTCTTGCCTATTTATTCCGTATGATATATGGTGTTGTGATCTGGTAAAGCAGTCTTGAGTAAGTTTTCTTGTCCGTGATGTTATATTGAGTCAGTGTTTAAGGGATTGTGTATGTCGTGATGTCTATCAGTGTGGTTGTGGTGCCTCGGGTGGTGATCCGGGCACGATTTAGTGTTGTGATGCGGGCATTTTCGCACTGCCGGTACGGTTGTGGTGGCGGTTTTGCGATGCCGTCACGGTTGTGGTGGAGTAGGTGAGATGTTTATGTTACGAGTTTTGAAAGTGCTTACCATTAAACATATATTGTTGTTTGTTTGTTTCTTTGTTCTGGTGAGTCTTGGTTGAACATGCAGACTGTTGTTTTGTTTGTTGATGTTTCTTACCAGTTCCAGTTTGGGAATGAGGGTAGAGTATGATATGAAAGAGAGTTGTATATGTTTTTGTTGTTGTCATGGTATAGTGATATTTTGTTGATAGGATACGATTGTGAGAAGTTGTTACGGTAAGTTTGACCTTGTTTCAGGATGAGATATCGGTAGTCATAGTCATGACAAGTGATTAGTAGAATATGTGTTATAATGATCTGAAGCGGCGGGCGGTTCATAATCTTTTGTTGAGATAGTGAGTGCGGGATATTGGGAATTGGTGTCATGTTAAGTTATGTATGAGTTTTGCGGTAATGAAAGAAAAGAACTTGAGGATCTAGTATGAGTGTACGTAACAAGTGTGGAATGTGAGTTATGCTTTTGGTGATATGAGTTTTATATAGTTTATATAGAGAGGTGTGTCATGTTGCGGTAATGTGGAAGATTTGAAGTTTTGGGTTAGGCTAAAGATTTTGAAATTGAAGGATGATAGTTGTTTAAGTAAGAGAGCCTAAGATATATGCATGGCGACTGTTCAGATTATAAGTGGTTATCTTTGACACGCGGTGGTGATGGGGATAATGAGAAAATATAGCTAGGATTTAGTATTAGCGAGTTACGAGGACGTAACATTTATCTTAAGAGGAGTAGGATGCGACAAAGGATAAAAGAGATTTTGATGGTTGTACATATGGTAGTATAATTGGAAGTAGAGTGTTGGTGTAGCATAAAGGTAGGACATTTGTTTTGATCAAAGGTCATGACCGTGCTTGTAGTAGTTCGAGGTTTAGCAATGAGAGAATATTTCAACAGTGTTGATAGTTGAATGACAATGATTATGAGTCCAATAGTTTTGTCAGTTGGAAGATGATGTTTATGTGTTTCGTTTTAAGGATGATAGAATGTAACATTCCGTTTTGATGATTGATCTTCTTTTGTGGTTGAGTGCTATTGAGTGTTATGGAAGTGATACAAGGTTGGCGACATTATATTGTGGTTATTGGGTAATGTTATGGAGTCGATTGAGAACCTATGCTATAGTTGAGACGATATCGTGAGCCATGTTGTGGAAGGAAGAGTGGTTTGTGGAGTTGGTGTTAAGTGTCCATGTTTTATAGGTTGGGTTGGAACTTCGCGGTCGTGTTTTGTTTTGTTTTGTTAGTTGTTTTGCTTTGAGTCGGGGTAATGATTCTTGTGGAGACTTGTGTAGTTCCTTAGTGTTGTTATATGTGGTTGGTTTAGTCTTGGGGCGTAGTGTTGTGCTTTGTTTTATAGTAGAGTGTGAACTTCGGGACGAAGTTCTTTTAAGGGGGGAAGATTGTAACACTACGGATTTTACTTGGTGACTACTCGACCGAGTAGCGCCTACTCGGCCGAGTAGTGCTGAGGTTGTGTGTTGTTTTGGTTCTGCCGAGGAACACTCGGCCGAGTATAGTTAACACTCGACCGAGTATGGGACACTCGGCCGAGTATACACTTACTCGGTCGAGTGCCGGTTTGGCGGAGTGTTATTTCGACGGTTTGATTAGGGAATGTTTAGGGTATTTTATATTTCCGCGTCAGTTTCTAATATCATTTGAAAGCTTTATCATTCTACGATCTCTCCCTAATCACTCCCTAATCATCCTCATATCTCGTTGTGTGTGCAAATCGTCGTGATCCTTGCGTGTAGTCTCTTATTCTACTGTTGGTAAGTTTCATTCCCTTGTCATTTGTATTCTTTTGGGGTTACTGTATATATGGAATTGGGGGAAATGGGATTGTGCAATGTGTAATTGTAGTATGTGATTATTGTTGTAGGTGACGACGTGATATTTGTTATGCATTTGTGTGGTTGATTACAGCATAGCGGATTGCGAAAAGGTAGGGTTTCCCTACTCAGTTTACTGTCAATTGATTTGAGATTGTGCTTGTTGTAATTGTTGTTATCTGCTGATCATCGGAGTATGGAGATTGTTGTGACGATGTTGGTATGAGCGGATTGAGATGGCTGTGATGACATGTGATTGTGATTGTGGTGGAGTCACTTGCGGGAGTGGCTTCACACCCTAGTTCGCCCTCCGTGGAACCCGCCACGGGAGGGGATGTGCACATTAAGGGACAGGGATGGTTAGTCGCTCGTTGATGAGCTGGACTAGGTGGGGATGGGCTGCGGTCACCCATCGCGCGGCGAGGATTACCTGTTGCGATGGGTAATGCGGCGGGGCTACACACTTCGGTGTGTAGTCGGTTCTTGTGCGTGAGATCGATGATCGGCTAGCGATAATGTTGTTGTCTTATATTGATTGAGTAGTCGACCCCGTGTTGTTGTTTTGTAAAACTGCGGTGATCCATTCGGGATGGTGAGCAGATTGTGACAGGTGATACATTTATTGAGCTTGGGGGCAGTCATGGGAGAGTCACCACGCTGGATTAGATGACACCATCACGAGCTTTAGTTATTGTTTTGGTAGTTGTTGCCATTTGGATAATTCGTTTATTAGATTTTGGAGACTATGTAACCTTTATAATTACCGTACATTAATAAATGTGTTTGGACTGTTGCTTTTGATATATACTAACCTCGGGCAACCGAGATGGTAACAACCTTTCATGCTGGGGTAGTCCTGGTAAGGTACCTTGGTATGAGGGGGTGTTTACAATAAACGTAAGGGATTTGTAGTAGTGAAATCCCTTGCTTTCTCTACGCTTTTTAAGGCTATTCTCGACGGTTAAAAGTGTTGCCATTTTATTTCTCGACGCTTTTAAAAGCGTGGTTTTTTGGGAAGTCAGGAATTTTTGGCGCTTTTTAGCGTCAACCTTGTCGACGCTTTTTTGTGTCACAAGCAGCGACGCTTTTTAGCGTCAGAGTTTCTCTGCACTTATTTGCGTCAGAAAGTGGAATTTCTCGACGCTTTTTTCGTCTCTAAACAAATTCACTATGACATAATAAAGAGTGTATAGAATACAATAATTCAGACGGAACTCTGATATGTCGGTGCAAGTAATGGAGTAATTTCATATAAATATCCAATGTACAACTATAAAATAACGTACAATGTTTGTTGAAAAAAACTCCATAAAAAGGAACTCATCTGGAGTTGAAATATTTTCTCACACTAAAATCAAATATACATCCATCTACAACAAAAATAAATTTTGTTGAACAATCTGGAAAATATGTCCATCTACTCTTCAATTCTAATCCAACCCTCCCACTGCATCCATCTCATCCTTCCTGCCAAATCAGTGATACATCCATTATTAGTAACCATTCCTTATTCACTCTACATTTCATACAAAATCACAACTTATGTTCCACTTGATCAGAAACAAAGAGGAAAATAGATAGAGAAGGAAAGGATGAGATAGGATGTATACCATATCTACAGGGACCAAATACAATAAACTTGGAGAATAAATGTAAAAATCTCAATATGAGTATTCATACTCATATGCAGCATATTAGCAGCCCCATTTCAGGTTTCAAACATCCAAGCAAATGACACCAAAATGTATGGTTAGATCCGTATAAAACCCATTAAATTTAAGGATTATAACATAAATTTAATATGTGATTTATAGTCATAAAACGAAAAGCATAAAGAAACGATTAAGCAATAGAAATCAACCTCGGGTCCTTTGATGCACGGCGTAAAGAACAGAAATCAACAGCGATTCCCTCCTAATTGTTGCATCCAAGATGTCCGAGATATGCCCTTGTGCTAGAAGTGTTCTCCGATTGCCTTGCAATATAGGGAGAACTTGATGTGAGTTTATGTTGGATGAGAGATCTGAGTTTCGAGAGGCACAATTCCCAAAACCCTAGAATTTTTACAAATGAATGATTAGGTTAGAAGGGAGGAGAAACTCTCCCTTTTGTTCCCTCTCATTCGTAGTGGGTTTCTTAGGGAGGAGTGGGCTTGTCCACTTCCTCCTTATTAAACTCGTGGTCCGATAAAATCCGCTAAGATGTATACGACGCGGTCTAATTATAAACTGTTATCGGTTATCGGAAATCAAGGCATCAACTAATAATACGGGTTAGTTGAATTATTAATACATGTCCGACAAAACAGTATTGTATAATTATATTCAATATACATTTAATTAAATATAAAACGCTTATATTCAATTTTACAAATTAATTGCTTAATTCGTCTTAGCCATTTTTATTTAATCCGTATTAAATAAAATATCTCAACATCACATATTAGACTAATTACTAGTCAAATAACTCGGACTAACTGGTTAGTCAATTTTGGCATCTACATGACTGTATTTTCATACCGTCACATCTCTCAAACGTATCCTATAGGTGTGACTCTTAGGGACCAGTTGATCACCGCCATCTGTATGACAATAACGTCAAACTTATCTAGCAAGCCAACCGTTATTGATAAACGTGGATCAACTGATTATGATACAAAAGTATACCCTTTGATCCTTTTAGAGATTTATAAGTCCTTGCACTAACTGTTAAGGACACCAACCCCAACAAGCTCCCACTTGTCCGTACAAGTGTATGTGCAATGACGTTATCCGCACTAACTGGAGGACACAGCTCCAACAAACTCCCACTTGTCCGTACAAGTGTATGTGCGATAACCGATTCTCATATTCATTTAAAATTTCTCCCACTCAATGTAAAACAATTTGCAGATCTGGATCCACAAAGGTCGTATTTTACAATCGATCTGGATCTAGAGTGGTTTCCCCGACTAGAGAGTAACTTAACTGATAAAACGAATCCGTATCCGAGCATGGCCATGCATTTCGATTCTGACTCCTCGAGTGGCCCCGAGAAACATCGAGTACCGATAAAGGCTGAATATTTCCTTCAACTCGAACTCCTTCCGATCTAAGCACAAAGCATGAAATGACCCGAAACAATCTACTTGGCCCCCTGTTACGGATGACCGTGAGAAAGAAACCAAAGTCACCCAAAATCTGCCTTAGTCTCAAGAGACAGTCGATAGTCAAAAGAATCGACTCTTAGGATCACCATGGAGGTCCTATCCACGACCGGGCACCGAATGTTATAAAACATTTAGGACTCCACGTCGTTGTCACAATTGTGTCCTACGAAATATCCGTATAAATCGCCTCTGTGATTGGTCAGTCAACCTGTTGACTTATGGCTAGTTGAACCCACCATCAACCAACGTCACAAAATAATTGCCAGAGTTATCAGCTCATGTGGGCAATTAAGGACTGAAAAATATAATGTTCGTTCAGTTCACTTTGTGGTGTTCAAAATTTGTCGTACAAATCCACATGAAAAACAAAATATATATAAAATATCAAAACGATGATGTCGTATAGAGTACAAAAGGGAATGAATCGAATCCATAAAAGAGTACTACAACTTAGGAACACGTTTAATTCCCATGGAATTAACGTGCCCTTCATGCTTATCTTGTCGTAATGCTTTAGTGAGAGGATCTGCTATGTTATCATCTGTAGCAATCTTTTCTATCACTACTGCCTTTTGCTCCACGTAATCCCGGATTAGATGAGCTTTCCGTTGTACATGTCTAGACTTGTTGCTAGACTTTGGCTCCTTAGCTTGGAAGATGGCACCACTATTGTCGCAATAGATGGTGATCGGGTCATTCGAACTAGGCACTACATATAGCCCATGTAAGAATTGACGCATCCATATCGCTTCCTTTGTAGCCAGGCACGCGGCATAGTACTCGGACTCGGTCGTAGAATCTGCTTTGAATAGTTTGTTTGAACTCTTCCAGCTGACTGCAGCGCCATTAAGAGTAAAAACGAATCCAGACCGAGATTTCGAGTCATCACGATCCGTTTGGAAGCTAGCATCTGCAGAATCGGTTGCGATAGCTTTTGTTCGCCTCCATAAGTCAATGCCCAATCTTTAGTCCTCCGTAGGTACTTAAGAATGTTCTTGACACCAACCAATGTGGTTCACCTGGATCTTTGTTGGAATCGACTTGTCATACTCAATGCATATGCCACGTCCGGACGTGTGCATATCATGGCATACATGATAGATCCTATTGCCGAGGCATAAGGTATCCGTGCCATGCGCTCTTTTTCTTCCGGTGTCTCTGGTGCCCGAGACTTGCTCAAATGCACCCCTGGAGACATAGGAAGGAACCCCTTCTTGGAGTTAGTCATGCTGAATCTCTCTAGGACTTTGTCTATGTAAGACTCTGGAGAGAGATAGCATCCGTCGTGATCTATCTCGATAGATACGGATGCCTAGAATTCTTTGTGCCTCTCCCAGATCTTTCATCCGGAAATGGTTTTTCAACCATACTTTCACCGAAGTTAAGAGAGGTATGTCATTCCCAATGAGGAGTATGTCGTCAACATACAATATTAGGAAGACAATCTTGCTCCCACTCGACTTGATATATAGACATGGTTCCTCGACCGATCGAGTAAATCCATTTTCTTTTATCACTTGGTCGAAGCGATGATTCCAACTCCTTGATGCTTGCTTAAGTCCATAAATGGAACGCTTAAGCTTGCACACTTTCTTAGGATGTTTTGGATCGATGAAACCTTCGGGTTGTACCATGTACAACTCTTCCTCCAAAAAGCCGTTTAAGAAGGCGGTTTTCACGTCCAATTGCCAAATTTCATAGTCATGAAAAGCGGCAATCGCTAAGATAATCCGAATGGAACGCAGCATGACTACGGGTGCAAAAATCTCATCGTAGTGCAAACCTGGCACTTGGGTGAAACCTTTAGCAACTAGTCGTGCTTTGTAGATATCTTGTCGACCTTCCACAGAATGCTTTATCTTGTAAAGCCATTTGCATTGAAGGGGACGAACCTTGGCGTAAAGTCAACAAGATCCCATACGTTGTTCTCATACATAGAGTCCATCTCGGATTGCATGGCCTCAAGCCATAGCTTTGAGTCGAAACTAGTCATGGCACCTTTATAGGTTGCGGGTTCACTACTCGTTAAGAGTAGAATGTCATCTATGTCATGTTCCTCGACCGCACCAATGTATCATGCGGAGGAATAGAGACTCTTCCCGACCTCCTAGGTTCCTCGGGAATATTTACCGCAATGGGATTGAAGGAATTGGTTCCTCCAATGGTTGCTCGGTGTTTGGTTCCGGAATCTCCGACAGGTCGAAGGTTCTATCACTCTTTGCATTCTCGAGAAATTCCTTCTCTAAGAATGTCGCACTAGCCGCAACAAAAAAACACGTTGTTCGGTTGGCGAATAGAAGTAATGACCACGTGTTCCTTTAGGATAACCTATAAAGTATGTCTTGACCGATCGCGGGCCGAGCTTATCTTCAGGTCTCCACTTGACATAAGCCTCGCAGCCCCAAACCCGTATAAAGGACAAGTTAGGGACCGTTCCCTTCCATAGTTCATATGGAGTCTTGTCAACAGCTTTAGACGGACTTCGGTTAAGTATTAGAGCGGCTGACAAAAGAGCATAACCCCACAACGAGTCAGGCAACACCGTGTGACTCATCATGGATCGAACCATATCAAGTAGTGTTCGATTTCTCCGTTCGAACACACCATTCACCGAGGTGTTCCGGTGGAGTTAAGCGTAGGCGATCCCACGTCTTTAAGGTGTTGATCAAACTCGTGAGAAAGATACTCGCCACCACGATCTGAACGTAGTGTTTTTATCTTTCTACCAAGTAGGTTCTGTACCCTATTTTGGTATTCTTTGAATTTCTCAAAGGATTCACTTTTGTGCTTCATTAAGTAGACATAGCCATATCTACTTAAATCATCCGTGAAAGTGATGAAATACCTATAGCCTTCTCGTGCGGTGATTGACATAGGACCACATACATCCGTGTGTATGAGCCCTAACAGTCGGCAGCGCGCATTCCAACACCTTTGAAGGAAATACGAGTCATCTTACCGATGAGACATGATTCACACGTGCCAAATGATTGAAAATCAAAGGCCGAGATAGTTCCATTTTTAATGAGCATTTTACGCGTTTCTCATTAATGTGTCCCATACGGCGATTACCATAGATACGTTTGATCTTTGTCACCCACCTTTAACTTTTTATTCATTACGTGTAATATTTCGGTCGTCTGATCTAAAACATAAATTCCGTTCATGGAGACTGCCTTGCCATAAATCATATCGTGTAAAGAGAAAATGCAAGCATTATTTTCTATTACAAATGAAAAACCAAGTTTGTCAAGTGCGGCCGAAATAATGTTTTTCGAAAGACTAGGAACATAATAGCAGTCATATAATGACAACTCAAATCCGCTAGGAAGCTGGATCACATATGTCCCCTTTGAGATGGCAGCCACTCTTGCTCCATTCCCAACACGCAGGTCAACCTCACCCTTTACGAGAGGCTCGAGATTTCGGAGGCCCTGCACATGATTACACAGATGAGAACCACAACCAGTATCTAGTACCCAAGTTCCGTAACTTGCATGGTTAATCTCAATCATATGAATAAAAGTAGAAGAAGAAGACATACCAACAGGTTTAACGCGACCCGCTTTTATGTCCTCATGATAAACAGGACATGTCCGCCTCCAATGCCCAGTCTTGTGGCAGTGATGGCATTCCATGTTTTCGGTTTTGCTCTTTGTCGCGCCTGATGAGTTGCTCGACTCACCAGGCCCACTCTTACCTGAACCCGACTTCTTGAACTTCGCCTTACCTACTGCTAGGTTTGCCTGAGCTTTGCCCTTACCCTTTCCCTTGTTTGTCACAACGAGAACATCCTGTTTCATGCTCCCACTGAACTTCATGTCCTTCTCGGTGCATACGAGGAGGAGTGCGATTCATGGGGAGTTTTCTTCAAATCATTCATATAGTAATTCGCTCTAAATTGCGAATAACCATCGTGGAGTGAGTGAAGTATGCGGTCGATCACAATGTTCTCGTTGATCTTACAATCAAAGGTCTCCAGCTTCTCGACATTCTCAATCATGCTGAGAATGTGTGGGCTAACAGGTTGGCCCTTCTGGAGTCTCGCATCAAAGAAGCGAGTGGTATGCTCATAGGTCACGATTCTCGGTGCTTTCGAGAATTCCTTGGTGAGCGTGGTGAAAATCTTGTTTGCACCTTGGGCTATGAAGCGTTTCTGCAAATTGGGTTCCATTGCAAAAATGAGTACGTTTTTAATCGCACCCGCTTCCAAAGCGAAATCGTTATACTTGTCGATCTCGTTAACTCCGGCCCGTGGGGCCTGGTGTGGCGGCATGGGCTCAGCGAAAATGTGAGCTTCCGTCGGCGGGCGATTCCGTAATCTTTGCCTCCCGATCCGCGAGTTTGATCCATCATTCTTCAGTCGAGTTGACTGATTCATCTGATTCATGAAGATCCGAAGCCAGGACTCACGGTCCAATGTGGCACTAGGCATTGGGTCGTTCAAGTGACCAGCCATTTTGTTATTAGCAGTTTATGTGAACGTGATCTACACTGAAAAAGAAAGAAAAACAAAACGAAATAAGCAACTCATCGAGGTGATTTAAGTCTATTTAAAATTCATTTTAACGTGTAGACTCAATGCACTTGCATAATTGATCTCCCTCAAGAATGATACAAGTGATCCCAAGACTCAATTTCTGTAAATTGATAAGCCAACTGTTTAGCTAATTCTTCTGGAAGAACTCTTGGTCGATAGATTTCCGTAAATCCTATCTATAGTCCACCATCGTCACAGGATCGTACGAGTGACAATAGTGTTGAGATAAAATAGGTCAATCGGTTCCAACTTACCCGACGTAGAAGGGGTCATATTATGCCTACCGACGAAGAAGGGACTCATTGGAGTTTGACCTATAAAGACTATTCTCAATTTTTGTTTATACGAGGAAGATCCCATCAACTAAATTATAATTCATATTAAGTGAACGAATAACTAGCGTTTGCGTGAATGAATTAATTTGGGTGATGGCTTAAAATCGTGTGACATGCGAATGTCAAAGAAAACTAACTCGTGACCTCTATATGTGTCAGTTTTCATGCAATTATTAGGTGGTTTGGTTTTTAGGCGGAATATGATGCATACTATCGTTACAATAAAATAAATAAATGAATGCAATACGTAAATAAAAATTTCCTAGTGTGGCCTATCCTAGTAAAAAGAACAAAATACAACTTTGGAATCCACCGTTGGACCCGAAAAGCTTGTCTTGGTGTTCCATCTTTGTCCATGTAGCGGGAGTGAGCATCCGGTCTCCATCTTTAGTCTTCTCAAAAATTACAATTTAAAATATACAAATATAAACCTATTTACATTCTAAATAAAAACTGTAATTAAAAGAAATAAAATGGAGATACGAGATCTCAAAATACAACCAAGACCGTGTTCCATCATTACGGTAACACGTTCTACTAAGGCCACACTAAGTTACAACTGTTTGCAAAATAATTAAATACGTAATTAAAAGGCATTCAAAACATTCAAAATATAAACAAGAACGATAAATTAAAATGCATCAACTAAAAATTAAATTTATTCGTGACATAATTCCGTAATTATGTTAAATTTTTATCCAAACCACCAAAGATAATTAAAATTACATGACAGAACCGCTTTAGTCAAGTTAATTTTAATCCGAGATAATCCGTTACAATAAATCGTTTTAAAGTAACTTTAATTTACGTGGGTGAACCGTTTCACTAACAAGCGAGAGCATAAAAAACGTTTTATGCATTAAAAAAAGGGCGGAAAAAAAAACAGAATTTTTTTTTTTTCTTACTGTACTGCTGTACGTGAACAGTACCAGTACCCCAAAATATTTTTTTTTTTTTTAAATGCTTTGTAAAAAACGGAGCATCAAAAAGCAAAAAAAAAAAATTTTACACGGCTCAAAACGTGAGCAATGAAATATCAAAACAAAACGGTTTGATAAAACACAATTGCAATTTTAATCTAATCCGTATAGAAATCATACTACAATTGTTAATCTTCAACATATTGCAATAATTATCGGTTAAAATTACAACATGTGAAGAACGATTGAAAACAAGAGATCAAACGATCTAACAAAATTTTGTGGCACGCAAATCAATGCAATAAAAACAGAAAACAGGCCGTGTATAGGGAAGGCCACACGGTTTTCATAAAAAAAAACAGATTTGCCGAAAAAAAAAATTGCCACACGAAATTTTATGCAATTATTTTGACCGATCTTTAACATATAGCGATGAATATCGATTACATAGACAATATGTAAAGATCAAAAAGTAAACAATCATCACCGTGTAAACTAGACACGGATCCCAAGGCACAAAACAACAACAAAACGCAGCAAAAAAAAAAAATTATTGCCGAGAAAAAAAATTTGTGCCGTGACAAATTTTTACCCAAAAATCATCGTTTCAACAATCGTTTGATGAAAAACACATATAAAAATTTACGTGGCCTCGCTCTGATACCACTTGTATGGTTAGATCCGTATAAAACCCATTAAATTTAAGGATTATAACATAAATTTAATATGTGATTTATAGTCATAAAACGAAAAGCATAAAGAAACGATTAAGCAATAGAAATCAACCTCGGGTCCTTTGATGCACGGCGTAAAGAACAAATCAACAAATGATTCCCTCCTAATTGTTGCACCCAAGATGTCCGAGATATGCCCTTGTGCTAGAAGTGTTCTCCGATTGCCTTGCAATATAGGGAGAACTTGATGTGAGTTTATGTTGGATGAGAGATCCGAGTTTCGAGAGGCACAATTCCCAAAACCCTAGAATTTTTACAAATGAATGATTAGGTTAGAAGGGAGGAGAAACTCTCCCTTTTGTTCCCTCTCATTCGGCCGTGGGTTTCTTAGGGAGGAGTGGGCTTGTCCACTTCCTCCTTATTAAACTCGTGGTCCGATAAAATCCGCTAAGATGTATACGACGCGGTCTAATTATAAACTGTTATCGGTTATCGGAAATCAAGGCATCAACTAATAATACGGGTTAGTTGAATTATTAATACATGTCCGACAAAACAGTATTGTATAATTATATTCAATATACATTTAATTAAATATAAAACGCTTATATTCAATTTTACAAATTAATTGCTTAATTCGTCTTAGCCATTTTTATTTAATCCGTATTAAATAAAATATCTCAACATCACATATTAGACTAATTACTAGTCAAATAACTCGGACTAACTGGTTAGTCAATTTTGGCATCTACATGACTGTATTTTCATACCGTCACATCTCTCAAACGTATCCTATAGGTGTGACTCTTAGGGACCAGTTGATCACCGCCATCTGTATGACAATAACGTCAAACTTATCTAGCAAGCCAACCGTTATTGATAAACGTGGATCAACTGATTATGATACAAAAGTATACCCTTTGATCCTTTTAGAGATTTATAAGTCCTTGCACTAACTGTTAAGGACACCAGCCCCAACACAAAAAACAGTTGCTTCAAAAGGTATAAGGTAAATTAAAATGACGGCAAAACAGCCAAGCAAAACCATCTAGTAATTAACTTAGGAACATATAATGCAGTACATGAAGGAAGTAAACAGCCTCAAATTCTCCCACGTTTAATTTTGTAAAAAAAAATCTAGAGTAAAGAAAAGCTAGATACGAGAAACGCAGAGAAGAAATAAAGAGGAACATAAAGATGACACTAGGCCTCAATTTAAGTATGCTCAATTCTCCACACGCTAAGACCCCTTTATTATCACATAATAAGAAAAATTAGCAATTACACATTTCAATAATACGAAACTAAGAAACCAAAATCAGTTATCAACACTTACACAATAACAATCTCCAACAAAGTTCCATGAATATCTGAGCAAGTGAAAGTTAAACGACACAGTAATAATGTCAGTTCATCAAATGTTCATTAAATGATCAAAATATTCGTCAAAATGTTTATCATCCAACAAATTCATGTAAGAAATAACTTTGTTTACTCATTTTGATCAATATGTTCCAAGTAACAAAATAAACACCCAAGACAATGAGTGAACTCACCGAAGAAATCAGGATTAGGCTGAAGAAATCCCAAGTCTTCGGTCATTGAACTAATTCAAAAACTGCGGTTGTACCAACGATTTGTAGTAGTAGTGGTGGTGGTGGTTGTTATATCATCAATAGTCCTCGGAACCGTAACATTCCGTACCAATTGTACATAGCATACCAATATTCATTCCTACATTCCATTTGAGAAGCACGAAAAAATGCAAAATGTTAGAAAAATATTTATATTCCAATTAATCTACCAACATTAACCTTACATGGGAATGTATATGATATTGAACATGAGTTTAGGGGGCATATGCTTAATGTTTATGTAACCTGGCATCTATTCCTTGCACCCATGTACAAAAGTACAAAACCACTAATGTCAATTCATTTTAACAAATGTCACATATACGTATAGCATTAAGGGCATCGGGTAACATTACTATACGTCTACTAACCTCTCGAATTTATACTCATTGAACAGCCAACTAAGTGCTTGAAACAAGAGTTAAGATTCAAGCACATATTCACCAGCTTGGTGAAAATTGTAACAGAATTACTGATGACGCGTTCATATTTTGTTTTTTGGAAGAATGAACAATAGTATTATAAAATTAAGCACTATTGTACATAGAGAGTTATCATAACTTCATTTACAGTATATTCTATTTGAGTAAAGTTCAATTATAAGACTAACCTGCTCCTCACCTATTTGTACCTAAAAGCATACGCTATCTTAGCCCATAAGGAAAGGGGAAATATTTTGTAGGCAGTAAGTTCAATGCCTAAAGTAAAACTATATAGATGATATGGACATGCGAGAAAACAACACTTATTAAGCTAAGATATGTATTCGTTGATTTTCGGCAAAGCAACACTATAGCTTAACCATTTCAATAGGAACATAATCATCGTCATCTTTTAAAACACTTCCTGAAGTAAACAAAAATAGCGTAAGTGAAACAACCAGATAGAGGAGAAACCAACTAGCTAACCAGTGCAGATACAAGCACATATTCAATGTAAATACAAACACAAATATTAGTTAAGGAAAAGCTAAATAGATCAAACCACGTACCTTTAAAGCAGTGTGAGCCCTCCATTAATCTGTTTAGGTGCATAGTAAAGATTAAAATTAGTAATTTATACTGATTGGATGAGTATACGTTATAAATTTAAAAGAAATTGATTTTCAGAAAGAGACCCATTAAGAAATATCTAACTCATCAAAGCTTAAACAATCAAATAGGAGATGACAACTAATCAATTTATATCCAACCGCATGCATATGTCAACATTTGCAAGGCTCCAATTGCATAAAAAACAAAAATTAATGTCATCAACATGATAACTATAATAAAATCCAAATCAATGATATACAACACATGGAACAAAGAGATTAAGTTTATTTTTTTCCATACATCTTACCATTTTGTACTCTACCTAAACGATTAGGAGGTGATATGTGCTTAAAAACTAAAGCATAGTTTCATATAAATGATCAATCTTAACCAACCATGCTATCGACACAGCCAGCAACAAAATGAACCAAGTTTCTTTAAAATTTTCACATATTTGAACCAAGCTAACACCCCCAATACTGTAACAAAACAACTTTATATCAGAGAAGAGTTTCAGGTGAAAGGAACAAAATAAACTAACCATGAGTAACTGATGCAAATGACCACAATCAAGAGGTAAACCTTTAGCTTTTATGTTGTATTCTTTCAGCTCTAAAGTCTTCCAGTCACCCCTAGAAAGCAACCAAAAAAAATAAGAAAAGACCAAATACATTAACGATGTAGCACGCAAAAACAATTAAGCGATTTGTCTAAGTTGATGCCAGCAATTCTTATTCATAAATAGGAAATCAACTGATTTCGTTGACAATTGAAAACAACACTATATGTAATACCAATTCATCATTCTGACAAATGTCTACTTCAATATAACTCATACGGAAAAGTGGGATTCATGATGCTAGGCCAAAACCGAAGAAAAAGCAACTATTTACGCAGCTCGTAAATTAATTTCAAACGCACAGCTAACAGCCAATAACATTGAATTCATCCAACAAACAAAAAAGAAACGTTAGTAGAAAGAAATGCAAATACCGAAACAACGGAGGGCAAAGAATTGAAGCAACGAAACTCAGAAGATACAATCTCCGACCTAATTCCGCATAACGATCGAATGCGACCAATTAGGGTTTGCATTTGTAATCAATTTTGAAATTTTGTAAGACGATTTATTCAACTAAAGCAATAATTGAACTCTAAATCACAAATTAAGTAGAAATTACATACACATGAAGATTTGCAATTGAGAGAGATGAGCAATATGACGATTGAATAGCAATTGAAAGCGTTGAATCAGGTCAGCAAGTGAAATGATTTTTTAAATTAGGACTCATAGGAGCACAAAATGAATTAGGTTAGCAAGTGAGAAGATCAACGTGAGGCGGTTTGATTTTTTTGGGGGAATTGAAGAGCGCGAGAAATGAAATTTTTGTAGAGGGGGGTGGTTTTTAATTAAAAATGAATATTATATTAATAAAACGAATATGGGGTGAAAAAATGGGTCGACCACAAAGTGTCGGGAAAGTAAGGGAATTGTAGTAGTAGCTAAAAAAGATTAAATTTGAGAAACATTAATTTATTTTTATTTAGGTTTTTTTGTCGAAAACTACCTTATATTTAGGGGTATTTGTAAAAAGACTACCTTGTATTATTTTTCTTGTATTATACTACCTTTGTTTTGTCCTTTTTTGGTCAAAAACTACCTATGCTGATACTATGACGAGATTTGGTCCATTTAGCGACATTAGCTTATCTCATATGACTCTGTCTACATCTAACAACAATAATCAATTGCGTCCAAACCACAATTTAACTTCATGTAAGCAAAATTTATATTTTCACATTTCAATAATAACTACGAACATCTACTAAAGCTAAGCATAAGTACATCATGACTTCCAAAAATCGGGCCTAAGTAAGATTAAAGCATAAAAGAGTCATGTAAGATAGGTTACAGCCAGGAATAGAGCAAGTTTGTCTAGACTCTTAGCGTAGGTAGTTATTAACCAAAAATAAAGAAAATAAAGGTAGTTGAAAACAAAAAAAATAATATAAGGTAGTTTTTTTTACAAATATCCGTAAATATAAGGTAGTTTTCGACAAAAAACCATTTTATTTATATGTAAAAATATTAAAGGTCATATATGAATTATTATTTTTCTTCAATTATAATAATTAAATTTTGAAACAGGTCGCGCGGAGCGCGGGATACTACCTATTATATAATAAAAGTACATTTTTTTTAATAATTATAGATACACATCATGTTTAATACAATTATTTATTACTTTTTATTTATTAAATCAAGTCTTAACAACGATATATACCAAAAGAGATACAAAAATGACAACAAGATGGATGTGTCATAGTGGTAATTGTAAATGCACCTCAAGCAAGAGATCATTGGTTCAAGCCTTACCAACAACATTTTTTACCCTTGACTTAAAGGTTTCGTTGACCCACCGCCACCATCGTTGACCGGCAGTCAACCCCGTCGTTGACCACTAGAGTTGACCGGCAGTCAACCTGTTAACTAGTCATGTTAACAATTTAACTACATATGTTAAATTACTAATCTAACCCTTAATTAATCACTTAAGCTTAACTCAAGTTTGCCACGTGTCGCAATCTCATTGGTTGTGTATGGTTTTTTCATACACAATGTGTATGTGTAGCCTTTTCCAGGAAAATGAGATGGTGTCAGTGGGTTGTATTAAAGTCGCGATAACCTTTCACATGCCCTTATGTACGGTCCATCATATTTAGTAAACCCAATATATTACTCCGTATATGTGACTATGTGATCGAGGGAGTGGTACAAAGACTCGGTACTTCACCAACTGGCACCCTAACACCCTAACATTGTCCATTAAATAAACGAATTTTTTATGAGGAACACGTCTTGTAAAGTGGAAATATTCTTGCGTTTTCCGGAGGACCCTACTCCTTACACCTAAACCTTTATAATATTTTATTTGATAGATTGCATTTAGGTGTAAGGAGGACGGTTCTCCAGAGTATACACTTTTTTTTTTTTTTTTGTAGAGTCATGGAAACTAGCTACGAAATCTAAAACTCTTGCGAGGTGATAATGTACTAACCGTATATGTATAAGTAGTGATCATATATAAAGTAGCTGAAAACGTATTTGCACTATATTACATACTCCCTCCGTCCCGGTTATTTATTGTCCTATTCTATTTTTGGGTGTCTCATTTAATTGTTGTCCTTTCTATTTTAGGATTGCATTTAATGAACAATTTTATAATTCACACTCAATTTGATCCCCTTGTTATCTTATAATTGGTTCCCTCTTATTTCCTTAGTCTTTGAACCAAAACCAAAGAACAACAAATGGCCGGGACGAAGTGAGTACCATGTTAGAAAAAAAAGGGGCGAAAAATGAAAATCCAAACCATTTTCACATACATAAAAGCTCACTAGTATATTATGGAGTATGTACTAACAATAATATTAATGCACTTCTCAGTCCTCATTATAAGTACTATGCAATCTCAGTGAATAAAGAATCTTCTAGAAGAAGATCAGGCCAAAGGCTACCACATGAAGTACTGACACCATCTATTGATATTGTTGAGGCAGCGGCCATGGCGTTGGTAGTGGCAACGACGGTGGCGTTGGCGGCATGTGGTGAAGGAGAAGGAGAAGGAGAATAAGACAATGAAGGAAGCCAAGGAGAAGTAGGTGAATTATTCCCATCTCCTTGTAAGGATAAAACGGTAAATTCACAAGGTTGTAACATGTGATCACTAATCATATTACTAAGTGCTTGTTTGGTTACCCCTTAAAATTCATGGGAGTTGAAAAATCCCATGAATTAGAAAAAGTGGACTTGTTTGGTTGCCCACTTTTTGGCAAAATGTGGAAATTTAATTTTCCAAGGAGTTGGAAACTCCTCCACAATGGAGGAGTTCAATTACCTAACTTCCCCTAGGTAATTGCAAACTACCGTGGAATTAAATTCCTGTATAGGCAACCAAACGGATTTGCTAAAATCACATGAATTTCATGTGGGAAGTTAATTCCCATGATTTTGGTATTCCTATGGAGTTAGATTCCAACGGGCAACCAAACGAGCACTAAGACTACCATTATTATTTTTGCTTAACCTTGTTGGATTATCCAAATTTTTTAGACCAGGTAAATGATCATTACTCATGTTACTATTGTTGTTCAACTTTGTATTATTATTTGTTGGAATTTTGGCAGCGGAATGTACTGGATACGATATTCTCAACATGGATGATTTTATTTATCTGTTGAATCTGTTTATATTACATGATATTTGGGGGAGACGGTATTAGTGATGACCTATTAACTCCATGTTGGAGGCACGGCTACACATCTCACAATTAGGCTAGAATATCTTTTTATAGAACTATGTCGGCTAACATAGTGTTCATCACTTGTGATGATCATTCTAGAAAGCTAGTGCTTCTTTATTCTCTAGATTTTTCTGGCTAGTTCATCCTAACAAACTGACATTGATACATACTGTTGGGTTCTCTTAGTTGATGATGACATGCCCATTTAACATGTGCTTTTTAGTTTCCCATTTCAGGATTAATCGATCAATTTACAAGTCTTAATCAAGAATCTTCAATCGTTTGCTAACCAAGATTTAGAGTCGTTTATGTCAACTAATTTAAAGATGAAAGAGTAGAATACTTGCAATGGTAACAGTCAAGACTACCGTTACTCTCGCTGGTAACAGTATGCTTGACTGTCACTTTTGGTCTGTCACACTTGAAACAAGTCTTTCATTTTCGATATTTCATTTTTAATCAAAACGGGCTTTTATACATTAGCTTTAAAAGAAGTTTTAAACTTGAAATATGGAAGGGTGGTCTTTGAAAATATATTGTAATTTGCACTTCAAAAGTTTTCCTCTTTCATGCTACAACTTTTCTTTGGCTTTTATGAAACAAAGTTTGACTCTTTCCTTCTATGCTCAAGAGTTGTCCTCTTGTGAATGTTTTCTTCTCTTTGTTTCTGAAAAAGACAAAGAATCTTTAAGGATAATTACAAGCCTTCTTTTCTCCTTTATGCTTCTTAGAAGGAAGCCCTTTCGGTGCTAATTTGGGAAGGTCAATACTTTTTGTCACATGACCAAAAGTTTTGACTTAAAACCCTAGCTTGCTTCCTCTCGTTTTTCCTCTATAACAGGAACACCTCCCTTCATTTTGAAAGCAAGACTTTTATCTGAGAAATCAAAGTGTTTTGCAAAATCAGTTTTAAGAACTCAAAGCTTTTTTCTTTGCAAAAATCTTTTAAGTCTTCAAGAGTCACAGTCATTACCACTATTGCTTCATAGTATTGTACTCTCTCATCTAGAATCGTTTATACCAATAAGTTATCCTTCTCAATCCTTTCAAAGAATCAGTTTGAGGAAACTTGGTCTTGTAAACATTCTAGTTAGAGTTTCGAGTTCCTAGACGGAGTAGTCTTAGAACTCGTGTCGCAACCGGAGTAGGTTGTTTGTCCTTTTATTATAAGTGTCTTAAGTAGTCGGAGTAAATCACTTCAGTTATTAATAAAAAAATATTGGACGTAGGCCTTTAGGGTGTTGTCCGAACCAATTCAAAAACCGTTGTGTCGATCTCTCTTTGCTTTTAATTCCGCTGCAATTTACTTATTCGTTCTTCATTTACGGTTTTGCTAGCAACAGTCCTGAATACTGTTACCTCTGGTCTGTAGCTCACTAGTACAATTAAGGCAATTGGCATCGCCATAGTGGTATCGGTTCTAGAAAAGACCGATGCCAAATATAATTTAAATAGATAATGGCATCGTTTTCAATTAAAGAACCGATGCCAATAGTGTATTTGGATAATTTACATCGGTTGTAACTATACAACCGATGCCAATTTAACAATATTGCCATCGGTTATAAACTTAAAACCGATGCCAATTGAATAATTAAAATAACAAGTAGATTTTTCTAGAACGAAAAGCCCTTTCACATACCCACCTAACCCTACATACAACCGTCATCTCCCTCTCATATCACCACTCACCAATACTTTGTTCCACTTTCCCATCG
Source organism: Silene latifolia (assembly GCF_048544455.1). Lineage (NCBI taxonomy): Eukaryota > Viridiplantae > Streptophyta > Magnoliopsida > Caryophyllales > Caryophyllaceae > Silene > Silene latifolia. Next base: position 250,557,604 of record NC_133538.1, on the reverse strand, counting down.
GATACATGCAAACCGCCATCATCCAACTCAAGCTTGAGTTCGGCCGTCATCAGATTCTTCCACACCGCCATCATCCAACTCTCCTTCGTGTCCCTTCCTAAATATTTCGGGCGCCACTTCGTCCTGCTGTTCGTTCGCTCTGCTGCTTGCACTACTATTACTTCGTCTCCTTCATCATTTTTGGTCTCTTCAATTGGTAAGTTGGTTATTCTTGTCTAATTTTTTGTTTTCAGTTTCAATTAAAGTAAACCCTAATTCCCAATTTGTTTTTGTTATAATGTAAATTTGATAATCTTATTGCTCTGATCTGTATCCTGTGAATCATATTAATTGGTCATGTTAGATTGTTCATATATTTTTGGAGCTTATCATATCTTGTTATATTCATCTAATCGATTGTACATGGGGCATGTATTAGTCTTATTTTGGGGCGGTAGTTTGATATTTTGGGTCTCCTTGATTATGTGAAGACTGAAAAATCTGATGGTATCTCGATGTATTTCGCTAAATGAATACAATGATTTTCGTCTTTAATTGTATATGTTTCTTGTTCAGTTTTTTATGTTCAAATTGTCAACTTCTCATCTTAAGATTCGTCTTAATGGGAGATGGATCCCTCCATACAGAGATTGCCTCTCTTAACATTTAGCTGATTAACAAAAGCTGCCACCACATTATTGCGTATCTGCCAACTCTTAGTCTGATACGAGCAGTATGGTATTTAGCATATATCCATTTGTTGATAATCAGTACTGAATACTACTGATGACTTAGTGTATCTTTAGTTAATTAGGTGGCAAAATGACAACTTATTGACCTCTCAGGGGCCTAACTAACGGCGAGTGGATGGAAAATGTTTGTCAGCTCCTTAAAGCTAGGCTTGTATACTTTAGGTCCTTATTGCTACATTGTAGGATACTTTAGGTCCTTTAAATATAGTTTACTGAGAGTATCTTTGTCTTTTGTGTCTGATTGGTTGTTAATATTGTTTGCACTTGGCTTCCTTGCTCACTAAGATAATGATCCGTGTCTTCGATATCTGCTAATTAATTGACACAAGAGAATTCACATAAGCCAAATAGATAAACTTAATCATTATGTAGAGGCCCCAAAGTTTATTTCTCTTTCAAACATGTATCGAGTCATTTAAATGCATCTGCTACTTATATGTTCAATTATAAACTTAATGTAAATGGAGACATGACTCATGTTTTCTAGTACTTCTTTAGTTTATGTGAATTATATTAGGTAGAAACTATACATTGATTTTGAATTTTCTCGATTGAAACTGTCAAGTAAAGCTTATTCGTTGCAAATTTACATTTCTTGATAGAATTTCCTCCATACTATTGCAATGAGCATGTTGTGTCTTAGTCATGAATGAATCTTATTGGATGAAGGGTGTTTTCTGATGAAGGATGTGTCAACCATCTATTGTCTCAGAAAACAGTATAACCGTTTCATGCTATATAATCTAGACATTTGAGAACAATATTATTGGTCTATGCTATAATTTAAAAATTTGAATGTCAAAGAAAAGCTAGGAGTACAGATCTATAATTCAAATATTGGAAAGTCAAAGATAATTTCATCCTAATGTTGAGAATTTTTTATGTTTTATGGTTTGTGAAATGATTATCGTGTTTTATTGTTGTTGGTAAGCTACGAAGTATAAGCTCAAGGACATGGTGTTGCGTTATGAAAAAATCCATGCTTGCCCAAACGATTGCATACTATATCGAGATGAATTTAAATCATTAAAAAGTTGCCCTCTGTGCAATGTGTCGAGATACAAGAAAAGGGAATGAGTTCCGGCTAAGGTCCTGTGGTATTTTCCTAGAATACCAACGTTTAAACCATATCCGAAGGTAAAGTGAAATGTTACATAGTATTGTGTTCGAATCTCATTTTACCAATCTTTTATGTGTTAAATTCTCCATTTGTGTTTTTCTTGTGCAACGATTCTTATATTCTAAATTGTAATACCCGTCCTTTAAGGGACCCATTGACCAACCTTGGGAGCAGGTAATAGCCCTTAGTGATGCGCGCCAAAGTTACCTTGTGCCATGATTGCCTTTAGAAGTGAGTGGTACTCGATAGAGTAGAGGCTACTCGATTGAGTAGCTTGGGTACTCGATCGAGTAGGGGCCACTCGATCAAGTAAGTGGGTTACTTGATCGAGTAGCTTCTTTTCAGCGAGGGTTTATAATCGTGTTTTGTTAAAACCGCAAATCATTGCCGCCTCCTTCCTTCAGATCTATAGGTCGCCTCCCTCCTTTCTATTCACCAAATACCTTCCAGAGGAGCCTTTGAGGATGCTAGTGCCTTGAGGATGAGTTTCTTGAGTCGGGTAGCGGTCTTAACGCCGTTGTGGGTTGCGTAGGTATGTCGTCATCATCATCTTTGTCTTGGTTGTTCCTTGTAGGGTTGTTTTGGTAGTAATAGGCTTGTATGCTGTTTGTATAGGGATTGCTTGCTTGGTTGATGTCGTTTGGTTGATCGAGGAATCGCTGCTTTTGGTTAAAGGTAGGTTCGCCTACTCAGTTTCTGTTGGTTGTTTAGTGTGTCGGTTATCGTATTGTTGTTCTGACCGTGTGACTGAGTATATGTGGTAATCGGTTGGTGTATGCTGTTTTGTTAGTTGCGGTTGTATTGCAGCTGTGTGTGATTGATTGTCTCTGGTTCTCGAGGTGCGTCCTCGGCTGAGTGGAGTCACTTGCGGGAGTGGCTTCATGCTCTAGTTTCGCCCTCCGTGGAACCCGCCACGGGAGGGGATGTGCACATTAATGGGACAGGGTTTTCGCTCGGTATGATGAGCCAGGCTTAGGTGGGAACGGCTGCGGTCCCCCACTGGCAGGGCTGGTCCAGTGGACAGTCGGTGACGGAGATTGGTTGGAGTGGTTGTGACTGTGTATGTGTGTTTGGTTCTGTTTGTAATGTGTTGGTATTGTTTGTTGTGTCATACCTCAGTTACTGACCTTGTGTGGTTGTCTTGTTTGTTCTGTTGTATCTGTCGTGATCCCTTATGGTGAGCAGTCTGTCTTAGCAGGTGTTGTCTTGGATGGTAGCTATAGTCCTGGCAGGGATGAGTCATCACGAGTATCGACAGTAATAGTATATTGTTTCACGAGTTGTATCTTCCTTTCGATGTTTGGGTTGTATCACTTGTAAAATAACTTTATATGTTCTTTTATCGACTTTTGATGATTACTTACCTCGGGCAACCGAGATGGTGATGCTCTTATATGCTAGGGAAGGTCTTGTTAAGGCTCCTTGGTATATGGGGGTGTTACATAAATAAATCATTTTATATATGTTATATGTCAAGCAGTACAGGCAAGTCCCAAAGGAACTCAATTCAACACAGCCTCGCTCTCTATCTTCACAAAGATCTGCTGGTGATAAAGTTCCTTCCACGTATTCTCAACAAATGATTGACGAGCTTAGTGAGGTGTGGATTTCATATGTTAGTGAAAATGATCAGCCGGGTGACGACGACGATGATGATCTATTTGAGCTGTAGCTTGATGGTATTTTGCTTGGTTTCTATTTACTTTTTATCATAGAATTTTTTTTTCCACTAGGAAAGTTGGATTTATTTTTATACTTGTATGAGATGTTTTATTGGCCTGACCAATCTCATATGAAATTAATCTCAATAATAGCCATAAAGTATGCTCTTATTTCAATCGTCATTTGGTTATGGTAGGTTAGTCATTCATATTCTCTAACTCATCACATACTAGTTGCAGTTGGGTAAAGTATTCGTCAATGTTGCTATTATTCAGATTAATTTTCTATGAGTCTTTATTTAATTTTAATTTCCGTACTCCTTTTGTGACTGTGTATCTTCTTTGCAAATTATCTCATACTTCATGAGTTTATTTTATCTGAAGACAACCTATAAAAGTATTTCAATTTCAATTTCATTTCTCATTCTAAATTGTTCTAAATTGTACAGTAGTTTATTTCTCATTCTATGTTGTTCTAAGTTGTAATTGAGTTAATCATTATTTTGTTCTTGTTTACAATGTGTTTCAGGTTCGGCAATTATTACACTTGAAGAAATGAACAACGTTCGGTAGCATTGGGATTTATATTGTGAAGAAAATATTTTAGTGAAAGGTTGACTTAGATACTTTAATAGTTAAGGGTTTTTTATGTATGTGATTTTGTTGGTGGATACAAAATGCTGAACTGTTGTATTGGATTTGGTTTTGTTGGTATCCAACTTAATTTTTGCAAGTTGTTATTAAATTTGGATTTCTCAATTTATATGGAGATCATGTTGCCAAATTTTCTATAGCTTTTATGATAATAAAATGCAGGTCAAATAATATATTTATTGGGAACCAAAAATTATTGGGCACGAAATAAGAAAAATTGCATTATTGTAATCGATGATTGGCATCGGTTCCTATGGTACAGCTGAATCCAAAATGTGTCAATTGGCATCGGTTATATGTCAACAACCGTTGCCAATATGTGAAAGTTTTCATCGGTTGTAAACCGATGCCAATTGAAAACAATCGATGCCAATATGTGGAAATTGGCATTGGTTGTAAACCGATACCAATTAAAAAAAGGTCATTTACATCGCCTGGATTGGCATCGGTTACCAACCGATGCCAATAACTGTTTATAACCGATGCCAATTGCATTAATTGTACTAGTGTCTCTTACTTCACTTACTAAGACAATCAAGTAACAGTCAGAAGAACAGTTGTTTGTGCGTAGAGACTCGCCAGCCATTGAAGTTGCTTGCGCATAGAGACTCGCCAGCCATTGAAGTTCAAATGATTGATTGCGGGAAGCAACATCGACTTGGCTAGCAAGGCTCTACGCACAAGCAACTTCAAAGACTGGCGAGTCTCTACGAGCAAGCACCATCGACTGGCTGGCAAGTCCACATGTCTGGGCAACATCAAACAACAAAATCCAAGGACATATCCTGACGACACCTCAGGTATGGCTCCTTCTTATCGCTGGCGAGCCATTATACATAGTTTAACGGACTTTAAACAACCTGCACCGGCATTCGACAGACTCTAAATTATCCCCGATGGCAGGTCCTTGACTCGAATCCCCGAGTCGCCTTGACGTCTCCCTTCCCAACGGCAGGTCCTTAGCTCAAACCCTATTGAGCCACCTCGACGTCGCAATAGTCTTCAGGTTGTAATCTTCGATTGGCCTGGGGGCTATACTTTGACTTTTACCTTGCCTAAGCCTCAGTCAAAGTGGGAGCTCTGTAGATCCCGGAATTTACGGAATCCCCACAAACACCCGATGATTATTGGGCTATAACATATTTCAAAAAAAATTGCGTTTAGTTGACAACTTTTATGACAGTGTGTCGGAAAGCCCAAAGACCGATTTCAAAAATGAAAAACATTTTAAAATATTTTAAAAATACCTCGAATGTTTTATGCACGACGACGGAGTAGCAATGACACTAATTAGAGTCTAAACCGACACCGAGCCCAAAAACCGACTAAAAATTAAAATCCCGACTCAACACAACGTCAAACTCGAGTCGAACACAAAATACCCAACCTAAATAACACCCAAAAATAGGCTTACACGACTAACCAAACACTAAGAACCACAAATCATAACCCACCAAAACTAGGATAGAACAAAAAGCAAAATCCAAATTGGCGAAAAGGACAAGACGCCCATTTCCCTCGTCAAACACCTCGCGCGCCAACTAGGCCTCTCCTTAGCCAACAAGCAAACTCAACCGACACCAACATACCCCATTTCTCTAAAAATACCACTCTTCCACTCCCATTTACAACTACGCAAGTGTCCGCCCCCTCTTTTCTCCCTTAAAATTCTAGACTCGACTTCTTAAGTCAAAACCGACACGTGTTTTGGACCTACCGATCCGAAACACGATCCATACACACTTTGTTTGGTATCATCATCGTGCATTAAAAACACTTGACCGAACACTTCGACCAACTACACTTAATCAATCAACACTACAGCAAAGTAACACTCCTTTCTTACAAAACGGTTTTCCGACTCACAAGTTTAACACTTTGTCGATTTCATCAAGCAACTGAACATGTAAGTATGAGGGTGTAAACAACTCTTTAAACGTTATGTTTTTACTATTTTCATGACTTTATGAACATAAATCATGCATAACACGATTCAAAACATAGAATGATTGAGCCAAAAACGAGTTTTGGCCTGAGACAGAGGCTCCTTGTGTCGCCATAGTACCCGCGCCCTAATGGGCTACTCGAGTGAGAACTCAAACTTGTTTGAGTTCATCATTCCTTCAAAATTTTAACTTATTTTTCCTTCTTTTCTTACTACAGGTTTTACCATTTTCAATCTATTTTCATAATAAATACTTTTGACCATCACCAAAATCATCCTTGGTTCTTTATACCATGACGGTTTATTCCGTGACTCGATGATATTGTTGGTTAATTACAAGTTAATGGATATTTAACTATCCATTCCTTTTACTATCACTTTCTCCATTTATTCATACTTGCAAGCATTTTAGTCATATTCATAATTATCCTTGGTTCTTTATACCATGTCGATTAAATCCAGGTACGTTGACAAATATTGGATAATTATAAAAGAAATGAACTTAACAAAATTAGTTCATATAAAACACTTTTCTTTCAATTTTATTTCAATTAATTTTCATCATTTTCTTGACCACATCATATGCCATCCTTGGCTAACATATATGCCATGTCGATTTAATTCGAGTACGGTGACAAAACGGTTAAACATACATATTTTGCGCTTTTGAGTTATAAACTATTCATATCAAGCTTACAAATCCAAACTCGACGCAGAACATTACCAATATAATGGTAAATGTTTCAAGTCGTGCAAACCACATCCAAAACACAAGCACAGTAGCGGTCTTAACGACTTTTTCAACAAAAGCGGTTTTTTATAACCTTTTTAAATGGTTTTTAACAACCTTTTGAAAACCCAGAAGAGGCTCCTTAGGACACCTGATGGCTCGCGACCCAAGGCATCTCTAGTCCTTCACATTTGAAACCTGGACAGAACCCATTACATTGCCTATAGGCTCGCGCCCCAATGTGCTGCCTAGCACTGTTTTGGTTCGTTTATTTCAGCACTTATCTAAGACGATCCCGATTACGGTTAACCCGAATCTATATGAATCAGATTGACGAGTTATATTTTATATTTTAACATCTTCAAACACACTTTTTCAAACAAATGGATCACTTTATCGAACAAATGGATCGTATTTGTACCATAACCTAACTCGGTAAATGGATGTTTTATTTCCGTTTTTACATGCGAATCAACTTAAATCCAACTTGACATCAATTACTTGATACTTGGATAAACAACCGACTTATCAAACTTTCACATGTGAGGTTAAACTTTTGGATGTGCATTCATGTATTTAACCCATTTTATCAACTTTTGCACTAGCAACCACGATCGATCAGTAGAGGCCGCTAACGCGGGCGGGATTGGGTGTCCGATGAAAGGGCTTCCCAATAAGTACCCTCACCCTTTAATCAAAACCTTTGGATAGTGGACGACCTTATCAATGGCAACGAGAGTCATTCTTGACATAGAATGCTAAAGGGGGACGAGTCCTTATCTTTAGTATCTGTGTCAAGCACCGCTTCATGCTTTGTTTGACCAAGGTCTAAAGTGGATCTCGAACGGTGTCCAAGCACTCCACAATTGCATGGTGGCGACTCCAAATATCTTCGCATCATCTCGAGACCTTCACCGAGGCGAAACTGTCCGATCAAAAGCGATTAGCTCGAAAGCATCGTTACATTCCCAAATGTGGCTTCTCAGACCGTTTCACTTCCGTGGGTTAGCGCACAGGTGGCCCATGTCCACAGGGTTATACATTGGTTTCTGCTTCCTGTTCTGTGTTGTTCAGGTGCCCATTCTCCCGGCGGTCCTCCTTTAGGGGTGGTTTCTTTCCGCCCGGGCCAGGGCTTCATATCGGGCATGTTCCTCAAGCGTTAGTATAACGTCTCCGGACATGCTCCCACTTTAAGGTCAGTGCATGTCTTTGGATGTACGTTGGCTTGGAGGTTCGTCTTCTCAAGGGTTCTAATCCTCGACGCCTAATTGCATTAGTCGGGCCTCATGGGCCAATCAAGTATCCTGGGAAGGGGTCACCTTTTTTCTATGTTATAGCGGGCTCGAAGCAGGCCGAGTAGGCTTGTTTAGTGTTTGATCTCTGCTCTATTTTGGTCGCTACTTATCTTGACACTTATTGCTCCTGATGTTCGTCGTCCTACCTTTGGAGGTGGCAGCGATCAGTGCCGTCATTCCAGGGTGAATCGTCCAGCATGCTTTGTTACTTTGTCGAAGATCTACTCTTTGAAGACTTCTGCTGATCGTCGTAGTTTTAGCTTTTATTTTTGCTGTTTTGCCTTGTACAGTCGGCGTTTGTAACTTTGTAACACTTGAATTTGTATTGAATAAAATTAACGGTTTGCATTATCTTATCTTGTTTTTCCATTTCTGGAATTTTGGATTTCGTGGGGCCTTGTTCAATCATTTGAATAGGTCTAATCAGGTCTTCTTATTATTACTACTCTGGGTAGTTCGGGGGACCTCATTGATTATCTTTGCCATTTATTGATCGTCTGGTGGTTACTCGCTATAAATAACTTTATTTCTTAAAAAGCCAAGATCCAATGGTTGGAAGCTGGTGTTAGTAATACAACTTGTTTTCATGGTCATAAAAAAAAATATGCAGCTTGAACAAGGTTATCCAAATAGAGGATCAGGATGGGAATATATGCACAGATAATCAGAGTATTTAAGATGCATTCTTGGATTATTATCAAACTTTGCTGGGTAGCAAAAAGCCAGGTGAAAGGGTGAGAACTCAGGTGATTAATAAGGGGCAATGCTGCAATACAGATCATGTGAGCATTCTGAATTCTCCTGTTAATAATGTGGAAATTAGGAAGATATTCTTTGATACACCTAATGAGAAATCTCCTGGACCTGATGGTTACACTAGTGCATTCTTCAAGGACAGTTGGGAGATTGTTGGGAATAAGGTATTTGGATTAATGAAGAGGCTGGCAAAATGTGAGAGACCCACCTCTGTTAAATAGTTTAGACCTATTGTCTGCTGTAATATGATCTACAAGGTGATTTCTAAATTACTTTGTAATAGGCTTTCTCTGGTGCTGCCTGATATCATTAGTGCAAACAAGGAGGCCTTCATCAAAGGTAGGTCTATAATTGAAAATGTGTTAATTGTTGGGAAATGTGTCCTCAACAATAGTGCGATCACATGATTTAAATATCATTATTAAATCTCATACTAAGAATACGTGAGGGATGATTCTTTATACAGTCGACTGACCGTCATTAATCGGTAATGATTGGCTAACTAGAGTTTGACATTACTGTCGTGTGACGGTGGTGGCCAGTTGATCCCTTTAGGTCACACCTATAGGATGAGGCCCAAATAGATATTTAATTAATTGTATGCGATACGAATTAATTAATTCCTTAATTATGGGAGTGCAATTTTGCGTCTTATTTTAATGTGATTAAATAAGATTAAATTTAGTAATTAAGTGTTATATTACTAAATTTGTTGAGGTATTATATAAGTTTTGAGGTAGAGGTAATTAGTTATTTAAAGTTACAAGAAGTTGTAATTTTAACTAACTAGTAATTATGGGACCCATTATATGATGATATAATGGTAGTATACTACTCAAAAAAAGGAGTGTATATTATATTATTATTTGTAATATTTAAGTGTTAAATGATTACATTAATAATTAAATATGTAAGATAGTTAAACATATGACTTATAAGCATTTGTGGGACAAATGACAAAAGGCAAAAATGGACCAAATAAGGACCAAATTTTCGGCCATAATAAGAGCACATAAGACGCTCTTTTGTCTTATGTTGATGTTGGTTATTGTGTGATTGTGACACATCACACTAGCCTTTACATGCTACATCTTACACCTAGGCTTCCTACACTATACAAACAAGTAAAAACAAAAGGGCAAGATTCCCCCTTTGCTTATGCCAACCGGTTTTGGCTCCTTAAATGGGCAAAAAGTTTGCTCATTTTTGGGTCTCTAGTTTTACTTGTTTTTCCTCTCAAGCTTTTCTTCACATGCAATTGCTTAAATCTCTCTAAAATACTAATACACTCATCATATATTACTAGAGGTAGTAATGAAAGAACATTAGTATTATTAAGGAAATATTTCTACTATATATCTAGTTAATATTAGTAGGAATTTTTGGGATTAATCTTGGGTGCATTTATTGGAGTGGCTTCTATACTTGGAGTCTTAGGAGGATCATCCATCATATTTAGCTCAAAAACAAGTGAATTAAGGTGACCTTACTTGTGCCCATATTTTCGAAATACATAACAATGTAAGGAACATTGTTCTTCTTATAAATCTTTCATTTTGTTATGCATGCACTAGATCTAAAGAACATATAATTAACAAGTTAATTAGTTCACTATTAGAGGAGTCTAATAATAGGTATATGAACCTAACAAGTGGTATCAGAGCATAAGGATGTTGCATGCATAATCGGTTATTGTTTTTCCGAGTTAAAAGGTTAACATATAAAACTAAAAATTTGTGATTTATAAGTATAAGCCACGAAATCACCATGCATATTATATATTCTGGTCCTAAAATATTTTTAGGTCATTTTTATGATTTATGGAAATTTATTGCTCATTTTAAGGATTTTTGGTCATTAAATTACATTTTTATGACTAAAATAGGAATTGAAATGCTAAAAATAGTTAAACTTCGTTTCTGACCTTGGAAATTTTATATGACCTCACATGCATATTTTAAAAGTTGTGTGTAAAAGGACGTGTTAACTTGTTTAATATTGCATGATTTATGATTTTTATGATATAAAAATGGATTAAAAGAGGTAAAATGGTTAAAAATAGTAACATCTCGAACTAAGACATGATCTTTTAATTTGATGTCACATGCATGATTTACAGAGTGTATGTAAATTACTAGATCAAAAGATCTTCTTTAGCATAATTTATGGATTTTTGAGTAAAAATGGCATAAATAGTGACTATTTTAGTAAAAATTGGCTAGAACGTATTGCATGGCTTAAGAAAATTATTTAAAGTTGCATTAATTTCCCACTAATCAGATCTAAAGTTGTAAAAATTATTGGTTTCATTTTCGGATACTTTATGAATTTAATGAGATAAAACCGATAAAATGCAACTATATTTTCTCAAAATAAATTCAAAAATTTTAACCATGATTTTTGACATTATGAGTGTCATAGATTTATTCCAGAATGTTCAAAAATTTAAAATTCAAATTTTGAAATCTTTATGATTTAATGTGGATTTATTTCCTAAATATTATGATTTTAAGGTAAAAAATGAGTATAAAATTAAATCAAGTTGAATTATTGTCAAAAATTTAGTGATGACTGATTTTTGAGTCCTAAAATGTGTTTGGATAATTAACTTGAGCTTAGATGTGATTTAAGTGTTAATTAGTGATTTTAAAAGGTTATTATCACGCATTTCCATGAAACCGGGTTATATGTACGACGTAAGTTAAATAGGGCGATTTGGCACATGATTTTGCATGATAGGTACATATTATAATGCTGCATATTTCAATTGTTGAATGTCTTTTATTTATATAATTTTGAATTATGTAATTTTATCTTAGTATGACCTTAGATTTAATCAATATTACCCGTAATGAAAGGGAATATTGATTCGGTTGTAATTTAATGTGATCTCGTATCACTTTTATTTTTATTCCATTAAGTTTTCCATTTTACAAATGTATAATAGGAATAGTTTTGTATTTTTATTATTATTTGTAATTGTGGAGCATCTTCAAAGACGGTGCTATTCGGAAAGGTGATCCGACGAAGACGGTGTCTTGGGAGGCGTGCCATTTGAAGATACAAGGGACCAAAGGAGTTGGTTTCCGAATATGTAATAGATTATTTGATTTTCTATTTTTAGGAAGGCCATACTAGGAATTTTATTTATTGCTTTGCATTTCTTTTAATATGTTACATGCATTGCCAAATCGCCATAACACACATGCATATCATATCGAGTCATCGACCGTGTCAATTATAATTATCGTAGTTCACCGCTTTAGTTCACTTAAAACGTGATAGATAATAAATTGACAAGACCTCTCACATATAATAATTGAGAAATAGCCTTACCAAAAAGTAAAAACCCATGAAGTACCAATTTCACAAGGGAGTTAATCCGGCTTCACCGTAATACAAACCTTGTTACGTTGGCGAAGTGGGGTAGTAAAAAGTTATTACATCGAAATTTGGATTGAGCTCAACGGAAGTATTGTTGACCGTAGTCGCAAGTGTTCCGGGCTAAAGATGAAAATTAGAGTAATTTTTATCGACCGAGAGTTCTAAAAGTAGAATCGATTAAAGAGTTAATCCACCGAGTTATATTAATAAGGGATGAATCGGCTCACCGTGCCCGAGTTGATATGAATTTGGATCTCGGAATCATTTATGTAGTTGGGTGGAGGTCATTATATAAATGCAATACTTGTAGTTAAATTTACAAGTATTATTAAAACGATAGATGATAATTAATTCCTTCATTTCCTATTTTGTAGTCAAATTTATTTTATCAATCGCAATGGCAACTCCAATCACGTCCGCATCCACTAGTTCTGCCACACTTACCAATGTGTCATGGCTCCGATCCTTCATGGATCGATGTAAGTTAGAAAAGAATGGGTCCGATTTCGCCGATTGGGACGCGCAACTTCGCTTGGCCGTGCAAGGTGACGACAAGCTTCGTTACCTTACCGAGGCATCTCCCACCGAAATTACTACTAGGTCCACCCCCGCAGCTAGGCAAACCTATGAGGTTTACCAAAGGGAGTCGGCCGCCATCAAAAATGTGTTGATCTTTGCTATGGAGGCCGAACTCCAGCGAAGTGCTATAAAGATTAGCACCGCTCATGAGATCTATATGAAGCTTGTGAACATGTTTTCACGAGCTCCTAGGGTCATTCAATCTGAGGCGGCTTCCGTATTCTTTGATCTTAACATCAAAGAGGGCCAAAAGGTGAGCCCTCATGTGCTCAAGTTGATGGAGCATGTTGAGACCTTGAAAATGCATAAGGTGGAAATTCCTAATGAACTCGTAATTGATCGAATTCTTCATTCCCTTAGCAAAATCAAAGCATATGTTCAATTCCGGGTGAATTTTAATATGCAAGATAAGAAAGTTTCCCTTGATGAGTTGCACAAAATGCTTGTGCAAGCTGAAAGGGATATGGGGCTAAGTGTTAGCACCACCAAAGATGTGCTCAATGTCAATCATAAGAGCAAAGGAACTTTCAAGAAGAGCGGGAAAAAGGGAAAGAAGCGAACTCCCAACAGGAACATAGCTAAGACTTATGAAGCAAGCTCCTCCAAGCCTAAGTACAGTGCCCCCTCCGGGGACAAGTGCCACTATTGTTGTGGTGTTGGACATTGGAGAAGAAATTGTTCCAAATACCTTGGCGACATCAAAGCTGGAAAGGTTATTCCAGTAGGTATATAACTATTCCTATCTTTTATGTTTCAATCTCAATTAGTATGTGATACAAGTTGTGATGATTACCCTTTTTATTGTAAATAGGGCCCCCTCCTAGCAAGGACAAAGGCAAGGAGAAGCAAGCCTAGAGGATCATGAGGGAAGCTAGAGTAGCCGACCATGGTGATGGATCAATGGAAGCTTGGCTTTTATTTGCTTTGTCTTTAATTTTATGATGTATTTCATGTTTTAGAACTATTTTGATTTCCTTGTGTGACTTGGAAATTGGTTTGTATCTTTTAAACACGGGTTGTATTTTGGATATTAGTGATTTGGTTTTCAACCCAAATCACTTGTTTTATTATGTTATTTGTTCTAAAATCATCATCATAAATTACTTGCGTAGAGAAACATTAGATAAACAACTCAAATTGATCAAATAGACGATTATGATGATGGGATCATTATATGTCCATAAGCTATGAATCTGATTCTCCTTATGTCTTTGTTACTTAAAGTAACAACTTACTTATGTAAGATCAATTAAAGTTGTAATGAGTTTCTGAACTCATCAAGTAGGGAATTTACGATACCATATGGACACATTATTCTAAACGGATGGTCAACCTTGAGATACCTAGAATAGAGAGTCTATTAAACCAGATTATATGGATCAGACTGTCATATAATATTATCAAGCTGCCATGTTAGGATGGCCTTTTCAAAGCTAATACATTATCTTGGATAACTCCTAATACTCCGTTAAGTATACATGTTTGTAACTCACAAAGCTATCTCTCAAGAAGATAGATGTATTTCTGAGAGATAGAGTGGGAGTAGAATGTATCGTCACAAACATCTCTTATAGTTGAAATGTTACTTTGTGAAAGTAATAGAATTATAGAGTGGGAGTTGGTATTGAACTATTATCTATAAAGATAGTATGAGAGCATAGTTCAGTGGGAGTCTATCGCACATGTCTTAGTGTTTAAAAATATTACTTTGTGAAAGTGATAGTATCATGACCTTATTACATACGAGCCGAAGCATTACAATCCGAAAATTGTTGCTCATGAGAAGATTTACTTTAAAGTGAGGGTCTCTTTAAAAGTAAATAGAGCTTTAGAGTACACAAATGCATAAGATTTACATGAAGATGTTGATCAAGATAAATTGTGTTAGGAATTGCCACATTTCATTTTAATGAAGAATGGCAAATATAATTCGCTTTTCTAAAATGGGAATTTAGAGAAGGAAGTGTTTGAAACACAAAATATTAGATGAAGATCTAAGAATTCTAATATATTATGTGTAGCTTTCTTAAGTGATCTTAGAATGATCTTAAGCAAGCATTAAAGGATTATACTTTTCGTTCATGTGATTATAGTGAATTGTTTCATTCACATGATTGAAGAATCATGATATACATGAAGTTAAGTGGGAGCTAGAATTGTTTCTCTATGTCTTATATGTTGATAACATATTACTTATTGAGAATTATGTACCAATGTTCTCTTCTGGCAAGAGTAATTGGGACACTTAGAATGGGATGCAAAGTATTCTAGATTTTGAATCTATGTGAGAGAATATTGGCATAGAGTTGAGAATCTTATGAGGATAAGATATTTCACATCTGTTGTACAACAACAAAGTTGAATGGCTTATTCATGATGATGAAAGTGGAATTACTATGATGGAATCATAGTCGTTCACTGAACCCATTAAGTTGTTGATTACATGAAATCGATTGCTAATGTTTCCGCCATTAGAACGATTATGTATGCCAACAGACGCACGTGCTGTGATGTACCATATGCTAGCTACATTATAAGTCAATAATAAGTTAATTCATAAAATGGGCTTGTAAAAGCCTTAAAGTACAATTGATGACTTGTACACATGTTTGGATGATAAACTAAGTTAGGTGTTGAAGGGTTGCACAAACTTTAGTTTCCAAGTTTAAAAGGATTTGATGAAATCCTAAGCTAATGTTATTGACTAAGAAGTAAGAAACTAAGAAAAGTGTTTTAGTTTCACGCATTGAAAATTCTACAAAAAAGATTCTAAGTAAATAGTGATTAAATGGTCAACGTAGGGATTAAGGGTGAATCCCTCTACAAATGACTTTATCACAAGTTATGCGGTGGGAGCTTCTTTCAAGTTAAAGAGCTCAGGTCTAGTATGAAGTCTAGTCATATACTTAGCGAAATTCATGTCATTAGAGATAACATTGAATGGAAGGAAATAGCAATTAATAAAGTTGGAATATATGGATATCGGGTATATCCACTTGCCAAGCTTGTATTGCATTTTACTAGTGTTATAATACACTAAAGATTATAAAATATGAAGTAGTAATAGTGTATTGACTGTTTATATGTGATAATCACATTTATCGTTTGAGTTTTATTAAATTCACCCGCTACCTTGTCGTATCCGAATGGGTCGTAGAGACAAATTGAACCCCATTAAAGTGAACTGGATTGACATGGTATTTGCCCCTAGTTACTTATATGAGGTGACGTCTCAAAGTGACTAGAGTGTGATGCGATTGATGGCAAGTTCAAGTGCCATAGAGTCATATGGGATGACTAGTCGATCACATAGGCAGACTGTATGGGACAATCTGTCGGGCAGTGACCGCTTATAGAGTTATGGTAATTCATTAAGCCTGGTCGTGGTAAGAGCTACTATAGTATTCTTATGAGTCAATTCTTTTGACTAGAGACTATTCGCCCAAGTTGGCACAACTTCTGATTAGCTTTGATTTATACTCTACGATTTCGTAAATGAGGTCAAACTGGGTATATTTTGGGTTATGATGGACTGTGGCTGAACGAAGGGAATAGGGCGATAGGAATTATCCACCCCTTGTCAGGGTTGTTTGAAATCTCAAGGCCACTTGAGGAGTAGTTAACTGGAAATGCGTGGCCACGCTCGGAAGGTATCTCTGATAGATAATTCCGGTCAGACAGTTAATTTCCAGATCGAGAAAACCACTCAAGATATGATCAAATGTAATTACGACCTGCAAGACACCTTGCATTGAGTGGGAGATTGTAATAGGACAAGAGAATTGGTGACGCACACTTGTCGAGGACAAGTGGGAGATTGTTGGGAAATGTGTCCTCAACAATAGTGCGATCACATGATTTAAATATCATTATTAAATCTCATACTAAGAATACGTGAGGGATGATTCTTTATACAATGATCGACCGTCATTAATCGGTAATGATTGGCTAACTAGAGTTTGACATTACTGTCGTGTGACGGTGGTGGTCAGTTGATCCCTTTAGGTCACACCTATAGGATGAGGCCCAAATAGATATTTAATTAATTGTATGCGATACGAATTAATTAATTCCTTAATTATGGGAGTGCAATTTTGCGTCTTATTGTAATGTGATTAAATAAGATTAAATTTAGTAATTAAGTGTTATATTACTAAATTTGTTGAGGTATTATATAAGTTTTGAGGTAGAGGTAATTAGTTATTTAAAGTTACAAGAAGTTGTAATTTTAACTAACTAGTAATTATGGGACCCATTATATGATGATATAATGGTAGTATACTACTCAAAAAGTGGAGTGTATATTATAATATTATTTGTAATATTTAAGTGTTAAATGATTACATTAATAATTAAATATGTAAGATAGTTAAACATATGACTTATAAGCATTTGTGGGACAAATGACAAAAGGCAAAAATGGACCAAATAAGGACCAAATTTTCGGCCATAATAAGAGCACATAAGATGCTCTTTTGTCTTATGTTGATGTTGGTTATTGTGTGATTGTGACACATCACACTAGCCTTTACATGCTACATCTTACACCTAGGCTTCCTACACTATACAAACAAGTAAAAACAAAAGGGCAAGATTCCCCCTTTGCTTATGCCAACCGGTTTTGACTCCTTAAGTGGGCAAAAATTTTGCTTATTTTTGGGTCTCTAGTTTTACTTGTTTTTCCTCTCAAGATTTTCTTCACATGAAATTGCTTAAATCTCTCTAAAATACTAATACACTCATCATATATTACTAGAGGTAGTAATGCAAGAACATTAGTATTATTAAGGAAATATTTCTACTATATATCTAGTTAATATTAGTAGGAATTTTTGGGATTAATCTTGGGTGTAATTTATTGGAGTGGGTTCTATACTTGGAGTCTTAGGAGGATTATCCATCATATTTAGCTCAAGAACAAGTGAAGGAAGGTGACCTTACTTGTGCCCATATTTTCGAAATACATAACAATGTAAGGAACATTGTTCTTCTTATAAATCTTTCATTTTGTTATGCATGCACTAGATCTAAAGAACATATAATTAACAAGTTAATTAGTTCACTATTAGAGGAGTCTAATAATAGGTATATGAACCTAACATTAATTTTCCAGGATATTGTCAACTTGCACAACAGACATGCTGCTTCCCCTAGATGCCTCTTTAAAATTGATCTTCAAAAAGCCTATGATACTGTGGAATGGGATTTTGTTGAACAACTATTCAATGCATTAAGATTTCCTGCTGGTTTCACTCAGAATGTGATGAGTTGTGTCAAATCCACCTCTTTCTCCCTCTGCCTCAATGATAACAGTTTTGGCTATTTTAAGGGCAAGAGAGGATTGAGACAAGGGGACCATATTTCCCTCTTATATTTATTATGTTCATGGATTATCATACCATAATGATCAACTATGCTACTGATAGATGGCCTTTTCAATACCATCCACTCTCTAAGAGCACCAAGTTTAATCATCTCATGTTTGCAGATGACCTGCTGTTGTTCTGTAAAGGCGATGCTCAGTCTATCATGCTTTGAATAAGGGCAATCTCATCATTCTCAAAAGCTTCGGGGATCACAATGAATAATTTCCGGTCATAAGTGTACTTTAATGGAGTTTCTCAGGTGCCAAAAGATGATATCAGACAGGCCATAGGGTTCATAGAAGGAACCATGTCATGCAGGTATTTGGGTCTTCACATCCAAGCTGAAAGACTCACCAAAACTGAATGCAATTTCTTGGTTTGAAAGATGATTAATAGAATAAGAGATTTGGAAGCCAGAAAGCTATCTTATGCTGGTAAGCTTGTTCTACATCTTCTTAATCCCTAAAAGTATGATTAAAAGATTGGAAGCAATTTGTAGGAATTATCTATGGGATTGGAGCCCTGGCTATCACAGAGTACCACTTATTGCTTGAGATAAAGTCACTATACGTAAGCTGGAAGGTGGGTTGGGAATTAAAAAAGCAGATGTATAAAATACTACAACTGTGGCAAAACTAGTGGATTAGATATATAACAAAGCTGACAGATTATAGATAAGATGGATCACTCGAGTTTATCTCAAGAATGGAGACTGGCATACTTATATGCCCCCATCTCATACTTCCTGGTCCTGGAAATGTGTCTGTAAAGTTATGGAGATTATGAAGAATGGCTACTATAACAATCAATGGACTCATGTTGCTAAAGGCTATACCATTAAGAGTGGATATGAGTGGCCAAGGCTCAAACAACCACAACAGGATTAGTATCATCTTATTTGGTGTAATACAAGTACATTTTTGGGACCCAAATGTACCTTGGATTGCGTGAGAGGACCATCGGACGAGATAAGATGTACTCGAGAGTGAAAGTATGACCGTAGACTAGGCCGAGTGAGACCGGGACTAGACCTAGTGTGGCAGTAATGGACTGAGTAAGGCGTTTACCTGGTGATGTGGTTGCGATGTCATCGGGTCACATTCAATCAAAACACATTTATAATACTCAACAAACAACTAGTTAGCGGTAAGTCGAGGTCGATCCATGGGATGGTGTGCTTTGGGTTCTAAGCCTATCCATCTCAATATATGCTAGTGTCACAATTTGGTTGGGTTTGTAGTTGTGTTCTAGACTAATAAAAGCAATAAAGTAAAACAAGCAATAAAAGAAAGGATGTAAACAATTGATTAAAAGTGCTAGGATATCATGGGGTCATAGGGGATTCATGGTGTTGATCATACAAACATGTTTACAAAATTAAGCAAGCAATTAGTGTTGTGGAGGAACCGAGTTGGTTTATGTCTTACGGTTCATAGGAAGAGTTGGGTCCCGGAGCCGAATCGATTAGATTGTACAACACCTACAAGTCGACTTACTTTCCTCCTATTCAACTTCTATGCATGGTCTAACAAGACTCGAGTTGGTTTATATCTTACAAGTCAAGTTGGGTAGATAAAAGATGGTAAAAATGCAAGGATTCATAGGCTTAGCATTTCATCAAACATAACATGTGCATAAAGTTGACATCACAACAAGCAAGCAATTTGATTATGAAAACATATTAGATTAAGCATGAATCAATCCCATGTTGGTTTCCCCTAATTACCCACTAATCCTAGCTAAGATACTACTCACTCATTATCATGGGAAACATGTTATTAATGGTGTCAATCATCACAACAAGTATAACCATGATAATAGAATGAAGAAATGAACAATAAAGATTAAATAGTAAAGGAATTATACCAAACTTGAGATGATCCAAATAATAAAGCAAAGAATAATAGAAGAAACTTGATTGATTGATGAAGGGTTGTCAATCCTCCAATAATAAACCCAATAATCTTCAATTACCCAATAATAAACTTGAATAATAAACTTGAACAATAATTAAGGAGAGATTAATGTGAGATTTGTAGAAAGATTAAGGAGTAATCTATTCTAATCTACTCCTAATCTAATCTAAGGAAGGATTTGTTCTAGCTAAGAGAGATCCCTCCTAATCTCCCTCTAATCCTCCTCTCCTTTGATTATTACTAGTGGGGTATTTATAGTAGGGATTCATTAGGTTAACTAAGGCTAAATTAGTAATTACACTTTTTAGTTTAGAGCAGGGAAACGCTAGTCTTTTTGGAAGGATGGGCATCTTTCATGGAGGAAGAAGAAACGAAATTTGCTGTAAGGGAATCCGGGCGTCCGAGGAAGAAGACAGGCGGATTGTTGAGGTGGAGCACGGGCATCTTTGTGGGAATCCGCTCGGATTCTTTGGAGGAATCCGGGCGTCTTTATTGCTAGGACGCACGGGTTGTCACTGCGGGACGGGCGTCTTGTGGGTAAGCCGCTCGGATTCTGTGGCAGCATCCAATTTCTTCACTTCCCTTTTTATTCTTGCGGGATTGGTCTTTAGTTCTTGCTTCCTCTTCATACTAGTCCATCAAACATCGTCAAATAGCTTCCGAATAGGCACGAAAGACGGGAATTTCCGTCTTATTATCCTCTTTCCTACAAAACATATGAAATGCGGTAGAAAAGCAAATAGGAAGGTTTTGACGGATAAAATGGCTAAGTAATGTTATAATAGTATGAAAAACAGGCTCAATTAGGGGACTAAATATGCTCAAATAATGGTCACATCACCCGGTCAAGTGGGTGCCACTCGACCGAGTGGCCTGACACTCGATCGAGTAATCTGACACTCGATCGAGTAGGTGGCACTCGACCGAGTGAGGGACACTCGATCAAGTGGACTCGGACTTGGTTGAGTGACACTGAATCAGAAAAACGGGATAAGAAATCTTAAACTTCATCCTTATTCATTCTATCGTATCCATTCTCACTCTAAATCCTCTCCCTTCCCTCTAAACCTCCATAAACACCTTCTTCCATGGATTCTAGCTTTCTTTAAGGGAATCTCTTACTTTGTTCATCATCATCAACACTTGTAAGTCGATTTCCACTCATCCTTGTTTAAGTCTTAATCCTAATTTTGGGGGTTTTCACTTGAGTTAATTAGTTAGTAATTAGCATGTGTAATATAGGTAATTAGTGGGTAATAATAAGGGTTTTGTTTTGTATAATAGTGTAGGATGTATTGGTGATGGTATTACATGGTTTGTTTAGGAATAAGACGGTCTTGCGAGACGAAATTGTATGGGATCCGAGTAGCTTATGAAAAATGCTAAGAGGCAGGTTTATCCTACCCAGTTTCAATATTTTGTGTGCATACTTGTGTGTCTTTCATCATCATTTCATGTGTGAGTCGATTTGGATGTCATGTTGGTATTCGAGGAAATTTGATCTATGATATGTTGGGATTGAATTCATGAGGAGTCATATAATTGGTGTTGTATTGCATTTTCCATGTGTGGTTATTGTTGTGTTGTATTGGAGATTATTGGTGGTGTTACTTGGTTGTTGGGAGACGTAAGTTAGTTGGGAAACCGTCTTACGCTCGGGTCACTTCTTAGAGCTTCCCACTCCAAGAGGGATGTGCACATTAATGGCTTGAGTCAGGAGGGACTCGTGTGGGTGAGACACGGCGTCTGGCAGGGGATCCGGTTGATTTCCGGACCCGGTACGTTTTGGCATGTCCCGGTACTTTATGGTGAGATGTGGTGTCATGGACGTTTCCCTGGCATCGGTGGTTATGGGTATGTCTTGGCATGTCCCGGTGCCGACATGGTAATTGTATTTCATCTACATTTTTGCATGTTTCATATTTACTTACTATGTTGTGTCTCATATTAAAGTATCGAAACTGCCGTGTTGTGTGTCTGTGTAATTGTCACCTATTTCTGGGGTGGCCTGTGTCGATCCATATAATATTTACGATCATTTGGGGAGCAGGTTGAGTACAGGTTGAGTTGGTGTCACATGTGTCTGTGTAATTGTCACCCTTTAGCCTCGTGAACATGGTGAGCTTGGCCTTTGAGAGGATGACTAAGTCCGATAAATGCTCTTTTGATTGCGGTGCTTTGGTGACTAGGTTAGCTAAGAACCTATTAGACTATGATCCTGGAGAGATTGATAGGCCGATGAGTACAAAGGTGCCCTACTTTGACATCCCCTACATGAAGGGTATGTTTTGGCTCACGGATAGGAAGGATAAGGTTGGCTATTCATGGAAGGTAAATATTGACTTGTTTATGAAACTTCTCGCGCCGGGAGGTTGCCCGAGACCACCTATTTGCCCGAAAAGACCCCACCTCATCCTCCAGCCTGGACTTATTTCTTCCCAAGTGAGCTTACTTATACCCTTAATGGTGAAGGGGTAGGACGGGATCCGACTCCGCCACTTCTTCCCGACCCTCCTAGGACTTCTTCACATGCTTCATCGTCCTCCTATGTGCCCATGCCTTCGCTGCTCCTTGATCGCCCTAGGCACTCTACTTATGCCCCGTCATCTTCTTATATGCACGAGTCTTAACCACTTCACGACCCACCTAGACATTCCATGAATATGCCACATTACACCGAGGGATATACCCAACCTCCGCCGACCGATGATCACCAATACCCCATGGTGGACCTTATTCAGAGGGTGAACCACTCCTTAGTCCTAAGGGACATGCATGAGTTCACCTACAACCAAGGTATAAGACCCACTCAATGCCCTAGCTTTTGGTCCGGGGATGGTAACACTTCGGGGCTCTTCAAAGCTTATGGTATCCAACCCTCGGATTGGAATACTAGGATCCCTCACGGTGAGGGGCACTTGCTTACTCCTTGGGAGGGACCTCATTATGCCACCGGGAGCTTCTTTAGCGATGCTTATCAAGGAGGTGTGGGTGGTTTCTACCAAGAGAATGTGGGTGGTGGCTACCAATAGAATTTGGGTGATACCTACCAAGGGGACGGGATAGTACCTACCAAGGGGAAGTGGGTGTTGTCTCCCAAGAGGGTGGGGTGGTGTTTTCTATGGGAGTGGGAGTGGAGGAGAGGATCGAGTTGGCCACCGGGACTTATGGAGTATCATGGCCGCTATGTTAACGCGATAGTGGAAGATATGACGATGGACACCTCGGACGAGACAAGGAGTGAGGAGCTTAGCACCGGGAGGAAGGATTCGCTGGTAAACAATGAAGGAGCCATAGTCCGGTGGGTTAAGAGTCTTGTTAAGAGGAGAATGTCCTCTTCTTAGTCTTGTTTGCTTTGAATAAACTTGTTTGAAAATAGTGTCGGTTTGACACTGGAACTATTTATTTTGGATGTTGTAATTATGGCCATAAGGCCTAAAATTTGCTTGTTTTAGGATGTTGGATGGTGTGGTAATCACCATCGTAACTTATTTTACACTTATGTATGAAATTAGACGAGTTTGGAAGCATGGAACTCTCGAAAAGTTTATGCCCAACCTTCACTCGATCGAGTGCTTGCTTCACTCGATCGAGTGCCCGTTTGGTATGATTTTGCTTGTTTTCGGCCAATTATTTTATAGGTACCCCTATTTTGAGACCCTAATCCCCCCCCCAATGAGTGGATAACCATAGAAACATTGCATAATTGGTTTCCATGAATTGTTTACGTTTGACAATGTGCCTAGTATGATTATTTTAGCTTAGTGTATCATCCTTCAAATGGGTGATTAACACATAGTAATATGGCATGATTAAGTAGATAACAAAGATAAAATGATGAACTTGGATGATATGCATTAAATTTGTAATTATACTTGGTAAAATAAAGTGTATGTAGCGTCATGATAGTATAGAGTGTTGTCATATGACGAGTGATATATAATGATTTGCATGCATGTTTGAGTCTTTTATGGTTATAAGCGGGAATGATGGCATGAAACTGAGATAGAAATGAACACATATGTGATCATGTGGTGGACTTGACGCGGTACATAAGGGGAATTTTATGTACGGAAACGAGAAATGAGCATAATAGAAGAGTCTAATCAAGAAATAACTAGCCAAATTATGGCAAATGTTTTATAAAAATGATAGGTTTGATCATGGTAATATGAAATGATTATTTTATTGCGTATATATTATCATTTTGAATGTAATAGTGAGCAATATGTATGAATAGAATCACGAGCCGAATTTACCCATGAAATTAGAATGTAACTCTAGAGCATGACTTGTACTTTGACCATGTGGGGAAACGTAGTGCGAAAACCATATAGACGATATTATTATAGAATGGAATTAATTTTGGGGCTCACATATAGTAAGAAGTACACATTACTGATTAGCGGTGAACTTCGGGACGATGTTCTCTTTTAGAAGGAGTAATGTAACAATTAAGAAGTTAAAGAGTGAAACAAAGGGTATGAGAGCGACAATGTCAAGGGAACCTTGAGTCGGAAACGGTGGTATGTAAAAGAGTGAACATAAGGCTTGGGAAAAAAAAGAGGAGACTTTAGAGAATGGTGGCAAAAAGAGAGTAAGGCTAACTTTGCGGACGAATTTCATTTTAAGGGGGGAAGATTATAATACCCGTACCTTTTGGGCCCACAAATGCCCCTTGGATTGCGTAAGAGGACCATCAGACGAGATAAGATGTTCTCGAGAGTGAAATTATGACCGTACACTAGACCAAGTGATACCGGGACTAAACCTACTGTGGCAGTAATGAACTGAGTAAGGCGTTTAGTCGGTCGAGTGGCGAGTGGTCTGACACTCGATCGAGTGGTCTGACCCTCGATCGAGTGGGTGGCATTCAAACGAGTGAGTGACACTCGATCGAGTGGTCTCACACTCAGTCGAGTGGCATTGAATCAGAAAAACGGGATAAGAAATCTCAAAACTCATCCTTATTCATTCTATCTTATCCATTCTCACTCCAAATCCTCTCCTTTCTCTCTAAACCTCCATAAACACCTTCTTCCATGAATCAAATCTTGTTTTAGGGGAATCTCTCACCTTGTTTATCATGATCCACACTTGTAAGTCGATTTCCACTCATCCTTGTTTAAGACTTAATCCTAATTTTGGGGGTTTCACTTGGGTTAATTAGTTAGTAATTAGTACGTGTAATATGAGTAATTAGTGGGTAATAATAAGGGTTTTGTTTTGTATAATAGTGTAGGATGTATTGGTGATGGTGTTACATGGTTTGTTTAGGAATAAGACGGTCTTGGGAGATGGAATCGTGTGGGATTCAAGTAGCTTATGAAGAATGCTAAGAGGTAGGTTTATTCTATTCGGTTTCAATATTTTCTGTGCATACTTGTGTGTCTTTCATCATCATTTTATGTGAGTCGATTTGGATGTCATATTGGTATTTAAGGAAATTTGATCCATGATATGTTGGGATTGAATTCATGAGGAGTCATATAATTGGTATTGTATTGCATTTTCCATGTTTGGTTATTGTTGTGTTGTAATGGAGATTAGTGGTGGTGTTACTTGGTTGTGGAGGAGACATAAGATGGTTGGGAAACCGTCTTACACTCAGATCACCTCTTGGAGCTTCCCACTCCAAGAGGGATGTTCACATTAATGGCTTGAGTCAGAAGGGACTCGTGTGGGTGAGACACGACGTCTGACAGGGGATCCGGTTCGCTTCCGAACCCAGTACGTCTGGGCGTGTCTCGGTACCTTATGGTGAGATGTGGTGTCGTGGGCGTGTCCTTGGCACCGGTGGTAATTTTATTTCATCTACATTTTGGACTACCCAATATCTGTTGAATCTCCAACAAGCACCCGATGATTATCGGACTAGAACATGCTTAGGAATCGCTGCGTTTAATCGACAGTTTTGTATAACTATACGTCGGAAAACTCAAAACGATTTCAAAAACAAAACATTTTAAAACTTTTCAAAAGTACCTGGAGTGTTTTATGCATGACGACAGGGTCGCAATGACACTAACTAGATTCAAAACCGACAATGGAGCAAAAACCGACTCAAAAATTCAAATCCCGACTCCAACAACGAGTCAAACACAAAAAAACAAACATCACAAAGCTTCCATGTTAAGTATTCCTGGAATACTTGAATGGTCAAGTACAAATCATGCCATCCAAAACCTAGGTTAGAATAAATCATGATTTCAATTGCGTGATAGTGACAAGACAGCTCGAAGACCCGCGAAACGGCTCGCGCCTCTTCAAGTAGCCCATGCGGCCACGTCGCTCAAAACACACACAACCACCCATTTCTCGATAAATACTCCTGAAATGCCACCATTTGAAGGCACGCGAGTGTCCGCTCCCTCATCTCTCCTTTAAAATTCTCAACTCGACTTCTTAAGTCACAAACCGACACGTATTTTCGACCTACCGATCGAAAATACAAGACATACACATTATTTGGTACCGTCATCGTGCATTAAACCACTTGACCAACCATCACTAGACTAAACAAAACACTCTTTACATTGCTAAAACGGTTTTCAACCGAGTTTTCCGACCTAACAAGTTGTTACACTTTCATCGATTTCTCGTCTCAAACCTAGCATTTAAGTATGAGGGTGTAATAATCCTCTTCTTTCATGTCTTTTATCTGTTTTATGACTTAACATGCTAAAACTTGCATTACATGGTCCAAAATACGGATGGAATGAGCCAAAACCGAGTTATGACCGAAAGCAGAAGACCCTAAACACCACTAGGTACCCCGCGCCTCAATGAGGTGTCCTGGTCAAAACTCAAACGTGTTTGAGTTCATTCTTTCCATTTTTCATTTTATTTTACAACCGATTTTTACCATTTCAAATCGATTTTATGATGAATCTTTTTAACCATAAAACATTTTCACCCTTGGTTCCTTATACCATGACGGTTTAATCCGTGTTTCGGTGATAATATTTGGTTAATTACATTTTAAAAGGTATTTTAAAACCTTTTATTTCATTTGTTTACATTTCAAAACCAACATATTAGTCATAAATGCAAAGTCATCCTTGGTTCTATATACCATGTCGGTTTAAACCCGAGTACGATGATAAACATTGACTAATTACAAACAAATGAATTTAATACAATTAGCTCATAATCATTTTTCAAAACTATTCATGTCAAGCTTGCAAAATCGAACCCGACATCGAATATTGTCTATACAATGATGATTATTAAAGTCCAGTTCCTTACATTAACACAAAAGCGGTCTAAACGACCTTTTCAAACAAAGACGAGTTCAAACATCCTCTTTACAAACCATTTTACAAAACATTTTCAACAGGCAGAAGACATCCCCTTGGATCATCTGCTGCCCCGCGCCTATACAGGCCAACTATTTTCCAGTTTTTAAACCAGGACAAGTATGCTTGCATTGCCTGACGGCTCGCGCCTCAATAGGTCGCCTGATGTAGACCCTACTTCTTTTCCAGCACCCTCTAGGATGATCCTGACTTCGGTTAACCCGAATACAGGAAGGACCAGATAACAAACCTGCCCCTTTTACATCATATTTGCAAAATGCCTTTCTAAGACAAATGGATCACGTTATGCACCATAAACCTAAATCGGTAAATGGATGCTTAATTTCCTTCTTGCATGCAAATTAGCATTAAATCCAACTTGACATCAATTACTTGATACTTGGATAAACAACCGACATAGAAAGCTCACATGTTAGGTTCAAATTTGTGGATGCGCATTCATGCATTTACCCGTTTTATCAACTTTTGCATGTAACCAACCAAGATCGATCAGTAGAGGCCGCTACCGCAGGCGGGATTGGGTGTCCGATTAAAGGGCTTCCCAATACGTACCTTCACCTCTTACTCAGAAACTTTGGATGGTGGACGACCTTATCCAGGGCGTATGAGAGTTATTCTAGAGATAGGATGCTAAAAGGGACGACTCCTTATCTTTAGTACCTATGTCAAACACCGCTTTTTCCTTGGTTGACCTAGGTAATAAGTGGATTCAAACGGGTTCCAAGCATCCCACAAATGCTTGGTAGCGACTCCTTCGAGACCCTTGCCGAGATGAAACCGACCGATCTTAAACGATCTGGTCGAAAGCAGTTTTTATGCCACTGAGCGTGGCTTTCAAAAGACCGATGCACGTCCACAGATCGGCTGGGCGTTGTAGGTGGGCCCATGTCCACAGATTGGCGACTCCGCTGGGGAAAACTAGGACACTTGTGTCTTTGTGATCCCTAGATGGTGAGACTCGAACGAGGTCTTGGTTGAAATGCATTAATTGATATTACGGTCAAAAGTCGGGTTCCTTGTCCGGGCCCACAACCTAAGCTTTTTCGACCAATTGGTTCGTCCCGTCAGCGTGAGTTTTCTCATCCCCGTGTTTCAAATCCCGATTACGTCAAGCATACCGTTGACGTTACACATTTCTGTTTCGTTAAAGAGCTTTCATTTCCTTCGTGCACGAGGCTAGGGCACCCTCCTTAGACATTTATTTGGATTGGTATCCCTCTCAAAAATCGGAGTTTGATCGCTTGGTGTGTAACCCACCCTTTTAAGCCAAAACCCGTGTCAGCAATATGCATAATATAATGAACTGCGAGTGCTTATGTGTTATGTGATCATAAGTCCTTCCGTGTCACTTCAAACTTTCAGAACTCCTTTTTGCGCCGTTATAATGGCCATTTCAAATCTCGGTCTTTCGCTGACCGTTATATTTCGAAAAAAAACACGCCTTTTTAGGCCGTCGTAATGACGATTTTCAAACCTGGTTTTCTACAACTATTTCAAAAAAGCACGCCTTTTTAGGCCGTCGTAATGAGGATTTTCAAACCCGGTTTTCTATAACCACTTCAAAAAAGACGCCTTTTTAGGCCGTCGTAATGACGATTTTCAAACCCGGTTTTCTATAACCACCTAAAAAAACATGCCTTTTTAGGCCGTCGTAATGACGATTTTCAAACCCGGTTTTCTATTTAACCATTTCAAAAAAGCACGCCTTTTTAGGCCGTCTTAATGACGATTTTCAAACCCGGTTTTCTATAGCCATTTCAAAAAGCACGCCTTTTTAGGCCGTCATAATACGATTTTCAAACCCGGTTTTCTACAATCATTTCAAAAAAAAAGCACGGCTTTTTAGGCCGTCGTAATGACGATTTTCAAACCCGGTTTTCTACAACCATTTCAAAAAGCATGCCTTTTTAGGCCGTCGTAATGACCATTTTGAAACCCGGTTTTCTACAACCATTTTAAAGAGCACGCCTTCTTAGGCCGTCGTAATGACGATTTCAAACCCGGTTTTCACAACCGCTTCAAAAACACCTTTTTACGCCGATATAATCGCCGAGCCAAGACACGGATTTTAATCCATCTCGCGCGACACAATGGCTCTTTCAAAACCCGAAAATGACACACACCCTTTTTCGAGGCTTTTCAAATCCCGAGGATCATACACCGTCCCGGGGACCACAACCTTTTCAAACCTTTCAAAACTCGATTTTCAAAACATACGATTTTGGATTTCAAAAACCGTCTTTGGAAACAGCACATTGTTTTCAGAGCCACCACAACTCAAACTCAAACCGTCTTTTGAAAACAAACTTAAGACAACTTTTCAACTGACCGACTTTCGAAGGTTCCTACTCTTCGGAAGCCGTCCATAAAGCGACAAACGAATCTTTTTGAAAATATCTATTTTCGAAAATTCCAGTCCACCATTCCAATTCCATCTCGTATCTATCAAGTCGAAGCAAGCGTACTTATGGGTCTTTACTTATGAGTCGTCTCACCTCAAGACTCGTCCAACAGCATCGCGCCACTACGTTCGACGCGAGTCAAAATCCGGTCAACACCGTCACATTATAAATCGAGTCAGCGCCAAGGCACCACACACGGTTGCCCTCGTCTTGTCGAGTCTGAAGTGCCTTTCTGTCTTTTATGTTGTGTGCGTTTGGTCGTTAAACTGTGTCGAATTGGGATGTAACGTGAGCCATTTTCTGCCTCAGAGCCATGGTCCCGTCTTCAGCTTCGTCCAACAACAACTATGACAACAAAGATCTCATGACTGCTCAACTAGCCAGCCTACTCACCGCTGTTAAGGTCACCCTAGACCGTGTCGAGACCCGTATCGACACCTTGGAAAATAATGAAACCGGAGAACATAACACTCCGCCTTTCACTGAAACCGAGAAAAGGCTTAAGCTCTTGGAAGAACAACTCCTAGCCCGTGGTAACAACATCCACCTTGAGAACAATCGAAGATTCGAACCCGTTGGGGATCAACTACCCGAAAACTTTACCTTGACTGATGTACCCAATTTTAAGTGAGTGGAGGACCCGCTCAATCACATTCAGGCCTCTAAGGATTACATGTTTATCAAGGGGGTCAAGCAGGAACTTTTCACCTGGATCTTTCCATCATCCTTGGAACCAATTCCCCACCAATGGTACTATTCTCTCGACCCCAAGGGCATTACTACCTAGGACGAATTCGCCGTTGAATTGGCAAACAACATGCCGACAACGTCGAAATCCAAGCCAATACCCGCACCCTTGAGGTCCCAGCTCTGAATTCCTGACCCGTTGGAGGAGGGTAAGCACTCAATTGGTCAGTTAGCCGAGTGAGTCGACTCTGGTGGAGAAGTTTGTCAACAACCTCCGTCCAGTTTATGCCAACTTACTGAGATATCAAAACATCAAAACATTCCAGGACCTACAAATCCTCGGAACCCGCATTGAAGACGACCTCCACAAGGGCATTCTAGCCAAAACCACTGGTAGAGGCTATTAGGGATCTACATCAACCAGGTCTCGTCCTTATGGTCAAACAAACAAAATGGACGAGGTCAACCTCCTCGAACCAACTGAAGGAAATGTAGATTCATATACATACTAACATACTCATATATGTTAAAAATTAATTGTCATAAAATTAAAACGGATTTTATGCATGCAAACAATATAATGAAATAGAGAAGAAATCATATCCTTACATTGAATTTACGGTTCAAATGGGCACAAAAGAAATCTCCTTTTCTTTTGTTCTTGAGCTTTCCTTTAATGGAAGAACAAGATCCAAGTGTAGGATCTCTCCTTAGGATTTATACCCAAAGCTTAACTCTTAATCTAATTAATATTATAAGTACTAGTATAATATTAATCTTGTAGAAAAATTGAACCAAAAATATTTTGGTATTGCTCCTAAAACCGGGTAGGAGAATAGATAAGGAAGGATGAAATTTTTATCTCTCTAAAAATTATATTATCAAGTAAGAATGAATAATTATCTAACCACACACTTCATATGGTGAATGATAAAGATAATAAGTAAAAGAACTCCTTGTTCTTTCCAAGGGAGAACCGGGTAGGGTGGTGGGAAATGGCCTATGCATGGCCTTTGTGCTCTTACACAAAAGGCACTAGGTATGCATGCCTAAATTAGAGTAATTATCATTATGCTTACCACTAACTTAAACAAACACAATATTTGTTTAAACAACCTCCCATTTTTCGGCACATATGATAATATGAGATCCATATTATTTTTTGTCAAATGTCAATATGTCACATGTCATATGTGACATAAATTTGTTATGTATTTTTAACATATTAAAAATCAACGTATTAATAAAAATACGTCACATACAAAAATCGACTTAGTAATTTCATAATTACTTGTGCCAAAATATTTTACCAATTTATAAATCACAACAGATTGTATTTATAATAATTCATTCAATTCCGATTGTTTCTTTAAACAATAATTTCATCCGAGTAATGATACAATTCGATTACTCAGACCGTATCTCATTTAATCACATTTCAATTTGATACGTAAATTTTACTTCCAAAATCGTCCGTCAATTTTTCAAGTAATTTAATTAACTCGTAACATTATACGATTAATTAAATGATCAATTAAGAGTATTGCCCTATAGGTATGACCTAGGGGTCAATCGATCACCACCGTCACACGACAGTAATGTCAAACTCTAGTCAGCCAATCATTACCGATATATGTTGACCAGTTGACAGTAAAAATACTTCCCAATTGTATTCTTTAAAATGAGATTTAATAATGATATTTAAATCATGTGATCGCACTATTGTTGAGGACACATTTCCCAACACCAACCACAAAGAAAACTTAGCGTCCTCAAAGGGTATTCACAAACTTGGGAACAACCTATGCCAGTGCCTTAAAAAGACTCATGGACCAAGGGAAACTACAGCCAATTGGGCTCGCTCCGGACCCGTCCGAGGCCAAGAAAACCCGTTTCTGGAATCCCAATGCCTACTGCCAATACCACCAGAGTAAAGGTCATGACACGGAGGACTACTTTAAACTGTAGCACACCATTCAAGATATGATTGAGAAAGGGGAATTACCTTTACCTCCACCCACCAAACCAAACAACAAGATGAACCCCTTGAGAATCCATGCCAACTTTGATGACGAGCTAACCTTGGATTGCTTACACCACATCCTGCTGATTGATGACGAGGTGAACGCCTTGGAAAAGGAAACCCCGGACGGGATATTCGTGTTCAGCGCTGTAACCATGCTCAACATGTTCCAACAGGTTGAAGAAGCCATAGCGAGTCTCTCATAAAGGATTAACCGACTTGAGGATGCCTACCACCGGTTGATTTTCAACCCACCAACACCAACACCACGCCCAAAGGAGGGTCCACCAAGCACCCAAAACTCCCCTCATTAGAAAGAATTGCTCCGGCGACCCTTCTGGGATGCGCCCCACAATAATCAACCCCACAACAATCATAACCATAATAATAAAACTCACAAAAATTACCCCCACAAGAACTTCCTCTACAAAAAATACCCGCAGAGGAATGCCCCTCCAAGGTACCCTCGCGATCCCGAAATCAACGGTATCTGGAGAGACGACATAGAGGATGTCTACATTGTTCCAGGAAAGGGCAAACAAGCAAAAGAGATAGGTCATATTACCTGGTTCGGATGCCTCTACCAAAATACGAACAGTTCAACAACCATTCCAACAACGAATGACCAAATCGTCCCGGACGTGGACACTCAACCTAAGGTTCCCGAAAACTTGATCCTTAAATAACTGCAAAAGGCGAAGGCCGAAATTTCAATTTGGCAACTGATTTCTACATCCTTCGAACATCGGTAGGCTTTGCTACAAGCCTTGGGAAAGTTGACAGTTCCCTCTACCTCCTCTCCCTAAGAAGTGGTAGCACATATGACAAGGGATTTCCCTGACCTGAGCAACCGGGTCATCTTCTCTGACGAAGATATCCATCCATTCGGAGCTAACCATAACCTGGCCCTGTACATCACCATACAATGCTTCAAGAAGAATTTGCCTATGGTTCTAGTGGATGACGGATCCGCGGTCAATGTCATTCCCCTCAAGACGTCTCACAAACAGGATATCAAAGAAGCCGACTTGGTCCCGACTAATCAAGGAGTACGCGCTTATGACGGCACTCGTCGTAAAGTTGCGGGGCTCATCACCTTGACCATTACAATTGGACCCCTAGAAAGACAAGCCAGTTTTCAGGTGGTCGACATTGACGCCTCTTTCAACATGCTTCTGGGACGCCCCTGGATTCACGCCGCCAATGCCGTCACTTTGACCCTTCATCAGAAAATCAGGGTCCCTTTCAACGGGAAAACAATCACAATTTCCGCATCCCCGATCAAGGCAATCATGAAGAAGGGAATAGCCTCTCAAGTCATTGAGGAGAACGATAACGAAATATGGGGATTCCAAGCTGTGAATGCCCTAACCGATGAATCAGCATCCTTCGATTGTGACCCGTTCTCGAACCTCACAGTCAACCGCATTTTGATGCGCCGGGGTTATTTCCCGGGCCTACCTCTCAATCAGCTGAAGAGCACCATGCCTTCCTTGAAACAGTCCAAGGTCCTCAACATCCCCTTCGGGCTAGGCTATGAGCTAACCGATGAAGACATCCCGGAATAACTCTCCTAATATGGAAGTGCAAAAAACACAGAGTCGTCCTCCGTCCCTACCATTTGACTCTCAATGGATACTTCGTCCCCGAGGGAGGATCCGAGCTCTACAACGGCTTTCTTGAGCCAATCTATGACCCCGTAGCTAAGGTCAAATACTCGGGCATAGAGGTCGTTCAAGACTGCTACTTCATCCCCGACAACACCAAAGCTGCGTCAACCAAATCTGAGTCGACCCCATGCCTGGACGGGCAAGCCGTGAGTCTCCTCTTCGGAGAAGACAACATGAAGCACCTCAGCTATGAGGACATCATCAAAATATTTCTCAAAGATAACCAGTTCGATCCCACTGCCTTAATCTCTGATACTGACCCAGAGAAAGCTACACAAGGCTAGAGGAAGACTGACAAGTAGACCGACTGCCAAGGCCGCATTCTCAAGATCACGACTGGAGAAGGCCTTATGTTCAAAGAGGGAAATGAAGAAGAGTCTGAGTCTGAGTTAGAGTCAGATTCTGTCTTAGCTCCAAGTACTCCTGAGGTCCCGGTCAAAGTCCCCTTTCCACTGTTTTATCACAAACTTGTGGCTGCCTCAGAGGCTGGGTCAACTAGGGTCATCCCCACTCCCGCAGAGGGTAGCAACCTGAAGCTTGTTCCAGGGGCCACCTCCTCTGCCGTGTCACCTCTGACTGCCCATGAGATATCTGTCCTATCTGAGCTTTTCGCTCAAGTCGACTTAATGAATGCTAAGTTTGCTTATCACTCATCTCAATTTAACTGCAATGCCATTCTGAACGAATATGAGGAATTTGACTTGAGTGACTACCCACCTCACCTAACCAAATAACTTGACAAACGAGAAGATAGGACCCCAATCATTAAGGAGACCGAACCTATTAACGTAGGGACCGATAATACACCTCAAGAACTTAGGATAGGGACTACCCGTGACCCCTCGGAAAGACAACAGTTAATCGACCTCTTACACGAATACAAGGACATATTCACAAAGTCCTACAAAGACATGCCTGGGATCGACAGGGAGATTGCAGAACACAGGATACCCATTAAACCCGGAGCTAAGCCCGTGAAACAAAAGTTGCGCCGTATGCGCCACGAATGGGCCCTTAAAATAAAAAAAAGAGGTGGACAAACAGTTCAAAGCCGGATTCATCAAAGTTTCAGAATACTCTAACTGGGTGCCAACATAATTCCTGTACCTAAGAAAGAAGGGAGAATTCGGGTTTACGTCGACTTCAGGGACCTGAACAAAGCAAGTCCAAAAGATGACTTCCCTCTGCCACATGTTGACATCCTGGTCGATAACACCGCCGAGCACGCCCTATTATCATTCAAGGACGGGTATGCTGGGTACAACCAGATCAAAATTGCCGAGGAATACATGCACAAGACTACATTCACTACACAGTGGGGTAAATATTGCTACACTGTCATGCCCTTCGGTCTATTCAACGCCGGAGAAACTTATCAAAGAACCGCCACCACTCTCCTACATGATATGATGCACAAGGAAGTGGAGGTAAATGTCGATGACATGATCGTCAAATCAAAAGAGCGGGAAGACCACATCAACGCCCTTCGAAAATTCTTCGCTCGCCTTCGAAAATACAACATGAGACTCAATCCTCAGAAGTGTGCATTCGGGGTTACTTCCGGAAAACTCCTGTGACACGTCAAAGTTAAAGAGGCATTGAAATTGATCCTACCAAAATCAAAGCTCTTCAACAAATACCTTGGCCTAAGAACGAGAAAGAGATTCGAGGGTTTCTTGGTCAAGTCCAATACATCAGCCTCTTCATAACCAAGCTCACTATGATTTGTGAACCAATCTTCAAGAACCTTCGCGCCGCCGATCACACCGATTGGGACGACGACTGTCAAAAAGCGTTCAACAGGATAAAGGAAATCCTATCCAAACCTCCTGTCCTCATGCCACTTCAACAAGGAATTCCTTTATCCCTATACTTGACTGTCACCGATACAGCCGTGGGAGCAATGCTAGCACAAACAGTTGACGGCGAAGAACGAGCGATCTACTACATCAGCAAAAAGTTCATAGAATACGAAACAAGATATACCCAACTGGAAAAGACATGTCTTGCCCTGGTCTGGTCAACAAAGAAGCTGCGACATTACATGCTCAGCTACACGGTTCACATCTACTCCAAGATGGACCCGGTCAAGTACATCTTCGAAAAACCCGTACTAAACGGAAGGCTGTCTGGATGGACACTCATGCTATCCGAATTTGACCTCAAATTCGTACCCCTCAAGGTCATCAAGGGAAGGGCAGTCGCCGATTTCCTAGCAGAGAACCCCGTCAATGAGGATACAACGACCGACACATGGTCACTTCCTGACGAAAACATCCTTTGTGCCGACACTGATGCGTGGGACCTATACATCGATGGTGCATCATACCTGAGAGGCTTAGGGGTAGGAATCCTTCTAATATCACCGGAAGGAGAACATGTTCTGATCTCGGTTAAGCTGGACTTCGCCGTCACCAACAATGCCGCCAAATATGAAGCAACCATAACAATGGGCATCAAGAAATTGAGGGCCCAAGGCGATTCCTCACTCATCATCAATCAGGTGTCCGGATCATGGAAAATACGAAGAGACAACTTAGCACCCTACCGAGCAAAAATCAATCAAGAGGCCGAATTCTTCGACCAAGTCGACTACTTCCACTTGCCACGGGAGGAAAATCAATTTGTTGATGCCTTAGCAAAACTTGCGGCGCTCGTCAACATACCTGACAACATAACGTCAATGCCCCTATGTGTCGAGAGAAGGAGCGAGCCAGCTCATATCTGCGCCATCAACAATGACGAGGAGAGCCATGTCGAACCTTGGTACCAAGACATCCTCAACTACAAAACCAAAAAGGAATTCCCTCCTAACTCTGATACAAGAGGACAAAGAGCCATCCTTTTACTTGCACCACAATTCGTTATAAACCAAGAACAACAATACAAAAGAGCACCCCAAGGGATTCTACTCCTTTGCATATATCAACACATAGCCAAAAAAGTCATGGAAGAGGTCCACGACGGAGAATGCGGCCCTCACATCAGCGCAATGATGCTAACCCGGAAAATCATGCGGTTAGGCTACTACTGGACCACCATGGAAGCCGATTGCAGAAACTACGTTAAACATTGCCACAATTGCCAAATCTTTGCCAACATACAACACATACCACCATCTCTTTTGTACACCATGACATCACCCTGGCCTTTCTCGACCTCGGGCATAGATATCATCGGGAAAGTCAACCCGATAGGTACCAAAGGGCGTTCCTTCGTCCTCGTCGCAATCGACTACATCACCAAATGGGTGGAAGCGCAGTCCTATGCAGTCTTGACCGCAAAATAAGTGGCCAAGTTTATCCAGGACAATATTATCTGTAGATATGGGGTACCCCATAAAATCATCAGCGACCAAGGCTCCCATTTTCGGGCGGAAACACAAGACTTGCTGGACAAATACAAAATCAAGCGGCATCGATCATCTCGTATCGTCCCCAAACCAACGGAGCGGTAGAGGCAGCAAACAAAACTCTTGTCAGCATCATCAAGAAGATGCAAGATAATTACCGCGATTGGCCGAGCAAACTCCCATTCGCACTCTAGGGATACCGAACCTCCATTCGAACACCAACAGGAGCCACACCTTTCCACCTAGCATACGATATGGAGGCGGTTCAGCCAGTAGAGTTGGAAGCCCCATCTCTACCCATCCTACTGGAAAGTCAAGTTCTCGAGGCGGAATGGACCCGTCGAAGGTTCGAACAACTAACGCTTCTAGACGAACGGCGACTCAATGCCTTGCACAACGTCTAGCTATACCAACGACGTATACAACGGGCATTCAACAAAAAAGTAAAACCTAGAAAGATCAAAGAAGGCGACTTGGTGCTCAAGTCGGTTCGAGCACCACTACCCGTCGATCCGAGGGGGAAATTCAAACCCAATTGGGCGGGCCATACCTAGTTAAGAAAATACTTTTTGGGGGCGTAGTGAGACTGAGTGACCTAGACGGGGAGGATTTCACAAACCCAACCAACCTAGACCAACTCAAAAATACTACCCTTGAACCCTAGTAACCACAAACCTTTCCCTAGTTTCACAACTAGTGACTACAATATCCCTTTCAAGTCAATTCCTTAAAAGCGTTCTGATTTTAAATTGCATGTTTTATCGAGTCTAAGTTATGGCACCTTGCCATGTTTCAAACAACCTTTGATCTGTCAAAAGGCAACATCTATTTGCACTCAAACAAAACACCTGAACTACGAGCATGGTTTGATTTCACATCTTCAGGTAGATACGTAGGCAGTCCTTTCTTACACAAGAAGGATACAACCACAACACTCAAACAAAATTGACAAAACATTCGAACTACGATCATGGTTTGATTTCACCTCTTCAAGTGGATACGAAGGCAGTCCTTTCTTACACAAGAAGGATACAACCATCCCCACACACAAAAAAAATCACCCATATCAACTTTAAAACAAAAGAGAAGGAAAAACATTCCCTTTTCCACAAAAAATACAAAAAAGAAGCGTTTCTCCCTTCGCACGAATATTCCCTTTCACAGGTCCATTGTTTAGGATAAATCAAACCGAATTGCTTTTACAAAATGGATGGAAGAAACAAGCGTTCACGATTTCTCTTGACGCGAAGAATCCTCTTATTTAATTAATAATGAGAAGGATTACAAACTTGACAACAAATAAAGCTAAGCAAGTCTACAACTTGTCGAAGCTAGAATGTCGACTAAGACATCTCACATAGTAAAACTAGCACAAAATACACAATACATAGCTAGTGCAACATAATAAAAACTCACAACACTATTACAACATAATAGTAAAACGGGTAATGGAGGTCTTCATTCTTCCATTCTACCCTTGCCTTTTCTCTCGGGGTACATCTTCTCCTTTCTTTTGTTGTCGGCTCGCCTAGCATGGACTTCCTGTTCGGAACGGATCCTCAATGGATCTACAATGGCAACGGGCTCCGGTATTTTGCATGACCCAATAATCGGTCCTAGCCGAGCCCATACACGGCCCACCACCTCTTTTGGAGCCGAGCTCCTCCTCTTCAGTGGCCTCACTACATCCGGGCTAACATCATCAGCAAAGTCATTAAAGAAGGCACGGTTGTCCTTGCCAACCACTCTATGCTTCAAGTCGACGACCTCGTCCTTACGGAACTTGGAACTTTCTTCCAAGGTTTGAGCTCTTGACCACTTGACATAAGTGGGAGTCACCCTGTCGTGGAAACGGGGTTTGGTACCTCCCAAGTCGGTCGAGTGGCCCACCACCTTTCGAAGACATCTACAAGCTAGGAGTTTCGGAAAACACTCTCTTGGACGAGGGTATCTTGAGCGGACACTTTTGTTGACGCCCCATTTGCCTCATGAGCCTTTCGGGATAAATGAAGGAAGCAACATTCAAGCCAACCACCATCAAAGAACAAGAACTAGCGGCCGAAGCGGGCAACCCCGTGATGGACCTCAAGTGCCACCACGGCACCACCCAACGGATATGAGGACCACCTTCCTCCACCAACCTCGAGGTCCAATAGGCCTCGGTGGTTGCAAAACTATCCGAGTACAACTTCTTCCTCATAGTAAGGTGACGGAATTAGTAAGAAGAAGAATCGGCGAGAGGCTCTACATACCTTAGCCTCTCCAAGAGCCACACTTGGAGGATCCTTGGAGATCCAAACGAGGGTGCTTCTCCACAAGAGCCTTTCTTATCCAAAGCTTGGATGATCTCGCCAAGCACCAACCATGATGAATCCAAACCGTGCTCCATTCGCTCAACTATATGCACAAGCGTCATACTACCATGCCACTTTGACTCCTCCTTCTTCGAAGCATCGACAAGGAGGTATCCATGCACTAGGAAAAAGGCAAGAGCCCTTCTCCTAGCCATATCCGAGACATTGACTTCCAACCGATTTGAGAATATGTTGATGAAAGCCAATATATCCACACCATGGGGAACAAGGAGAATGTTCACTTGGCTCGTTGACAAGCCCAACATTGAACGAAACTTCTATTTATAACACAACCGAGTCGGAGGAAGCACCAGAGTACAACCCGGACATCCTCCAATCACGCCCACTTCTTCGGCAAGAGGGCAAATTTCACCTTTTGGGAAAACGAAAACATGATGTTTCGAATCCCAAAACCGAGAGCATGCTTCAAGGAACGAGGATTGCACCTTAACTTGACAAAACACCAACAGTTGACCAACTCCCATTACAATGAGTTGATACTTCTCGGGAGGCGAATAATCCCGGCACCAATGTCGCAACCTATTTTCGAAAGTATCCATGAATTATTTTGTGGAAGAAGAAGAAGGGTTTTCATAGACATGTTTTTCGTGTTTTGGATGATGAAACAATGAAGCACAAACGTCCCTATTTATACAAAACAATCTGCTCTTTTTTCCGAAAAAGGGGGAAGCTCATTTGCATTGCCCAGAGGCTCGCGCCTCTTTGGGCTACTCCTCAGGGTCCGCACCTTGATTTGTCCCTATCAAGTTGTGTTTCTTACTAACACCTAGAATTTCTCGCCTTAAGGCTCGCGCCTCTTCGGGCCTATCGGGAAATTTTTGTGTTTTCTCACACTCACATTTCCTTGTTTTCGCGTTTTACGAAATCCGACATGATTTCCATGGCGCAGCTTTAAACATATGAGTTTTTCTCTCTTTTTTAGGGGGGGAGGTATAGTCGCCCCGATCCACGACGGATCGTTTCCATGTCAGTCGAAAATTCCGAAACTTTTTCGCTTTTTCGCATTTTTAAACAAAAATCGTAAATTGATAACACGACGTCAATTTCCTTCGAAAATTCAAACTTTTGCAAATCCGAGTCTTGATCTCACAAATATCAAATCATACACACTCGCAAAAATCTCTTTCGAAATTCATCCATGATAGTTTGAGTTTTAGTTTTTTCGAGACGTAAATCAATTTTCAGCAAATTTCGGTGCAATTTAATTCAAACGCGAATTAATTTCTTGAAATTTCAAATCAATTTCTTTTGAAAAATCCAAACGTGATGACTGGTTGCGGAATTTTCAATATTTCTTTTCAATTTTAACATCAAGCCATCGTGGTTATTTTTGTTTTCATCAATTGCTTTTGCGTGTTTACGTGTATGTGTACGTGCTACCTGTTGTCTGTTTTCTATACTAACGATGCAAGGACAAATGCAAAGCAAAGGAGAATCGGCCGCTAACCGTGCTTCTCCGAAACACAACACAAAAAAGGCAAACAAAGACAAACTACAAACCAAAAACATATATATACAAACCGCCTCACGCAAAATACATCAACACATGTTTGATACACACGACTGACCACACAAACAGGATCCGGTACAAGTATTTATCATGCAGACAATGGCCTAATACAACGAACTGGGGGCTATCCGCCGCCTACCGAACTAAGCACTCCATATCCTTTTAACCAGAAAAGAAAAGGAGCAACACGGAAAAGAAAGGAGTAACCACGGAAGCAGAGGTGGTTACCATGACGGTAAATACCTCTTTCCTACTCCGTAACAAAAAAGGAAAATATGCCTGGCAAACTTTGGACGACTTGACAATCAGGAATTGTGACACAGTGCATCGCCCCGGCGTTAACCCCCAATCGTCGGAATTCGGCGATATGAAGGAGCCACGACATAGGGTGCCACCCCGATGTTGACCCCCAATCATCAGAATTCAGCGACGACTAAAATCGGCAACGTAGAATGACCCACTGGTGTTAACCCCCAACCATCAGACGTTCAAATTTTTGCAGACAACAGCCAATGATCAACACGTGATCAAAGGCCGGACAAAGGTCGCCAAGCAGAAACACAGCTTGACAAGGACAAGGCAACAGTTGTCTCTCCTCCTCCTGGATCATCCTCCTCCTCTAAAGCCTCAACAACGGACTCAGTGGGCCCGGAAGCCCCAGAACACTCATCTGCAATTAGGACAAAATAAAAACGTCAGCCGAAATTTCTGCATTACGACGGCACAAAATGGACAAAGTCCAAAAAAAAACACACCAAAAAATCACCTGCAAATGCAATAAAAACAAAACAAGGGCAAACCCACCCACACTCATCCAGCAAAACACTTCACAAAAAACGACACGCCTTTCATTTCAAGCAAAAGACGAGTCAAAACAATGACAAAATTACAAAAACCACCCAACACTTCAAAGACCACACAAGGTCCGCAAAATAAGCAACAAAAATTCCCGACACAACTGGGTATTTTTCACAGCTCGAAAAAGGCAATTTTACGCCAACTCGGGCAAAAACAGGTAAAAAATTCAAATTACGACCACAGTATAGCAACGTGATTTAATCACGTCTCAAAGGGACCTAAATTACCATTATGGTCCATTTCAAGACAAACCACTCAGTTTGAGCCCAAACAGACACTTATTTCATTAGCATAAGACCGTCTCACAAAGGCAAAAATCCAAATTTTCCCCAGAACGCCCAACGAATGTTCAATATGGTAAATACGGTCTCCCTCGACTACAATGCGACCTAGTGGGGCACACAACTCAAGCAAACAAACACGGCATCGTGAAATAAGATGAATTTCCGTCTCATTCACGTTTTTCGAGCCTAGGGAGCGGGAACGAGTATCAAAATGCAAACTAAAAGCACCTCTATACTCCTAAACAGGTTTCTAACCTAATGCAATCATCAATTTCACTCGAAAATGGGCTAAACAAAAACGCCCAAATTGATTTTCGAAGGGTTAGGGTTTCACCCAAATTCAATTGACAAAAAGACCAATAAATTCAAGGGGAATCAATAGGATTTACATTCCTTGAGATGACATGATGAATTTAGCATAAACACAAGCAAGAAAACACAACCGAAAATGGCGATTTTTTTGGTTTATCGTGTTTAAAAGGTTGAAGACGAAGCAAAATGAGGAGCTGAACCTGCTTGCGTCTTTT
This sequence comes from Silene latifolia, assembly GCF_048544455.1. NCBI lineage: Eukaryota > Viridiplantae > Streptophyta > Magnoliopsida > Caryophyllales > Caryophyllaceae > Silene > Silene latifolia. The sequence continues at coordinate 250,514,460 of NC_133538.1, read as the reverse complement.
CACTTAAAAAAGGAGAGCCTCCTTGCCTCGCAGGAAGACTTGCGCCTCTTTGAGGTGCTCCGTGCTCTTTCAGCGTAACTTTGGGCTTTGGCCCCGCTTCCACGCTATTTTCACAAATTTCAATGACGGAATTAAAAACCGTAATTTCTTCAAACAAAAACAAATAGTGAAATTCAAACTCGTTATTTTCACAAACTTTCAAACTACGTAATTAAACACCGTCCCTCCCTAAAAAAAAACATAATAACAAAACTCAAAGTTCGTTAGTTTTCAAACAAATGGCATTAAAAGTTGTCATACATTCAAATGGGAAAGTGAAATTCAAAATCACTACTCTTCAGAAATTTCAATTCACGAGAAGACGGAATCAAGACCGTTATCCCCCAAACACACATCAAATGGCGGAATTCATATCCGCTGTTTCTATAAATTCTGAACAATGGCAATAAAAACCGTGACCTCTCTTCGAGATTCGAAATCACCGCCATCCACAAGAGCCAGGCTCACAAGCCTATGTCTTTTTGGCGCTACAAACATCCAATATAAACAGCGAAATTCGTCAGTAGGATATCGGAGGCCTCCCCATGGAGCCCGCTAAACTCAACGACCTTTTGAAATAGGCCCTTCCAACATGGCTCTATCCTACTGTCGACCATTTAACATGGCTGGCTAGCCTCAAAACGCACCACCATCAACATGGCTGTTGAGGCTCAAGACGCACCACCATCAACATGGCTAGCGAGCCTCACAACGCACAACTTCAACATGGTTAGCGAGCCTCACAACGCACACCTTCAACATGGTTGGCGAGCCTCACAACGTACCTTCAACATGGCTGGCGAGCCTCACAACGCACATTCAACATGGTTGGCGAGCCTCAAAACGTACCTTCTATGCGGCTGGCGAGCCCCATCATATCCGTAAAACGGCCGACGAGCCTTTGCCCGCAAACAAGAAACAATTCAAGGACATTGATGCATGCATTTTATATAGACTTTTTATACCGTATTTGCACGCATTTTTATACATTATGTCTAGTGTTTACCTACAAATGTCTCCCGAATAGTCTACTTTGGTTTGCCTTGTATCATCTGCAGGTATGAACCGGAGAGGAGCATAATCAAGCTTAAAACATGTCCCTATGCATACATTTTGTTGATGAGTTGAGTCAGAGCTTGGAAACTACTAATTGTGATGCGTGTAGAAGTAAGGTAGCTAGGCGAGCAAAATAAGAGCTTCAAATTACTAGTGCCTACTTTGAAGAGCCACATCTCGAGTTCTACAACTACTATTCAAGTGAATATAACTGCGGGTGAAATATTACCCTATTAGCGTTCCAACGCCATGAAAATCGCTTGTTTCTGACAAGTAACGAAGAAATAGCAGCCGTTTAAAGTTCAGTGCGCAAAGCAGAAATTACGCGCAGAACATTGCTCGATCGAAGGGTTAATCTACTCGATCGACCTCTTTAACCACTCGATAGACCACCTAATCTACTCGATCGAGCACTTAAGTATTCGATCGACCACTTTTGAGCAATTTACTATTCGATCGAAAGCTTTTTGGGAAGATACCTCTCGATCGACTAACTTATAGTTGGTCGATCGGGCAAATCAAGTCTGACGCATCATATTTCATGTGGAGACCTTTTAATTTTATCTTAGTTAATCTTGTAATAATTATCTCTTATAAATAAGAGATTATTAGGTCATTTAGGGGACCGGAGACAAGGACATATCAGTAGATAAGTTTAGTTTTAGTACGACGTTGTTTCCTCTCTCTATTCTCTGGATCTAAACTCTGTAATTTCTCTTCCTTTATTGTTTTATTTAATTCTAGTTTTTATTATTCCTTGGATCTCTTAATCTCTACTCCTTTAATCCTTGTTCTTCTCTAATTGTTCTTTAATTAGTTTATATTGTTGTTATTTAATTCTCTTTATAATATGCTTGATTTAGTTATTGCAATTGTTACAGTTAGTTTCATTGTTTCAATCATGTTTAGCTAATCCTCTCGCTAGGATTTGGGGGATTCAATGAATAGACGATAGTTGCTAAATATATTGCAGATCTGTTGCTGTTATCATGTCTTTGTTGTTATAAGTAGCATTTAATGATGATTAGACGGTTAATGCGCATAATTGTTCTAGTTGTTGTAGGCAAACTCTGACCTAGATCGGAAGATTGGAAAGAGTGAGACCTGCTACAATTCTGTAGGAAACTCTAATGAGGGCGGAAGCTAAGTTAGTAGTATTTTAGGGTGAATAGCGGACCGGAAGGACCTTTTCAAAACCCCTTAGACTGATACATGTGATTGATCTGTGACCTTAGCTGCAATTATTTGACATTCATTGATGAACCGACAATCCTAGTCTCTTTCCTTTACTGCTAGACTCTTTATTTATCATTGTTATAGTTAAGTTTCCCATCAAAACCCCAATCTTGTGACACCGACAGACTTAGATTAGCAAGTAGATGTTAAGTTCATATACCTATTATTAGACTCTTCTAATAGTGAACTAATTAAATTCTTAATTATTTGTTCATTCTATCTAGTGCATGCATAGCAAAATAAAAGATTTATGAGGAAAAACAATGTTCTTTACATTGTTGGTTGGTTCGAAATATAGGGCACAAGTAAGGTCACCTTCCTTCACTTGTTCTTGAGCTTAATGTGTTGGATGATCCTCCAAAGACTCCCAAGTATAGAAGCCACTCCTTAGATTGCACCCAAGACTTACCCTTAAACTAGTATACTAATTAACTAGATTATTATACTAGTACCCTTAAAATGATTCTAATATTATTACTATTACTACACTAGTAATCTTTACTTGACATTAGAATGGATGAACAAATGCTTGTGAATCTAAAAACCTTGTTTTAGAGAGAGAGATAGAATATATGAGTTTTGCATGCAAGAGATGTATATATGAATGAACAAGTAAAAATGAGAACAAAATGTTCTCATAAGAGGAGATGGAGCCGTGTGGGAAGAGGCCAAAATGGCATCTTTTCCTTTTGCTTTTTGTCTTCACAATGCATTTGGTATGTAAGCTACTATGTAGGGTATGATTGCATACTACTTTATTTCATAAAATAATTAATCATACACACCACCATGACTCCCTCCATTTCGGTCCATGTACCATAAAATGGACTACCATTTTATTTTCTCAATTTGTCATTTGTCACACAATATGTCACATGTAGTATTTTATATGTTATTAATTAATTTAATGCATATTTATCACATAAATATCATTTTACAAATTAATTAAATTACATAAAACAAATTGACTAATGATACTTGATCATATAAATAGAATGGGTCATATAATTATAATTCACAACATCTTGTAATTATAATTAACCATTCATTCTTATCTCTATCGTTTCTCAAAAAATAAGCAATTTTAGTAATAAAGCATTTTTATTACTAAAATAAATTTTATTTAATCCCATTACAATAAGATATCAATATTCTCTATCACAAGTAAATTGTTCAATTTTAAGGAATTGATTACCTTGTATCGTCATACAATTAATAAATTTATGCATTAAGGGAATTGTCCTTTAGGTGTGACCTTAAGGGATCAACTGACCACCACCGTCATACAACAGTAATGTCAAACTTTAGTCAGCCAATCATTAGCGATTAATGATGATCAGTTAATTATATAATAAATCATCCCTCACGTATTCTTAATATGAAATTTAATTATGATATTAAATCATGTGATCGCACTATTGTTGAGGACACATTTTCCAACAATCTCCGACTTGTCCGAGACAAGTGTGCGTCACCAATTATCTTGTCCTATTACAATCTCCCACTTAATGCAAGGTGTCTTGCAGGTCGTACTTACACTTGATCATATCTTGAGTAGTTTCCTCGATCTGGAGAGTAACTGTCTGATCGGAATTATATACCATAGATACCTTCTGAGCGTGGCCACGTATTTCCAGTTAACTACTCCTCGAGTGGCCTTGAGATTTCAAACAACCCTGACAAGGGGTGGACAATTCTTATCGCACTATTCCCTTCGTTCAACCACAGTTCATCATATCCCAAAATATACCCATATGACCTCATTTACGACAGTCGTTGAGTATAAATCAAAGCTAATCAGAAATTTTTGCTAACTTGGACGAATAGTCTCTAGTCAAAAGAATTGACTCATAAGAATACTATAGTAGGTCTTGCCACGACCAGGCTTTATGAATTACCAGAACTCTATAAGCGGTCACTGCGCGACAGTGTGTCCCATACAATCTGCCTATGTGATCGACTAGTCATCCCGTATGACTCTATGGCACTTGAACATGCCATCAATCACATCACACTCTAGTCACTTCGAGACGTCACCTCATATAAGTAACTCGGGGCAAATACCATGTCAATCCAGTTCACTTTAATGAGGTTCAATTTGTCTCTACAACCCATTTGGATATAACAAGGTAACGGGTGAGTTTAATAAAACCAAAACGATAAATGCGATTATCATGTATGAATAGTCAATACATTATTACTACTTCATATCTTATAATTTTACACCAGTCGAAATGCAATAATAGCTTGGTAAGTGGATATACCCTATATCCATATATTCCAACATTGTCAATTGCTATTTCCTTATTTTCAATGTTATCTCTAATAACTTGAATTTATCTCCAAGTATTTGTCTAGTCTTCTTACCAGACTTTGGCTCTTTAACTTGAAAGATGCTCCCACTATTATCACATAACTTGTGATAAAGCCTTCGGTAGAGGGATTCACCCTTAATCCCTATGTTGACCATTTTATCACAATTTACTTGGATTCCTTTTGTAGAATTTGCAATGCACGAAACTAAAACACTTTTCTAGTATCTTACTCCTAAGTCAATAAGACATCCTAGGATTTCAACAAATCCTTTTCGGTTTGGAAACTAAAGTTTGTGTAACCCTTCAACACCTAACTTAGTTTATCATCCAAACATATGAACGAATCCTTAATTTTTCTCAAGAATCTCGAGGATGTTCTTTAAGGCTTTCACAAGCTATATCATGGGAATTATCTTGTTATTGACTTATCATGCTCTAGGCACATATCACATTATGGCATGTGCGTCTGTTGGCATACATGATCATTCTAATGGCGGAAACATTAGCAAACGATTTCATGTAATCAACAACTTAATAGGTTCAGTGAATGACTATGACTCCATCATAGTAATTCCAATTTCATCAACATGAATAACCCATTCAACCTTGTTGATTTTAAACAGATACGAAAGATCTTATCCTCATAAGACTCTCAACTCTATGCCAATATTCTCTCTCATAGATTCAGAATCTAGAATACTTTGCATCCCTTTCCAAGTCTCCAATAACTCTTTCACAGAAGATAGCATTGATACATTATTCTCTATAAGTAATATGTTATCAACATATAAGACATGGAAAAAACAATTCTAGCTCCCACTTAACTTCATGTATAATCATGATTCTTCAATCATGTGAATGAAACCATTCATTATTATCACATGAACGAAAAGTATAATCCTTTAATGCTGGCTTAAGACCATTCTAGAATCACTTAAGAAAGCTACGCATAATATGTTAGGATTCTTAGATCTTTATCTAAGGTTTTGTGTTCCAAACACACCCTTTTCTAAATTCCCATTTTAGAAAAGCGAATTTTAATTATCATTTGCCATTCTTCATTGAAATGCGGCAATTCCTAACATAATTTATCTTGATCAACATCTTCATGTCAAATCTTATGCATTTGAGTACTCTAAAGCTCTACTTACCTTTAAAGAGACCCTCACTTTAAAGTAAATCTACTCTTGAGTAACAATTTTTGGATTGTAATGCTATGGCTCGTATGTAACAAGGTCGATTTGGGACAAGGTCATAATATCATTGCTTTCGCAAAGCAACATTTTAACAACAAGACATAACTATACTCCCATTCTATCTTTATAGATTATAGTCCCATTACTTTCACAAAGTAACACATTAACTATAAGACATGTTTGTAACGATCCAATCTACTCCCACTCTATCTCTCAGAAATACATCTATCTTCTTAAGAGATAGCTTTGTGAGTTACAAACTTATATATGGTGGAGTATTAGGAGTTTTTCTAGACTATGCATTAGCTCACAAAAGGTCATCCCTATCACTACTACAGATACAGGCTATAACAAAGGGTAAAAACCGTTGTAAAAACAAAAAGCGGATGTTGTTAAAGCGGCCGTTGTAAAAGGTATTTACAACGGTTAGGTTATTTACTTAAACCGATGTCGAAAGTATTCACCACGGTTAAAAGCCGTTGTTGTTGCGTGTAAGCCGTTGTGGAAAGTGTTTCAAAAATTTGGTGGGAATAATATAACAACGGTTGTCATATGTATAACCGTTGTTGTAACTTTCCCTCCAAAATTGTGAAGACTTTTAACAACGGGTATATGATACATACCTGTTGTTGAAATTTTTAGTAACAACGGTTCTTAGTTTAAAACCCGTTGTTGTAACTTTCCCTCCAAAATTGTGTAGACTTTTAACAACGGTTCTTCGTTTAAAACCTGTTGTTGATATTATGCGCGGTATTTGTGAAAGGTATTCACAACAGGTTTTTTTTAGTAACCGTTGTTAAAGGTCTTCACAACGGTTTTTTTAGTAACAGTTTTTATTACGAACTCCTAATGTTTTTAAAAATTAAATTTGTTTCATGCCATTCAAAAACCTGCATATATCAAGAAAGACCATATACCAAAGACCAAAGATATATCACAAATTTGGGTTCATCGAACTCAATAGATTTAATTCAACCACAACAAATGAAAGATCATATATATATATATATATATATATATATATATATATATATATATATATATATATATATATATATATATATATATATATATATATATATATATATATATATATACTTACAAGGATTTAAATTTACATGAACTAATCATTCCCTAACTTCAACAAAAAATTTACTAATAAGCCGATCTAAACTCGAGTATCATGCATTTCTATTTTCTAAGACGTATTTGCCCAACATGTCCCTTACCTCGTCTATATCTACACTTGAGTACCGCAATCTCTTGTGACGGGTTGATTACATACTGCGGAAAAAACAAAGACAAGACATTATTGTAACAACATCAAATACTGCATAGCAACATTATGATATAACAGCAAGCAAGACAACATCAGCTCTAATTTAAAAAAAGTAATAAACACATTATTAAATTACTAACCTTTTCTGGAATAAGGATATATCTTCGCCTAATAATCTCCAACAATAACCGACAAACGTAGTATCCACATTGTATGCTATCCTACAAGGCGAGGGCCTATTATTACATAAAAACAAACAGACGAGAGAAGGCTCACATCAGAATCTTGAACTTTAGGTATTGTATTAGTATTAAACACAGATTTTTGCACTTAATGTATTGTATTTGAGAACGTACCACTGTTATCATAATAAAACCAGGGCCATCATTAGAATCTTTCGTGGGTTGATCCTGATCGTTAGCTCTTCTCTTCTTAAATGCCTTTTTTTTTTAAAATAAAAGGAGGCAGAAACTCATTTTTTTAGGAGCAAAAATGAGCTTTTTTCTATAAATAAAAATTTAAACTTAATGTTATTATAAATAAATCAATATTATAAACTTACTTATTAATCAAGCGCTTAAAAGTCTCGCTTGGTTGATTATGTAAAGAGTCCAACCAAAAAACTTTCTTCTTTGTCGGCATGATGGCTGCTAGCACCCAATGAGTCCTACATCAAGAGACATCATCATTATTAACAAGTACATATATTAGTTATGAAAATGCAATTGTAAGAGGAAACGTAATATTAATTTGTTTATTACCCTTTTTCATTATAAGGGGCAAAAATCAGCTTCTTGGTTGTCGCCAATTGCTGAGCAATATAATCTACCCGATCTTCGAACGAGAATTCCAGAATAAATAAAGATAAAACATAGGGGCACAGGAATCCGTATTGATCAGATGGAATCTTCTTCTCGGGGATCACTCTCAATTTCAATATCCTACATTATTACGGTATTAATTCCGGTATTTAAAACACTATATAGTAGTCAGAATATTAGAATATGAAATTATTTATTAAGAAACTTACTTCATCCAAACAAATAGGTGTTGGACATCAATCTGGTCTAGGCCAGCCGAAATGGCTAGCATATCCCATGACATAAGTGTTTCGCGCTCAACCCCTAGAATATCCTCCTCGAGCGGAATAAATATCAATTGCTCGGTGGCTATGCGACGGTTAGCCTCCTCATGCAGTTTCCTCATCGTCACCGTTCTTACTTTTTGCATGTAATCCTTCCCAGAATATTGTGAGTCGTTTAAACTCCTAACTTCTTTCAGGTCGGGGAAATAATGATTCTTTGATTTTGTGCTACTACCACCAGCCTACACATGTAGATAATTAAAATGATAAAAAAAATCCAAAGGTAACATATCCTAGTTGGAGTAATAAAAATAAAAGCGTACTTAACTAAATACCTCATCAACTCGCTCTTTTTCATGATGAGGTAGTAGTAGCAGTATGATTTGGAGACTTAGGCTTATCAGTCTTTTTGTCCCCTACACAAAATTACCATGCATGCTTTTTAGAAATACAGACAAAATATAAGGGAGCGAGGTTTTTAAAAAAAATGGAGAAGTTAATTAAATACCTCATCAAGTTGTTGTCTGGACGAGGTAGTTGGCATGTCCGGGGACTTAGGCTTATCCGCCTTAGCCGGCTTTTCTGTTCCCTACACATACAAAAAATTTCCATGCTTTTTAGAAATACAGAAACAAAAAAAATTAAAGGGAGGTTTTCATAAAAATGGAGAAGTTAATTAAATACCTCATCAAGTCCCCGGACATTAGGCTTATCCGCCAAAGCCGGCTTTTTTGTTCCCTACAAAAAAAATAACATATATATTTAACATATAAAAACATTCAACAATTAAAAATGTAACATATATATAAAGGTATTTCTTCTAACCCCAATCGCTTTGTGCCGAGGCGGAGACGACCGAGCCAAGTAGATGTGAGTTTCAGGCCATTGGATGAAACTCCCAACCGCATCTCCCAGAATGGTAATTTCGTCACGAACTGGGACAGGCAGTTGAAAGTTTTCATGGCTTGGAAAGATTGTAGTTATATCTACTTTTCTATGATTCGGCAAAAGTTTTTCGCCATGAACTACTACAGTTACCGCTGCTGATAAAATTAACCAATGGCACGATGTCAGAAGTTATAGCATTAGAGCTGGCAGGGAACACACCCCCTGATCTTACCCAAAAAAAAAAAAGAAAAATAAGGAAGTATTAGGTACCTGATCGGCTTTGGTTGTTACAACTTCAGAAGCATTAGGTACCTGATCTTTCTGAATCTCGTTGACCGATACTTCCTTCTCATGTATTGCCAAGGTAGTAGCGGCCTCTTGACCAATCTGTTGTACCTTATTACCCCCTTTGTAAATGACATCCTCCATCATCTTCACTTCTTCTTCGGAAATCTTGCCTCCAAAGATTCAACTTTAGTAGTACGGATGCCATTAATCAAGTCAACGTGCCAAGAATGTAATGTTTCAGCAATTTTTATCCCAACAATAACATGTGAATTGAACTTAAATGAAAATAATAGAATAAATGGTACCATGTAAGCCTTCTCAGACTTAGTCTTCCTTTTCTTCTTTATTGGGGCAGTTGTCCTATAATATTTCGTTACTCCAACCTGTAACGGGACGCCCCTCAAACGACCTGGATGTTCGGGTCGGCCGATCGCTCTAGCAAGAACGCCATTACGACCACTGGGAGTGAATTTCGCTTCTTCTACCTCTTTCAATACGTTGTCCTATAATATATTAAATAAACTTCAAATTATATTTGTGACTAAAATAATAAAGTTAGTAATGAACTCGTCTTAATAAAATAATGCTTACTATGTTGGCCAACACTTCCTCATCATACTTGTCACGCGACGACCGGGATCCTTTAGGCGTGTGCCCTTCTTTATAAGTTACATGCTGATCTAAGTTGGTCACTCCCTTTGCCACCTACACATTAACATGGTAACATTTATACATGTAAATGTGTATCAATGCAAGTCCAAGTGTGATTAAAAAAATAAAGTCCCACAGGCCGGGGAAAAATGCATGCTACTTACGAGGTTCTCTTCTATCTTTCTGTAACCGCCTCGAGAACCATACCATTTCCCCTTCTTGCATGAAATGTTAGCACGATTTCTTCTGCTAACGGCCTTCAAATAATTATATAAAAGCGCAAGTAGATGAGATAATAAAAAGATTATATAAAGGACTCATTAATTAAAAAAATGATAGTTAAATCGTTAAAAGGCGAGGATATTTAACCTGAAACTTCTCAGTAGTTCTCATCTCTTTGAAAAGATCCCATTGTTCCTGACTGATGGTGGGACACTTGTTTGCCGGTTGGCTCTTACGCATCTCCCCCGTTTCCTTGTCCACATACAACCAATCCCTAGCAACATCACACCTCCACTGCCTGTGGACATCCGCTGCCTTATGCATTAAATACTTATCATGGCTTTCATCGGGTATAATAAAGGCTTCCTTTACACGAGCCAAGTATAACTCCACCAATTTTTGATTCAAAGTTCTAACATCATCTCAATGGATAGGCACAAACTGTCTTGTGCAACATCCATTCCAACTGGATAAAAAACCCGCATTTGGACCAGTAGGGAAACCCTTCGAGCTCCATGTTATTTCCATCGGTTCTTTAGCGGCTATAGCTGCAAGGGCTTTCGGGCACTTCGTAGCACCCCTCTCACTAGGTTTATTATCCCCATGCTTATTATTCTTTTGACTTCTTTTCCGGTTTTCACCCATGATAATCCTAAAACCCAAATATGAATGATATAGGAAATGAACAACTTAACAACGTACATGCAGAGTATTATCTAAAACCCTAAACCCTAATAGGAATGAAAATTTAAAACAACAGATTGAGCTTCTAATATCCTAAACCCTAATAAGAGGAATGAAGTAGATGATGCGGGATGATAAAGATAACAAAGAAGACGAAAAACAAACAGATGCATGAAAAAGAAAAAAGATGATCGTCTTAAAACCCTAATGACGAAACACAAAACTAAAGTGAACATACCTGATGATGATGATGATAAAGAGAATGAGCAGGATGATAAGGGAAGGCAACGGAATCTGGGCGTCGGAATCGGGCGACGGCACTGACGAGAATGTAGAAAGCGAGTAAGAGAGAAGAAAAAACTCAGGATACCAACGGTTGAACTGGTGTTGTGTGTGTTTGTGTATGGTATGCTATATGTGTTTGTAAATTAGTTTTTTATTAAGACAAACTATTGACAACGGGTTCTCAAAGCAAAACCGTTGTTATATGTTAATAACAACGGGTCAATAAAAGTCAACCGTTGTCAATACTTTATTACAACGGTTAAAATATACCCGTTGTAATATATTTTCACCAAATTTGCGCCAAAATGAAATATGTCAAAAAAATCAATGACAACGGGTAGGGGTACTACAACCGTTGTTGATAGTTTTAACAACGGGTAGTGTAACTATAACCGTTGTTGAAAGTATTAACAACGGGTAATTTAAATATAACCGTTGTTATTGTTGAACCTTTTTTTCTTTTTAAAATTACTGTAATTCCATTACAGTCCAAACTCAGAACAATACATACCGTAAATGTTAGAAGCACCATATAACGCAACATTATTCAAAGAATTTCAACACCAAAGATCCACATCTAATAATAAGATCAAGAAAATAAGACAACACCAAAGATGCATGCATACTCGCATATCTAAGCTACAGGATTTACCATGCCATGCAAATTTGGGAATTTTTATTTAACAATGATCATTATTGATTTACCAATAAATTAAACCATCAAATTATTGGTCCGAAAAATGACTCAAAATGTTGGTCGTCCATATCACTGTGTCCTGATGAACTATCTCAGGATCGGGAACGTTTCTTGGATGTCATAGTTTCTTCGTTAACCCAAATACCTTCACCATGGTCATCACGCATATAGATGCTTTCAGTGTCCTCATGATCAGTGTCAACATCGTCAAAATAAGATACAGTGGTAGAGTGATCCATTCCCTCAAAAACGACATCCTGATCATCATCATCATTATCGGATGGACTACTCCTTCTACTCCTTATAGACAAAGACAATGACCACTTCTTATCCATAGGATCGGTGACATAGAACACTTGTTTAGCTTGGGATGCCATTATGAAAAGATCATCCTTATTATTGCCAACCTTACCCGGATTGACCAACGTAAATCCTATCTTATCCTTTCGGACACAATGGATGTTGTTATCAACCCAGTTACATCGAAACAAAGGCATTGTGAAATCAATGTAATCTAGTACCAATATTTCTTGAATAACACCATAATAAAGGCATTTTCCCCAAATAGGCTTTTTATCTTTTGAAGTAGCAAAGTGCATTGCCTCAAATTCAGAACTCACACCACTATTTTGCATTGTGCTCAACTCATCTTGCTCGCGGGTGTAAAAAGTATATCCATTAATGGCAAAACTGTTATAAAAGGTGACCCTGGCATTTGGACCTAAACCAAGACGTAGTAACCTAGGAGAGATGTCATTACCAGTTTGATCCGTACACTCTAAGACAATATTCCTAAACCACTCTGCAAACGTCTTCGTATGATCATTCGCAATCCACTTCTCGGTCTTGTTTAGGTGATCGTATTTGAGCTCATCTTTGTGTTGTTGAATATAAGGTTGCACCTCATCTTCGTTGTTTAGCACATACGTGTGTGCTAAATGCAACATTTCACGTGTCACAATTTTTTCAACCCGGCCCCTAATACCTTTTCCGGTCATCCAGTCACTATGACGATTCTTAGGAACGCCAATCAACTCCTCAGGGGAGAGATGAGTGTAACAATATGAAAGAGCTTCGTCTAAAATAGCGCGTTCAGCAATACAACCTTCTGGACGATACTGATTAGATGTATAGTCCTTGTAGACTTCCATCAATCTTTCGAAAGGATACTGGTATCTCAATTACATGGGCCCAAGGTACAAAATCTCCCATATGGACTGGAAGAAGAGACAAAATCTAGTTATAGCATATCTTACCTTTTCAGGTAAAATGGAACGAATAGCCACAGGTAGTAATTGTTGCATCAAAGTGTGACAATCATGTGACTTTAACCCGGTGAGTTTTAGGTCTTGCATCGACACTAGGCTTTTGATGTTCGAAGAATAACCATGTGGCACTTTAATTCTATTCAAGCATGCACATAACTCTTTTTTCACATTCCGTGAAAGGGTATAAGCTGCTGGCGGTAAAAATGTACGATTACCTCTCTTGTGTGGTGCCAACTCTAGCCTAATACCCATCATTTTCATATCTTCCCTAGCTGCGGCGTTATCCTTTGTTTTACCAGGAATATTCAGAAGGGTATTGATAATATTATCACAGACATTTTTTTCAATGTGCATGAAATCGAGGCAATGCCTGACCTTCAGGTCAGGCCAATATGGAAGTTTATAAAAAAATATGGATCTTTTCTTATACCCACGAGTAGACAATTTAGAACCGCTCTTCTTCCCATAATCTATCTCAATATGCTTTACTTTATGATAAACTTCATGCCCACTCAAAATTCTAGGAGGTTAACGAAGTTCTTGTCTTCCATTGAATGCTTTCTGCATCTTGCGATAACAATGGTCATGATACAAGAGCCTCCTATTTCCCATATACACATACTTACGAGAAGACTTCAAGTATTCAGACTCGATATCCTCCCCACACAATGGACAAGACTCTTTCCCATGAACTGTGTGCCCAGAAAGGTCGCCATAAGCCGGATAGTCAGTTATTTTACACAATAACATCACTCTCAAATTGAAAGTTTCGTTCTTATATGCATCAAATACTTCTATCCCACTATCCCACAACAATCGCAAATCATCTAGAAGAGGTTCCAAATATACATCTATATCATTTCCAAGTTGTTTAGGGCCAGAAATTAACAACGACAACATCAAATACTTTCTTTTCATGCACACATATGGAGGTAAGTTATAAATAGCCAACACTACTGGCCAAGTACTATGTTGGCTACTCATGTTTCCGTGTGGGTTCATTCCATCAGTGGACAGCGCTAGACGTAAGTTTCTAGGTTCATTGCCGAACTCGGGATACTTAGTGTCGAACGATTTCCATTGCATACCATCTGCCGGGTGTCTTAGCTTTCCATCATTTATTCTTCCTGTTTCATGCCAAGTTAACATTTTTGAATCATCGGGATTCGCATAAATCCTTATGACTCTTGGTATCAATGGAAAATACAACAACACCTTAGCCGGGATCCCTTCCTTATCCTTATAACGCCACTCCAAACATTTAGGGCAATTGGTTAAGTTTTGATATAATTTCTGATACAATATGCAATCATTTGGACATGCATGTATTTTCTCATATTTCATACCCACTCCTCTTATTAGTTTTTTCGCCTCATATGTCTTAACAGGTAGAACATTACCATCAGGAAGCAACTCCTTTATCAAGGCTAAAAACTAGTGAAACACGTGTCACTCACCCCATTTGCCCCCTTGATATTATACAACTTCACCACAAACATTTTTGTGAACTTACAACCAGGATACAGAGGTGCTTCAGACTCACACAACTTCTCATACATGTTGTTAAGGTCATCCCAATTAGTAGTGTCATCACCTACATCTTCAAAAGCAATCGACTCATCATCATTCTCTTCATTATCTATAGACCCAACATTCAACTTCTCTACTTCCAACTCTTACAACTCAAAAAACTCGGCAAACTCAGGATCATCAGTTAGCCTTTCGTGTACCTCAACATCATCTTCTTTAGAGTTATTCTCTTCCTCTAATGATTCCCCATGAAAAATCCAACGTGTATAGGATCGAGTAAATCTCCACTTTTCTAGGTGTATTTAACGTCCGGAAAAGCCATATAGCTAATATTACCACATCTTTCAGAAGGACATGCAATACTAGAAGAACCTTTCAAATTGTTCGAAACGAATTCATAAAATTCAGCTAAACCATCCTTTTAGGTGCGGTCACTCATATTTGCATCAATCATCCAAGTTCGAGTCATTATTCTACATTCGTAATAATAGGCAACTAATTCAGAAAATACAATAATAAGCAAACAAATAAACGAAATTCAGGAAAGCAATTAAGCTAAATTATCAACAAATTAGATAATAACCCAAAAAATCTTAGGGTTATTTCATAACAATAATCCATCCTATTGGCGGTCTGCAGTAATCACTCCTTCCTATCAATAATCACAATTAAATCCAACCTAACCACCATACCTTCTAATAACGAACCAGCTAATATTTTAAGATGTTTATGTGTATCAAATAAACCAAGTACTTGATTCGTCACTTGAAAATATTACATATAAATATCACATATACCAGCTAGATTGTCCAAAAACTATCAAATATTCCAACATAAACTTCACAAAATATCATCTGGTTCGTTATTAGAAGGTATGGTACTTAGGTTGGATTTAATTGAGATTATTAATAGGATGGAGTAATTATTGCAGACCACCAATAAGATGGATTATTGTTATGAAATAACCCAAAATCCTATATCTATAAGCATTGCTTAGAAACATATATATACCTGATTGATAAACACGATGAGGGAGAGAAGACGGTGACAACAGTGACGGAGATGAAGACAGAGAGACGATGAGGGAGGAATGAAGGATGATATAGTAGCAGTATTAGCTTGTGTTTGTGTTTTGTAGCGTATAGCAGAATAAAGCAATCTGTTGTTTTTAAGATTTTCATAACATTAACAACAACGGTTATTGAGTCTATAACCGTTGTTAAAAAGTATTAACAACGGGTTCTAAACAAACCGTTGTAATTACTTTTCACTAATTTTGCGCCAAATTCTTAACAACGGTTAAAATTTAACCGTTGTTATTAGTTTTTATATTAACAACGGTTTTGAAAGTATGACCCGTTGTTAAAAACAATAACAACGGTTAACAACACAGAACCGTTGTAATTAAGTTTGGTAAAATTCGCGCCATCCATTCTACAACGTCTTTTGATGATTTTCGTGAATAAGCGTTGTTAAAGGGCCGTTGTAGTTGCCTGTATTTGTAGTAGTGTATCATGGCAGCTTGATTCATGTAATATACGAGTCTTATCCATGTCATCTATTTAATAGACTCTCTATTCTAGGTATCTCATGGTTGACCATCCGTTTAGAATAATGTGTCCGTATGGTATCGTAAATCCCTACTTTATAATTTCAATAATTCGTCAATCTTACATTGAGGTTTCGGATATTAGGGCACCAACAAGATCACCTTCTTGTTAGTTCTTGAGCTTTCCAAATAATGGATGAACAAAAGGTCCAAAATAGAACCTCTCCCAAAAGTGAATACCCAAAGAAAAACCCCTAATAACTAAAATTATTTTGTACTAGAAATAATACAAGTCTTACTTCAAATTTGACACAAAATAAATTTTGTTCTCTCTTGTTTATTTCGGAAGAGAGGAATGATTTAGAGAGGTTTTTATTTCTCTAAGTTTTACAATGTGTAGAGAGAAGAATAATTTCTAACACTAGAAATTATATTATGAAGTAGTGTAAAAATAATAGAGGAATAAACCCTCCATTATCCCTCTTTGAAAACCGGTGGGGAGAGTGGAGGAGAGCCAATGCATGGGCTCATTTTCTTCCCAAGAAAATAGACTTGCATGGCTACAAATAGGTGTGTAATCATTTTGTTTTCCACTTAAACAATTAACACAATTTAAACATTATACTCCCTCCACTATTTCGGCACTTTTAACATAAAATGGATGGTCCATTTTATTTTGTCATTTGTCAATTGTGACATATGTGATATGTTACTTGACATGTGAAATTGTAATGTATTTTTAACATATTAAAAATCAACATACTCATAAAATATGTCATATACAATATCAACTAGTAATTCGTAATTACTTGTACCAAAACGATTTATCAAATTATAAATTACAACGTCTTGTATTTATAATAAATTATTCATTCAATTTCAATTCCAATTGTTTCATAAACAATAATTTTATCTAAGTAATAAAATAATTCGATTACTTAGACCGTATCTAATTTAATCGAATTATAATAAGACACGTTAATCTCACTCACAAATCATCCGTCAATTTTAAGCAATTTAATTAACTCGTATCGGCATACGATTAATTTAAATAATCAATTAAGGGTATTTCCCTATAGGTATGACCTAAGGGGATCAACTGATCACCACCGTCGCACGACAGTAATGTCAAGCTCTAGTCAGCCAATCATTACCGATATGTGTGGACTAGTTGACTGTAAAATATTACATCCCACATGTATTTTTAAAATGAGATTTAAACATATGATCATCATGATCAAAAGTTGTGATCGCATTATTGTCGGAGGACACATATTCCAACAATCTCCCACTTGTCCTCGACAAGTGTGCGTCACCAATTCTCTTATCCTATTACTATCTCCCACTCAATGCATGGTGTCTTTCAGGTCGTACTTGCAAGTGATCATATCGAGAGTGGTTTCCTCGATCTGGAGAATAACTGATTGACCGGAATTATCTACCATAGATACCTTCCGAGCGTGGCCATGCATTTCCAGTTCATTACTCCTCGAGTGGCCCTGAGATATTGTTATCACCCTGACAAGGGGTGGACAATTCCTATCGCACTTATTCCCTTCGACTAGCCACAGCCATCATAACCCAAAATATGCCCATTTGACCCCATTTACGAAGGTCGTGGTAACATAAATCAAAGTTCATCTGAAACTGTGCCACCTTAGGCGAACAGTCTTTAGTCAAAAGAATCGACTCATTAGAATACTATAGTAGCTCTCGCCACGACCAGGCTATATAAATTTGCCAGAACTCTATAAGCGGTCATTAGCCCGACAAAGTGTTCCTAACAGTCTGCCTATGTGATCGACTAGTCATTATCATATGACTCTATGGCCCTTGAACTTGCCATCAATCGCATCACACTCTAGTCACTTCGAGACGTCACCTCATGTAAGTGACTATGGGCAAATACAATGCTAATCCGTGTTCATTTTAATGGGGTTCAATTGTCTCTACAACCCGTTTGGATGTAACAAAGTATAAGGTGAGTTAATAATAACTCAAACGACAAATGTGGTCATCACATTCGGGTATTCAATACCATATTACAACCTTGTGATGTATATTGTAAGTGTGTAAACACTAGTTACTCGCAACATATGTTTAACACACCATGTGTCCATGTGTTCAACCCTTTTGAATTGCATTTTCCTTTATTTTCATTTTTGTTTCACATAGCATGAATCTCACAAAGTACATATCTAGTTTCCCAAACTAGTTTTAGGTAATTTACTTTGAAAGAACTATATTGTTGTTTATCACATCACAACCTTATTATGGTGGACGACATAACTCACACTAGTCAAGTGTTCTTCCAACTCATAATGTACTAGGTATATGTTTTGTAGGATCTTGCAACATTTGTCAAGATGATTAGCCTAGCACTTCTCATAAGTCCTAGCAAATTTTGAAAATACTAGTTTTGAGTAACTTCTTACCATAACCAAGTATCTTGTCAAACTTCTTATTTCTCCTTTTAGCTTAAACAGCTTAGGATTTTCATAAATCCTTACGTGTTTTCGAACTTCAATACGTGCAACTTCTTGTCACATAACAGAGTGTTCTATCAAACACTAGAATAACTCATTAGTTCTCCTCGAGAATTCATGATGATTCTTCTATGGCTTACCAATGACTCAT
Organism: Silene latifolia; assembly: GCF_048544455.1. Classification (NCBI taxonomy): domain Eukaryota; kingdom Viridiplantae; phylum Streptophyta; class Magnoliopsida; order Caryophyllales; family Caryophyllaceae; genus Silene; species Silene latifolia. The sequence goes on along the minus strand of NC_133538.1, from coordinate 250,495,556 downwards.
CATGCTCTTAAGCATATGATTCATTATTGGACATGTGCATGATTATTCTAATAGCGGAAACATTATTAATCTTTAATCATGTGATCAACCATTCTTAGGTTCAATGAATGACCATGACTGCTTATGGTAATTCCATTTTCATCGATATGAATAACCTACGTTTCTCGTTGATTTGATGTGCATATCTCAATGCCTATCCAACATCCCATGATGTGATTGGATTCATCATAGTCCATTTTCATCCAGAATTGAAAAACTCAAATACTTCTTTGTGAAAGATAGTACTAGCTCGTCATTCTCAATGAGTAATAAGTTATAAATTTTACAAGATGATTGCTCCCACTAAATTTCATGTCTTCACATGAAAATTTCAAACTCCCACTCAATTCCACATGTCTCGTATTTGACTATTCAATCGAAACATTTCAAGAATTGAAATACATTTTGCTTTGCCAAGTTATTGAGATAAAACCATATATGTTCGCAACATATCTTTTCAAAATACCTATTTTGAAGAGATTTCAATCTTAAACTTATGGAAAGAGATTTTAATCTCTAACTCATTCATTTTTATAATGATGCGTATCAATGTCATTATTTAAAAGTGAAATCCCATTTAATATACATCCTTCTCAAAATACCCTTTTCGGAAGGAGGTTTAACCATTTCATTTTCATAATGAGGTTAAGTAATGACACTAGCATGGTTAACAATTAACTTAGCTTTTGTAGATATCGGCATATCTTTCTTTGCAACTTTTAAGCAAAAATCTCATTTATATTCAAGGATGCAACTTTGTTTCATTTAGGCTCTTAAGTAAATATCAATATTGAAACTCTTATTCATATGTAGTTCATAAACTAGCATAATCTCTTGTTGACACTTTTCTTTAGTCATTTTCTTTCAAAACTTTCTTTTGGTATCCTCGTGTAGTTATCTTAAGAACATATTCTTTTGATTACTTCACTTGGTCTCTTTTGTCATGTAGATCTCATCTATTCATTTATACTATCTATTTTGGTATACAAATCATTCTTTCTTCTTTAGATCTCATTTACTCAAGCATACAAATTATTCTTTGTATTCTTTGTGTCGTCATTTTTCTCCCACTCTATCTTTAAAATAAATACACTAGATATTCAAAAATAGCTTATGAGACACAAATAATGATTTTTGAAGTAAAAGGAGGATTATCTCATATATTGACTAATATAGTTTTTAGATTTGATGGGTTTACTTGGTAATTGACATTCCTTTAGGAGAGTTCAACAACTCAACATCACTTTATAATTGATCATACACAAGCTTCAAGCTTGTGGACATATAATGAATCCCATCACTTTAAGTAGATGATCATATGTTTCTATGTGCAAGCATATAAAGACGAATTATTAGAACAAATAAATACGATAAAAGGGGTGACTTGGGTTGCAAGCCAAGTCACCATAATCCAAAATACAACCATTGTTTAGAAAGGATCAACTATTTCCATGTCGAACATGGAAATCAAAATAGCTCTAAAATTCATAACATTAAAATAAACACAATAATAAAAGCCAAGCTTCATTGGTAGCTAGTCCTAGCTCCTTCATGATTTCTCAAGCTTGCTTCTCTTTTCTTTTGTCTTTGGTTGGAGGAGGCCCTATTTACAATAAAAAGGGGATACATTATCACAACTTTGTATCAAAATACCATAGTTGAATTAGAAACATAAAAGAAAGGATAGTCATTTACCTACTGGAGTGATCTTTCCAGCTTTGATGTCACCAAGATGCTTGGAACAATTCCTCTTCCAATGTCCAACACCATTACAATAATGGCATTTATCAAGAGGACCCTTCTTGGTCTTAGGAGTGCTAGTTCAAAAGTCTTAGCCTTGGTGGACATGGGAGCTTGCCTCTTACCCTTTTTCCCATTCTTTTTAAACTTCCCCTTGCTCTTAGTGCTTATATTAAGCACATCCTTAGGTGGGTTAACATTTAACCCCATGTCTCTTTCGGCTTGCACAAGTAACTTGTGCAACTCTTCAAGAGACACGTCCTTATCTTGCATATTGAAATTTACCCGGAATTGTACATATGCTTTGACTTTGGATAAGGAGTGAAGAATCCTATCAACAATGAGCTCCTTGGGGATTTCAACCTTTTGAAGTTTCAATGTCTTGACTAGCTCCAACAATTTGAGCACGTGAGGGCTAACCTTTTGGCCCTCCTTGAAATCGAGATCAAAGAATGCCGAGGCCGCCTCATATTGGACAATCCTCGGTGCTTGCAAAAACATTGTCACAAGTTTGGAATAGATTTCATAAGCGGTGCCCATTTTAAAGGCTCTCCTTTGGAGACCCGCCTCCATAGCAAAAATCAACACATTTTTCATAGCGGCGGACTCTTTGTGGTAAGCCTCATATGCTTCCCTAGTGGCGGCACTCGACCTAGCATTAGTTTCGGGTGGAGAGGCCTTAATGAGGTAACGAAGCTTGTCGTCACCTTGGGCGGCTAATTTGAGTTGGGCATCCCAATCGGAGAAATTTGACCCATTCTTTTCAAGTTTACAACGATCCATGAAGGATCAAAGCCATGAAACATTTGTGAGAGGTGTGGCGTTGGTGTTTGGTGCGGCCATTTGTTATGAGAAATAAAAGTGGTCTACAAAACAAAAATAGAAGGAATAAAACACTTGTCGTTTTCAAAATAATAATAATACTTGTAAATTTTAATTTAAACAAGTTTTATTGCATTTATCTAGTGACCTCTACCCAACTTGATAAATGATTCCAAGATCCAAATTCATATTAACTTGGGCACGGTAGGGCCGATTCATCCCTTATCAATATAACTCGGTGGATTAACTCTTTAATCGATTCTAATTTTAGAACTCTTGGTTGATAAAATTACATTAATATTTATCTTTAGCCCAAAACACATCCGGCAAAGGTCGAGAATACTTTTGTTGAGTTCAACCCAAATTTCGAATAAATGTGTCCATTATCCAAATCCACATCAACTTGGGCACGGTAGGGCCGATTCATCCCTTATCAACATGAATTAGGTGGATAGACATTTATCACCCACTTCCCCTACGTAACAAAGATTGTACCCCGGTATGGCCGAGCGCACTCCCTCATGAAATAGGTTTTCATGGTTTATACTTTTTGGTAAGGCTAAGTCTCAATTGTTTATTTTAGCGAGAGGTCATGTCAATTTATTATCTATCACGTTTTAAGTGAACTAAAGCGGTGAACTACGATAATTGTAATTGACACGGTCGATAAACTCTATTTAAAATGCATGTTTAGTTATGGCGATTTAGCGATGCATGCAACATATAAATAAAATGCAAAGCATAAAAAATAAAATCCTAGTATGGCCTTCCTAAAATAATAAATCTAATAAACTATTACAAATTTGGAAACCAACTCCTTTGGTCCCTTGAACTTCGGTCTTGGCACGCATTTCAAGGCAACACTTTCTTTGATGGATCGCCTTCTCGAGTGGCACCGTCTTCAAGGTACTCCAGAATAAATAAATTACAAAATGAATTACATAACTTCCTATTATGCATTTGTAATTAAAACAAAAATAAATCTATCAAATTACAAAACGGTGATGCGAGATCACAATAATTACAACCGAATCGATATTCCAATACATTTCGGGTAATATCAATTAAAACTAAGGCCATACTAAGTAAAATTACATAATTCAAAAATTACATAAAATTAAAATATGATAATCATAAATAAAATGCAGCATTATAATATGTATGAACATGCTATATTTTATGCTAACTCGCCTTTAAGAGCCAATATTGTATATTAATCGGTTTTTACGGATTTGCGTGATTTAACTTATTAAAATCACAATAATTACATAAATTCATATTTATGTACAAGTTAATTACCCTAACCATCTTAGGACTCAAAATTAGTCTCCACTAACATTTGACAATAATTAAACATGATTTCTTAATATTGTTCATAAATGGACCCAAAATACAAAATTTATGCTATAAACCTCAAATTAAATCATAAAAATTTCAAATAATTTCAAATTTTGAAATTTAAACTCATGAACATTCTGGAAAAATACCATGACACTCATAATATTCAAAACTTAGGTTAAAAATTTCGAAAAATTATCGAGAAAAACAATGTTGCGGTGTTTCCGTTTTAACAATTATGACCATAAAAATATGAAAAAAATTATATTCATCAACTTTTCACTTTTAGATCTGAAATATATGATAAAATGCAATATGTGACGTTTTTCCCTTAGTCATGAAATATGTTTTAGCATTATTACTAATTATAGTCACTATTTATGTGATTTTTCATCCAAAATTCATAAATCATGCATAAAGATTTCATTATAGCCAAATATTTTACACACATCTTTTAAACTTTCATGTGACAACATACTAAATTTCCATGACCAGATTCGAAATATAACTCATATTAACCTATTTACCCATTTAAATACGATTTTAACTTTAAAAATCCATATTTCGAGCAAAACAACTCATTTTATCATGAAAATTTACCGGCCATCAGTAGATAATATATGTGAAAGCATATCCAAAAACCACTGAAACATTCGAAGTTTAGCTATTTTTCGTCCAAAAATGACATTTTTATCATAAAAATCACATTTTAATGCCAATAATATATAAAATGAACAATAAAATCCATAAATAAACCAAAATGTCCTAAAAATCACTTAGGACCAGAAACTTTTAACATGCAAAGTTATTTTTAGGTTTATCTTCATAAATCCAAATTAATTTGTTTTGTATGTTAATCATATAACTCGGAAAAACTATAAACCGATTTGCATGCAAACAACCTAAGGCTCTGATACCGCTTGTAAGAAATATTAATTTACATATTCATATATGTTCAAATATATTTAGTCATAAAATAAATTCTAGATCTTATGCATGCAAACAAAAGCAAGATAAAAGAAGAAATCGTCAATCTTACATTGAGGTTTCGGATATTAGGGCACCAACAAGATCACCTTCTTGTTAGTTCTTGAGCTTTCCAAATAATGGATGAACAAAAGGTCCAAAATAGAACCTCTCCCAAAAGTGAATACCCAAAGAAAAACCCCTAATAACTAATATTATTTTGTACTAGAAATAATACAAGTCTTACTTCAAATTTGACACAAAATAAATTTTGTTCTCTCTTGTATATTTCGGCGAAGAGAGGAATGATTTAGAGAGGTTTTATTTCTCTAAGTTTTACAATGTGTAGAGAGAAGAATAATTTCTAACACTAGAAATTATATTCTAAAGTAGTGTAAAAATAATAGAGGAATAAACCCTCTATTATCCCTCTATGAAAACCGGTGGGGAGGGTGGAGGAGAGCCAATGCATGGGCTCATTTTCTTCCCAAGAAAATAGACTTGCATGGCTACAAATAGGTGTGTAATCATTTTGTTTTCCACTTAAACAATTAACACAATTTAAACATTATACTCCCTCCACTATTTCGGCACTTTTAACATAAAATGGATGGTCCATTTTATTTTGTCATTTGTCAATTGTGACATATGTGACATGTTATTTGACATGTGAAATTGTAATGTATTTTTAACATATTAAAAATCAATATACTCATAAAATATGTCATATACAATATCAACTAGTAATTCGTAATTACTTGTACCAAAATGGTTTATCAAATTATAAATTACAACGTCTTGTATTTATAATAAATTATTCATTCAATTTCAATTTCAATTGTTTCGTAAACAATAATTTTATCTAAGTAATAAAACAATTCGATTACTTAGACCGTATCTAATTTAATCGAATTATAATAAGACACGTTAATCTCACTCACAAATCATCCGTCAATTTTAAGCAATTTATTAACTCGTATCGGCATACTATTAATTTAAATAATCAATTAAGGGTATTTCCCTATAGGTATGACCTAAGGGGATCAACTGATCACCAACGTCGCACGACAGTAATGTCAAACTCTAGTCAGCCAATCATTACCGATATGTGTGGACTAGTTGACTGTAAAATATTACATCCCACATGTATTCTTAAAATGAGATTTAAACATATGATCATCATGATCAACAGTTGTGATCGCATTATTGTCGTAGGACACATATTCCAACACATCACAACTTTATAATTGATCTTACATAAGTAAGTTGTTATATTTAGTAACAATGACATAAGGAGAATCAAATTCACAGCTTATGGACATATAATGATCTAATCATCATAATCGTCTATTTGATCAATTCGAGTTGTCTATCTAATGTTTCCCTATGCAAGTTATGCAAGTATTATATGATGATAATTTTAGAACAAATGACATAATAAAATAAGTGACTTGGGTTGAAAACCAAATCACCAATATCCAAAATACAACCCGTGTTCAAAGGATACAAACAAATTTCCAAGTCACACAAGGAAATTAAAATAGTTCTAAAATTTCAAAGTTCAACATGAAAATAAAGACAAAGAAACATAAAGCCAAGCTTCCATAGATCTAGCTCCATAGGCGGCTACCTCTAGCTTCCCTAAAGATCTTCTAGGCTTTCTTTTCTTTGCCCTTGTCCTTGCTAGGATGCCCTAATTACAATAAAAAGGGTAATTATCACAACTTGTATCAATATACCAAAGTTGAGATCGAAACATAAAAGATAGGGATAGTTATATACCTACGTACTGGAATAACCTTTACAGCCTTAATATCGCCAAGATATTTTGAACAGTTTCTCTTCTAATGCCCAACACCACAACAGTAGTGGCACTTGTCCCCGGATGAGGCACTGTACTTCGGCTTGGAGGAACTAGCTTCACAAGCTTTAGCTTTTTCCTGTTGGGAGTTCGCTTCTTTCCCTTGTTCCCACTTTTCTTGAAATTCCCTTTGCTCTTATGATTAACATTGAGCACATCCTTGGTGGTGCTAACACTTAGCCCCATGTCCCTTTCGGCTTGCACAAGTATTTTGTGCAACTCATCAAGGGAAACTTTCTTGTTTTGCATATTAAAATTCACCCTTAATTGAACATATGCCTTAACTTTGTTTAAGGAGTGAAGAATTCGATCAATGACGAGTTCCTCGGGAATCTCTACCTTTTGCATTTTTAAGGTCTCAATATGCTCCATTAACTTGAGCACATGAAGACTAACTTTTTGGCCCTCCTTAATGTTGAGATCAAAGAATGCAGATGCCGCCTCATATTGAATGATCCTTGGAGCTCGTGAAAACATGGTCACAAGTTTCGTATAGATCTCATAAGCGGTGCTAATCTTTATAGCACTTCTTTGGAGTTCGGCCTCCATTGCAAAGATCAACACATTTTTGATCGCGGCCGACTCCTTTTGGTAAACCGCATAGGCTTGCCTAGCGGCAACGGTGGACCTAGCATTAGGTTCGGTAAGAGATGCCTTGTTAAGGTAACGAAGCTTATCGTCACCCTCTGCGGCCAACCGAAATTGCGCCTCCTAATCGGCGAAATTGGACCCATTCTTTTCTAACTTACATCGATCCATGAAGGATCGGAGCCATGACACATTGGTGAGCGTGTTGGAACTAGTGGTTGCGGACGTGATTGGAGTTGCCATTGCGATTGATCAAACGATTTTGACTACAAAATAGGAAGTGAAGGAATTAATGAACATCTATCGTTTTGACAATACTTGTAAACATTTTAAACAAGTTATTGAGCATTTATGTAGTGACCTCTACCCAACTATCATAAATGATTCCCAAATCCAAATTCATATTAATACGGGTACGGTGAGCCGAGTCATCCTTTATTAATATAACTCGGTGGATTAACCTCTTAATCGATTCTACTTCTAGAATTCTCGATCGATAAAAATTACTCTAATTTTCATCTTTAGCCCGGAACACATGCGACTACGGTCACGAATACTTCTGTTGAGCTCAATCCAAATTTCGATTTAAAACATTTTACTACCCACTTACCCAACGTAACAAGTTTAGTACCCCTGTGAGCCGAATCTACTTCCTTATGAAATTGGGATTCATGGTTTCTACTATTTGGTAAGGCTAATTCTCAATTATTAAAAGTGAGAGGTCTTGTCAATTTATTATCTATCATGTTTTAAGTGAACTAAAGCGGTGAACTACAATAATTATAATTGACACGGTCGATGATTTGATATGATATGCATGTGTAGTTATGGCGATTTGGCAATGCATGCAACATATTAAATAAAATGCAAAGCAATAATAGTAAATTCGTAGTATGGCCTTCCTAAAAATAGAAAATCAAATAATCTATTACATATTCGGAAACCAACTCCTTTGGTCCCTTGAATCTTCAAGTGGCACGCCTCCCAAGAACACCGTTTTCGTCGGATCACCTTTCCGAATGGCAACGTCTTTGAAGATACTCCATAATTACAAATAATAATAAAAATACAAAACTATTCCTATTATACATTTGTAAAATGGAAAAACTAGTAAAAATAAAAGTGACATGAGATCACATTAAATTACAAGCGAATCAATATTCTCTTTCATTACAGGTAATATCGATTAAAACTAAGGCCATACTAAGATAAAATTATATAATTCAAAATTATATAAATAAAACACATTCAACAATTGAAATATGCAGCATTATCATATGTTCCTATCAGGCTAAATTATGTGCCAAATCGCCCTATTTAACTTATGTCGTATATATAACCCGGTTTTATGGAAATGCGTGATAATAATCCTTTTAAAATCACAAATTAACATTTAAATCACATATAAGCTCAAGTTAATTATCCTAACACTTTTTAGGACCCCAAAAATTAGTCATCACTCAATTTTTGACAATAATTCAACATGATTTAATTTGTATGCTCATTTTTGACCTTAAAATCATAATATTTATGAAATAAATCCAAATTAAATTACAATAATTTCAAAATTTCAATTTAAATTTTTTGAACATTCTGGAATATTTCCATGACACTCATAATGTCAAAAATCATGGTTAAAATATTCGAATTAATTTTGAGAAAATATAGTTGCATTTTATCGGTTTTATGTCATAAAACATCTAAAGTATCCAAAATTTAATCAAATAAATTTTAAAACCTTAGATCTGATTAGTGGGATATTTATGAAACCTAAAATAATTTTCTCATGCCATGCAATTTGTTTTAGCAATTTATGCTAAAATAGTCACTATTTATGCCGTTTTTACACTAAAAATTCATAAATCATGCTAAATGAGATCATTTAATCTGGAAATTTACATACATTCTGTAACTTATGCATGTGACAACATATTAAAGTTTCATGGCCCAATTCGAAATTTAACTATTTTTAACCATTTTACCTCTTTTAATCCATTTTTATCTCATAAAAATCATAAATCATGCAATATTAATCCAATTAATACGAGATTTTACAAACTACTTGTAAAATATGCATGTGAGTTCATATAAAATATTCAAGATCAGAGAATATGTTTAACCGTTTTTAGTCATTTTAACCTCCATTTATGCCATTTTTACACTAAAATTCATAAATCATGAAATATTAATCACATTAATATGATATTTTACATGAAATACATAAAATATTCATGTGAGGTTATTCTAAAATACCACGGCCATTAGTGAAGGTTAACTTATTTTAGTGAATAAAAGTTCATTTTAATCATAAAATGTAATAAAATCACTAAAAATCATTAAAATAAGAAATAAATTTCCATAAATCATAAAAATGACCTAAAAACATATTAGGACCAGAATATATAACATTAAAAAAATTTTGTGGCTTTATCTTCATAAAACTCAAATTTTTAATTTTATATGTTAACATTTTAACTCGGAAAAACAATAACCGATTATGCATGTAACATCCTATGATCTGATACCACTTGTTAGGTTCATATACCTATTATTAGACTCTTCTAATAGTGAACTAATTAACTTCTTAGTTATTTGTTCATTAGATCTAGTGCATGCATAACAAAATAAAAGATTTATGAGGAAAAACCATGTTCCTTACATTGTTGGTTGGTTCGAAATATAGGGCACAAGTAAGGTCACCTTCCTTCACTTGTTCTTGAGCTTAATGTGTTGGATGATCCTTCAAAGACTCCAAGTATAGAAGCCACTCCTTAGATTGCACCCAAGACTTACCCTTAAACTAGTATACTAATTAACTAGATTATTATACTAGTACCCTTAAAATGATTCTAATATTATTACTATTACTACACTAGTAATCTTTATTTGACATTAGAATGGATGAACAAATGCTTGTGAATCTAAAAACCTTGTTTTAGAGAGATAGATAGAATATATGAGTTTTGCATGCAAGAGATGTATATATGAATAAACAAGTAAAAATGAGAAGAAAATGTTCTCATAAGAGGAGATGGAGCCGGGTGGGAAGAGGCCAAAATGGCATCTTTTCCTTTTGCTTTTTGTCTCCACAATGCATTAGGTATGTAAGCTAGTATGTAGGGTATGATTGCATACTACTTTATCTCATAAAATAATTAATCACACACACCACCATGACTCCCTCCATTTCGGTCCATGTACCATAAAATGGACTACCATTTTATTTTCTCAATTTGTCATTTGTCACAAAATATGTCACATGTAGTATTTTACATGTTATTAATTAATTTAATGCTATCACATAAATATCATTTTACAAATTAATTAAATTACATACAAAAAATTGACTAATGATACTTGATCATATAAATAAAATGGGTCATATAATTATAATTCACAACATCTTGTAATTATAATTAACCATTCATTCTTATCTCTATCGTTTCTCAAACAATAAGCAATTTTATTAATAAAGCATTTTTATTACTAAAATAAATCTTATTTAATCCCATTACAATAAGATATCAATATTCTCGATCACAAGTAAATTTTTCAATTTTAAGGAATTGATTACCTTGTATCGTCATACAATTAATCAATTTATCCATTAAGGGAATTGTCCTTTAGGTGTGACCTTAAGGGATCAACTGACCACTACCGTCATACGACAGTAATGTCAAACTCTAGTCAGCCAATCATTACCGATTAATGATAATCAGTTGATTATATAATAAACCATCCCTCACGTATTCTTAATATGAGATTTAATTATGATATTAAATCATGTGATCGCACTATTGTTGAGGACACATTTTCCAACAGTAGATAGCAATAGACCCCTCGGGTTTATTTTTGATAGTTTGCGATAGCCTCATCAGACATATCCCGAAGATGCCTCAGGTATGACTCCTTCCTATGGCTGGCGAGCCTTCGTACGTAGTCTAACGGACTTAAAACGACCCTTACAGATAATTGATAGACTCTAAACTATTCCCGACGACAGTTCCTTGACTCGTATCCCTGAGTCGCCTTGGCGTTGCCCTTCCCGACAGCAGGTCCTTGGCCCGAATTCGTTCGAGCCGCCTCAACGTCGCTTTAGTCTCCAGGTTGTAATCTTCGATTGACCTAGGGGCTATACTTTGACTTTCGCCCTGTCCAAGCCTCAGTCAAAGTGGGGGCTCTGTAGATACCCAGTATCTGTTAAATCTCCAACAAGCACCCGATGATTATCGGACTATAACATGCTTAGGAATCGCAGCGTTTAATCGACAGTTTTGTATAACTATACGTCGGAAAACTCAAAACGATTTCGAAAACAAAACATTTCAAAACTTTTCAAAAGTACCTGGAGTGTTTTATGCACGATGACGGGGTCGCAATGACACTAACTGGAGTAAAAACCGACAACGGACCAAAAACCGACTCAAAAATTCAAATCCTGACTCCAACAACGACTCAAACCGAGTCAAACACAAAAAACAAACATCACAAAGCTTCGATGTTAAGTATTCCCGGAATACTTGAATGGTAAGTACAAATCATTCCATCCAAAACCTAGGATAGAACAAATCATGATTCCAATCGCGTGATAGTGACAAGACAGCTCGAAGACCCGCGAAATGGTTCGCGCCTCGTCGAGTATCCCATGCGGCCAAGGCTGTAATACTACGGTTTTATGAGTCTCTGGGAACTCTATCGAGTAGGCCTTACTCTGTCGAGTAAGGGTGAGTTGCGTTTTAAAATAGTTTCTGACCTGTTGGGTACTCGATCGAGTAACTATGATACTCGATCGAGTAAGGGGGCACTCGATCGAGTACCTTAGCTACTCGATCGAGTAGCCGGTTTACGGGGAGTTATTTCTCGGGTTTTGTTAATTATGCGATTAAGGTATATAATATTTTCCGTCATTGTTCTTAAACACTTTTCAAAACCTAAATTACTGTCAAGAGAGAAAGCAAAGTACGTTCATCACTTTAATTGCATTGTTAGCAAATCCCGGAGTTTGGAAGGTCGGATTTCACCTTTCGTTATACCGTTGAGATCCTTGCGTCGAGGGTAAGATCTATGTACCGTTTTTATAGTTTTTCCTTAAAGTTGGTTAAACCCTAATATGGGGATTTGGGGGTTTTTGTGTAGATTGTGATTTGGTAGTGTCTATGTGTTTGTATGATAGGAGGAGGTTTTGTAGAAGAGGCTTTTTGATATAGCTGTTGATACCGTCTGACTGTTGTGCTTTCCAGGTAGGATTTCCTACTCAATATTAGTCCCATAATGGGATGATTGTTGATGTGTTGAGATTGATTGCTTAATATCGTAATTGTATTATGACGGTTGTGATTGTGGCTATTGTCTTTGGTTCTCGAGATGCGTTCTCGGCTGAGTGGAGTCACTTGCGGGAGTGGCTTCACGCCTTAGTTTTGCCTCCTGTGGAACCCGCCACAGGAGGGATGTGCACATTAATGGACAGGGTTATCGCTCGGTATGATGAGCGGGGCTTAGGTGGGAACGTCTGCGGTCCCCCACTGGCAGGGCTGGTCCAGTGGACAGTCGGTGATTGAGATTAATGGGACTAGGGTGATTATGTGTGTGACGGTGTGAATATCTGTATAACGTATTGTGGATATAAATATAGATTGTGTGATTAGTACTGACCCCGTGTTGTTGTTTGTAAAACCTGCGGTGATCCATTCGGGGATCGTGAGCAGTAATTGAGTAGGTTTGAATTGAGTACTGGGATAGCTGGGATGTGCCACCGTCTGATGATAGAAGTCTTCCGCTGTAGCTTTGCTAGTTTTATAACATTTCAGTTAATTCAGTAGACAGTTGGTTTTGAGAACATGTATCGTATTTTGGTATTTGGTTTCAGTTGTAACCTTTCACTAAACTTATATTATTTAAAGTTGTTTCGTTATTGTCTTATGAATATCATGCCTCGGGTAACCGAGATGGTGGCATCCTTATACCTGAGTGGTCCTGGTAAGGCACTTGGAGTATGGGGGTGTTACAAATGGTATCAGAGCGACGATCCTGAAATCTGTAACTAATAAATCTTATGAATATAAGGAGTCAATTAAAATGAACTCGGGGTAAATGTTGTAGGAGCTAATGCAAAGGCTTGTGAGACGTCCTAAAGTCGCGAACTTGACCTACAATTTTGAACCGGTCACATGGGGGGTGTATGTCAAGGTCGTATGTGATGCTTGTTGACTCGTATGAGAATGTGATGATGTATGTTGTAATTGTTGGATGTTTGGAGTAGAAGGTCGAGTTTGTGAATGAAAGGTTAGTGAAGTATATAGAACTGTTGTTGATTGAAAGCATGTTGCATGATAGTTGGTTTACAATGTTGGTTGGAATTGTTAGAAAAGTGTATGAGAATGATGAGTAATGTGGTGGAAAAAGGGAGTAGTTCATATGTGATATGATTATACATAATTTTTTTTGTGTAATTTTATATAATGATTTCATATACATGTCTACTATTGTTCATATGTACATGTTGCATGAAGAATGTGGTTGAAATGGATGAATTGATTGGAAAAGATGGAGTGGCAATAGCATGAGAATACGAATTTTGTGATTATGAATATGTTTAGGTGACGAAGTGTATTTGTAATATTGATGTATTAGTAACATGGAATAGGATTTGTAATGTATGAGTATGATTTGTCTTACGAAAGGCTATAGAATAAAAGCATGTGGGTAGTGCATGATGAATGTTGTTGCTTTGCTTTCGAAAATAGTAATATGTGATTGGGACTACTGGTTTCATGAGTATTGGGTTGTTTTTGTTTACCTTGTTGTCGTTTAAGTTGTTTGGAAGTAAAATCAAGTAGTTATGTTTTTTTCGATTATAAAGAGGTTGTCTTTAAACTGTTATAACTTGAGATGCATAAATGATTTTAATGTAATTCCAATTGGAGGGGATAGCTTGTTCTTTTACGATTCTAACGATAGGTCACACGCCCAAAACGACCAAGAAATGAGTGAGTTATGGCTGTTTTACAAAAACTGGACAGTGCTGAGAAATGCGTAGGTACTCGATCGAGTAGCCTTGGTACTCGATCGAGTAGGGGGGTACTCGATCGAGTACGTCAGTTACTCAATCGAGTGGCCCTGGTAATTTTTTTTACGTGCTTCTGATCTTCACCTAATCGATCGAGTAAGTCACTTACTCGATCGAGTGGCCTGTACTCGATCTAGTGACCCCTGTTTCGGGTCATGTGCTTATCTTTTGACTTTCGTTGCATATTATGTTTAATATAAAGGTGTTAAATTATTTCTTTATGCATTGTTTTACGTATGTGTTGGTCCTGAAGCGTAAGTTACCCAATCTTATGATGTAAAGAGTGACATCTATGATGAGTATGAGTTCGGTAGGGAGGACATGAGTTATATGTGTTGTGATAGGTAGAGGAAAAAGAATAGGGAGTTTGATAAGGCTTAATTGAGGCTTAGAGCATGTTGTGTAAGACGAGATGAGTGACATGATTGTATGTTGAGTAATGAAAATGTAAGTGAATGTGGGCAAGGGATGATGTAAGTTTAAGGAACGTGAGAATGAAAAGATTGAAAGAAAGAATGTGGATAGTAGCAACCTGAGATGTATAACGATTTATGGAGGGAGATGGTTAGGAATAGTGTTGATTAAGAATATATGTAATTAAAGGTCGTTTCAGAGGAATTGAGTGAACTTAATGGAGACATGTCGCGACGTGGATTTGCAGATAATGACTGAGTTTGGAAATTTGTGTTATCGAGGGACGAAATTAATGTGTGATTTCCTTGGGCAATTAACGGTATAAAAAGAATTTTGATTTCTAGAGATATAAAAAGGGAGATGTAATTGTTTGAACATTAAACGTTGATTCTATGGACAAATTAGTGGCAAGTGTGAGTGAGTGGAGTGATGATAAGGGACCCATGGTAAGGAAGAGAGAGATAATATCGATAAGAAATAATGGGATTGGAGTTTTGGAGCAATGAGAAGGTGATCGAAGCACTAAAAAGTTAGGAAGAAGTAATAAGGAGTTGAATGGTTAATTGCTTTTGTCGAGTGTAAAAAGAAAAGAATGAGGGGAGTAAAACTAAGGAAATGTTCACCGGAGTTATGTGATATAAAAGTAAGGAATCGTCGAAATGCATGATACTATCATGAGGAATTGAATTAATGGTTATATAGGAGTTTCGGAACAACATGATTAGTCTTGAGTTTTGAGGAATTAAGGAAAGTAAGAAGTTGGTAGAATATCTGCATGATATGGGATTTTGGTGGAGAGTTAGATGATGATACAATTAAGGATAGTATTGGGAAGAATGTTGGGGTAATTTTATTCATGGATTCGATGTTCGTTGTTTGGGATGTTAACCAAAGATAGGAAAGAAATCGTGATGTTTAGAGATGAGTGAAGAGGTTTGATGTCCTGGACAAAGGTAGTGTCATGGTTTGTGACTAGTGGTTAAGGGTGGTGGTATATTAGAAAGGTAGCAATTCTAAAGAGGTTGATTTAGTAGAGACCAGATTGATAAATATGGTTATGAAAGAGTATAAGATTTGGTTATATGAGGCAGTTGTTAGTAGTTGAGCATTAATGGTGTGGCTACATTTGGCAGAGGGTGATGGATATGCGAATGGGAGAATATGTTATGAGGTGTATACGAGTTAAGCTCGGGTGAGAGGTAACTTTTATCGTGTGGTAACTTACGTGATCATGATTGATTTGAATGTAATTAATTACGGGATATATATATATATATATATATATATATATATATATATATATATATATATATATATATATATATATATATATATATATATATATATATATATATATATATATATATATATATATATATATATATATATATAAATGTTTGTGTGAGGTTTTGACCTCACAAGACGTGGTATGGTGTGATTATCATTGAGTTGTTATTTGAATGTTCTGTAATGCATGTTAGGTACGCTAATCTAATTGAACGATATTCAAAAAGGTTATAATTTGATTGATCTGGCATGGTTAGTTATAATTGTATGTGTATTTATAATACATATGTATTCCGTGAAATGGTAGGAATAATGCTCATGAGGTGCTTATCCATTTATTCATATAATATGTTGCGTTGTGATTGAGTAAAGTGGATTTGAGTAAGTTTTCTTGTCCGAAAAGTTATTGCCGAGTCAGTGTTTATGGAATTGTATGTAGTTGTGATGTCTATCGATGTGGTCGTGGTGCCTCGGGTGGTGATCCGGGCACGGTATTTAGTGTTGTGATGTGGGTATTTTCGCACTGCGGTGTGGCTGTTGGTGGCGGTGTTGCGATGCCGCCACCGGTTGTGGTGGAGTAGGCGGGATGATTATGATTTGAATTTCGAAAGTACATACCAGTCATACATAGATCGTTGTTGTTTGTTTGCTGCTGTTCCTTGCGAGTTTTTGTTGAACAGGTGGACTGTTGTTTTGTTTGTTGATGTTTCTGACCAGTTTCGGTTTGGGAATGAAGGTAGAGTATGATATGAAAGATAGTTGTGCATGTTTCCGTTGTTGTCATGGTATAGTGATATCCTGTTGATGGGACACAGTTGTGAGAAGTTGTTACAGTAATTTTGATCTTGTTTTAGGATGAGGTATCGGTAGACATAGTCATGACAAGTGATTTGTAGAATTGGCGTTGTACTGATATGGAAGCTTTAAGTGGTTCATAATCTCTATTTGGGACAGTGAGTATAGGGTGTTGGAGAATAGTATCATGTTGTAATATATTTGGAAGTAGAGTGAGTGTATGTCATAATTGTGGATCGCGAGTTATGAGTATGGAAATGGTGCACGTATAGAGGATTAGGTCGTTTTGGCGGTAATAGGGAACAAGTGAAGTTTTGAGTTAAGCTAAGGATTTTGTGGTATAGGTTAGGTGGTGCGCCGAGTGAATTGAGGTGGGAGAACTGTTTAAGTAAGAGAGTCGTGGATATAAGAAGGGAGAGTGTCTAGATTATAGGCGGTTATCTTTGACATGTCATGGTGATGACAATATGGAGAAGATATAGCTAAATATTTAGTATTAGTGAGTTACGAGGACGTAACATTTATCTTAAGAGGAGTAGGATGCGATAAAAGAGAGTTTCATGGTTATGCATGTTGTAATATATTTGGAAGTAGAGTTTTAGCGTAGCGTAAAGGGGGGATTTGTTTTGTGGTTGATAATGTTAAAAGGCCATGGTCGTGCTTGTAGTAGTGTGATGCTTCAGAGTGTGAGAATATTTTATGTAGTGCTGACAGTTGGATGATGATGTTATGAGTGTGAGTAAACTTCGAGGACGAAGTTCCTTTTAAGGGTGGTAGAATATAACATTCCGTTTGATGTTATGGGTAGTTTGATATTGGATTTGCTAGTGGATGATATATTACGGAGCTAGTTGGTAGTATATAGAGTTAGTGTTGAGAGAGATATAATGGAGTTTATACGATATCGTGAGCCATGTTGTGGAGGTAGGAATAGTTAGTGGAGTTGGTGTTACGAGTTCATGTTTGGTTGGAGTTTTGTTTTGAGTTCTTAGTCACGTTGTTGTGTCTTGATCGAGTTAGTATGGTTGTTTTTGAGTATGGGTTGAACTTCGGGGACGAAATTCTTTTTAAGGAGGGAAGACTGTAATACTACGGTTTTATGAGTCTCTGGGTACTCTATTGAGTAGGCCTTACTCTGTCAAGTAAGGGTGAGTTGCGTTTTAAAATAGTTTCTGACCTGTTGGGTACTCGATCGAGTAACTATGATACTGAATCGAGTAAGGGGGCACTCGATCGAGTACCTTAGCTACTCGATCGAGTAGCCGGTTTACGGGGAGTTATTTCTCGGGTTTTGTTAATTATGTGATTAAGGTATATAATCTTTTACGTCATAGTTCTTAAACACTTTTCAAAACCAAAATTACTGTCAAGAGAGAAAGCAAAGTACGTTCATCACTTTAATTGCATTGTTAGCAAATCTCGGAGTTTGGAAGGTCGGATTTCACCTTTCGTTATACCGTTGATATCCTTGCGTCGAGGGTAAGATCTATGTACCGTTTTAATAGTTTTTCCTTAAAGTTGGTTAAACCCTAATATGGGGATTTGGGGGTTTTTGTGTAGATTGTGATTTGGTAGTGTCTATGTGTTTGTATGATAGGAGGAGGTTTTGTAGAAGAGGCTTTTTGATACAGCTGTTGATACCGTCTGATCACAGTGCTTTCCGGGGATTTCCTACTCAGTATTAGTCCCATAATGGGATGATTGTTGATGTGTTGAGATTGATTGCTTAATATCGTAATTGTATTGTGACGGTTGTGATTGTGGCTGTTGTCTTTGGTTCTCGAGATGCGTTCTCGGCTGAGTGGAGTCACTTGCGGGAGTGGCTTCACGCCCTAGTTTCGCCTCATGTGGAACCCGCCACAGGAGGGATGTGCACATTAATGGACAGGGTTATCGCTCGGTATGATGAGCGAGGCTTAGGTGGGAACGGCTGCGGTCCCCCACTGGCAGGGCTGGTCCAGTGGACAGTCGGTGATTGAGATCTATGGGACTGGTGTGATTGTGTGTGTGACGTTGTGAATATCTGTTTAACGTATTGTGGATATAAATATAGATTGTCTGATTAGTACTGACCCCGTGTTGTTGTTTGTAAAACCTGCGATGATCCATTCGGGGATGGTGAGCGAGAATTGAGCGAGTTTGAGTTGAGTGCGGGATAGCTGGGATGTGCCACCGTCCGACGATAGAAGTCTTCCGCTGTAGCTTTGCTAGTTTTATAACATTTCATTAATTCAGAGAGACAGTTGGTTTTGAGAACATGTATCGTATTTTGGTATTTGGTTTCAGTTGTAACCTTTCACTAAACTTATATTATTTAAAGTTGTTTCGTTATTGTCTTATGAATATCATGCCTCGGGTAACCGAGATGGTGGCATCCTTATACCTGAGTGGTCCTGATAAGGTACTTGGAGTATGGGGGTGTTACAACGGCGCTCAAAACGAACACAACCACCCATTTCTCTATGAATACCCTTCAAATGCCACCATTTGAAGGCACGCGAGTGTCCGCCCCCTCATCTCTCCTTTAAAATTCTCGACTCGACTTCTTAAGTTACAAACTGACACGTATTTTCGACCTACTGATGCGTGCATTTTATATAGGCATTTTTTACTTCATTTGCGCGCATTCCTATGCATATTTAGTAGTATTTAGCTACAAATGTCCCCCGAATTGTCTACTTTGGTTTCTCTTGTATTATTTGTAGGTATGAACCGGAGAGGAGCGTAATCAAGCCTAAAACATGTCCCTATGCATGAATTTAGGAGATGAGTTGAGTCGGAGCTTGGAGACTACTATTTTGACATGCGCATAGAAATAAGGAAGCTAGGCGAGCAGAGGAAGAGCTTCATATCACTAGTGACTATTTTGAAGAGTTATATATCAAGTTCTACAACTGATACTCAAGCTATTCGAATTGGAGATGAAAGCTTATCCTCTTAGCTTTCCAACGCCACCAAAAACACTCTGTTTGCCCAAGTAACGAAGAAATGGCGGCCGTTTGAAGTTCAGTGCGCGAAGCAGAAATTACTCGCTGGAAACCACTTGATCGAGTACTATATTGCTCGATCGAGTCCTCTTTCTACTCGATCGAATGGAGCCTTTTTGATAGTGTTCGATCAAGTACCTAATGTCCTAGATCGAGAGGTTTTTGCTAGAAGTTACTCGATCGAGGATTTCTAAAGTCCTCGATCGAGTACTTTTCTATCTGACGCTAGATTTTAATATCTTGTCATCGTATTTTAGGAAAATAAATATTTCTCCTATAAATAGGAGAGACTTAATTAGGTTTTATGATCTTGGATACAACTTTTTCCTCTGTTTCTTATTCTATTCAACGTTGCTCTTCCCTTTCCGGATCCGAACTCTTGTAATTTCTTTTCTCTCTTTTATGTTATTTCCCTTTTGCACATCTCTTTTTATCATGTTGTTTATTATTTCCTTATCTTTCGTTCTTGCTTTATTTACCATTATGCATAGCTAATTTCTCTAATGCTAGGATAAGGGGAACCATGATAGTATAACAATGATGCGATAATTTGGTTTAGGAGGTTCTGTTGTAAGAATTGATTCATTAGCAATATAACTGTAATTATTAGGTTGAATGCATGCAACTGAAGTAATTAAACTGGTTAAACTCAGACCTAGATCGAGATATTGGAATGAATAGACCTGTGATAAGACGGATTTACTACGGTATATAAGTGTCACTTTATGTGAGTATTTGGTGAATAAGTGAAGTTTTGGAGGTGTAATTATACAAATTCTATATTTTGATATACTGGTTGCATTTAGGAGAATTAAGTGAATTAGGGAGAATGTTGGACTCAAATCAAAGACAAAAGAAGTTGAGGTGCATAGGAAATGTGAAGCCCAACATATCACATGACATGTTCCCTATTGGCCCAACATGATATAAGCAAACCTACGCAGGAAAAGGAAACACGGAGTGCAGATTTCAGCGCTTGGCGCGGGTTGCGGGATATGGCGCGGGTCGCCCGTGATGCGGCTAGCTCGAGGAGTATTTTCGTTCTTTGAGTCTATTATTTCCAAATTCTAGCTATTCTATTATTAATAGTTATTATTATTATTGGGTTAAGTATCAAGTTCTAATTATCATTTTATTATTCATTCAACCTGTAATTGAAAAAAACTCTCTTGAACCCTAATTGCCTTTGCTTAGAAAATTATGAGTAACTATTCCTCCCTTTCTTGGATCGTTGAACTGAAGCTATCTTTAGATTAATTGTGAGATTGTTCTTTCTCTCTTTTATTTCTCAAGTATTGTTTATGTCTCTTGCTCTTATTTTATGATTATTGTTTCTCTTATTGATATGTTCAATTAGTAATTGCTTTGATTAATCTATTGCATGTTTAGAAATTGAATCCGTAATTATTCAATTAATCTAGACTAAAGTAGCAAACTTTACCCTAATAATTTGTATGTGTTTTATCGTTATTAGGACGAAGTAGAGACTAAACATATAATTCGAATCGTTAACCGCGTGTGTTAAAGATCGTTATCTTTATTGCTTCCTTGGATTGTTATTGCTGTTGTTGGATTAAATCTAGACACGTGGATTAGATTGTTCAATAATTAGGGTCTTCTAATATCGTGTTTCGACTTAGTTGAATATACTTAATAGGAAGAAGGAAACTTGTATTTCCACAATAGAGTACTCGAGAGTAATTGAATGACAATCGAAGACCAATAGTTTGTTTATAGTGGATGTTTGTTGACCCAAGACCTTTAATCATCTGAATTAATCATCTTTATTACTTTGTCTTATTAGTCATTAGCTTATCCAATCAATGAACCACCCCCCCCCCCCCCTATTATTGTTACTTGTACTCTTTACTTTTTACACATTAATTACATCGCCTTCTCTATGGATCGATCCTTATTACCATATACTATATTTAAACTACGCCAAATCTGGAAATCAATAAGGAGCGTATCACAACGATTTAATGCATTTAGTAACGACACTTAGATTACCATTTTCCAAATATTGGCCGAAACCTAGACCGCGCAAATAGGAATTACGGTTTCCCTCGATAATTTGACAACGACTGATTAACAAACCTAAACCGTTGTTATTATAATTTGACAACGGCTGATTAACAAACCGTTGTCAAAAACTTTTAACGGTTTCCAAAAACTCGTTATAGAATCACTCTTATCAACGATTGTTAGAAAACCGTTACCAGTTTAAGATATCGGCATTTCGAAAACCGTTACTAAATTAACACCAGCAACGGTTTTTGTTACCCGTTGTTATGTTATTGCTACGTATTTTTTGTAACTGTTATTATTGTCTATTATGAGATAACGGTGTTTCAATTCAACCGTTGTCAGTATTTGATTAGATTTTTTAATTTGATTACTGCATTCAAAACTGAACTTTAATAAATATTCAATTTGACCAATAATATTCAATTTGACCAAAATAATTCTATAGATATGTCTTTATAATGTTTTAGGTCAAATTCTAAATTATCAAACATTTACTCTCTAATTTCTTTCTAAATATTTCTCTAAAAAAAGTATGGCTGGTGAGCTACAATCACATTCTCGTTATGCACAGCCTTTTAGTTTCATTCTCCATAATCTCCCGGTTCATTACGGTGTGAATGGAAAGGGTTTAAACCCTAATTTTGGGTGGTTGACGCAAATGCTTCATAACTCCGGTTTCACCGCGGTTAAAAAAGTGTACCCTGTGTCTACAAACAAGCAAGGTTTTGTAGGCTTCGCTTTTATCGTGTTTGACGAAGCCAACTGCCATGATAGTTTTCGTCAGGCAAGAAAATTAGAGGTTATATTTGCGGGGGAAGATGCGAGGAAAGAGGACTTCTATTCGGATGATAAACAACAAGGCCCTTATCTATGGGTTGCGACCCATCTTGATCATCATCTGCTGAAACATTGCAGGAAGCATCACATTCCTGCCACCGTGCCTATGTCATGGGAGAAAGAGGCCATTCCACCTGCGCTTCCCGGTGATAATGAAGGGCCGATCTACGACTTGCTCTATACCAAAATTCATAATGAGTATCCTAATACTTCATCAAATTCTAATAATTAAGTCTTTAATTATTATCTGGCATTGTAAGTTGTATTTGGATTATGGTGGTGGTTTGAATTAAAGTTTAATTATTTATGTTTTTTGTTACGTTTTTTGTCACCCCATTCATTTGCAACCCATAAATATGGGCCTACCCGCTGATCATCGTGATCAAACCAGAGTCTCGAAGAGTCATTGTTATAGAATGCCCGCTAAAGTTTGTGAGCCTGTCGAAAGCATTCCCGCTCCTCACCCCCGCCAAACTCGATGAGGGCGCACCGCCCGAAGCCATTATGCGCATCATTGTCTGGGTAGATAGTTGGAACCAAATTCAATCCGGCTAACTTAATCAAACCTATTAACCAGTCAAGGCTATACGATATTATAGACTTTCCATGCACGTCCTCTGTATACGGGAGATTGTGAATGATGCACGTAAAGGGTTTAGCGTACATAAATCTACTTGGGGGTCCTACAAGAGGTCCATATGATGCTTCATCATCATCATCAGCGGATGACTAATATGAACCACTATAAGTTGATGAACTTGACGACATAATCAATGTGGAAAATTAATGGAGGACTTAACAAGTTAAGAATTGGAAAGTGCAAAGGGTACAATTTAAGATTGTGAAAATTATAATTCTACTTATAATGAGTTTGGGTTGTATTAGAAACAGTATAATAAGATAGTAAGAATTGGAACCGGTATAATAATAAGATAAGAATTGGAAACTTAACAAGTTAAGAATTGGAAAGTGGAAACGGTACAAGCTAAATAAGAATCGGTCAACTTTACCGTCTTTAACATATTAGGTTACAACGGTTATCAAAAAACCGTTGTCCAATTAGTTAAAACACAACGGTCCAGTTACTTAACAAGACTAATGCATGCCTTGTAATTTTTACTTTTTCTGATTCAAAGTTGCAGTATTGCGTGTTTGACCATATGTATAACCTAAAATGATAACGGTTCTTTGTTAAGTCGTTATCATATTTCAAATATCAACAAAGGTTGGACAGAATCCGTTTTAAAAAAACTTGTTTTATTATCTGTGATTTTCTAGTGTTTGTGATTTGACTAATGCATGCCCTGTGATTTTTACTTTTTTCTGATTCAAAGTTGCAGTATTGATTCTTTCACCGTATGTATAACACAAAAAGATAACGGTTCTTTGTTAAGCCGTTATCATATTTCATATATCCACAACGGTTTTTTGTAAATCCGTTGTCATATTACACCAATAAACAACGGTTTTTCTTATAACCGTTTTAAATACAGATCCACTGTGAAAACTGAAAAGTTTGTGGTTTTACCAATGCATGCCCTATATTATTATTGTTTGTTTGACCATTATTCACCACATGCATGCATGCACATTTAATACAAGTTTGAATGTAACGTATGGATGAAATTAATCCAATTATTTATAGCTTTATTATACTATAAATAGCATCACATTTCCAGTAACAATAAGAATCACTTTATTATTACTAACCTTTCTACTTCACTTTTTAAATAATCTACATATACATACATATCATAATTAAAAGAATGGCGTCGTCTTCATCATCCGCAGTACCACCTCCTTAGCAATCAGTAACCCGCTATGTCAACACGATTATGTGCATAATTCACAATCTCCCAGTCATATGCGATGCTGCTGGGATGCCAGCTTCTAAGTCTCTTATCCCATTGAGGGACATCCTCATTGAGAATGGGTTTTCAAATGTTAGGGCAATCTACCCGGCTTGGAATTCAAGTCGTGGGTTTCGTGGATATTCTCTGATCGTGTTTCGAGGGGATGGTCTTGACGATTTTCGCCAAGAAAAGCAACCCGCTGCAAGGTATGCATCACGTGACCATCAAAGAGGCAAAAATGACTATTATAGCGACCACCCTAGGAATCGTTATGTACACGTTGGGCGTCACTTATGGGTTGCCACCGCTGAGGACGCTCATTTGATGAGAAGAATTGTTCCGAACAATTTTATTAATGTACCAAAATCATGGGAAGACGAAGAAGTGCCTCATTTTGATCCCCGTCTTGATGTCGATGTAGTACGCATGATTTATAATCATGTTTATCCTCAGTACCCGCCTCCTAGTCAAACTCCTATTAGGGTGTTTTATTAATGTACTAATTAGTTAGCTTTTTGTTTTTGTGTTTTATTTTTTATTTTTTATTGTGTTTCCTTTTTTTCCCCTTGTTGTACTCCAGGAATGGTGTGGCTGAAAGGAGGAATCGAACTTTATTATATATGGTCCAATAAATGATGAGTCAAACTGAGTTACCTAAGTCATTTTGGGGTTTTGCCATTTCATCTGTTATACGCTCACTTAATCAAAGTCCCACTAAAGCAACTGACAAAACTCCATATGAGATATGGATAGAGAAAGTCCCGAATCTGCGATACATGAAAGTATGGGGTTGTGATGCTTATGTCAAGAGCAAGTCTAACGATAAGCTTGCACCTCGTTCTAAAAAATGTATTTTTGTAGGCTACCCTAAGAAAACTTGTGGATATTACTTCTACAATCGTAGCGAGAACAAAGAGTTTGTGGCTCGTGAAGCTGTCTTTTTAGAAAAAGAGTTTATTTCTAGAAGATAGAGTGGGAGAAAATTTGAACTTGATGAAGTTCAAGAGCCACAAACTGATGTGACAGTACAGGAAGATGTTCCTTCTACGTCTGAATCGGTTATTATTCATTCTAAACCTAGGAGGTCAGAGAGGGTTAGTCGCTAGCCTGATAGATACCTTGGTGTTATCGAGGAAGATGGTGACTATGAGGTTTTACTTTTGGAAAGTGATGAACCTAAGACCTACAAAGCAGCTATTACTAGTTCTGACTCTAAGCTATGGCTCGAGGCCATGCAATCCGAAATGGATTCCATGTACGAAAATCGGGTATGGGAGATGGTTGACTTACCTAAAGATATTCGACCTCTTCAGTGTAAGTGGATATTCAAGATTAAAATCGGCATAGATGGACATAAAGATGTCTACAAAGCTATATTGGTGGCAAAAGGTTTCACCCAGGTTCATGGTTTACACTATGATGAAACTTTTGCCCCAGTTGCTATGCTTAGATCTATTCGGATAATGTTAGCGATTGCTGCATTTCATGATTATGAGATATAGCAAATGGATGTCAAAACCGCTTTCCTGAACGGGTTTCTGGAAGAGGAAGTGTTAATTGTAAGAAATCTATATCTCATTTCTTAACATATTCATATATGTTCTAATTAATTTAGTCATAAAATTAATTACAAATCTTATGCATGCAAACTAAAAAAGATAAGTGAAGAAATCGTTGTCCTTACTACATGATTTCGGTTTTATGGGCACCAACAAGATCTCCTTCTTGTTAGTTCTTGAGCTTTCCATATATAAGGATGATCCTCCAAAAATCCCAAAGTAGAGATTCTCCTCTTGATTGCACCCAAGACTATCCCTTATCCCCACTAAATAATATTAGCTAGATATTAGTTTAGTAGTTTACCTTAAAATTGATTACTAACACTCATATATTACATTAATAATTTAGTAATCTTTTAGAACAATTTGAAATCAAAAACTCATCTTTTTGATGAAGAAGAGGATGAATATATGAGAGAGGGAGCTTTGCATGTGAATGAATGACAATAAGAGGAAAAACTCTAAAAAATCATTATAGATGAGAGGGTGGACGGTTTGGGTAGTAGTATCGGGCATCATACTTTTTCTTTTTGTCTTCACAAGAAAAATAGATGTGTAAGATGTGTAAGACTAGTTGTAGGTAGACATCATTATGTCATTTTATCAAATAAAATAAAACAACCATAACCCACTAACTCACCCTCCATTTTCGGGCCATTTACGTAAAATGGACTACCATTTTATTCTGTCAATTTGTCATTTGCCACACAATATGTCACATGTAGTATGATACATGTTATTAATTAATTTAATGCATATTTATCACATAAATATCATTTCATGAATTAACTAAAATTACATACAATAAATTGACTAGTGATACTTGATCACATAAATAAAATGGGTCATATAATTATAATTCACAACATCTTGTAATTATAATTAATCATTCATTCTTATCTCTATTGTTTCTCAAACAATAAATAATTTTAGTAACAATGCATTTTATTACTAAAATAAATCTTATTTAATCCCATTAAAATTAGATAATATTATTCTCTCTCACAATTGAATTGTTCAATTTTAAGGAATTGATCAACTTGTATCGTCATACAATTAATCAACTTTATAGATAAGGGCATGATCCTTTAGGTGTGACCTTAAGGGATCAACTGACCACCACCGTCCCACGACAGTAACGTCAAACTCTAGCAAGCCAATCGTTACCGATTAATGTTGATCAGTTGACTATATAATTGAATCATCCCTTACGTATTCTTTATATGAGATTTAATAATGATATTTAAATCATGTGATCGCACTATTGTTGAGGACACATTTCCCAACAATCTCCCACTTGTCCTCGACAAGTGTGCGTCACCAATTCTCTTGTCCTATTACTATCTCCCACTCAATGCAAGGTGTCTTTCGGGTCGTACTTGCAAGTGATCATATCGAGAGTGGTTTCCTCGATCTGGAGAATAACTGATTGACCGGAATTTATCTACCATAGATACCTTCCGAGCGTGGCCACGCATTTCCAGTTCATTGCTCCTCGAGTGGCCCTGAGATATTGTTTTAACCCTGACAAGGGGGTGGACAATTCCTATTGCACTTATTCCCTTCGACTAGCCACAGCCATCATTACCCAAAATATGCCCATTTGACCCCATTTACGAAGATCGTAGTAGCATAAATCAATGCTAATCTGAAGCCGTGCCATCTTAGGCGAACAGTCTTTAGTCAAAAGAATCGACTCATTAGAATACTATAGTAGCTCTCGCCACGACCAGGCTATATAAATTTGCCAGAACTCTATAAGCGGTCACTGCCCGACAAAGTGTTCCTAACAGTCTACCTATGTGATCGACTAGTCATCTCACATGACTCTATGACACTTGAACTTGCCATCTATCGCATCACACTCTAGTCACTTCGAGACGTCACCTCATATAAGTGATTATGGGCGAATACCATGTTAATCCGGGTTCACTTTAACGGGGTTCAATATTGTCTCTATAACCCGTTTGGATGTAACAAAGTATAAAGGAGTTTTCAAAGTAAAAACTCGAACGACAAATGTGATTATCACATATGAATAGTCAATGCCTGATTACTATTTCATGTTCTATAATCTAATTTGATCTTGTATGTAGTTGTTCATTTCAATTCAATTGAAATGACATGACTCATCATGTTTAGCCTATGAGAAGGCTTTAGTTAGTAGGTTTTATCAACTTCTTGTACCTTACTCAACCTTACTACATACTCGTTTTTCTTTGTAATGTATACATTTGCATCACTAAACTTTCTGAGTACGTGTCGAGATCCAAAGAAGACATAGGTCCTCTAGCCTAAGAATAGCTCCCACTGTTTTCACAGTGTGCGGGACTCATCCTCTTGCACATCTCATGATTGCAAGTGTACTCAATTTCCATTCTAAATATCTCTCATTGTTCTTTATTGCCTAGAACGATTCTAGAAAATCTATTTCTTAAATAACATAGCCACAATGGTATCTTAACCATCCTAATGTGTTTTGATTATGGTTTTGTCGAAAACCATGCGCAATCTCAATTGTCAATTGTCACTTGTGTAACACCCTTACACAAAATTGCATTATAAACACTTTGCTTTACTTCCTTAATGCTTCTACAAGCACTTAAGGGTAATCTTTATGGCTTACTTGGTAAAGATTACTTAAATTCGATTTTGAAAACAATTCATCATACTCAAAGTATATGAAGTGTTATACATCATTACTCATTTAATTGATCCGGCAGCGGAAGCAAATGGAATCTATCAAATATGTTCAATTTGATTGAACTAGTCATGAATCTTATCAACATAAGATTTCTTATTGACGCTAATATCATGTGGATTTATCTACATAAATCTAGATATTAAAGATGTATTATATTACTCCAAAAGTCTTAAATCATTCGTAATGATCAATATGTCATCCACATATAAGACTAATTAAAATTTCCGTAACTCCCACTAAACTCCATGTATAAACACAACTTCTCGACTTATTGATAAAAGTTTTATCACATGATCAAAATGTTGATTCCAACTCATTGATGTCCTACTTAAGATCCTCTCTTAAGTTTCACATTATCTTAGGATTGCAAGAATCTTCAAAAATTAAGACATGTATTGAATACATTCCTTCTAATTGAAGAAGTGGGTTTTAGATTCACTTGCTATATGTATATCATCACAATGAAACACAATCCCTAAGAAGATCCAAATAGACTTAAGCATTTCAACTGGTGCAAAACCCTTTGCTACCAATCAAGCTTTGAAATCTCTCTTTATTAGTGCAAAACCCTTTGTCACTAATCAAGCCTTTTTATTTCGGATTTTCATGGCTCTAAGCCTTGTATTGAGTTGTGACTTAAACATTCTCATGTAAGTCATATGTTCATTACTTTCCAGAAGTAACCAACTTGAATCAAACAATTTCTTTGTAAGTTGTAAGCTTTTTACTTTCTTAAAAGTAACATGAATTCATCATTTTCAACAAGTGACGATTTTAACCTCCTAGGTTTTGAAGAAACAACGTCTTACACAAAACGTCTCATGTAGTCAAGAAAGACCAGTTTCTTGCGACATAACATTCTCAGTGGCATTCTTTGTGGCTCTTGAATAATTTCTTCCATTCTGTCTTCTAGAAATAAACTTGTATTTTAGAAAGACAGCTTCACGAGCCGCAAACCCGTCGTACTCGTGATAATTGAAAGGGAAAAATGAGCATTTGTTTCTTGTGAAAACTTACAAATATGGTACTCTACCATTTCATATCTCATATGATTCGTTTTAGATTTAGTGGAAAAATAATCTAGACAAAATGATAAAATCCCCAAAAGGATCAAGTAACTCAAATTAACTTGATTGAAGTTCAAACCATATCGAATAGCGTTTTGATTTCTTATCCAACCACACATTATCCCATAATGTGTGTTAAGAGAGATTAACTTGTGATACTATATCACATTTCCTTTGGATTATATCAAAGTTTTCACTTTGATAATCCCATCACGACTAAATCGTGATTCCTTGAACTCTTTGAACTTCTTCAAAGATTTCTCTATTTACCTTATTAAGTGAACACATTATCATCAACTTAAATCGTTGGTAAAAGAAAATGATCAACCTATTTTGGATCAATGATTTACAACCTCGATCTCCTTTTCAACCAAAAAGCACGAGACATCTTGCTTTGAATACAAGATACGCATATACGATAAGATTAACAATCTATTGGTTTCAAGAGTACTTGATAACTCTTTGCGTTCATCATTCCAGAATCTTAGGTTTGATCTTGGGTTACCAATTTGAGTCTTGCATCATCTTCATGATATATTATTCTAGTTTGGTTTAGAATATGATCACCTTGATAATGGGCTAGCCATACATCAAATCATGGTGTATAGGGTCACAAAAGTGAAACCTCTTTTTGTATCCTAACAAGTTCATATTCTTATTTAGAGTTTATTCACTTAATAGTCACAATTAAGTACAACTCTAAACCCAAAAACTAGATTTAGTACACAATGACTCTATCTCTCAACATTATTGTTGCTAGTCGTCATATTCTAATCATTCTATGTATCGCATACAATGATGAAAACCACCATCAGTTTCTAATATTGACGAAATGGTACTAGCAAAATTTATGTCAATCAAATAAACATTTAAAGAAGAAGATCCCATTAGATGTCCCACAACTACCTTGTTGATTCTTCAATAATTTGGGGTAGTTTCCTTTCTAGTGTCCAACATTTAAGACAATGGAAACTTTATCGGTCGGGATTGATAGGTTTAGTATCGTTATTCTCAATAACTTTACTTTTATCATAACCGTGTATCAATTCCATTCTAATTTTACTTCTTTGAACCTCATCCCTTTATTAACGGTTTAAGAGAATGCTCCCACTCATTTCAATGAATCTTTGCTTAGAGAAGCAAAATTGAATTTCATGAAGACTACTCTTCAATTCAATCGTTTTAGTTCTTAAAACTTTCATTGAAGTGGTTGCGTTATTTTGGTCAATTACGAATTCTGACAAATCTAATTACCAAAACAATTTATCGCTTCAAGGTACTTAATTTAATTAAGTATATGAAAAACAATCCATTGTAAGTAGATGTGTTAGTCAAGAATCAAAAACCTGTTTGATAATGAATAACTTTAATCTATACTCTTTACAAGAGATCCTTAGCAATGGTTCATTTGAGGTTTTAGAAGCAAATTCATATTTGTCTTTGGTTACGATGTTTTAATGGAGATTTGAATCAAAAATCGAAATGATATCGTATATAAATTGAGGTAAAGAAATAGAACAAAATGATAACGGAATAGTGGAAAACTTAACATTTGTCGTTTTATTAATACTTGTAAATATAATAACAAGTAAAACATTTACATAGTGACCTCTACCCAACTATGATAAATGATTCCAAGATCCAAATTCATATTAACTTGGGCACGGTAGGGCCGATTCATCCCTTATCAATATAACTCGGTGGATTAACACTTTAATCGATTCTACTTTTAGAACTCTTGGTCGATAAAATTACATTAACATTATCTTTAGCCCGGAACACATGCGACTACGGTCACGAATACTTCCGTTGAGCTCAATCCAAATTTCGAATAAATGTGTCCATGATCCAAATCCACATCAACTTGGGCACGGTAGGGCCGATTCATCCCTCATCAACATGAATTCGGTGGATAGACATTTATCACCCACTTCACCAACGTAACAAGGTTTGTCTTACGGTAAAGCCGGCTCAACTCCCTTAAAACCCCGGTACTTCATGGTTTCTAATTTTTGGTAAGGCTAAGTCTCAATTGATTATTTTTAGCGAGAGGTCATGTCAATTTATTATCTATCACGTTTTAAGTGAACTAAAGTGGTGAACTACGATAATTATAATTGACACGGTCGATAAACTCGATTAAAATGACAATGCATATTTTAGTTATGGCGATTTAGCGATGCATGCGACATATAAATAAAATGCAAAGCATAAATTAAATCCTAGTATGGCCTTCCTAAAATAGAAAATCTAATTAACTATTACATATTCGGAAACCAACTCCATTGGTCCCTTGAACTTCGGTTTTTGGCACGCATCTCGAGGTAACACCGTCTTTATGTATCGCTTTCTTGAGTGACACCGTATTCATGGAACTCCGGAATAAATAAAATACATAACAAATTACATAATTTCCTATTATACATTTGTAATTAAAATAAAATAAATCTATTAAATTACAAAACGGTGATACGAGATCACAATAAATTACAACCGAATCGATATTCCCATACATTTCGGGTAATACCAATTAAAAACTAAGGCCATACTAAGTAAAAATTAATAATTCAAAATTACATAAAATAAAACTATGACAATCATAAATAAAATGCAGCATTATAATATGTATGAACATGCCCAATTTTTTGCTAAATCGCCTTTAAGGAGCCAATATCGTATATTAATCGGTTTTTACGGATTTGCGTGATTCAACCTTTTAAAATCACAAAAATTACATAAATTCATATTTATGCACAAGTTAATTACCCTAACCAACTTAGGACTCAAAATTAGTTTCCACTAACCATTTGACTATAATTAACTTATATTTCTTAAAATTGTTCATTAATGGACTCAAAATAACAATAAAATGCCATAAACTTCAAATAAATCACAAAAATTTCAAATAAATTTGAAATTTGAAATTTGAAATTTAAAACTCATGAACATTCTGGAAAAATAACATGACACTCATAATGTTCAAAAACTTAGGTTAAAAAATTTCGAAATTTATCGGGAAAAACAATGTTGCGGTTTATCGGATTTATCAATAATAATCATAAAAACATGAGAAAAATTATATTCATCAACTTTTCAATTTTAGATCTGAAAAACATAATAAAATGAAACATTTGACGTTTTTCTTTAGTCATGGAGTATGTTTTAGCAATTATTCACTAATTAAGTCACTATTTATGCTATTTTTCATCAAAAATCCATAAATCATGCATGAAGACTTCATTATAGCCTGTTATTTTATACACATCTTGTAAAATTGCATGTGACAACATACTAAATTTCTATGACCAGATTCGAAATATTTCTCACATTAACCCATTTTTCATCTAAATCAATTTTTATCATGAAAAATCCATATTTCGAGCATAAAAACTCCAAAAATTCTGGAAATTTCCAAATCATCTAAAAATAATATATGTGAAACATATCCAAAAACCACGGGAAAATTCAAAGTTTAGCTAATTTTCGTCCAAAAATGACATTTTTATCATAAAAATCACATTTTAATGCCAATATTATATAAAATGAACAATAAAATCATAAATTAAACCAAAATATCATAAAACATTTTAGGACCAGAAACTTTAACATGCATAATAAATTTCGTGATATATCATAATAACACAAATTTATGACTTTTATATGTTAATCGTATAACTCGGAAAAACAATAACCGATTTGCATGCAAACAACCTTGTGCTCTTGATACCGCTTGTAAGAAATCTATATCTCATTGCTTAACATATTCATATATGTTCTAATTAATTTAGTCATAAAATTAATTACAAATCTTATGCATGCAAACTAAAAAAGATAATTGAAGAAATCGTCGTCCTTACTACATGATTTCGGTTTTATGGGCACCAACAAGATCTCCTTCTTGTTAGTTCTTGAGCTTTCCATATATAAGGATGATCCTCCAAAAATCCCAAAGTAGAGATTGTCCTCTTGATTGCATCCAAGACTATCCCTTATCCCCACTAAATAATATTAGCTAGATATTAGTTTAGTAATTTACCTTAAAATTGATTACTAACACTCATATATTACATTAATAATTTAGTAATCTTTTAGAACAATTTGAAATCAAAAACTCATCTTTTTGATGAAGAAGATGATGCATATATGAGAGAGAGAGCTTTGCATGTGAATGAATGATAATAAGAGGAAAAACTCTCAAAAATCATGATAGATGAGAGGGTGGACGGTTTGGGTAGTAGTATCGGGCATCTTACTTTTTCTTTTTGTCTTCACAAGAAAAATAGATGTGTAAGATGTGTAAGACTAGTTGTAGGTAGGCATCATTATGTCATTTTATCAAATAAAATAAAACAACCATAACCCACTAACTCATCCTCCATTTTCGGTCCATTTACATAAAATGGACTACCATTTTATTTTGTCAATTTGTCATTTGTCACACAATATGTCACATGTAGTATGATACATGTTATTAA
Source organism: Silene latifolia (assembly GCF_048544455.1). Taxonomy (NCBI): domain Eukaryota; kingdom Viridiplantae; phylum Streptophyta; class Magnoliopsida; order Caryophyllales; family Caryophyllaceae; genus Silene; species Silene latifolia. Next base: position 250,461,130 of record NC_133538.1, on the reverse strand, counting down.
TTAATTTAATGCATATTTATCACATAAATATCATTTCATGAATTAATTAAAATTACATACAATAAATTGACTACTGATACTTGATCACATAAATAAAATGGGTCATATAATTATAATTCACAACATCTTGTAATTATAATTAATCATTCATTCTTATCTCTATTGTTTCTCAAACAATAAATAATTTTAGTAACAATGCATTTTATTACTAAAATAAATCTTATTTAATCCCATTAAAATAAGATAATATTATTCTCTCTCACAATTGAATTGTTCAATTTTAAGGAATTGATCAACTTGTATCGTCATACAATTAATCAACTTTATAGATAAGGGCATCATCCTTTAAGTGTGACCTTAAGGGATCAACTGACCACCACCGTCCCACGACAGTAACGTCAAACTCTAGCAAGCCAATCGTTACCGATTAATGTTGATCAGTTGACTATATAATTGAATCATCCCATACGTATTCTTTATATGAGATTTAATAATGATATTTAAATCATGTGATCGCACTATTGTTGAGGACACATTTCCCAACATTAATGACACAACTTGAAGGTTTTGTGGATCCTAAAAATCCTAAGAAAGTATGAAAACTTCAGAGATCCATTTATGGTCTTAAGCAAGCGTCAAGGAGTTGGAATCATCGTTTTGATCATGTTTTTAAACAAAATGGTTTTTCTCGAAGTGTTGAGGAACCATGTTTATACATGAAGTTTAGTGGGAGTAAAGTTGTTTTCTTACTTCTTTATGTGGACGACATATTACTCATTGGGAATGATGTAGATATGCTTGCTTCTGTCAAGAAGTGGTTAGGAAATCACTTCCAAATGAAATATTTGGGAGAAGCCCAGCGTATCTTGGGTATCCGGATCTATAGGGATAGATCCAAAAGGATATTAGCTTTGAGTCAAGAAGCCTATATCCGATAAGATTCTTGACCGATTCAATATGAAAAACTCCAAGAGAGGTTTTCTACCTATAGGCAGTGGGATTACTTTGAGTAAGTCACAGTGTCCTACTGAGCCTAAGGATATTGAACGCATGAAATCGATTACCTATGCTTCCGCTGTTGGATCGATGATGTATGCTATGATGTGTTCTCGTCCTGATGTCTCGTATGCTTTGAGTATGACGAGTCATTTTCAGAAAACTCCAAGTGAGAGTCACTCGATAGCCGTCAAGAATTTTTTGAAGTACTTGAGAAGGACTAAGGATTCATTCTTAGTGTTTGGAGGAGAATCTGAATTACGTATAAGAGGTTATACGGATGCCATTTTCCAAACCGACAGGGATGATTTGAAATCCCAGGCTGGTTTTGTCTTTTTGTTGAACGGAGGGGCGGTTTGCTGGAGAAGTTTTAAGGAGTCTGTGACTTCTGATTCTACAACGGAAGCTGAGTACATTACAGCCTCTGAAGCTTCAAAGGAAGCTGTTTGGATTAGGCAATTCTTAGAGGGACTGAAATTAGTTCCAACCACCGAGGATTCTATCACTTTATATTGTGATAACAGTGGGACAATTTTTCAAGCAAAAGAGCCCAAGTCTAGTAACAAGTCTAGACACGTACTTAGGAAATTTCATGTAAGTAGAGATTTAATTGAAAGGAAGTAAATTACAGTCTGCAAGGTTGGAACAGCTAACAACATCGTTGATCCTTTAACCAAGCCATTGTCTCAAGCTAAACATGATAGTCATGTAGTTTCAATGGGATTGAGACAAATGCCATAACTGTTGTAAATTATATGATATGTAATAATTAAGATATTGTATTTATTATTTCATATATGATAATTACATTTATCGTTGTATTCAGTTTTATATCTGAATTTTAAATAATTTGTTTTTATCCAAATGAGTCCTTGGATAGTATGTCTGCACGTTTTTCAAGCATCATAAACGAATTGAAAAACCTAGGAAGAAAATTCGATACCGAGGACATTGCAAGAAAGGGTCTTAGGAGCCTAACTAAAAAGTGGCGCGCCAAGGTCACTACAATGGAGGAATCGAGAGATCTTATGAACCTATCCTATCAAGAACTCATTGGTGCCCTCATGGCCCATGAACTCACTCTAAATGCTGATGAAGCAGAACTGAGTAGAGCTAAAAACATAGCCTTGAAAACCGAGGATGTCAGCTCCGGCATAGAAGATGAGACCGTTTTGTTTGCTCGTCGTTTTAAAAATAGAATCTTTCGAAACAAGCAAACAAATTCTTCTGTTAACAACAACAAGTCTTTCAATAAGAAAGAAACAGAGTCTAAATCGCCATTTGCCAACAGAGGTTGCTTCAAGTGTGGAGAATCTGATCATATGATCAAGCATTGTCCCGCATGGGAGAAAATTAAAGACAGGACAAAACGTGAGAAGACAAAGAAGGAGTTCAAGCAAGTAATGATGGCTTCGTGTTGGGGAGATCTTGACTAAGAAGACGATGAAGGATCTAAAGATGATGAATTAGCAAATATTTGTCTCAGCAGCATCAGTCTTGACCTAATCTCTGATAGTGACGAGGATAACACGGATTCTCACTCAAATTACTGCTTTTTAGGAGAATCAGATGAAGATGACGATGATGAGGTTAGTTATCTTGAACTCAAAGAGCGTGTTAAGAAACTATCTAGAAATGCCCTAATTGAATTCTTTGAGCAATCCCTCGATAAATTTCATGAACAGGATAAAGAACTAAAGGATCTAAAAGAACAAATTCTTAATATTGCTGAGGAGAATCATATTCTAAAGGCAAAAGCTAAGAAGTTGAAATCTAAAGTTACAGCTGATAAAGCTACAACATTAGATACTGCTAATGCTGAGAAGAAGGAACTAGAGTCTAAAGTTATAGCTAATGAAGCTATAACCTCAGACTTAAAGATTAATATTAAGCACCTTCAAGCCAAAGTTATAGCTAATGAAGCTATAAATTTAGAACTTAGAAAAGCCAAAGAACTTTTAGAGTCTAAAGCCACATCTAATGAAGCAGTGATTTTAGATCAAAAAAAGAAATAGATTTTCTCACAAAGCAATTGAAGGAATCTAAAACTGACATGATCAATGTTAAGAAACAACATACGGATGTTGTATTTATTCTTAACAAAAGGTTACAAGACTTTCGTGAGAATTACAAAAAGGATAATGACATAGATCACACAAAATGTCTTGAAAAAATTAAAACTCTAAAGGACTTACTCTTACACGCAAGGAAAGTCCACGACAAATGGGAAGGTAGCACCAAAGTCCTAAACTTCCTAACCGAACAATTTGACAATAATATGAAGATGGGTTTAGGACATGAGTACTTCAGCCGTAGAGATCACTCTAAATGCAAATCAACACCTTCTGAGCACGATTTCAGAAAAAGAAAATATGCTAATCTTCCTGAATATCTGATTTGCAATTCTTGTGGTCATACGAGTCACATCCAAGATAATTGTGTCAAACGTGTACATGATATACGAAAAAATACCGAATTTGTTAAGACGGTTGACACAACAGTCGAGGATGATAAATCCCCTATAGATGAACCTAACGAAAAGAGGAATATATCTTTCGTTGGTTCTACGACATGGCCTTTGATTACACCAAAAAGCCTAGCACTTCACAAACTCCTTCTCAACCTAAGCAAAATAGAACAAAATACAAGGAAACAACATATGTGAGACCCAAGGAGTCCCTCAGACCTAGAACTCCTCCTAAACGAAACTACCCAAAGTTTAGAAGTATAATTTTTAGACAAGTTTGGGTACGAAAGGATATGGTATATAGAGTAACTAACCATAAAGGACCCAACTTAGCTTGGGTACCTAAAAACTGTATCTAATCCTTTTGCAGGTTATAGTGAAAGAAAACAACCAATGCTATCTTGATAGTCGTTGCTCAAGACACATGACTGGAGATGAAAATTTGTTTCTTTCACTCAAGTCTTTCAATGGAGGAAAGGTGACTTTTGGGGACAACAAGAAGGGTAAAGTGATTGGTGTAGGCAAAATTGGAATGTCTGAATCCCATGCAATCAGTGATATTTATCTGGTGGATGGTCTCAAGCATAATCTACTTAGCATATCTCAACTATGCGACAAAGGTAACAAGGTTGTATTTCATGCAGATGTTTGTCGCATTATAATTGAAGGTACAAGTAATATTATTCTTGACGGCCATAGAAAAAGAAATGTGTATATGGTAGATTTGAATGTTGTGCCTATTAACTCTTTTTCGAGCATGAAAGTCACACTGGATGATCCTTGTTTGTGGCACAAACATTTTGGTTACATTAGCTCACCTATTTTGAATAAACTCAAGAGATGGGACTTGGTTGAAGGACTACCTAAACTCAGGTTCGATCAAGAGAAGATGTGTGACACTTGTGCTCGATGCAAACATGTGAGATCATCGTTCAAGCCTAAAAGAGTGGTAAGCACGAATCAAGCCCTGAAGTTGATACACGTGGACTTATGTGGCCCTATGAAGGTAAGAAGTAGAGGAGGATCCAAGTACGTCTTTGTCCTCGTAGATGACTACTCAAGGTATGTATGGCCTATCTTTCTTCATTCAAAAGATGAGACTTTTTATGAGTTTGTTTGTCTTATGAAACTTGTTCAAAATAAGTATAAGACTAACCTTGTTTCTATTCGTACGGATCATGGCACCGAATTTGATAATCAAGCCTTTATAGAATATTGTAGAGTTAATGGTGTAGGACATAATTTTTCTGCACCACGAACTCCTCAACAAAATGGTGTGGTTGAACGTATGAATAGAACACTAGAAGATATGGCTCGTACAATGCTTTTGTGTAGCGGTCTACCTCGTAATTTTTGGGCTGAAGCCATTAGTACTTCATGTTATATTCATAATCGTGCTATGATAAGACCTATCCTAAAGAAAATCCCTTATGAACTTCTAAGATGTCGTAAACCTAATATCTCTCATATTCGTTGTTTTGGGAGTAAGTGTTTTGTTCATAACAATGGTAAGAATAGGTTAAGTAAGTTCGACCCTAGAAGTGATGAGGCTATATTTATAGGTTATTCGAATCATAGCAAGGCTTATAAGGTCTTCAATAAAAGAACACTTTGTATTGAAGAAAGTATTCATGTTATTTTTGATGAAGATAATGTGTTTGATAAGCCCTTACAGGATGAGGAAGAAGACATGGATGAACCTGATTTTCGTCTTTCCAGAAATGATCCTCCAGAATTGGAAACTGAGGATAATGAGATTGAAGGAACAAATGATGAGCTTGATCATTCTTCAAATGACAAAAAGAAGAAAATTAAAGTTATAGTTGATGATACTATAACTTTGTCTCAAGATAAGGGCTCTCAACCCAATGTTATAGTTGATGCTACTATAACATTGAATCCAAATCAAGGTAATGAGTCCGAAGTTATACCTGTCTCAACTACAACACCAGAATTGGATTCAGGGGGAACGTACTTAACTCTGAGCCAAATGAAGTTGGATCAAGTTCAAATGCTGAAGAACCAAGTACTTCAACAAAATGGAAATACAAGAGTTCACACCCTATGGAAAGTATTCTTGGTAATATTAAAAAGGGTGTTCAAAGAAGATTATCCTTGAACAATTTCTGCTCCTTCTTTTCGTTTTTATCAACAATTGAAACAACGAATATTAAGGAAGCTCTCGTAGAATCAGATTGAATAATAGCTATGCAAGAAGAGCTTCAACAATTCGAACGGAATAAAGTTTGGCACTTAGTTCCTAGACCCAAGGATCGATCTGTAATTGAAACCAGATGGGTGTTTAGAAATAAACTAGATGATGCTGGGGTCATAGTTCGAAATAAGGCAAGATTGGTGGTACAAGGCTATAATCAAAAAGAAGGAATAGACTATGACGAGACCTTTGCACTTGTGGCACGTCTTGAAGCTATTAGACTTCTGATAGCATTCGCAGCTCATATGTTGGAGTAGTGTCCTCCACAATAAGTGCGTTTACATATTAAATCTCGTTAAAGGAATATCAGGGTTTTATTTATTTATTTTGTCAGCTGGTCATCGTTAATCGGTAATGATTGGCTGACTAGAGTTTGACATTACTGTCGTGTCACGGCGGTGATCGCTGGTCCCTTTAGGTCATAACTATAGGATGACGCCCAAAAAGAATGAATTAATAGTTTGTATGAGATACGAGATAATTAATTCCTTGTATTATTTGACTTTTTATTAGTCGCATAAATGTATTATTTGATGATGGGTTACGAACCCAGGCCAAGGAGATTTATTATTTAATTATGTGATATTTAAATAATAAATAAATAAATAAAAATTTATTAATTAATTGTTAATTAATTAATTTTATACGATATGTGTATATGTTTTGAGGTGGAATTAATTAGCTATTTAAATTTTACAAGAGGTTATAAAATTAGCTAAATGGGATAATATTGACACATTGTATGTTGATAAAATGGTCTTATGATTACTTAATAGTTAAGTAATCATTGGTAGTTAATTTGTATTATTTAAGTGTTAAATAATAAAATTAATATTTAATTATGTAAGATAATTAAATATAAGACTTATAAGCATTTGTGGGGCACATGTCAAAAACCGAAATGGACCCAAAATGGTCCATATGGACTGGTTTTTTCGGGCATTACAAGTGTCCAATTGGTGGCATTTTCCACTCATAATTGCCCCCCCCCCCCCCCAATTGCCTATAAATACCACCAAACTCCACAATTTTTTAAGTTGGAAAAATTGGAGGAAAAATTGGTCTTTTCTTGTTGTTTGGACGGCTCACTTGTAGCTTTTAAAGACACTTTTTCTTCTTATTTTGTTCATCTTAAAACATTTAAAACACATATAAAATAAACTAATAATATTATCAAAGTAATAATATAATTAGTACATCAAATATACATATATATACTCAAATAATATCTAGTCTATATTATTTGTAGTAATATTTTGGGCTTATCTTGGGTGTATCCATAAGAGACCATCAACTTTGGTGGTTTGATATTCTTGGAGGATCATCCATATTTTCTAGCACAAGAAATACAAAGGTAGGAGATCTTTGTGGTGCCTAAAATTTGCCTTATTCCAATGTAAAGAAATTTTTCTCTTAAGATGGTTTTATACCATCTTTTTGTTATTTTTTTCTATGCACGCATGTAGATTTAGACCACTACACAAAATTAGTATGTATTTTTGATATCATAAGATGAGTCTTACTTGGTCTAAATAACTAACATCATAAAGGAATGAAGCTCTTCCAAATGGACGTCAAGACAACATTCCTAAATGGATATCTACAAGAAGAAGTCTTCGTAGAACAACCTCTTGGATTTAAAGATAACAAATTTGAAGACCATGTCTTGAAATTAGACAACGCCTTGTATGGATTGAAGCAAGCACCAAGAGCTTGGTATGACAGATTATCGAAATTTCTACTCGACAGTGGATTTAAGAGAGGATCTGTAGATAAAACATTATTCCTAAAAACCGAGGAATCTGATCTTTTGGTTGTTCAAGTCTACGTCGACGATATTATTTTTGGGTCAACTAACCGTAATCTATGCAAGTATTTTTCGAAGTTGATGACTTCCAAATTTGAGATGAGTATGATGGGAGAATTTAAATTCTTCCTAGGTCTACAAATTCAACAAACTGAGGAAGGTATCAACATTCATCAACAAAATATATTAAGAAGTTAAACAGAAAGTTCGGAATGGAAAATTCCCATGCTATGTCTACTCCAATGGTCGCAGACAAGAAATTGACTTTAGATGAAGACGGTAAGACTGTTGATAAAACAACTTACCGAGGAATGATTGGGTCATTGCTATATTTAACTGCAAGTAGACTGGATATCATGTTTAGTGTATGCGTTTGTGCGAGATATAAATCATCTCCCAAATAATCGCATATGACGGCCGTAAAAAGAATCATACGATACCTTATTGGGAGGTCCAAACTATATCTATGGTATCCTATCGAATGCCATTTCGATCTTGTCGGATACTCAAATGCCGATTACGCAGGATGTTCCTTAGACAGGAAAAGTACGTCAGGTGTTGCCATATTTGTTGGACCTTTCATTATTACTTAGGGTTCAAAGAAGCAGAATTCAGTTGCCCTTTCAACAGCAGAAGCCGAATATACTGCAGCAGGACTGGTATGTACTCAATTATAATGGCTTAAGCAACAGTTATGTGATTATGGTGTTAACATAGGTGTAACACCCCCATACACCAGGATGCCTTTTCAAGGACCATCCCAGCATATGAAGGTGTTACCATCTCGGTTACCCGAGGTAGTAGATAAAATAGACAATAAAAGAACATTATTAATACATTACCGTACGCTTTACAACTCGATTCAAAACTAACTACATGTGATTATAAAGACTACTATAACTCGTGACGCTGCACTTCTAAACCGATAGCGTGATGGCTCGATCCCTCCAAGCCCAGCAGCTACAAACCAACAGTACCTACTCAGCCAGCTGCTCACCATCCCCGAATGGATCACAGCAGGTACCACAAACAACAACACGGGGTCAGTACTGTCGAATTAATAAAAGATAAACAAACAATGTAATCAGCTGATCATCCTCCACAGTACCCGACTATACACCGAAGTGTGTAGCCCTGCCAGATTACCCATCGCAACAGGTAATCCACTCCGCAAGTGAGGGACCGCAGCCCATCCCCACCAAGTCCAGCTCCTCAACGAGCGACTAACAATCCCAGTCCCTTAATGTGCACATCCCCTCCTGTGACGGGTTCCACGGAGGGCGAACTAGGGTGTGAAGCCACTCCCGCAAGTGACTCCACCACAATCACACACACTACAGCATCACAGCTGTCACAACCCACAACCGTCACATCACAACCACACCGACACCGTCACCACAACAACCATCCTCCGATGATCAGCAGATAACAACAATTATGAGACATATGTAATCTTAATCAATTAATAATACTGAGTAGGCGAAACCCTACCTCGTCACAAATTATGAAAGACATCCACACACAGCAAAGCAAGACTCCAATATGCACCCTACAACGATAGCCATCCCCTATTATACAACTATCCTCAATAACCTACTAGAAGACACAAGGTAGAGACTTACCTAATGATATGAATCAACGATGACACGGACAACGACCACGCACGCAACCTTCCTAAGCGAATCCCGTCTTTCCCATGATGGAGATGTAGGCTATATATATATATATATATATATATATATATATATATATATATATATATATGAGAGTGTATGGAGGTAGGGGTGATAGGAGAGAGTGGCAGGCTAGTGTTAGAGAAAGAGGAACTGTCGAGAAAATGAGAAATGAAATGAATCTCGCGAACTTGGATTTTATATTAACACGTCAACAGCAACCATACTCGGTCGAAAACTGGAGTACTCGGCCGAGTAGGCTCTACTCGGTCGAGTATAGACGATACTCGGCCGAGTAGCCTCTGCTAGGTCAAGCAATCAATCCTATAAGGTTCTTGTTCCAATCTTAGTCCCTCACCCATTCCTCCCTAAGGTCTTTCTTGCTCAACAGGGTCGGTCAACAGAGTCCTTAAATATCCTGGGTATTACAGTCTTCCCCCCTTAAAAAGAACTTTGTCCCCGAAGTTCAATCCCCACGACACCAACAGCAAGGTTACGCATTATGAACACAATCCACATACATAAAGACATACGAACTCTGGCCATCCTTGATACCACCACCGCACCACATTATTCCGATAAACGACCATACGACCACAACTATTCTCCCATGTATTATCGGCCAACAACTATCACACACAAAACATACAGGGAAATAATCCTATCACAGATTCACAGCAAAATATGTTCATATCCCATACTACATGTTTTTCATTATACACCATCTTGTTCAAAGCAACACATCGACTAACAACGATACACATCCGAACGACCATCAACGATACACATCCGCGAAAGTACACGTCCCGCACGTCCATACAGGGAAACATATATACAACATAGATACAACTTAAAATGTAGCATAGATACAATTTCAAGGAAACATATATGCAACTTCAATAACATGTAACATAAATGTAATTTCAAATACTATAGACATAATTTTCATCATTTTCTTTTGCGACATTACTCTTCCCCTCTTAAAGGAACTTTGTGCCCGAACTTCACTACTAACAACTTCACCGTTCCCAAAGTCACCGCCTATATCCTATCAGTGACATTACTCACAAACTGCGACTAACATTGATTCGTGCTACGAAACTTAATTTATGACATTACACAATTACTAACATTGTCATTACGTCATCATTCACACATCATTTATATATATATATATGTTTATATACCGAATTGCAGCACCTTGGACAAGATAAGAGCCTTCATGTTGACCACGGCAATGTGACGAAACGTTCATATTTTGATATATTATCCAAGCACATACATACATGTAACATGATCGTAGTCCATTCTTGGACAATTGGTTATGCTAAACGACACTATGAGGCACCCACACACTTTGGCACACCAATATTCAGATAGATCTGATGGTTCGGGAATATCGAACACAAAAGGTTCCTGTAACAGTAACATTCGGCCGAGTATGAGTGGCTACTCGGTCGAGTGTAATAGTATACTCGGCCGAGTAAGGTTTACTCGGTCGAGTAGTGCCTTTACTCGGTCGAGTTTAAACAGGCAGAGAGCTATCTGAGGCACTTGAACATAATGCATCCTCGAATTCACCTGCAACCAAACTTACCACCACACTACTAGACATAACCAAATCAAACGAGTCACTACACAATAAGCTAAATAAGTAACGGCCTTATGGCCGAGTACAGTCATCCAACAGTAAGAGATAAATCCGGAAAATAAACATCCAACACGAAAGAAACAAATCCAGGAAATACAACAAAAGGATCAATAGCTAGGACCCTCCTCCATGTTCTCATCACCACCTCCACCAGAAGTACCTGCACCCGAGCTAACTTCTTCCCGGAAAACCTGTTGCTGCTGAGTAGTCCCCCCCTAGCTGGCTGCAGTTGTTGGCTCCCCACAGTCCCGCGAGGCATCCAAACTCGGTCTCCTTAGGTGGCCTCCAAAAACCGGAATCAACTCCGTAGCTGTGGAAGATTCCTGTGTCCACTCCAGGTCCTCTCCACCAAACAGGCTGTGCCAACTGAGTCCCTATGCCCTGATTAAGGGCCATCTCGTGCATGTTGCGAAGCACCAAGGTAGTGGAGGTCCGTTCAGTCAAGTCACTCAGCTGCATCCTAGGCTCATGCACCGTGGGGTGAGGCGAGTACTGGTGAGAGTAGAAGTCAGGGGCAGAGTAAGAGAGCTTAGGTTCGACCGGGTCTGCCCTAGACTGCCTAACTCTACGGCGCTCACGAGGTGGGGGAGGTGCCTTCTATCCCTCAGGTACCATGACAGGCTCAGGTAGATCCAAAAGGATGGTAGGATCAATCAGATAAGTCTGGGGCTCAGGTCTAGGTATAGCGCAAGATTCCCACTCAGCCAAGTGGTGACAACAGGGAGATGGGCAGGGTCATAAAGTACCATCCACATATATCCCTTTACCCTCCAGGCATAAGACCCGTCATCCATCTTCCTCAACCATCTGTTCTGACGCCAATACTGAGCGTCCATGGAAGGAACGGTCTCAACATACTTGATACGTGCCTAATGTATAGTCTTTTTGGCCTATTTCAGCACGCATTTCTATGCATTCCTATACTGTTTTTATAGTATTTTGCCCCGAATTGGCTACTTTGGTGTATTTTGTCCTTTTTGTAGGAATGATCGCGGAAGTAGCGGAACCATACTCCTTTTCGTCCTTTTTGCATGCATTTAGAGGAGACGGGATTGTCCCAGAGTGAGATGTCGCACTTGGAAGTGTCGTTGCACGCATTACGAGGCATTTGGGTGAAGACGTGAGCTGAATTGAAGACCCAAGTGGTCTATCGAGTACATTTGGTGGTCGATCGAGTGGTTCCTAGGTTCCCTGAGGCTCGATCGAGCTATTCCTTACTCGATCGAGTAAGATGCACATGACCAAGTCCTCGATCGAGTGCCCTGCTGGTCGATCGAGGGACTTCTGCTGAGATGTTGGTCGATCGAGTGGTTTAATCCACTCGATCGAGAGGTTTTCGACATTATGGGCTTTAATCAGTCCGTATTTTACTTATTTCCGCATAAACACTTTGTGGTTTGGCTATTTAACCTATGATTTACTAGGTTATTAGTCATTTTTTTTATCATCTCTTTTACTATCTAAGTTTTCACATTAGAAACTACTGTGACTTACTACGTCACTTTTACTTTTCGACTGCTACTCTTAATTTCGGGATTGCTTCATTGGATTTCGAGTTCTTTACGCCGGAATCGCTTAGATTGTAATTCCCTCTCTTCTTTCAATAATAATTAACCTTTCCGTCGCATTAATTTCTTGTTGTCCTTATTTATTCTTTTGCCCTAGTTGTATTATATTTACGCTTTATTATTATTTCACTATGTCTTCTGCTGGAAATTTATCTGCTGTTAGATTAATTATGAGTATGAGTAGCTAAACCCCTTCATGTTGGGATTAGGGAATCTGCGGTAGAATAATGACGACGTAGTGAATGAATCGATTTAATTGATTAAGAGACTCATCACTATAGCAATATAACTGTAATTCTCGACCTAGTTGAGTGCACGCTTCTATGTCACCCATTAATCTGGCTACAATTAATCCTGGATCGAAAGATTGGACTAAATAGGCCTGCTATAAACAGTAGACTACCCTAATGAGGACGAAAGTTAAGTTGGTGGTATTTTAGGGTGGGAAGTGGACCGAAAGGACCTTCTAATATCCGTCTCGCATTAGTTAAATCCGAGTCATTTCTTTGCTAAGTTGTTGAACTACCGTAGTGAACCGAATTCCCGACATGTCCCCCTCTTATTGATAGTTTTAATTTATTTCCTGCTTGACTGCTCTCTGCTTTATTTCTCTTTCCCTTCAACTCCGTAGTTTAGAACCAAAAATTCAATCAACACCAATTGCTACCATAGGATTAGAAATAGATAGCTGTAGTTGCATTACCTCCCTGAGGATTCGATACTCAACTGCCTCTACTACATTTTAGTTGAGACCGTTAGGTTTTATTTTTGAGTGCACGCGACAAACGTGTCAAATTTTGGCGCCGTTGCCGGGGAGGCAATTGTTCAATTTACTAGCTGTTTTATTTTTAATTCTTCTTTTAGTTTAAGGAACATCGTTCCTTAGACTATTCTTATATCTTGTCTGTAGTTCCTTCTTATGCACAGGTCGCAAGGTGGGCCACTACTACCTTTTGATCCCGAGATTGAGAGATCTCTGCACGTAAAAAGGAGACTATTTCAAGAACAACAGTAGAGGAAGAGCCCGATTCTCGTGGTATCTTTTACGAGAACGAGCTTTTCAAGATAATCCACCGTCTTCTCCAGTTTCCAATTCATCGATTGAATCTATTACTTTCCCAGATTTTCCCGAAATGGCCGAGGAAGCAACCATTGCTAGTCACTCCGAGCCCACGGCCGACAACCTCTATAAGGGGTTCGAATCGCTGGGGAGATGCTAGGAAGTTCGAGCCCAAGCCCGCATACATCAATATGGTCGAGAAAATCGGTTCGGGAGCTGCAACCAAGACGCAGCTCAAAGATATGGAGACTTTCATTGATTATCGCTGCTCCATACCTCCTCCCACCGGCGTGACAAATGATCAGATCAAAGAAACTATGTTCATCTTCTCACTCCGCGATGCTGCAAGGGAGTGGTATAGGGATTTGGACCGAGCTGCTCACGGCATAACGGATTGGAATTCGCTAGCATTGGCGTTTTATAAGAAGTACTTCTGCCTTCGAGAACCATCGCCATTAGAGCTCAGATAACAAGTTTCAAACAAGGGCCTGACGAGAACTTCCACGAGGCATGGCTTCGTTTTAAGAAACTAGTGCGGACCATACCACATCACGGTTTGAAAAATGGAGCTGTGCAACCATTTTTACAATGGTTTATATGATGATCAGAGGGCTATCTTAGATGCAGCAGCCAATGGTCGATTTGCCGACAACTTGGGAGCGACCAAGGGATGGAAAATCATAGATGATTTAGCCACTCATAGGGCTGAATATGGGAATTCAAGAGGAAACCAAAGGAGAGCCGTTGAATCCTCTTCGATAGTCGCATTAGAAGCCCTTACCGCGAGGTTTGACAAGTATGAATTAAGGGGAGCTCTCAAGGGAGGGATGTACCAGGTTAATGCTATGACAGACGGTCCTTTCGTGCCGTACAAGGTGTGGGGTAGATGGACATGTCTCTGATTATTGTCCTAGTCCTTATGAGCAATGTGTTGCCTTCCAACATTACAGGCAAAACAACACTCATTACGAGCCGAATATCCACCCCAATTTGAGGTGGAGTAACCGAACGTACTCAACCCCACCGCTCCTCCGAATCAAGCAGAAGCAGTCGTATATTCCACCCCATAAGACTCAACAAGGCTATCAGAAGCCTCCGTCTTTTAACCCTTCTAACCACGGTTCATCTTCAAGTGGGGTGAGTGAAATGGGCGAGTTAAAGTCTATGATGCAAGCCATTACAAAGCAGCTTCATGCGAGTGATCAACAAAGAAGCACAAGTGATCAACAGAGAGACGCGTCCATAAAGGCACTTGAGACTCAAGTTGCCCAACTCGCCGCGAATCAATCCTCGAGGAAGTCGGGTCATTTACCGACTCAAAATGAGAAGAATCCGAATGAGACGGTACATTTGATAGAGTTGAGAAGCGGTCTTTCTTATGAGGGACCCAAGTACGAAATCGGACCCGAGGAAGTCACATCGCGATGATGAACAGTGTTCGTTAAAAGAAAAGGACTCACGACACGGAGTTACTCGATCGATCAAGTCCGACGCTCGATCGAGTGGAAATGGTGAAGAAGGCTGTCGATCGAGTAGAGTTCCTGCTCGATCGAGTGAATCAGAAGATGAGGTTGGTCGATCGAGTGGTAAGTTTGCTCGATCGACTGACGCTGATGAAGAAACTGCTCGATCGAGTGAGCACAGTTCTCGATCGAGTGATATTGATGACGGGAAGCTTATTCGAGAGCTCGCTAGTGCTCGTTTAAGCGAGAAATTACCGAAAAGGCCTCGTTCGAGAGGTAAGAAGCGTCAGAAGGATACTTGAACTTGCTCCGGAAGACACTTTGGAAGCGAGAAACAAGGGGCTCGAGATTCCAATTACGGTTCCCTTCCCGAGGCGGCCTGCGAGAATACCAAGATTAATCAACAGTTTAGCAAATTTGTTGAGCTTTTGAAGAGTTTGGAAGTTTCCGTGCCGTTCATCGAATTGTTGACCAAGGTACCCTCTTATTTAAAATTTATGAAGGAAATTTTAGCACGTAAGAGGACTATAAACGATAATGAGACCGTAGCTTTGATCGAGGTGGGGTCACCCTATCTCAAAATAAGCTACCTCCTAAGCAATCGGACCGGGTAGTTTTTCGATCCCTTGTCACATCGGTATGCGATTGATTGATAATGCGCTATGCGATTTAGGCGCTAGCGTAAGTGTTTTACCTTTGTCTCTAGCTAAGAGACTTGGTGTGACAAAGCCGAGTTGCACCAACATGATCGTCCGGATATGGCCGACCGTAGTTTATCGCGGCCACTAGGTGTAGCGAAGACGTACTGTTCGGATCGGGAAGTTCTTTATTCCCGTCGATTTTGTCGTCTTATATATCCCCGAAGATGTGCACACCCCTATCATTTTAGGGAGACCATTTTTGTGCACTGCCCGTGCAGTAATAGACGTCGGGGGGAAGACTTTGACCTTTCAGGTAGGGGACGAGGAGCTGACTTTCCATCAGTCCAAGTTCCGGAGGGCTCCCATGCAAGCTCAGCCTTGCAATGCCCTCTCTTCTGTTGACCCTATTATTGACACTCCAGATGAAAATTTGGAGAATACTGCTATTATTGCTAACCCTCCGCCTCATACTGAGAGCAAAAAGGAGGAAAGTTCGTCTGTTTTCCTTACTGCAGGTACAGATGAAGGCGAGAAAGGAGCTGTCAAGGGACATGGTGCAACCATTATCAATCAAACTGGAGCCAAGGATGCCAAAGAAGATGACAGAGGGGCGAGAACGAAGACAGTTCGAACCTACATAGATTGGAACTATGTTCCTCCTCCTCTTGCAAACAGTAATTCAAGCTCATGGAAATCAAAGAGGACGGTCAGTATCGCTGAAGTGACGTCCTCCAGTCAGAAGCCCACGAAGGGGCTACTGAAAGCTGATGGGAATTAAACGGGGAAATGCCCCGTGTAACAAATTGTAATAGATATTCGTTTGAATTTCTTTTGAATTTCTTATTTACATTTTTATTAGGACAATTAGTTTAGACAATCCTTTAGCTTAGACTGAGACTATAGACTGTGTTTTCTGCGTTTTTGGTATTTTGGGATATGTTTGGATATGTTTTACGCAGGTTTGGGGAAGATGCACGCAATTCGAGGAAGAAGGGACGAAATTCAAAGAGTCCACACGAGGAAGTCCTCGATCGAGCACTTTTTGTACTCGATCGAGTGGAAAATGGGTCGATCGAGCCGTCTGGTTACTCGATCGAGGAAGGCCACAGAGGAAATGATCGATCGAGAGGGTTCTTACTCGATCGAGCAAAGGGGACAGCAAAAGTCCTCGATCGAGTGATTAAAATCACTCGATCGAGTGAAATGAACAGTGGACGGGAGTTTTTCTATACTTAACTCCTTATTTCAGTTTCATTTCTATTTTTTATCCCTAATCTCTCCTAACACCTTCCTAATTGCGATTTCCATCTCCCCCAAATCCCCATTTCTTGCCCAAAATTATCAAATCCATCACCTACATTCTATTGCTAGCTAATTAATCTTCAATAACCCCTTATTTTCCCCCTCTTTTGTGCTCGTTTTCGCGGTTTTCAAAGGGAATTAGGGTTTGCGGTTTTTCAATCGAAAATCCGCCTTGGTTGATTGTTTTTTTTTTGAAGTTTAGTTGCTTATTGTAGGTTAATCATCATCAAGTAAGTGTTCCTTTCATACTCTTTGCATTTTCTCTTCACTTAAATCGAATTTATTGAGGTGATTTGAATTAGGATTCGAAAATCCATGTCTAGTCGATTTTGTTTCGACTTAACTGTGTTTATATGCCCTTAATTAGCTTGTTGATGATCTTTTCGCGATTCCTCGCTGTTTCTACATGTTTAATTCGAATTTTGCGCGATTTCCGCGATTAGGGTTCCTGTAAGTCGAATATGTCGACTGTCTGACGGTTTTTCTGTTGCCTTGCTTGCTTAACTTCAGTTCTTGCTTACTTATCGCTGTTGTTAACTGCCGTTACCGTCCCTTATCGCCATTACTTGATGTGAATTATTGGGAAATCCCGTGCTGTGAGTAGAAATCTTCGACTGCTAGGAGTCATTCATGCTCCCATTTTTGGTTTTCATGCTGTTTTCGCCTTTAGCAGTCATTATTTTATCATATCACCACCACTCACATGCTGCCCTTCGAAATTTTTGAGGAATTGTTGGGTTTACTTTCTGGAAGTCGGATTTCTTCACAGATAGGGCCTTATAATTGCTGTCACATGTTGGTTAGCGGGTTGTTTTAACCACGGTTAGCGGATATTTTCTTATCATGCCCTTTGATACCTTGCAGGATGGACGCGAGTTCTGTGCCTTCTACTAGTACGTCCTCCAGCTCATCCGTGAGCGAGTCAGTGGTCCCTGCTGTTGCCACTAGCTCCGCCTTGGTCACCACCGCAAAGACAGTTCTCCTTGTCTCACCTGCGGGGACGCTTTACTCCGCGGCTAGCTCAGCCGGGAGCTCGGTTCACTACACCATCCACTACTCCTACCGAGGCCCTTTTCCTTCTTTGGATCGCGGATTCACCCCTCGTCTCCCGCACCGGCATGGCACCACCGAGGCCACATCGCAGGCTAGCCGATTAGCCATCACCTCCACCCCCATCGGGGCTACGGCTACGGCTACGGCTCTACGCTACGAGAGGGCGACCTCACACCTTTACGGCGGATGCCCACGGTACGTTTCACTTCAGAGGCTCACCGGAAACGGTTAACCGCTTTACTTCGTTGCCCCCTCTCCCCCACCCGTTTCCTTGCGCGGACTGACCTAGAGACCTTAGGCATTTATGAGGAGGTCTGTAGTTTGTTGAACGGGACGGGTATGTCGGGTCTGATTACCATGCAGGAGGCTACTATTCGTACCCTTACGTACGAGTTCTTTAGCTCCTATTCCTTTGACACCGACTCTTATGATGCTGACCACTCCAGTTCCTGCATTTACTTTTGACTCCGCAATGAGTCACACCACTGGACCTTGGCCAAGTTTGGGCAGGTTTTAGGACTAGTTAGTGACGGTCCCACCGACCCACCTCGAGACCTCCTTCAGCCACTTTGGGCTGCGCTTACTCACACCCCCTTCCCCTCACGGAAGGGAGCTCATGTTCACCTACCTGCGCCCCGTTACTACTTGCGTCTGATAGGAGAGACCATCTTTGGGCGACCTGAGCCCAATAACGTGACCAACACTGAGCTAGCGATTCTCGCGGGTACCTCAACATTGACTCCGTGCCCCGTTTGTTCTAAACATTGCCTATCCGGTAGCTCGGATTGGAACGGAATTGGGACTCGGGTCAAGACCGCTGTTGTCTGTGGCGGGCTAGTGACTAGGATTGCCCGCCACCTTTACCCCACTGACCCTTCACTTACTCCACCTGATAGGGAGGCTTCTTACCTTGACCTGGGAGCCATGACTGACTTCGCCTGGTTCCCAAAGGCGAAGGGGAGCGTGAGGACGTGGAAGATCTGTGGTTCCACGTCTGTTACCTTGCCGTGCTCTACCCTTCCGCCACTTTTACCGCTCCCTACCGCCGCGAGGGAGCGAGGCCACCTACACCCACCTACCACCTTACACTTACCCCTCCTTCTTCTTCTAGGAAGAGGAAGCGGGAGGCCGGAGCATCCTCTAGCTCTCAGGCTCCGACTCAGGCCCAGGCTGGACCGACCCCCACGCCTCAGCCTACACCCACTCAGACTCCCACACCTCCACCCTCACTCAATCCACCTCCTTCTGATCCGGCCTTTCCGGCCAACTTTGTCTGCCCTCCTGTCTTAGAGGCGCCCGAGGTCATGGACCAAGGGCGTCGTGATGCCGTGCTTTTCGGATATGTGCGGTACATTACCGAGATGAGACGGGATATGGCTTGGGCTGTATTCCCGCTCTACGAGTTCCATATCCGAGCCCGGCGACCGATTCCCGAGGGGGTGGCCGCATCCCTCCTTCTACCGATACCCGGCGGACGGGTACCCTCCACTACCTTCGACTCGGAGGAGGAGCCGGGAGGAGACAATGGTAGCACGAGAGGTGCGATTCTGGCGAGCAGGCGGCACGCTGAGCCGCGAGAGAGAGGAGAGTGACCCTCCGTTCGTGCCCGTCCGGAGGATCGGCTGGAGATGACGACTGAGTCTCCCCCTTGTTTGTTTCTGGTTTGGGGAGACCGTTTTGTTGAGTCGGAGTACCTAGGAGACGGCGTGCCGACGACGAGTAGTCTCGGTCTACTCACTTCCCAGTTTTTACGGCTGGTTTGGGAAGTTCGTGTTTTGTATGTTCTCTTACTCTTTTTATTTCGTCTCCTTTATTTTTCTTTTATTGGTTGTATACTCCCATCCCCATTTTTCTTTGGTGTATCTTTGGAGGACAACGAGGGCGTTGTCCGTTTTGGTTTGGGGAGGGTATTGCATCCTTTTGAGTCTGCATCTGCATTTGTTTTGCATTCACGTTTAAATTTTTCAGTTTGCATTTGTTGTTTATTTTCATAAAAATCCAAAAAAAATAGAAAATATCAAAATTTAAAAAAAAAAAATTTCACGTTTAGTTTTGCATTTAGGTTGAGTCGGAACGGTAGATTCCCATGATGACAATGCACTATAACTTGTCAATTTACTTGAGCCTTGCACTTTTATTGATGGTTTTTAGCTTTGTCATACGCATAGTCTACAATTTGTTCAAATAATAGCGATTGTCTAGACTTGACCCATAAACTGGCAAACTACTTAAAAATTCTGAGTTTTAGAGCCATAACTGGTGACATTCATGACCAGTTCATTAGGAATTTTGAGAGTAGTACTCCTTGCATAGCATGTTCGTCTCATTTGCACATTTATGACATTCAATTTCTCGTCAAATGCACATATTCGGGTTTGTGGTTGGTGTCACATGCAGGGAGGGTCTTGCAAATTCCCCTTTCTTTACATCTTTCACCCATTTAGCTCCACATTGACCAAAACTTGCCTTTATGACCCATTAGCTACATTCCAAACAAGCCTGCCTAGTCAAGCTAGTTAGTCTGTCCTTTTGTGGTATGTTTTCCATTGCAGTTTGGTCCGTAATTCCTATTTGGAGTTGGTGTTTGTGTTAAGGAAGGAGGAAGAAAGAAAAAAAAGTATTGAAATAAAAAAAAGAGAAAACGTGAAAGAAAGAAGAAAAAAAATGGAAAAAATGATGAGATTCACATATACAAAGAAGAAAAGAAAAAAATGTGAAAAAGTTGTACCCTCTTGTCAGAGTTGAGAAGATGTTCGAAGATGTACAATCGACAAGAGGGTTGGTTGTTTCAGTTAGTTGTTTCAGACGATGTGTTTAAAAAAGGGAACTTTGTGACCGTCTGACTCCTCCACTCTTATGCTATATTTTTTGAGGAGATTGTGCTTTGAATCTAGTGAGTTTTGTGCCAATTGAAGGGCACTAGTACTTAGTTTTTCAGTCAATTTGAGATCCGGATGGTTTATTATGGTCCTGTTAGGAACTAGCTTGACGCTTTTACCTCCACAATTCCATAACTTGTTTTGCCTTTTCTCACCTGAACCTCACTTCCCATATTATTTGCAAATCCTCGGCTGTGACGGACATTATTGGTTGGAGTGTGTGCATTAGTACTTGAATTGTCTTTCATTTTTGTTGCATACATGCTATGTAGGTCGCAGTTAGGTGAGTGACTGTCTTTTCTTCTCTCTTTTACATATAACATTTGCCCTTTGCTTCATGAGAGAAGAGTGACCACGTGAGAGTCCAGTTTTGTTGGTCTTGCAAGGTCGATAGGTCAGCTTTATTTCTGAACAGCTTATAATTCGTTTGCGTATTGACTGCCTAGCTTTAACTGTTGATTTCTGTTGCATTAAATCGGTTCGAGTAGACAAGTTAAGCTAGCTCTGAGTTATCATTTCCGTTCCATTAGTTTAGTTTTGAGTTCACTCGAGGGCGAGTAAAGGTTTGGTTTGGGGAGATTTGATACGTGCCTAATGTATAGTCTTTTTGGCCTATTTCAGCACGCATTTCTATGCATTCCTATACTGTTTTTATAGTATTTTGCCCCGAATTGGCTACTTTGGTGTATTTTGTCCTTTTTGTAGGAATGATCGCGGAAGTAGCGGAACCATACTCCTTTTCGTCCTTTTTGCATGCATTTAGAGGAGACGGGATTGTCCCAGAGTGAGATGTCGCACTTGGAAGTGTCGTTGCACGCATTACGAGGCATTTGGGTGAAGACGTGAGCTGAATTGAAGACCCAAGTGGTCTATCGAGCTGTTTGGTGGTCGATCGAGTGGTTCCTAGGTTCCCTGAGGCTCGATCGAGCTATTCCTTACTCGATCGAGTAAGATGCACATGACCAAGCCCCGATCGAGTGCCCTGCTGGTCGATCGAGGGACTTCTGCTGAGATGTTGGTCGATCGAGTGGTTTAATCCACTCGATCGAGAGGTTTTCGACATTATGGGCTTTAATCAGTCCGTATTTTACTTATTTCCGCATAAACACTTTGTGGTTTGGCTATTTAACCTATGATTTACTAGGTTATTAGTCATTTTTTTTATCATCTCTTTTACTATCTAAGTTTTCACATTAGAAACTACTGTGACTTACTACGTCACTTTTACTTTTCGACTGCTACTCTTAATTTCGGGATTGCTTCATTGGATTTCGAGTTCTTTACGCCGGAATCGCTTAGATTGTAATTCCCTCTCTTCTTTCAATAATAATTAACCTTTCCGTCGCATTAATTTCTTGTTGTCCTTATTTATTCTTTTGCCCTAGTTGTATTATATTTACGCTTTATTATTATTTCACTATGTCTTCTGCTGGAAATTTATCTGCTGTTAGATTAATTATGAGTATGAGTATCTAAACCCCTTCATGTTGGGATTAGGGAATCTGCGGTAGAATAATGACGACGTAGTGAATGAATCAGACGAATTGATTAAGAGACTCTGTCACTATAGCAATATAACTGTAATTCTCGACCTAGTTGAGTGCACGCTTCTATGTCACCCATTAATCTGGCTACAATTAATCCTGGATCGAAAGATTGGACTAAATAGGCCTGCTATAAACAGTAGACTACCCTAATGAGGACGAAAGTTAAGTTGGTGGTATTTTAGGGTGGGAAGTGGACCGAAAGGACCTTCTAATATCCGTCTCGCATTAGTTAAATCCCGAGTCATTTATGCTAAGTTGTTGAACTACCGTAGTGAACCGAATTCCCGACATGTCCCCCTCTTATTGATAGTTTTAATTTATTTCTTTTTTTCGCTTCTCTCGCTTTATTTCTCTTTCCCTTCAACTCCGTAGTTTAGAACCAAAAATTCAATCAACACCAATTGCTACCATAGGATTAGAAATAGATAGCTGTAGTTGCATTACCTCCCTGAGGATTCGATACTCGACTGCCTCTACTACATTTTAGTTGAGACCGTTAGGTTTTATTTTTGACAGGTACGCGACAGACGTGTCAATACTCATTCCCCTCTGGAGGTGGGGCCTCAAAATCAGCCAGACGCTGAGCTAGGCGGGTCACTATGGCCCCGCAAGCAATATGTCGGGTCTCGGACTGTGCCATGCGCTCCAGACTAGAGCACACTATCCCGGAGCACTATAATAGAACGTCTTCCTACGGTGTAGGTTAAGGTAAGACTTAAGCAACATGACCTCATGAGAATTAAGCTTTCTCACATCATCTCTCGCATACAAAAAAGAAGTCATCATCCTCATGAACATACGAAGGAAACATGCTGCACATCATTGAACAGCATAGCACTGGCACTAGGGGCAGGTCGGCCAGTCAAGAAAGGAAGATAGAGAGGGGCACCACTGTTCTTGGCCATGTCACTAAGGTATCTTGTCCCCTCCTCCTCCGAACCCTGATGGCCCGCAAACTCATCCAAAGTTAGCTCGTGATCCTCATTCATGAAGCAGAAGGAGACGGTCTTCCCCTTCGCATTATACTCGTACGAGCTCAAGAACTCTAAGGTCAGGTGGGGGTAGGACTTCTTCCTTAAATAGTATAACCCCTCCATTCCCAAAATCTCAAATATATGAAATATGTATCCCTTAATCACCAAGGTCACTAAAATCTCGGGGTTCACACACCGAGTAGGTCGGAAAGGACGTTTCATCAAAGCTACGAAGGCCTTGCGCTGCTTGAAATCAGAGAAAACTACCGATGGATATGCCGCCACCGGTGGAACCACGGGCTCATTGCTAGACTGACCCGTCTCAAGTTGAACATTAGGATGGGTCCTCTTGTTTGTTAGACCTCTGGTTTTCACCATACTGCAAAGAGACAAGCTTTAACAAGGGGATTGACACACTAACATTATTGCAAAAGATGGACTATTTTTCAATTGTATACAATTTTGAGACGAACTTTTAAGACAAATTTTCTCATCAAAACACCAAATACTCTACTTAAACCATCGTTACCATCATCCAGAAGCTTGAAACCGAATGGTAATCGAACAAACGATAAGGTATTTTAATTTTAGCAAACCCTAAAACTCAAAAATCCAATTTAAACCCTGAAATTGCTCTGGTAACGGTATAGTCGAAGTTTATATACAATTAAATCCAAGGAATAAAAAGAAGAAGACTTAATTGCAGTTACTCATGATGGAATTTCGAAAAATTGACAAAATCATACCATAACTATGAAAACAAAGGAAGAATTTGAGTTAAAACCTTACCTTGAATTGATTTGTGGCAAGTAAGAACAAGTTGACCACCAAGAATGTACCCAAAGAGCTTAATGAAGGAGAAGTATGGAGTTTTAGAGAGAAGAAGAAGATGAGGAGGAGGAGATGGGAGGCGGAAATAAGAAAAGCAGGGACGAAAATAGGGTTTTTGTATAACCCGGATGAGTCCCGATAAAGCTGTACTCAATCGAGTACTGTGTATACTCGGCCGAGTGTCAACTACTCTGTCGAGTATTCTACATACTCGGTCGAGTTTTCAAGAACAGTAGCGATTTGATTTTCTGCAAAATGAGCACTCGGTCAAGCACTGCCATACTCGGCCGAGTGTGGCCTACTCGGTCGAGTATGCTTTTCTACTCGATCGAGTATCCAAAAAGCAGGAACGGAATTTTGAATTTTAATGCACCTGCAAAATAAGTAGCATAGTTCGGAGTTCCGTGAAAACGGCTCGTCACTGTTAGAGCTTACTTCTACCACATAAACACGCATCAACACGAATTTTTTTGCACATCCATTACCAATTCGATCATCATTTCTACTTACATTCCTTACTTTTCTATAAGAACAACTTACCTGTCACCCTTATGCATATGTAACAATTAACTACTGCACCCGCAAAGTTTAACTCACATACCACATTATTACACATTCCACTGATCATATTGTACTCACCTTAAACTAAACGTTTACAAGACGGCCATCATCACATAACGTAGCCATTGTCCAACAAATTATTTGACTTACCCCTTGTCACACATTTCAGCAAACCTCTTCACCAATTCTAGGCTTTTCCACGCACATTGATACAGATTATTCTAACCACAGATGCACACAACAACCATCATTAAGCAACGACTCTTACTAGCTACCCTTTTTCCCATGTCTGGCTTAAGCACGATGGGGCCATGATTTTGAAATGAGGGCGCCTACTCACCCAAAATCTAGCATCGGCTGGGGCTCCCAACGCACACACACCAGGTTCATTTTAGTTGACACCCTACATTCATTAGATTTATTGGTTCCAAAATCGTCGGCTTTGATACCACTTTGTAACACCCCCATACACCAGGATACCTTACCAAAACCATCCCAGCATATGAAGGTGTTACCATCTCGGTTACCCGAGGTAGTAGATCAAATAGACAATAAAAGAACATTATTAATACATTACCGTACTCTTTACAACTCGATTCAAAACTAACTACATGTGATTATAGAGACTACTATAACTCGGGACGCTGCACTTCTAAGCCGATAGCATGATGACTCGATCCCTCCAAGCCCAGCAGCTACAAACCAACAGTACCTGCTCAGCCAGCTGCTCACCATCCCCGAATGGATCACAGCAGATACCACAAACAACAACACGGGGTCAGTACTGTCGAATTAATAAAAGATAAACAAACAATGTAATCAGATGATCATCCTCCACGGTACCCGACTACACACCGAAGTGTTAGCCTTGCCAGATTACCCATCCGAACAGGTAATCCACTCCGCCAGTGGGGGACCGCAGCCCATCCCCACCAAGTCCAGCTCCTCAACGAGCGACTAACAATCCTTGTCCCTTAATGTGCACATCCCCTCCCGTGACGGGTACCACGGAGGGCGAACTAGGGTGTGAAGCCACTCCCGCAAGTGACTCCACCACAATCACACACACTACAGCATCACAGCTGTCATAACCCACAACCGTCATATCACAACCACACCAACACCAACACCACAACACCCATCCTCCGATGATCAGCAGATAACAACAATTATGAAACATATGCAATCTTAATCAATTAACAGTATTGAGTAGGCAAAACCCTACCTCGTCGCAATTCATGAAAAACATCCACACACAGCCAAGCAAGACTCTAATATGCACCCTACAACGATAGCCATCCCCTATTATACAACTATCCTCAATAACCTACTAGAAGACACAAGGTAGAGACTTACCTAATGATGCGAATCAACGATGACACGGACGACGACCACGCACGTAACCTTCCTAAGCGAATCCTGTCTTTCCCATAGTGGAGATGTAGGCTATATATATATATATATATATATATATATATATATATATATATATATATATATATATATATATATATATATATATATATATATATATATATATATATATATATATATATATGAGAGTGTATGGAGGTAGGGGTGATAGGAGAGAGTGGCAGGCTAGGGTTAGAGAAAGAGGAACTGTCGAGAAAATGAGAAATGAAATGAATCTCGCGAACTTGCGTTTTATATTAACACGTCAACAGCGGCCATAATCGATCGAGTACTGGATTACTCGGCCGAGTAGGCTCTACTCGGTCGAGTATAGACGATACTCGGCCGAGTAGCCTCTGCTAGGTCGAGTAATCAATCCTATAAGATTCATGTTCCAATCTTAGTCCCTCACCCATTCCTCCCTAAGGTCTTTCTTAGTCGACAGGGTCGGTCAACAGAGTCCTTAAATATCCTGGGTATTACAGTAGGTTGTATTCCTATTTTATGCGATAATACGAGTGTTATTATAATTTCTAAAAACCCTGCGCAGCACTCGCGTACTATGCACATTGAAATTAGACACCATTTTATACGTGACCGGGTTGAAAAACGGAATATAAAACTCGAATTTTGTAGTACTGAAAAACAATGGGCAGACATTTTGACAAAACCTTTAGCTAGAGGACGTTTTGAGATTTTACGGTTGAAATTGGTTTAATTGGTAGCACCTAAGCTTCTATAAAAGTTTAATCTCTCAATGATTGATTCGTATGAGATAAGATTGTATGACTGTTTCCGTATATTTCGTTGCATGAATATTTTCGGTTTATAAATATTTATTTATCGTATATATTTTGTCTGTATTTAAGTCTTTATGGTCCATACAAACTTATTCTCTTAACAAATTATGATACACCAAATCTCTTATTTACCAAATTCTATCCAAAATCTTTTCTAAAATTCTTTTGTGCCAAAATCTGGTCCATATCCTAGTTTACATATGCAAACCATCTTTTGTTTTCCAAATCTTAACATAAATCTTTTACCAAATTACTTTCCTAATTTGTGTAAACATCTATCTCTAAACCCTGCCATAGATTCCCACCTATATCCTATATATCTACCCCCCAAACCGTGTGCTTGGTCAATGTCCCACTTGCTCTTTTGCTTTTAAATTTCCCAATTTAACCCACCATCTCCATCATCATCATCATTCATCTCTCAAACCATGTCCCATCTACATGCAAATGCTCGCTCCTCCACCCGAAACCAACACCAACCACGACCATGCAATCCACCACAACCACCATCATCCCATCAACCCGTCTCCTCTACTTTCACTCCAACAAACCAACATCCATCATCACCATCCTGCTTGTTTCATGGCCGGGATGAGTTGGTCTCCGAGGGAAAACGAAGATGGTTGAATAAGGGGAAGAATAAGGTTGTAGAATATGATATTAGGGAAGATAGTGAACCCGAGGTTGTTATTCGGGACGGGATTTCGAGAACTCTGTTTCGCGAGCCTTCAAAGAGCACAACCAAAGCCGGTTTAAACCGTGTTCGCTTGACAAAGAGCGAGAGCATCTTGGTTTCTCGTGTCTTACAGTACTCTATTCATGGTGGAAGGTATTATCCAAAATCTTGGTTGTCTCAAATTCCGTCTTTAAAATTCTTTGTGGATTTTCTTGATTTCCAAGGGTGGAATGATCTTTGTCGGATCTCGGGTCCTACATACCCGATTGAAGTTATTCAGTTCTTTGCTTTAGTTAAAGCTAAAGTGGGAGTGTTGCATGCAGTTGTTAATGGTGTCGAAATCACTGTTACCATTGTCGACTTTTGCTCTGATTTCAAGGTTCCTCATGATGGAACCGAGATAAACCCAAGTCAAGAATGGTCTAATGTGGGTGATGATCAACAATTGATAATTAAGAGGTATTTTGATGAGGTTGCTTCCGAAAATAGCAACATCTTGGTTCGTCCTCGCTCCCCCAAACTCAAGTTCTTTTTGAACTTTTTATGGAACACAATCGTTCTGAGAAGGAGAGGACGGGACAAGGTGTCAAGCTATGAAGCTATTATCTTGTATTTGTGGTTAGAAGGTCGGAAAATGAGTTTGACTAGTCTTGTGTTTAATCGGATTGTTCAAACTAGCATTACCGTCACTAAGGAAAAGTATTGTACTACTCTTAATCTTCCTTACGGTATGTGGATTTCGCGGTTATTGGAAATTAAGCGGGTCGTGAGTAAGGAAAGCTATGCTGAGAGTGCTAAGGACGGTATGTGTGACTTTGTTATGAAATTGATGGGGCTCGGTTTTGAAGGACCCGAGTTGGTATTTTCTAAGGGTATTGATAAGGTTGTCAATGAGGTTGGGATGGCGGCTATGGAAGCAAAGTTGGATGCGTTTATGGGGTCTATTATGGCTAAATTAGAGGAGCAAACCATGGCTTTGGCTACGGTTGTCTCGTGTTGGACAGTCGGGATCCTCTGTTGGAGGTGTGAATGATGCTCAGATTTGTGTTTGGATAGAGGCCATCAACACAAGGATTGAGGGTTTAGAAAGGGGATTAGTGACTATCCGTGAGGAAGTCTTTCAATATGGTGATCGTCTTTCTTTTCTTACTAGTCAAGGAGGTGCTTTGGTGAAAGACGGGAAGGTTATGAAGGCGGATCAAGCATTGACTTTGGAGGCTACCAAGGCTTTGTCTTTGAAGGTTTTCAACTTTGAGACAAGCCTCAACGCCCAAGCTACCCTTGTTCGGAGTTGTTTTGATCGTCTTGATTCATTGGAATTTCGTACTCGTCCCGAATATGTTAATCCTCACAAAATCCGCCACCCTTAGCCCTGTCCTACCCCTCCCCTGTTTTCGTCCTTCTTATTTCCCTTTCTTTCTTTTGTTTTCCTTTGGTGTATTTTGCCATCATAAACTAGCTTGCTATTCAGCCCATTTTGGCATACTACTTGTGGTTCAGCCCGGTAGTTCTAAACATGTTATTTAATTCAGCCCATTAGGCTTTAAAATATGTTCTTTTGGTTTGTATGCTACTATAATTTCGTAAGTGTTTATGGCTATTTACGGTTTATCTGTTCTTATTAATTGTTCTTATCTCTTGTCTCATCATATATTATTCTAGTCATTTTATGTTTGTTCTTATCTTTTCGATGATGTCAAGAGGGGGAAAGAACGACCATGGTAAGCATTTTCCTAAGCTTGCTCCTTGTCAATACCAATTGTCTCTTAAAATCCTAAAAGTTTGATCTTGTATATAATTTTTTGATCTTGCATTAATCTTTATCTATTAAGATGACGGTATAATATTGAGGGGGAACTATATACTTAGTGACAATTTTAGGAGACTTGTCATCATCAAAAACGGGGAATTTGTTGAACCATATAGATATATATGTTTATGTTTTGATGATGTCAAGAGTACTTGATATTTTATATACTCATTGCGCGTAATTGTTTGTTTAGTCTTTTAGATTGGACTTATTAATCGCAAGCTTTAAAGAATTGTGATAGAAGTATATAAGAACATATTATGATCAAGCCCTCAATCAAGGATCAAGATATTACAAGATATTGAAGAATTATTCAAGCATTCATGAGAAGATGAAGCTCATTTAAAGATTAATCAAGCTTGGATAAGGAAGAAGCCTACATTCGAAGATCTCCTAAGAAGATTAAAATAGTGTAGGTGATTATCTCGTAATGGTAACGTAAGAATGCACTTCTTAGATTGGTAAAGTTATAGCCCCACGGTTATAACATTGCTTATATAAGAGCTCAATGTTATAGTTCTTCTACCATAACATTGAGATGTGAAGTTTATATAATTAATACACGACAAAATTATTTTTAAATTGTTTTTAGAAAACTGTTTTTATTCTTTTTAAATGTTTTTGTAGAAGTATTTATTTTACAAGGAAGCTTATTTTCATATTAAATGTGGTTTTATTTTAAGCTTATAAATTAGTAATTGTGTTGAACCAACTTATGAGTTGTGTCATATTACTAATTAGGGTTTTTAATACTACACACTCTTAAACCCTAAATCTAACCTAATGTCAAGCTAGGGTTTTCACGAAAAATGAGGCATATGAGCCGTGTTGCTCTCGTGTAAGCTTAATGATATAAGTTGATTATTGTTAAGATTTTATTCTTTAGAATTATCTTAACATATCTTTTATATTTAGCTTGATATGGTTATATATGATAAGATATTTTTGTTATGGAAAATCTTATCATATCTTAAAATTTAAGGAAAAGATATTAAGAGAATAATTAATAAAATTATCTTTTAGTTATTCTCTATTATCTCCTAAGATTTTAAGGATAGAAATAATAAGATATGATTTGTTAACATATCTTATTTTTCGGCTAACTAGCATTTCGATGAAACCGTGTGTCTTGCTTCCTCTTGTTCTATAAATACTCTACACTTTGCAACATTTAAAAGGAAGACCTTTGAGCATAATATTGATTTTATTTTCAAAAGCAAAAACCGTGTTTTAGAGCAAGAAAACCGTTTTGTTTATTTTCGAAAAAAGGTCGTGTGTTTTATACTTGTGCATTCGTTCTTTCGTTATCGTTATAAGATATTAGTGCTTAATTGATTTCTTACTCGTTCATTAACGTGAACTTTTAGTAGAATAATTAGTTCTTTCTTATTAGCGTAAGTTAGTCACTCGAGTATTTAACGATTCTCACTTGAGTTACAACTAGGGTTAGTTGTACGAGTTGGGTTAGTAAATTTGTAATCCGTATAAAGGTACTAAATTTATTAATCGAGAATAGTGGACGTAGGTTTTGAATTGTGAAACTGAACCACTTCAAAAATCGTGTGTGTCTCTCTTCTCTTTCGTTTGTTTCGTTTTTATCTACACTTTGTTTTAATTCGTTAATTAGTTGATTAGTTAAAGTTTAATTAATAAAATTTAAATAATTAATTACTTACAATCGAAAAAGTTGGCTAAGTTTTTAAATCCTCAATTCACCCCCCCCCCCCCCCCCGGCTCCCTCTTAGTATTTCGGCTATTGATAGACTCTTCACGCCTCATAGATCCATTGGAGGACGTGGGACTCAATCTCGGACCAGTCATCGAAGGTGGGGTCGCTCTTAGCCAGTGGTGTCGTGCCATCGATGTGAGTGAGAACCTTGTAGCCACATGCGTGAAGGGTTAAAAGATTCACCCACGATGCGTAAGTAAACTTAATTCCGTCTAAAACCCGTAATTTATTTTGAATGTTGTTAACGGAGTAGGTGGGATGAAGAGAAGGTTTGGGGGGGTGGGTTCTTGTCTTCACCGACCATTGTAGCGTGAGGCTAGGCCGGAGAGGAAGCAAGGCGGCGCCGAAATGATACTTGACACTAATATGGACTAGATCGTTAACCTAGACACTAATACCATGTAAGTTTATGTAATCCCCTAATTTGGGTGATTAGCATATTCTCATATATATAACAATAGGATACAATCAAACATATCTAATTACAATATACAGAATATCATAACAATATATACGGTTTCCTAAATACATGCGAAACGGAGATTTACATATCTTATTTCCTAATATTTTCTCCTAGGAAATTTTCCGACACCATTTCCGCACAAGCCTCTGCTTGGGTGTATGCAAACCATTATATCCCTAGTAACCCCAACCCCTCTCATGTTGCCCCACTTTTAGCCTCCTACTACACGAGTAGCTGGCCCCCTCCTCCGCTCGACTAGCTTAAAATCAATGTTGCCCGTCTTTTAATTTATGATCATTTCATTCCAAAAAAAAAAATTATATATATTATGCGAAGGTTGAACCATTTTAATTTATGACACCATTTTCGCTCAAGCCTCTTAATTTATGATCATTTCATTCCCAAAAAGAAAAGCGATATATTATGCTAAGGTCAAACCATTTTCTCAACGGTTATGCCCAAAAGAAGGAATTACGTATTAATTAATGAACCAAAAATTCCAATAACGACATTGACTCGTATAAAATCAAGACAAGACAATTATTTTTGAGCTAGTACGTTCATATTCTACTGGCGGATATTCAGAATAAGAACAAGTCCAATGGTGTAGCTTAGCGACTTACTTGCAATTTCTTAAAATTGCAAGCTAGTTGCTACACCATTGGAGATGTCCAACTAGATTAGCTTGCTTTAAGCAACAAGCCTCATTAAGCTAGTTGCTTAAATGGTCCCACATGCCACAATATCATATCAACCAATGATAAATTAGTTTATTTTCATAATTTTAATTTTATTAAAATTTAATTAGGTTTGATTTTTTTCATAAACTAGCTAAACCATTGGAATGAATTTGTCAAGTTAGAAAATTATTGCTTAAAATGTGATGTGGATTTGTCAAGCTACAAGGTAATTGCTTACCATTGTACTTGCTCTAAGGGGTCGTTTGGTTGCATGTAGGAAGTTGCATTGGCTAGAAAGTGATAAATCACATGATTTTAGAATTTATGTGAATTAGAAAATGTTGTTTGGTTGAATAAAGGAAATGCAATTCATGTAGGCATTCCCACTTAACTAGGGAGACCTAGGTAAACAACTTTCTTCATTATGGAGGAATTGGAGTTCCAAGGTAATTCTATTTCATGTGAATTGGGGTAACCAAACAAGTTACCTATTTTGCAATTCACATGCATTGGAATTCCTGTGTTATTTAATGGATAACCAAACGACCCTTTAAATGGCTCTTTTATCTGCTAGTACATGTTCTCATAATGTTTATACTCATCATATCGTAGATTGTAATCATTTTTATTAATAAACCAGTTTACATGATACGTAAGAGGGACTGTCTTTCACATCATGTGATCTTTACACTTAATTAAAATAAGACCGTCTTATACACAAGTTGAAGAGATTTTATTAGATGCAAGACTTTTTAGTAAGCACAAATTCTACTCAAATCATTTTAGCTTTAATTGTTATAGCTTAGAAGCCATCAACTACTACGATTCTTATTTCCTAACAGCTAGCCTTGCATGTAAATAAGCTTGCTATATTCTCATTTCCCACTCAACCTTGTCTTCTAATCAATCTCTTTCGGTCTTTCGACATCTCATTCCTCGATTAAAGGTGTTTGACATATTTAGGTGTATCCGCGTGTGCCTGATGAGTGTCGGTGTTGAACACGGGACGGCTGACTAGGAGGAGTGTATGTGCTACCTAGCTTGTCATCCACTAAGAACCACCCCAAATTAAATGATCATCTCTCCTTTCTTTGATCTTTATGTCAAAACCAAAGATAAAATAAATGACCGGGACGAAGGAAACTGAGTATTAATTATCATTTTAAGAACTCTAGAGAAAATTTTGTCACCTTATATCCTCTAAACCAATACAAAAATGGCTTCGCAATGGATATAACACATGCCTCCTTAGCTTTATACAGCAGACCAACTAGGCAACAAGGAATGTCCTTTAACTTTTAACGAGTATATATATTGGAAAAAGGATATGAACCCATGAAAAAAGTTCGTGGGGTCAGACATATTCGATCTCGTCTGGATGAGCTTTCTTCCCACGAACTAATGGTCCTTCATGGTCCACCTGGATCGTCTTTCTATTCCCCTGACATTCTTGGGCTACCACCACGCTTAAAGTACTTAAACTCTAAGATTAATATCACTTCTCCATCGGACCCTGTTATTGTTGACTCTGGTGGAGCTTCTCCGGTCTTTTCTTTCCCATCCTCCCCGTCGGACGAGGATCTTAATGGCTCTGCATCTGTTCCACCGCCAGACTGCTGTATTCATGAAGACCAATCTCGTGAAGTCCTCCTTGAGAATTTCCCTCTGATCAGGGGACCTTTTGTGCCTGGGCCTCAAAATGCAGCTGCTGGTGAAACTTCTACCGCTAGAGTTGCTTCTCCTGCTTTTCGTATAACTGCACCTGATGCAAACATGGATGCATCTTTGGATTTAGGCCTTAGTGAACCTTCGACACCATCAAGGTCTACTGATGTTGGTTGTCTTTTTCGTGACTCTGTCACTTGCTCTACTAATGTTCTTGCTATGGACTCTCATGGCAGGAAGGTAAAGTTTGTTTACAAGAAGAAGGTAAGGGTTGGTTTCAATTTTTACAGTCGTCTGCGATTTAAAAGAACTAATCGATCAAGTTTCTTGGATTTGGCTATTGATCAGGACCTCATACCTAAGCCGTCTGAGCTTCTGTTGGGTTATGTTGATATCCCACCTTTCCAGTTTAATGGTCCTGGCAATCTTCCGTCATGCCCACCTATCCCCTTGCAGGACAAGAAACGATCCTTTGATCCGTTTTTGATTTCGTTGTGTTCCATGGCTAAGAGACCTCGTCTGGAGCCAATTACCTTAAATTTGTTGCGTATTCTTGAACTAACTTTCTTGTCTTCTACTTCTTCCAGAGATGAAGACCTTTTCTCTTTTGCGGGTCTGGTGGCGGACCTTAATTCGCCACCCGTTTTCAAATGAAGCTCTTTTGTTGGAATTTTAGGGGGCTCGGTGCAACGGAATATCCTACAATTCCTTTCCTAATTAGAAGCGCCCACCAATATCATCCGTCGATTTTTTTTTGCAAGAAACTATGACTACATCAGCCCAAGCTTCATCTCGCACTTCTTGTCTGGGCTTACCTAACTTTTGTGGTGTTGACTCAATAGGACGTAGTGGTGGCCTCCTTTTACGTTGGGATGACTCGGTTATTTTAACTCCACTGTCGTTTGACCCTCATTATATCTTCTGTAAAATAGCTATGTCTAGGCCACCTTGTACAAATCATGTAATGTATGTTTTATTTATATATGGAGAAGCAAGGTTTGAGTATCGACAGTCTTTGTGGAACCGGCTTACCACTTTAATCTCTGCTGTCACGCCTTTACTTTTGATTGGAGATTTTAATCAGATCGAATTGTTTTCTGACAAGTTTGGAGGTACCAGTTTCATTCGCGGACAACGAGATTTCACTGCGTGGAAATTCTCCAATGGCCTTGTAGATCTTTCGTTTTTTGGTCCGCGATTTACATGGATGAACAGTCGGCTTCATTCGGCTACTATTTTAGAACGGCTGGATCGTGCCTATGCCAATCAAGATTGGTGTCAACTTTTTCCGAATGCTTCAATTACCCACCTGCCTATCCTTGTTTCAGATCACGCTCCTATTATTCTTTCTCTGTTCCCAGAAACTTCATCCCGAAGACGGCCATATCGAATTGACAATTGGTGTCTAGCTTGTCCTGAAGTACAACAAATTGTTAAGGAAGCTTGGAACACGCCCTTCTTTGGCTCTTCCATGTATGTGGTGTCGCGAAAATTATCTTCTGCACGCCATTCAGTTTTGCAATGGGTTCGCAATCATCGTATTTCTTGTGGGATTAATTGGTCTGATAATGAAGCCGATTTGGACACGATTGTCGATCAAATTATTGATGATCAATCCGCCATGAAATTTGTCCAGCTTCGTTCCTCTCGACTGCAGCTGTTACATACTCAACGCCAATACTGGATACAACGATCCAAGTTCACATCTGAAATTTTGGACGGATTTCCTACCAAGTTTCTCTACAATCGTGTTAAGCAACGTTCGACAAAGCACCGAATCCTAGCACTACTGATGCGTGTCTTTTATATGATGTTTTACATCCCATTTTACACGCATTTCAGAGCTCATTCATGTAGTTTATGCTGCATTTCTCCCTATTTCCGTCTACTTCCGTATTTTGTACAATATTGCAGAAATGTGAAGAATCCAATGGAAATCGAGCTAAATCCGTCCCCGAGTATCCTGCATTGCATATGACGTGAAGTATTCACCCAAGGAACGAGCTTGGTGCGCAATTCAAGGCCCAAAAGACAAGTCCACGAGTTTATAGAAGTCTAGTAGCAGCTTAATCAGTCGATCGACCACCTCCATCAGTCGATCGACCAACCATCGGGGTACAGAAGCTATTGTACACTGCTAAGCAGTCGATCGACCGGAAACATCAGTCGATCGACCAAGACGCTATTCCAGACGAGAATTAAAAGATCGAGATTTATCAAGCCCACTAGTTACTAGGTTTAGGAATTATGTTACGTATACTCTCTTTATAACGTAACCTAATTCATTCAGTTTATCATCAAGCATTATTCAGTAGTTTTACATTGAGTTTTACATACAGTTCTTTATAATTAATTAGGGTTTGGGATTATTGTTGAGCATTGGATCTCTGGTTCTTATTAACTAATCTTTCCTCTGCAAATTCGGTATTCATCTGCCCTAATTTCAGTTTATTGCTTTATTTCATCATTAGTGTAGAATTGATAGTTAGATTCCCGCAACCAATTTTATCGTTTATGTTAATTGTTTACTTTATCATTTCAAGCATGAATTCAGTAATTCTTATCGTTAATGTTATTGTTTTCACCATTAGCATGAGTAGCTAGATTATTTGTGCTAGGATGTAGGCGAATTATAGCGTAGGCGGCAATAGATTGAACACGGCCTGATTCGCGTGTCAGTCGATCGACTGACATTCTTGGTCGATCGACTGACCTCGTGAGGCTACCCTTCGTTTTAATTGATTTTAATGTTGTATTTAACGAATCGAATGCATGCGACCAGTTAGATGCTTAATTTATGACTGACCCATTAGATCGAAAGATAGGGAAAGTTATTTGACCACCAATTAAGATGACTAAACTGTGCTGAGATGGAAAGATAGGTATAGTTTAGACCGTTAGTCACTTTTCAGGACGAGAGTCAGTATTAGTGATATTAGGACCTATAGCAAGATCGAAAGATGCTATTTGTTAAGAGTGGACCGAGAGGACCTCTTGTTTCCCGCCTCACTTGTGTTTAATTTAGACCTGTTTAGTATGCTGCCGCCGAAGCTTTAATGAACCGACCATCCTAGTACCTCTTCTTTATCTGTCTAATCCGTCTTTCTAGTTTATTATTTACTCTTAGCTGTAGACCAACTCAAATCAACCCCCATACTTGTTACCTTAGACTGAATTTAGACAACTAGAATTTACATCTGCCTCTCTGTGGTTCGACCCGACTGCCGCTAGCTATAGTTGTAGTTGGAAATTATAAATCTTATTTTTGACACCTCACGACGGGTATCAAATTTTGGCGCCGTTGCCGGGGAAGCAATAGTTCTAATTTTTAGTTGTTTTAATTTTAGTCTTTCTTAGTTTAAGGGACTTCTGTTCCTTAAACTTTTCTTATATTCTTTTTGTAGTTTTTTCTTATGCGCAGATCACAGGGTGGTGAACTAGTACCATTTGATCCTGAGATAGAGAAATCTTTGCGCGAGTTGAGACGAACACAAAGGGTATTACCGACAGAGGAAGAGCTGAGTACTCTGTCAAGCTATTACGAGAACGACCTGTTCGAAGAAGACCCACATTCTTCACCCGTTTCCACTTCTTCAGCCGAGACAGTCACTTCTCCAGAAATTTTAGTCACGGCCGAGGAAGCGAGTATAGCTAGTCATTCTGAGCCGACAGCTGAAAACTTATATATGGGGTTCGAATTACCAGGAGATGCCAAGAAGTTCGAACCAAAGCCTTCATACATCAATATGGTTGAGAGAAACCAGTTCGGGGGAGCTGCAAATGAAGATGCAGCTAAGCATATGGAGACCTTTATTGACTACTGTTGCTCCATACCCCCACCCGCCGGCGTGACCCAAGACCAGATCAAGGAGACCATGTTTATCTTCTCCCTTCGTGATGCTGCAAGGGAGTGGTATAGAGATCTGGACCGAACTGTTCATGGGATCACTGACTGGAATTCCTTGGCATTGGCCTTCTACAAGAAGTACTTTTCTGCTTCTAAGACGATTGCTATTAGAGCCCAAATCACAAGTTTCAAACAAGGGCCGGATGAGAACTTCCACGAGGCATGGGTCCGATTTAAGAAGCTGGTGCGAACCATACCGCACCATGGTTTCAAAAAATGGAGCTTGTGCAATCATTTCTATAATGGGTCAGTATGACGATCGAGGGGCTATTTTGGATGCTGCAGCCAATGGCCGATTTGCTGAAAATTTGGGAGCAACCAAGGGGTGGAAGATCATTGACGATCTAGCCACCCACAAGGCTGAGTATGGTAATTCCAGAGGGAACCGGAGGAGAGTCAACAATCTTCCTCTCGTTCTGCGCTTGAAGCTCTTACTGCGAGATTTGACAAGTATGAACTAGGAGGAGCTTCTAAAGGTGGGATGTACCAAGTAAATGCTTTGTGTCGACGACGGTCCTTTCGTGCTGCGAGAGGTGTGGAGCCGAGGGACACATTTCAAGAACCGCCCTAGTCCCTTTGAGTCTTGTCTTTGCCTTTCAACACTATGCGTAAAAACACCTACTATGAGCCGAATACCCATCCAAACTTGAGTTGGAGGAGCCAAAATGTCCCGAACCCAACTCAAGCTCCGCCGCAAAGAAGAACCTTATGTACCTCCTCATCAAAAGCAACAACAATATCGAAACCTCCCTATGTGCCGCAGTTAGAAGAATAATCGCACTTGAATTTTCCGAGCTTAAGAACTTGTTGCTAAAGGAGTCCCAAGCAAGAGAGGTCGGGATAAAGCTACTAGAGAGCCAAATTGCTCAATTGGCTAGCAAAAGTAACACTCGAGCTCCGGGACACTTACCGACCCAAACTGACCAAAAGGAGACCTTAAATGCCATCACTTTAAGGAGTGGGTCCAACCTTGAGGGTCCTGCCATGGTCGAGGACGCTGTTGAAAAAGATGAGCCGGAAACAAGTCAAAACAAAGCTTCAACGAATAAATCAAAGAAACAGGCGTTTACCAGGTATATCAGTCGATCGACTGATATACCCGGTCGATCGACTGATATGCGGGTTACAGGAGCTTCTGGAAATGTTCATCTCAGTCGATCGACTGAGCAAGGTGGTCGATCGACTGAGGTCACTGCTGATGTCGAGGAATTTCGTCCTTCAATGCCCGACAATTTGAGAGACCATTTGTTCCGGGGTTCGACAGTCCCGAAGACATTAGGACAAGACCCGAGTGCTGATGGGTCAGTCCCGGCCCCGAAGTTCGATCCGACGATGGTTAATGGCTCACATTTGAGACGGTGTGAAGAGGGATTAAGCTTCAACAAAGAGAAGGTGACGGACTTTCAGCCTAAGTCCACAGATACCGGCACGCGCGATTTAGATGAGAGGGCTAAGGTACTTCTTACAGCCCCATATCCGGAGGGACTAGTGCCGACAAAAGAACGGGTATCTTTCAATAAATTTGAAAAGGTTATCCGTAGTTTGAATGTGCAAGTACCCTTCCTTGAGTTGGTCAATCAAGTGCCTGCATACACTAAATTCATGAAACAACTCCTGTCTAAGAAAAAGTCGCTTGAACATGTGCACACGGTCGCTTTAAACAAAGAGTCTTGCTCTTACCTGTCTCACACTGCACCCCATAAGCTAGAGGACCCGGGTAGCTTTTCTCTTCCTTGCAATATAGGTACCTTCTCTATTGAGAAGGCATTATGTGACCTAGGAGCTAGTATAAGTGTCATGCCTTTGAGTCTAGCTAGGAAGCTTAAATTGACTAGGTTCGCAGATGTACATGACATTTGTTCGGATGGTCGACCGATCTGCGGTCCAGCCAATAGGAGTCTTAGAGGACATCCCTGTCCAAATAGGGAAGTTTTTCTTCCATGTTGACTTTGTTGTACTTGACATGCCTGAGGATGCTCATATACCCATTATTTTGGGTAGGCCATTTCTGCACACTGCTGGTGCAGTCATAGATGTCGGTCTAGGAACCTTGACTTTCAAGGTAGGCAAGCATTCCATTGTCTTCGCCCAACCTGCTAAGAAAAAGGACCCCATGTGGCCGGTGACTTGTAACACGGTTTCTGACAAGAAATCGTACTTTGTGCTTCCTGAATTGCCTGTCTCTATTACTACTCCCGTGCTAACCCCTCCGCCCCAGATTGGGAGCAAAAAGGAGGAAGAATATGTTGTTTTAGATGTTGCAGGAGCTGGTTTGGGGAAGGAAGTGCTGCAAGTTGTTCCAGCTGTAAAGAAGCCGATTATTCAAAGAGGAAGTCTTGGTTGCCTGAGCTATGGAATTGATGAGATAGTTTATGACGAGCCAGTCAAAGCCAGAAAGTCTGATTTGGATTCTGACAAGCCCGAAGAGATCCTTGACTGGGGAGATGATGAGAGTGTTGATCCGTTGAGCCATACGGACGTGGAGGCTAAGAAGGGTGCAGCTGCTAAGATAAGCACCGTTGAGGCTACCTCTACTAGCCAGAAGCCGACGAAGTGGGCCATACCGTGGTCTTTCTTGATCAACTATTAGTTGATCGAGCTCGTTATAAACTTCAATTTATTTGCTTTTGTTAAAACAATATTTATTGCTTTTGTGTGCGCGAAACTTCGTATTTTATTTTGTTTGTTTAGGATTTTATATGCTGTAGACTTTATTCTGGGTTTTGTGCAATTTTGGGCGCGTATTATTATGCACTTGCAGGTTTTTAGACCTCATTTGCTCAAGTTATTGAGCAAATACGAAGAAGTAAGGAGTACAGCAGTACTTTCAGTCGATCAACTGGCTTCATTGGTCGATCGACTGAGTTGCGCTTTCTAGGAGCTTCTGTTCCTGTTCATCTGGTCGATCGACTGCCCCTTTTGGTCGATCGACCAAGGACGCTGTTGTACCTGTTCACGACCTCTCCCCTGCTGTGTTTGGTCGATTTGCGGACTTAAGGGAGTTTTTTACTCCACTTTACTTTCCGTCAAATTACTTATTTCTTCTAATTTTCTCATTCGTGCACCATTTTACCGCTTTAAATTTGTTCTCTCGATTTTATGCGTGGGTTTTACTTGTCTTTCAGGTACCTTTTCGTAGCACTGCTAGCTACTGAAACCTCCTAGCTCACGCTGGTTTGGGGAGGTTTCCTTTGCTACGCTTAAAGTCTTGTAAGTTCCCGATTTCCACTTCACGTCATGTTTACTTAGTTTTCTCGCAAATTCCCATTTCTCTTTTCTTCATTACATGATTTTGCACAATGGGGACATTGTGCGATTTGGTTTGGGTAAGGGTTTTGCGTCGCATATCATTTGCTTGCATTCACGTTTACATTCTGTCTTGCATTGTTCATTTCATTTTATATAATGCAAAAACATCAAAAAAATTGAAAAATTTCAAAAATGCACGTTTATTTTAGCATATAGGTCGAGTCGGAACGGTAGTATTTCCATGATAACATTGCATTTGCAGCTGTTTTATGCCTAAGCCTTGCTAATTGACATGTTATTAGTAGAATCATATGCATATCTACGAGTTTTCGTTAATTATTTGCTGAACTTGAGACTTGACTTAGAAAATTGGCAAGCTACTTCATATTTTTGAGATTTAGAGCCTATAACTGGTGTCATCCATGACCAGTTTATCTAGTATTGTGAGTAGTTACTCCTTATGAGACATGTCACATAAATGTGCATAAATATGAACTTAATCTGCTTAATACCTGTACGCATTCGGTCTGTGGTTAGTTGACACATGTGGTAGAGGTTTCCCTTTTTCATTTTGCCCATAAGCTCCACACTGCCAAAAATATCCCTTTTTGTCCCATTTACTACATCCTACATTTAGCCTGTCCTTTGTCAAGCTAGTAGTCTGTGTTTTTGGGGTTGTTACCCATTTTTGGTGGCATATGCTTTGTTGAGATGATGGTTGGGAAATGAAATAAAGGAGGAAAGAAGTTGAAAAAAAAAAGAGATGAAAAAAATGATTCGAAAAAGAAAAAAAAAGAGTTATGTACTGTTTAAGCAGTCGATCGACTGCCCTTATAGGTCGATCGACTGGAGTTCGAAAGAAAAAGAGAAAATCAATTCGCATAATTCAATCTTTTATCTTATGGCGATTTTTGCTCCCATGTTTTATTCTTACTTCATAGGGAGTTAGTTGATTACTTGTATCTCTGGAAATTGTGAGATTTGTGCTTGCTATAGCACCGTTTCGTTTGATTATGAGCAAGAAGTTGGATGTTGCCATTTGGTTCCGTTTTGGTACTAGCTTGATCACCTGTACCTCCACTTTACCATAAATGTTTTGCCTCTTCTTACCCATACCTCACATATCCCATATATACCTCGGCATGTGTCATGGTCTCTTGTTGGTTGGAATGCGTATGTACGGTTGTAGAGATTGCTTTCATATTAGACTGCAAGCATGTTCTTATAGGTCGTAGTTAGGTGAGAGTCACTACAAAATTACTTCTTTCTATCTTATACATTATTCACCTGTGCTTATTTGAGTGATTTGAGCGACCCGTGAGAGCCCAATTTGATAAGTCTCTACAGTTGACAGTTCAGCAATATTTTTAACGACTTCATAACTCGTTTGCATGATTCATGTTACTAATTGATTGTTAGTTGTGCATTAAAATGGTTTAGGCTTTGCAGTTTGTAATTCGCTCTGAGATTGAACTCGTTCCATTAGGTCATTAGATCGAGTCTAGTTCTTGCTTGGGGACAAGCAAGGGTTTGGTTTGGGGAAGTTTGATGCGTGTCTTTTATATGATGTTTTACATCCCATTTTACACGCATTTCAGAGCTCATTCATGTAGTTTATGCTGCATTTCTCCCTATTTCCGTCTACTTCCGTATTTTGTACATTATTGCAGAAATGTGAAGAATCCAACGGAAATCGAGCTAAATCCGTCCCCGAGTATCCTGCGCGCGTATATGACGTGAAGTATTCACCCAAGGAACGAGCTTGGTGCGCAATTCAAGGCCCAAAAGACAAGTCCACGAGTTTATAGAAGTCTAGTAGCGGCAATCGATCGATCGACCACCTCCATCAGTCGATCGACCAACCATCGGGGTACAGAAGCTACTGTACATCAGACTGCTAAGCAGTCGATCGACCGGAAACTTCAGTCGATCGACCAAGACGCTATTCCAGACGAGAATTAAAAGATCGAGATTTATCAAGCCCACTAGTTACTAGGTTTAGGAATTATGTTACGTATACTCTCTTTATAACGTAACCTAATTCATTCAGTTTATCATCAAGCATTATTCAGTAGTTTTACATTGAGTTTTACATACAGTTCTTTATAATTAATTAGGGTTTGGGATTATTGTTGAGCATTGGATCTCTGGTTCTTATTAACTAATCTTTCCTCTGCAAATTCGGTATTCATCTGCCCTAATTTCAGTTTATTGCTTTATTTTCATTAGTATAGAATTGATAGTTAGATTCCCATAACCAATTTTATCGTTTATGTTAATTGTTTCCTTTATCGTTTCAAGCATGAATTCAGTAATTCTTATCGTTAATGTTATTGTTTTCACCATTAGCATGAGTAGCTAGATTATTTGTGCTAGGATGTAGGCGAATTATAGCGTA
Organism: Silene latifolia; assembly: GCF_048544455.1. Classification (NCBI taxonomy): domain Eukaryota; kingdom Viridiplantae; phylum Streptophyta; class Magnoliopsida; order Caryophyllales; family Caryophyllaceae; genus Silene; species Silene latifolia. The sequence goes on along the minus strand of NC_133538.1, from coordinate 250,417,652 downwards.
GGCGGCAATAGATTGAACACGGCCTGATTCACGTGTCAGTCGATCGACTGACATTCTTGGTCGATCGACTGACCTCGTGAGGCTACCCTTCGTTTTAATTGATTTTAATGTTGTATTTAACGAATCGAATGCATGCGACCAGTTAGATGCTTAATTTATGACTGACCCATTAGATCGAAAGATAGGGAAAGTTATTTGACCACCAATTAAGATGACTAAACTGTGCTGAGATCGAAAGATAGGTATATTTTAGACCGTTAGTCACTTTTCAGGACGAGAGTCAGTATTAGTGATATTAGGTACCTATAGCAAGATCGAAAGATGCTATTTGTTAAGAGTGGACCGAGAGGACCTCTTGTTTCCCGCCTCACTTGTGTTCAATTTAGACCTGTTTAGTATGCTGCCGCCGAAGCTTTAATGAACCGACCATCCTAGTACCTCTTCTTTATCTGTCTAATCCGTCTTTCTAGTTTATTATTTACTCTTAGCTGTAGACCAACTCAAATCAACCCCCATACTTGTTACCTTAGACTGAATTTAGACAACTAGAATTTACATCTGCCTCTATGTGGTTCGACCCGACTGCCGCTAGCTATAGTTGTAGTTGGAAATTATAAATCTTATTTTTGACACCTCACGACGGGTATCAACTACCCTCTGATAATGGTGACTGGCTATACTCTTCTGAATCCATTGTTTCAGAAATTGTCAACTATTTCAAGGCTTTACTTTGTCGAACCACGCCTCAGGAATCGAATGTTCTACTTGATCACATCCATCCTTTGCTTGATGGTTTACATTTGCCCAGACTGAGCCCTCTGGAATGTTCTATTTTGCAAGTACCCTTTACAGAGCACGATGTGCTCCGCGCTTTAAAAGGTATGGACGGCTCGAAATCATCAGGACCCGACGGTATTACTCCAAAATTCTTCCAGGTATTTTGGCCACAAATTGGATATATGGTTACTTCTGCTATCTTGCGATTCCTAAACTCTGGAGTTATGCTGAAAGAATGGAATAACACACTCATCGTTCTCATTCCGAAAGTTGACAAACCTGAGTTGGTTTCACAATACAGGCCCATAAGCCTCTGTAATGTACTGTACCGACTGGCTTCAAAATGTCTGGCCAACCGTCTCAAATTGGTTATTTCATCTCTTGTCTCGGATTCCCAACAAGCCTTCGTCCCAGAACGTCTTATGTCGGATGGATGCCTTGTTGCTCAGGAGATTATGCACTATATAAACAAGACCAAAAGAGGCACAAATTGCTATGCGGCCCTGAAACTTGATATGCACAAAGCTTTTGACAGAGTTTCATGGCAGTTTCTTATGTCTGTCTTGGATCACTTTGGATTTCCTATACCCTGGCGTAACCTAATATAGGAATGTATTTCAACAGTTACCTATAGGGTTATGATTAATGGGGAACCTTCGCCCTCTTTCCGTCCAACTTGTGGTCTACGTCAGGGTGATCCACTCTCACCTTATTTATTTATCATGTGTTTGGAGATTTTATCGGCTCAATTACAGAAAGTTGAAGCTCAAAGACAACTTCATGGTTTAAAAATCTCTCAGTATGCTCCAACCCTATCGCACCTATTTTACGCGGATGATGCCTTCATTTGTTGTAAGGCTACCCCGTCATCGTTTGAGACTCTCCGGGACATATTTCATGACTTTGAAGATGCTTCTGGCCAGATGATAAATCTGGCCAAGTCCTTTATCAAATTCAGCCCCAACTCACCAGCTGACTTCAAGACTCATCTGAATTCGATTCTACGAATGAAAGACTCTTCTTCGTTTGGTAATTATTTAGGAGTCCCGGTTGATCTCCCGAAGCAAAAGCAAACTGCATTCCATGGACTTATTTATAAATTGACAACCCGCATTTCATCTTGGTCTTCTCTACATTTGTCTCAAGCTAGCAAGCTCATAATTATCAACTCTATTTTGATTTGTTCGATTGCCCATATCCTCGCTGCTATTCCTCTGCCGCTTGCTATTTCTCGTAAGATCAACTCTCTGATTGCTGCGTTTTGGTGGAGTAAGGATACTTCAAAAAGATCAATTCAATGGTGGTCGGACTATATTTTCGATTACTTGTCGTTAGGAGCACCTAGACCAAAACACAATTTACAACTTCACAAACAACTCTACAATTAGTAAAGAGGACAGTAAAGGTCGGATCCCAAGGGACGGGAATTGAGATGAGATTTCTATTGCAACTAGTGGTGTCTTAAGGGGTGTCACAATTGGGGTTTAATGTAGAAGATCACTAAACTAAATAGCAATGAAAGTAAACAAGCACGATGAATAAAAAGGGATGTAAACAATTGATAAAAGGCACTAGGGTGTCATGGGGTCATAAGGGATTGATGGGAATTGATCATACAAACATATTCTCAAGTTATAAGCAAGCAATTCTTGTTGTGATGGATCGAGTTGGTTTATATCTTACAATCCTAGGAAAGTTTGGGTCCCGAAGCCGAATCGATTAGATTGTACAACACCTACAAGTCGACTTAATCTTCCCTACTCAACAATATGCATGGTCTAATGAGACTCGAGTTGGTTTATGTCTTACAAGTCTCATTGAAAAGATAGGTGATGGGTAAAAAATGCAAGGATTCATAGGCTCACATTTCATCAAACATAACATGTGCATAAGTTGAGATCACAACAAGCAAGCAAATAAAATATGAAAGCATATTAATTTAAGCATGAATCATCTCCCATGTTTGTTTCCCCTAATCACCCATTAACCCTAGCTAAGGAAACTACTCACTCATTATCATGTTGAAAATGTTAGCAAGGTTATCAATCATACCAACAAAGTGAAACATGATGAATAAATGAAAGTGATTAATAATAATTAAAGAGGGATTAAGAGAATTATACCTACTAATGATTCCAATAATAAAGCAAAGAATAAAAGAAGTACTTGAATGCTTGATTGAGAGGTTGTCAATCTCCCAATAATAACCCAAATAATCTTCAATTACCCAAAATAAAGGATGAACAAGAGAGAGATTAAGGAAATAAGACTTGTATTAAAACTTGATTAAATGTTAATTACAAGATTAAAGAGAGATTTGATTGATATTAACTACTCTAAAGATTGCTAAGAAGAACATGCTCTTCTAATTAGACTAATAGGGTATTTATAGTGGGGATTAGGTACATGAATTAGGGTTAACTAAGGGCTTAAATGACGATTAAGTCCCTTGTTGAGGAAACGCCGGTCTCTTTTGGAAGACTCCGGTCTCTAGGGAGACTCCGGTCTCTAGAAAAAGATGTGCATCCTTCCTTGAAGCTTGAAGAAGACGAAATGGGACTGTCTGGGAATCCGGGCATCTTTAGCACGAGATGGGCAGATTTGGCGGTCTCTGCCCGGGCGCCCAGGGGGTAAAGACGGGCGGATTCTGGAGCTTTTGCCCGGGCGTCTTCTGGAGAAGCCGCTCGGATTGTGGCTTGGTGGACGGGCGTCTTCAGGGGAAGACGCACGGATTGTTGGGCAGTCTCGTTCCTTCTTCTTTTCTTCCTTTTTCTTCACAAAATCCTTGGGGATTTCCTCGGGGATGCAAGGATCTTTTCTCATCATTGCCCATCTACTATAGTATGTACAAAGGCCTTATAATCTTGTCTCTCCTTGATGCTTGGTCATTGAATTCAATCAATTTAGTCTCATTTTGCCATGAAAATGCAAGGTTTGCACTCCTTTCCTACCAAGGGATCAAAACCTCAAAGAATATGCACAACAAAGAACTAAAAACAATAAATGACCCAAATATGCACTAAAAAGCATGGGAACAAGGCTAATTCGGGGACTAAATATGCTCTAATTATGGTCACATCAAATATCCCCAAATCGAACCTTTACTCGTCCTGAGTAAAGAGGTGACAAAAACTAGGACCATTATTTAAACTAACCTAATAACATAACCGATATGAGACAATTAGGGGGTCTCACTCCGCCCCTTCAACTCACAACAAGACAACCATGAGGTAGGATGCCTTCTTGCAAGGCAAGGTGGGTCTTGCCAAAATGGCGACACATCCAATCATTAAGCACACAAAATCAAGTAATGTATGCATCTACAAAAGAATAGCCACTTTCCTCATCTAAGTGGTGGAAATTATCTATAAGGGAAGCAATTCAGGGGTACACACTCCTTCATAGATGCAATTTCTTCAAACTTCTAAGCCTAGAAGGATACCAATAAATCACCTCCAAGTTTTGTCAAGCTAGGGTACCTTTGTCCTCAATCGTTAAATGTTTTTGTCAAGAGTAGACTCCTTATGGTGTTAGAAACACTGGAGGATCGCGGAATTCCCCCTCTTGCCTAGACAAGAAGAAGGGTCGTCCCCTCTCTACCATGCACAAAAATGGATACGATGGATAAAGGGATCGATAGAATTTTGAGTTTCATTTTGGGAGTTTGTTTTTGTTTTTGTTTTTCCCCCCAATTTCTTGTGGTATTTGACATTTGAGAACACTTTCTTGCCATTTCTTTTTGATTTTTGGCATTTCAACACTTGACAACTTTCAACTTTTCTTTGCATTTCTTTTGAACATTTTCAAAGTCACCCCATATATAGTGAGGGTGCCTTATATTTGAAGCTTTTGGAGTCTATTTTTGCTCCTCTTTTCATTTGATGCATTTTGCAAACTTTCTTTCACTTTTCATTTCATTGAACTCAAATTGATTTCTTTTTGTGCCCATTCCCTTTGATGACAAAAATGTGGTAGAACATGGATGATGGATGGATGCATGGTTTCAAGGGTCACCTTAGAATAAACGGTAGCCAAGGAGTTATCACACCACAAGGTACTCTTGACTAGGCCTTAACCCATGGGTCAAAGGATACTAGCATGACACATCCTAGGCTGTTTTACAAGTATTCTAACAAGCAAAGTCTTAAGAAGAAAAAGCATCTACTAGGGCCTATATACACTTGTCAAACTTCCCAAGTAGACGGTTTCGCAAAATTTTTCTAACATGCAAACTACATGCCATGATGCAACTACCATATAAACATCCTAATGCAAATGATTCTACCAACTAATATGACATATAAACTAAATTCAAGTCCTAAGTTCACATTGTTATACCGCATCAATCAAAATAAAGCCACATAGTCATTAACATAAAGAGAAAAAAGGAGATTGGAAAGATCATACCATGCGGTCTTCAATATCCCTATGTCTCGGATGTGGCGTAGTCGATCAATATGAACAAGGATAAAACAAACACAATATATACATGACTACACTACAAAGGAAATGAACTTGTTTTTGGTTTTTCAATTTTTCAAATTTTTATGGTTTTTCAAATTTTTTGATTTTTTTTGGATTTTTGAATAAAAGTTAAGTTAGAATTCCCCATCTCCACACTAATATGGGCATTGTCCTCAATGGCCAAAATGATGGGAAATCATGCAAGCATGATGCATGAATTCTACTCTAAATGCAAGCTATACTAATCTACACTACATGATGCATGGGTTTTTGTTTATGACGAAGAGCGTAATTTAGATTACCTCCCGTTGCGTATGCATGTACTTCCCCAAACCGAGATAGACATTATTTCTAATGTCCTAATGTTGGGGTAGTTCATGCACACAAGATGCAATGCATGAAACTAAATTTGTCATTTTGGATTTTCAAAAGTGGGAACAATGAAATAAGAACACCTCAATGGGCCGAGGTGTTAGTCATCTATGTTGCTAGGACTCTCCAACCATGATCAAGATAAAGTAAATAAAACAAAGAAAGAAGTAGACAAACCTCAAGAGGGTAGGAGCCTCTAAAGCTTGCTAGTCTTCCACCATATCATCATTATCATCATCTTCCTTAATAGAAGTGGACTCATCACCACTTCCCTCTTCACTTTCTTGCTCACTTTCTTCATCATCCTCTTCTTCTTCTTCATTAGCCTCTTCATCAATGCTATCATCAACGAACTCATCACCGACAACCTCATCGTCACCCGGAATCTCACCCCTCGATGCACTCGGAAAGAAGACTTCCCTATCCGCCCAACTAGGCAAAGGACATGAAGGATCAAGTAGTCCTTGCCTAGCTAAATTAAGGAGGGGTGGATATTGGGCTAAGTAAGCATCTTCCTGATCCTTAAAAGCTTGTTTGTGCATCTCTTACATAAGTAGAGTCATATAGTCCTTGCTTGCTTCAACACCTTCGGGTTTGAACTCTTGATACCCTTCCAATATTTAATCCCTTAAGAGTCATATAGGCCTACTGAGATACAATTTGAACCCTTCCAATATTTAAGGCCTACTGAGATATAATTTGTTGATGAACATGGTAAAGTCCAATCCCTTAAGGTTGTATATGATTGGCTCCCACTAACTTGTACTAGCTGTAAGGGGATGGGATATATTGCTGAAAAGTGCAGGAAGGGTAATGAACCAGTAGTGGGGAAGAAGGTGTGGAGACCAAAAAAAGCACCTGCTAAACCTGGTCCTGGTCCTCAACCTAAACCTGCTCCAAAAGTGCAGAGAGCTGTTGTTCAGCAAACTGGGGTTCCTGCAGTGAATGTGATAGCAAAGACACCTGCACCAGTGATTGCCTTGACCCCAGTCCTGGTTCAGCAGACTCCTAATGTGGGGAGTTCTATGCCTAGACGGTTTATGGCCAAGCTCATGAGAACTGAGACTGGTGAAAAGAGGAGGTTTACTCATGGAGGATTGTCTTTCATGGAGTCTCTAACTCATTCTCTCCAGCACTCTAGACTGGGCATAAGGACTGGTCCATTTGAAAGAGGGGAAGGTAGTAAGATAGGAGGTCAAAATGGGTAGTTGTGGTATGTGGAATATTAGAGGTATGAATAATCCTAATAAACAGAAGGAAATAAGGAGATTCTTGCTCCATAATAATGTAGGGTTATTTGGTTTGTTAGAGACAAAAGTTAAAGTTAAAAATTGGGAAAATGTTCGAATAAACATTTGTGATGACTGGTCTATATGCTCTAATACTAGTCTTCATAAAGGTGGTAGGATTTGGTTAATTTGGAATCCCAACTATTTTGAGGTGGATGTGTGTGATATCACTGTTCAGTGCATTCATACCAAAGTTAGGGATAAAATTAGAAAGAATAGCTTCTGGTTCACTGTTGTCTATGGTTTGAATCAGGCAGCTGATAGGTAGGATCTTTGGAGTAGTCTGAGGTGTTATCAGAGGGGTATTCATGGTCCTTGGCTAGTAGGGGGGACTTCAACGCTGTCCTTGCTAGGAATGAGAGGATTGGGGGTGCTCCTGTTACTAATGCTGAACTACAACCTTTGCTTCAGGTAGTTCAGGACTGTCAGTTGGATGACCTTAGTGCAAGGGGGGCCTTCTATACTTGGTCAAATAAGCATGAGGATGGAGAGAAAATTTATAGCAGAATTGATAGAGTGTTGATTAATGATGATTGGGCTATTATGTTTTCTGACAGTTATGTTCATTTCTTGCCTGAGGGAATGTTTGATCATTGCCCTTGCCTTATCAATTTTGATGGGTCTGTTCAGAGAAAGGGAGCACCATTTAAGTATTTTAATATGTGGTCCATGGCACCAGATTATCCTGATATTGTGAAGGAGGGGTGGAATTTGGTTTGTCATGGTACTGCTATGTTTAAGGTAGTCACAAAATTGAAGGGACTTAAATATCAGTTGAAAAAATTGGACAAGTATCAGTTTGGGGATATTGTTAACCTCACACATGTTGCTGAGTTGTCTTTAAAACAAACTCAGGAAATGTTAGTAGGGGACCCCTTGAATGAGGATCTTTGCAAGATTGAACGAGTTTGTGCTAAAGAGGTTGAGGATCTTAGGAAGGCAAGAGATCAATTCCTGACTCAGAAAGCAAAGTGTGAATGGTTGAAGCATGGTGATGATAATACTTCATACTTCCATGCCTGCATCAGAAGGAGGAGAGCAAAAAATAGAGTGTTCCAAGTTGCAGATGTAAATAATGTCCTGTGCTCAACTACTGAGAGTATTCAGGCTGCTTTCATTCATTACTATCAGCAACTGTTGGGGACTGAAAAATATGTCAAACCTATTAATAGGAAAGTAATCAAGTATGGGAAGTGTGTAACTGAGGCCCATTGTCTCATGTTGTCAGCTCCTATAACTGCTGAGGAAGTTAAGGTGGCTATGTTTGACATTCCAGGGACCAAGGCACCTGGTCCTGATGGTTATAGTAGCCAGTTTTTTAAAGACAACTGGCATATTGTTGGAGCTGATGTTGTTGCTGCAGTACAAGGAGCCATTCATTCAAGAAAGCTCCTCAAACAGTGCAATGCCACTATCATTACACTTATTCCTAAAGTGCCTCTTCCTGAAACAGTCTTACAGTTCAGGCCCATTGCCTGCTGTAATACTATCTATAAGTGCTTGTCAAAGGTGTTGTGTAATAGAATTGGCAAGGTCCTACCTGATATCATTAGTCCTAGTCAAGGGGCTTTTATAAAAGGAAGGGATATTGTTGGGAACATTCTCATTTGTCAGGATTTAATTAAGCTTTATAAAAGGAAAAGTTGCTCTCCTAGGGTGTTAATGAAGGTGGATCTTCAGAAAGCTTATGACTCAGTGGCTTGGTCTTTTGTCCTGGAGATGCTTCAAGCTACTGGGTTTCCTGAATCATTCACCAAGATCATTATGCAGTGCATCACAACCCCCACCTATTCTCTTTCCCTCAATGGTGAAACATTTGGGTTCTTTAAAAGCAGGAGAGGGCTCAGGCAAGGAGACCCTTTGTCTCCTCTTATCTTTACCCTATGTTTGGATTATTTGAGCAGGGTCCTAGGTGTGGTGCATAAGCATCATAAATTTAAGTTCCATCCCCTTTGCAACAGGATCCAACTGTCCCATTTATTTTTTGCTGATGACCTGATTTTGTTTTGTAGAGGTGATAAGGGGTCTATTGGCCTTATGTTGGCTGCTTTTGATCATTTCTCTATAGCATCAGGTCTGGAAATGAATAATGAGAAGTCTAATTTTTACTATAATGGGATTGATGAGAGTTTGGTCTCTAAAATTGAGAAGCAGACTGGTATGAAGAAGGGGCAGCTCCCTTTTAAGTATCTTGGTGTGAATGTGTCTCCCAAGAGGCTCTCTGTTCTTGATTTTGAGTGCTTGGTAGATAAAATTGTGGACAGAATTAGAAGCTTAGGGTCTCGAAAACTCTCATATGCTGGTAGGGTTGTGTTGATCAAATCTGTGCTTAGTTCTTTGCATTGCTATTGGGCAAGGATTTTCATCCTACCTAAACCTGTCATAAGCAAGATTGAAGCATTTTGCAGATCTTTCCTCTGGTATGGCTCTAATCATAAGGAAAGCCCTGCCTTAGTTTCTTGGGCTACTATTTGTCAACCTAGGAAACAAGGGGGACTGGGTTTTAAGGATCTCCATGCTTGGAATGTTGCTGCTATTGCAAAATATGTCTGGTGGATTGCAATGAAGGCTGATCACCTCTGGGTTCGTTGGGTTCATGCTGTCTATATCAAATCTACAACATGGAAGGACTATGAACCAGGGACTGGCAGCAGCTGGGCTTGGAGAAAGATTTGCCAAGTCAAGAATATTTATAAATCTATGGTATTCACTGATCCCATTGTAGAGCAGTACAGTTTAAAGGAGGGGTATCACTGGCTTAAACCAATTGGAGATAAAGTCCAGTGGTATCCATGGATGCTCAATAGGATGATTATTCCTCGAAATATGTTCATGTGCTGGTTAGTAGCACAGAATAGGCTTCTAACACAAGACAGGTTGCTCAAAATGAACATAATACAGAACAATTGCTGCTATCTATGTGGAGAGACGATGGAATGCCATGAACATCTGTTTTTCCAGTGTAGATATAGCAGACTTTGTTTGGAGCTCACAGGCTGCTGGTGCTTAGTGGACTTACCAGAGAAGAATTGCATTGAATGGTGGATACGCTGGAGGCAGCAGTCTATATGGTACAAGCAGGTAGTGGCTATGATTCTTGCCTCTCTACTTGCCCATATTTGGTTTGCTCGTAACAAATGCAGACTTGAGGGGTGCCTTTCCCATCCTCAGGTGGTTGTCAATAGCATTAAACGTGAAGTGAAGTTGAGAATTAATCAGTATGAGGTACCATGTAGGAATGGTAGGGTAAGGAATTGGGTGAATTACATAAGTAGTCATTAGCTATTTGTGTAGTGAAATGCATTCTGTATTGAAAGAATTTGTGTTGTAAGGGACTTTTTTATGATCTTAATGATAAGCTTACATTTTCCCAAAAAAAAAAAAAAAAGTGGTAGTGTCTTTTCTTGCAATGATGGTATTCCCGATGACCTTGTGCCACACTCTAATGCCCGGATGGTGGACTAATAGAGCGCGACTAGCATGATAGTTCTCAAATTTCCTCCCGGAAATCGCCTCCCAAAGAGGAGCGGGGTCATACTTTCCGGGATTCTTGAAATAACTAGGTGAATCACTAAGACCCAATGCTTTACCCAATTCATCAAAGGTGATGCGCCTACTCACATTAGCAAGGCGGAACTCGATGTTTTCTCTAGTCTCTACCTTAGTAACTTTCAAAGAACTCCAAGAATTCTAAGGTAAGGGAGGGGTATGTCAATTCTCTTGTAGCAAACAATTTTCCCAACCCCATGGCTTCAAAGAAGGCTTTAGTTTGTTCAAGGACACCCAATTTGTTCAAGGCATCTTCACATATGAACTTGGTGGAAAGAAAGGATTTTCTAGCATACTTGGCAAATGTATCCCTGTGGGAGTTAGAAATGAAAATTACCTCCGGATAGTTCGATAGTTGAGCAATTTCCGGAGTTGCTGATGTTGTTGCTTCCAAGGGAGGTTGTTGTTGCACTTCCAAGTTTGAACTAGCTACCACCATAGCCAATGAGGCTTTCTTTGTTTGAAGACTCTTTTGTCTTGTTGAGAGTGCCTTTGCCTTAGGTGCCTTTGTTTCTCCTTTTGTCCTTGCCATTGATGATTTAACCAAGAAAAGAGTGAAAATCTTCAATTTCCAAGTATACCCAAATAAATTTTAAGATGATAGGCTTTGCCTTTATAATTTCAAAAATCGACTCAAAGGTTGAAGATTTTGGTGCTTGGTTTGATTTTTGTTGGAAGAGGAGTGATTAATTTTTGTTAAAAGGAAGTTTGGATTTGATTTTGTTGAATTTGGTTGAGGAAATCTTGTTTCGGTGATGGAGAGGATGAGGGTTTTGAGTTTTGGGGTTTATGGGTAGTATTTTGAGTGAAGAAATGAAGAAATGAATGTGGGAGGGGGTTTTTAAAGTACCCGAAAAATTTGAATTGCAGGGGGGAGACGGGCGTCTTTCCTTCGGGACGCTCGGATTCTGCCTCTTTTGGTTTTAGAATTCTCGCCTAAATACGGGCGTCTTTCAGCAAAGACGCTCGGATTTATCGACTGCAGGACGGGCGTCTTCATCAAGACGGCGATTCTCGAGCAAAGAGATTTCTTGTTTTTCACAGGCAAAAAGACGGGCGTCTTTCCTTTCAGGACGGACGGATTTCTGAAGACGAGCGTCTTCTCCTCCAGGACGCTCGGATTCTTCAACAGTCCCAAAACTTCAAATTCTCAGCTCAGATGGTCGGGCGGATTCTGACAAAGATGCCCGGATTGCCTGAAGAGGGGCGGATTCCCATGAAGACGCTCGGATTCTGCCCCTTTTACCCGGATTCAGTTCCATCCGTGCACTTGAATATCCCTTGTCATTTTCCATTCTTCAAATCCCGTGTTCTTCATTGTAGGGGCACTACTAAGGCATGAATAGCCTAGGTAATTTCTATCCCCACACTAAGCTAAAGCACTACACATCAATTAAATCATTAGTCCCTTCCTCACTTCTCTCAAAAATGATAATTATCTTGATCAAAGCATAAAAATCCAATAATGACAAAAATGCAATGTAAGAATTCAAATGCGAGTTAGGGAGTTAGAAATATTTAGAAATGGTGGTTTAGGGAGGACTCCACCAAACTCTCATCCTTAGTGAGATGTCATGGGGGCATGTCCAAGGTATTGTTGATGTTGCTCAACACCTTGAAGAAGTAATCAAAAGCTTGTTCATTATCATGATAAAGGTCTTCAATAGACCTTTGCCCTTGTTGTCGGTCTTGATCGATAGCATTACCAATATAGGGATTGAAAATCCCTTCAAACTCATCGTCCCAAAGACCACAAACTTCATCTACTCGATCACTAAAGATCTCTTGAGTTGATGGAGACAACTCTCCCACTTTCTTGTCTTGGCCAATGAGGCCATCCTCTTCATTGCTTGACTTTGGTGAGTTTTTCAAGCTCTCTTTATTATAATTCACTTGCTCTTTGAATGGAGCATCTTCAATTTTCTTCTTCCATTGGAATTCCGACTTCTTCCTATCATCCTTCCGGCTATAATGATCAACCATAAAACATGGTTCATGCAAACGGGGAGCTCTCATGGTATTGTCAAGATTGAAAGTTATGCTCTCATCTCCCACTTCTAGAGTGAGCTCTCCATGCTTCACATCAATCACCGCACCCGCGGTGTGTAAGAAAGGTCTTCCTAGAATGATTGGAATGTTGGAGTCTTCTTCCATGTCAACAATGACAAAGTCCACCGGGATGAATAATTTCCCAACTCTTACGGGAACATCTTCCCATATCCCTAATGGTGTCTTCGTCGATCTATCGGCCATTTGGAGTGTGATATTGGTGCATTTAGTCTCTCCCATCCCCAACCTTTTACTCACCGAGTATGGCATAACACTCACACTAGCCCCTAGATCACATAAGCCTTTGTTGATCGTGGTGTCGCCAATGGTACACGGTATTGAGAAGCTTCCCGGATCTTTGAGTTTTGGAGGTGAACTCCCTTGAAGTATTGCACTACTCACCTTAGTGAAGGCGATAGTCTCAAGCTTCCGGATTGACTTCTTCTTTGTGAGGATGTCTTTCATGTATTTTGCATAGGCCGGCACGTGATTGATTAATTCCGTGAAAGGAATTGAGACTTTCAAATTCTTCACAGTTTCCATAAATTTTCCAAGTTGGTCATCAAATTTGGGCTTGGCTTGACAACTTGGAAAAGGAAGTCTAATCACAATGGGCTCCTTCTCCTTGACCTTGTCTTCATTTTTCTTTGAAATTTCTTCTTTTGATGGTTCTCCATCCTTGGAGTTTTGCACAATTTCTTCTTTGTCACTAGCTTCCACAACTTCATCCTCAACTTGCTTCTTCGGTGCTTCATACCTTTTACCACTCCTCAAGTGGATGACACTAACCGTTTCATGTCTTGGGGGATTACTTTGAGGTGGTAATTGCCCCTTTTATCTTTGTGAGCTTGAAGATGCTAGTTGAGTCAATTGGGTTTCCAACATTTTTGTGTGAGCTAGGATGTTGTTGATGGTGATTTCCTTTGCTTGACTATCCTTTTGCATTTGAGTGAAAAACTCTTGTTGATTCTTTTGCATTTGGAGGACCGCTTTTTGAACATCTAAACCTTGGTCGGTTTGTTGATTGTATGGAGTTTGATTTTGGTAACCTTGGTTTTGGTTGTAAAAGGGTCTTTGATTTTGGTTTCTCATGGGAGGTGGGGTGTATGTTGGTTGAGGGTTTTGAACATTTTGGCTTTTGTATGAGAGATTTGGATGGAATTTGGTGTTTTTATTGTAATAGTTTGAATAAAGGGTACCACTCTTGTATGCTTGGAAAGCATTCACTTGTTCATTTGTTCCCTTACATTCACTTTGGTCATGTCCCAAAGTTCCACAATTCTCACATATCCCACTTGGGATTGATGAAGATGCCGTCATGGCATTAACATGATTCTTTGGTGATTTTGAGGCTTCTTCAAGTCTAGCCATAGCTTTTTCAAACTTTAAATTTATGGTATCAATGTGAGCACTAAGTTGAGCGCCCAATTGAGTAATGGAGTCCACTTCATGCTTTCCTCCTCTAGTAGCCTTGCGAGGTCTACTATATTGTGAGTTATGGACCGCCATTTCCTCAATTTTGTTCCAAGTTTGATTGTCATCAACTTCGGTTAACATTCCATTTGATCCCATGTTGAGAATGTTCCTTGAATCTTCATAAAGACCGTTCCAAAATTGGTGTACCAAGAACCACTCGCTAAGTCCATGGTGAGGACATGAGCGAAAAATTCCCTTAAATCGCTCCCAAGCTTCATACAAAGATTCTTCATCCCTTTGCTTAAAGCCCGTGATTTGAACTCTTAGCATGTTAGTCTTTTCCGGTGGATAGAACTTTTTGTAGAAAGCTAGAGCCAAATTTTTCCAAGAATCAATTCCGAGAGTAGCCTTATCAAGGCCTTTCAACCATTGTTTCGCGGTGCCAATTAGAGAAAAAGGAAAAAAGACCTATCGAATTTGGTCTTGAGTTACACCGGTTTGAGAAATCGCATCACAATAGTCACAAAAAGTCTCCATATGAGAATGAGGGTCTTCACTAGGCATCCCCCCAAATTGGCTTCTTTCGACTAATTGGATAAATGCGGATTTGGCAATAAAATTTCCGGTTAGATGTTGTGGTGTGGGAGTACCATTGGGTAGGTTCTCCTCGGTGGGTACGGAATGTGATGAAAACTTAGGCATTGTGGGTTGATTTTGTGTTTAAAAGTGTTGGGTTCTCCTCACCTTCTCTTGCAAAAGGGTTGATGAACTCAATAGTATTTGGTTGAATATCTACAACCTCACCAATACCTCTCAAAGTTCTCCTAGAAAGTCTTCTATTGGTTGTCAACGCTCTTTCAATTTCGTGATCAAAGGGTAACAAGTCACCATGCAACCTTCTAGACATGCAAAATATCAAACAGCTCGAAAATAATTAGAACAAACCTTGAGGAGTTTTACTTCCCCAAGGCAAAGAAAGACACAACTAATAACAATGTAAGAAAATCTAAATCAAGTTAACACCGTCCCCAGCAATGGCGCCATTTTTGGTCGGACTATATTTTTCGGTTACTTGTCGTTAGGAGCACCTAGACCAAAACACAATTTATAACTTCACAAACAACTCTACAATTAGTAAAGAGGCAAGTAAAGGTCGGATCCCAAGGGACGGGAATTGAGATGAGATTTCTATTGCAACTAGTGGTGTCTTAAGGGATGTCACAATTGGGGTTTGATGTAGAAGATCACTAAACTAAATAGCAATGAAAGTAAACAAGCAAGATAAATTAAAAGGGATGTAAACAATTGATAAAAGGCACTAGGGTGTCATGGGGTCATAGGGGATTCATGGGAATTGATCATACAAACATATTCTCAAGTTATATGCAATCAATTATTGTTGTGATGGATCGAGTTGGTTTATATCTTACAATCCTAGGAAAGTTTGGGTCCCGGAGCCGAAACGATTAGATTGTACAATACCTACAAGTAGACTTAATCTTCCCTACTCAACAATATGCATGGTCTAATGAGACTCGAGTTGGTTTATGTCTTACAAGTCTCATTAAAAAGATAGGTGATGGGTAAAAAATGCAAGGATTCATAGGCTCACATTTCATCAAACATAACATGTGCATAAGTTGAGATCACAACAAGCAAGCAAATAAACTATGAAAGCATATTAATTTAAGCATGAATCATCCCCCATGTTAGTTTCCTCTAATCACCCATTAACCCTAGCTAAGGAAACTACTCACTCATTATCATGTTGAACATGCTAGCAAGGTTGTCAATCATACCAACAAAGTGAAATATGATGAATAAATGAAAGTGATTAACAATATTTAAAGAGGGATTAAGAGAATTATACCTACTAATGATTCCAATAATAAAGCAAAGAATAAAAGAAGTACTTGAATGCTTGATTGAGAGGTTGTCAATCTCCCAATAATAACCCAAATAATCTTCAATTACCCAAAATAAAGGATGAACAAGAGAGAGATTAAGGAAATAAGACTTGTATTAAAACTTGATTAAATGTTGATTACAAGATTAAAGAGAAATTTGATTGATATTAACTACTCTAAAGATTTCTAAGAAGAACATGCTCTTCTAATTAGACTAATGAGGTATTTATAGTGGGGATTAGGTACATGAATTAGGGTTAACTAAGGGCTTAAATGACGATTAAGTCCCTTGTTGAGGAAACGCCGGTCTCTTTTGGAAGACTCCGGTCTCTAGGGAGACTCCGGTCTCTAAAAAAAGATGTGCATCCTTCCTTGAAGCTTGAAGAAGACGAAATGGTACTGTCTGCAAATCCGGGCGTCTTTAGCACGGGACAGGCGGATTTGGCGGTCTCTGCCCGGGCGTCCAAGGGGTGAAGACAGGCGGATTCTGGAGCTTTTGCCCGGGCGTCTTCTGTAGAAGCCGCTTGTATTGTGGCTTGGTGGACGGGCATCTTCAAGGGAAGACGCACGAATTGTTGGGCAGTCTCGTTCCTTCTTCTTTTCTTCCTTTTTCTTCATAAAATCCTTGGGGATTTCCTCGGGGATGCAAGGATCTTTTCTCATCATTTCCCATCTACTATAGTATGTACAAAGGCCTTCTAATCTTGTCTCTCCTTGATGCTTGGTCATTGAATTCAATCAATTTAGTCTCATTTTGCCATGAAAATGCAAGGTTTGCACTCCTTTCCTACCAAGGGATCAAAACCTCAAAGAATATGCAAAACAAAGAACTAAAGACAATAAATGACCCAAATATGCACTAAAAAGCATGGGAACAAGGCTAATTCGGGGACTAAATATGCTCTAATTATGGTCACATCAACTGGTTATCTCAGCAATACCTTCATGCTTCAAGAGACAGTGGTGGACTAGGTATTAAATCAACAACGACCCTTGGTCAGGTAACTCTCATGAAAAATTTTTGGCGGCTGCATCACAAACCTACTGGGTTACTTGCCAAGTATCTGAAGCCAAAATATCGAAAAGATCTTCCTATTCCTACTGCTAAATCAAAGGTCACTCAACCTTCCTATATCTGGAAAGGAATTTGTCGAGCTGTTGATGCATGCAAACCAGCTTTAGCTTGGAAAATTGGTAATGGCGCATCATTTGATCTCTTTTCTGCCCATTGGATAAAAGGACGAAAACCGGGTTTAAAGCAACCGCAACCTCAATTTACCCCGCCTATATCTGACTTGCTTCTTGATAATCGGACCTGGAACCCGTCCACTATTTTCGACCTTTTTTTGCCATCCACAGCTAAGGAAATTCTGGCTATGGAACCGCCAGCTCTTAATTCGGATGATTACCTTTACTGGAAATACACGGAAGATGGGGAATACACTGTTAAATCAGGATACGCTTATCTATCCTCTTAGAAACAGTTTCGCGTGCCTGTGAACCAATCTTTTCCTTGGAAGACTATATGGAAATTTCCCTTCTCAAATAAATTTGCAATCTTTGTTTGGAAACGCGCACCATATTCTTCCAACCATGACTAACCTTGTTCACCGGGGTTTCCATCTTGATAATACTTGTGTTTTTTGTCGAGACTCCCCAGAGACACCGGACCACTTGTTTCGATCGTGTGTTGTTGTTCAGAATGTATGGCAATGCTCACTGCTCGGTATTCATCCTCTTGCCAACCCAGATATCTCATTTGACAGCTGGCTTTCTGATATTATCTCTTACCTCTATCGACAAGCAAAGACTTGAGCTACTTCTCTTCTCTATTTCCTTTGCATTTTGCGTGCCATTTGGCTAGCTCTGAATTTGATTGTGTTTGAACATAGAGAGGTTGATCCTACAAGGATTCTTCAGCTCGCTGAGACTATGCATAATATTCATTTGCGACTCCCTAAATTAATGCCTTGTAATTCACCTATCAAAACAAAGGCACGGGAGACAGGTATCCCATGTCCGTCACCTTTACCTTCGCTTTCTTATTATCTGCTTATCCGCCGGGTTTCTCCTTCTGGATGCTATAAGGCCTCGGTATCTGAATCTAGCTCCGGATGTACGACACTTTTCCATGTCCGAGGTACTTCAATTTTTGACGCCTATTCTCAAGCTCTACTCCAACTTAAGTGACGGCTATGTTCGGATTCATCTACTACAATCACCTTCTGGATTACATCAAAGAAACTATCTTTAGTTCTGGCCTCAAAATTGCCAGTACCATTAGTTGCGCGAAATTCGATTTGTGAAATTCGTCGTTTACTTTGCCTGCATAGTTACTGGTCAGTTAGCTTAGCGACTGGCTGATCATCTCATTTGTTCACTCCTGTATCAATACTCTTTATTCTATATCAGTTTACTATTGTCGAAAAAAAATATGAACTCATGAATTTACTATTTCCAACACATTTATCCGCTTTATTCCTATTCTGCCCCTCTCACTTTTCCCATCAATATGAGAGCTTGTAACACAAAAAATAATTCATGGACTATACAACCAGTTGTATATGTTGTACAGTGTAGAACCTGAGCTTTGTGTCAAAGTATCCGAGCTTTATATTAAAGAATATGAGCTTTATTAGAAAGTATTTAGTTCATTTATTTACACATTAAAAACATGAAATTTAAATTAGCTCAGAAAGAATACACGTAAGCTCAGATTCTTATACTTGGTTGTACCATGCTTAGGGTACAACTGGATGTATAATCCTATTTTTTGTTACAAAAATACCAAAAGGTAAAGGGAAACACATGAACTCCATAACTGAACCCGTCCCCCACCCCATGACCACCCCATCAGCCCTCCGCAATCCCTACCCGCGCCGGACACAATTTCTCGGCGACCTTACCACCGCCGGCCACATACTCGCACCTCTGTCACCCCATTTCACGGCCAAACAACTTCTCCGTCTGACTTCATGACCCGCGACAACCGCGTCGAAATCCCACTGCGTCAACAACCACGGTGCCTGAATCTCACCACGCTGATTCATGACCCTATCACTTCTCCCCGGACCATCCTACTTCAACGGACGAATACTAAAGCCACCCTTTCTAAAACCCTAGTTGAAAAAACCCTTTCCGAAAAAATGGGTTAATTACTACTTAATTCAATCGATTAAAAGACAAAGTGTAGATTGTTGATAAGACGGAGAAATTACATGTGATATGCTCGAATTAAGATCCATGATTGTTAAATTATTAACAAATTGATTAGTTTTTGAGAGAGGAAGAGGAGAATTTTTTTTAAAAACGAAGGATAGTTATGAAATAAAGGGGCAAAGTGTGTAGGATTTAGCAAATCCATGTGGGAAAAAAGTTCAATCCCTTAACCCCCTGATTGCTGCCTAAAATTATGTAGTAAGAATCGAAGTAGCTATTGTTCATGGTCACTTAAACTTAAACATGAGTGAGGATTTTATGTCCTATTTTTGTGTCATTTTGTGTCTTATTTCTTCTTTTTCGGACACATAGCCCTTAATCATAGAAACGATTGTTGAAATTATATTATACAGAGGATGTGTCATCAGAAGATAAATGTATGAAACACAAGATGTAACAAGATTTCATTAAATATATTTTATACATTTCTCAAAATATTTGATTAGGATTATGAAAAATATACTCCGTATAAGCTATTTTAAGAGGCTGTACCTATATGGCTACGGTAGAAGTCTTGAACACCCCCAACATCCCTTATACAAGTATAGGGTATAATCTCTCAAGAACGATTTACTAAATGCATCATGCAGGAGAAATCTCACAAAAAGGCACGAATGAAATAGCATCATGTCATCAATATAAAAGTATCATGTTATCGAAATAAAATTCATATTCCGTATTACATAAATAAAAGTACACAAATTGTTAGAAAAGACGGTCTTATAATATAAGACCAGCCCAAACTTGTAACAAAGCCCATTTCACAAACTATAATGATAACAAACGCAAGAGTTTCAATTTCTTTTGATTGCTAGTTACAGCCACTATTCCTATTTTTAACCTCGTCCATCCTACTCAAGCTTGAAATCTATGGCATCACACTCCAACTCTTTAATTTCAGGTCATATAATCTTCTTCTTCCACTAGCATCCAATGTCAAGACTCCAGAATGGTTTGGGAAACAAGGTTTGTTTGTTACCCTTATTTTTTGTTTATTTTTTTTTTTTTTTTTTTATTTTTTTGCTGTTGATCAATTACTGCATGTTACCATGATCTATCACTGTTTGTTAAAATTAGAAGTTGATAAAAGAATTAGAATTATTGAAGAGAAGAAATGTGTTTTGTGTGAAAGTTTTATGTGTCTCTCTTCATTCTTTCCAAAATATATATATACAAATACATATAGCTATAAGTTAGGAAAACCTAACAAATTAGTTGCTAACTAAGCCCGTAAAAGAGGGAACTAAGTATGTACCTAATTATTCAGTCAAATATATTATTAACAACTATTATGCTAACACACACACACACACACACACACCCCTCTCCAAGTTGGAGCATGGAGATTCGAAATGTCCAACTTGCTCAATATCGTATGGAATTGAGTCCGTCCAAGTGCTTTCGTGAGAATATCAGCCAACTGACATTTGGTGTTGACATAAGAGGGAAGAAGAGTACCCTTGATAATCTCGTCACGAACAAAATGACATTCAATTTCAATATGCTTCGTTCGTTCGTGGAAGACGGGATTATTAGCAATATGTAAAGCAGCTTGACTATCACAATGTAAATGTACCGGCTTGGAATGATCAAAACCCAAACTACGAAGTAAACCTTTGAGCCAGAGTATTTCACACGTAGCGGAAGCAATAGCACGGTACTCCGATTCAGCAGAAGAAAGGGAAACAGTAGCTTGCTGTTTAGTTTTCCACGAAATCGGGGATCCACCGAGGAAAATATAATAAGCCTTAAGAGATCGACGATTAATAGGACTTTTACCCCAATCAGCATCGCCATAAGCAACCAATTCGAGAGCTGCATTAGCTCGCAAAAAAATACCTTGTCCCGGCTGCCCTTTAAGGTACCGAAGGACCCGAGTGACTGCATCCCAATGGCATTTAGAGGGCGCCTTCATGAAACGAGAAAGTAGATGAACAGCGTAGCTAATCTCGGGTCGTGTGAGCGTAAGATAAATCAGTTTGCCCACAAAACGACGGTATTTAGATGGGTCAGATAACAAAGGATCCGTAGATAGTTCCAAGTTATGTTTTTCATCCATTGGAACAGAAGCCGGCTTGGACCCAAGAAGACCTGTCTCACTAAGCAAGTCAAGGGTATATTTTCGTTGGCAAAGAAAAATTGTAACACCTCCTTATACCAAGGTACCTTACCAAGGACTACCCTAACATGAAAGGCTGTTACCATCTTGGTTTCCCGAGGTTAGTATATCAAAGTTACAATTTCCAAACAAAATTTATTAAAGTATAAAGAGTTAGCGAATACATTATCTCAAATCAACTCAAACTAAAAGTGTAAGAACTTCAATACAACTGAAATCATTGACGGCTAAACTCGTAACGGCGTAAACTAGACTCGAAGTGATGTCTCCCCATGTCTGTCCCATAACTAAACATCTGCATTACCTGTCATATCTGCTCACCATCCCCGAATGGATCACCGCAGGTTTTAAAAAACAACAACACGGGGTCAGTTACCGCATAATTCAAATAAGACAAACAAATAATGTAACCGGCTGATCATCCTCCTCCCCGATCTCCCAATTTCACACATTAACCGACTACACACCGAAGTATGTAGCCCTGCCAGATTACCCATCGCAACAAGTAATCCTCGCCGCCAGTGGGTGACCGCAGCCCATCCCCACCTAGTCCAGCTCATCAACGAGCGACTAACAATCCCTGTCCCTTAATGTGCACATCCCCTCCCGTGACGGGTTCCACGGAGGGCGAACTAGGGTGTGAAGCCACTCCCGCAAGTGACTCCACCACAATCACACATACCACAAAGATCACAAACCGTCCACAACACCACTTCCGTCACAACACAACCACATCACCACCGTCACCACAACACCAACACTCCGATGATCAGCAGACAACAATCATACACAATACAAGAAATATCTCAATTCAATTACACAAGAACTGAGTAGGGAAACCCTACCTTTTCGCAATCCGCTTACGCTGCAATCAACCAAACAAATCCATAACAATTACCACATCATCACCGGCGAAAGAAACAAAGGATTAATGCACTTGCTATGATCACACCCACACACAAGGGGAGATTTAGAGAGGATTAGAGCGTCGTTTGAGTGATTAGGTTTTATGAAATGTAATAGGAAACTGTTTTGCGTTTATAAATAACTCTAATCCTTTCTAAATCAATCGCGGAAAAAATATAACCCGTCAGACCGGATACTCGGTCGAGTAAAATGTATACTCGGCCGAGTATCCTCTACTCGGTCGAGTATTCACCATACTCGGCCGAGTATTCCTCGGCAGAACCAAAACAAACTACACTCTTGGCACTACTCGGTCGAGTAGGCTCTACTCGGTCGAGTAGGCTCTACTCGGTCGAGTAGGCTCTACTCGGTCGAGTACTTAGCTTATAAAATCCGTAGTATTACAGTCTTCCCCCCTTAAAAAGAACTTCGTCTCCGAAGTTCCAACCCAACCTATAAAACATGGACACTTAACACTAACTCCACAAACCACTCTTCCTTCCACAACATGGCTCATGATATCGTCTCAACAATAGCATAGGCTCCCAATACTGACTCCATAACATTACCAAATAACCACAATATAATGTTGCCAACCTTGTCTCACTTCCATAACACTCAATAGCACTCAATCCACAAAAGAAGATCAACCATCAAAACGGAATGTTACATTCTACCATCCTTAAAACGAACTTCGTCCTCGAAGTTTACTCAAACACATAAATATCATCTTCCAATCACAAAACTATCGGACTCATAATCATCATCATTCAACTGTCAACACTATTGAAATATTCTCTCATTCCTAAACATCGAACTACTACAAGCACGGTCATGACCTTTAATAAAAATCAAAACAAATATCCGTCCTTTATGCTACACCAACACTCTACTTCCAATTATAGTACCATATGCACAACCATCAAAATCTCTTTTATCGCATCCTACTCCTCTTAAGATAAATGTTACGTCCTCGTAACTCACTATAACTAAATCCTAGCTATATCTTCTCATTATTCCCATCACCACCGCATGTCAAAGATAACCACTTATAATCTGAACAGTCGCCATGCATATATCTTAGGCTCTCTTACTTAAACAACTCGCATCCTTCAATTCACTCGTCACACCCCCTAACCTATACCTCAAAATCTTTAACTTAACCCAAAACTTCAACTCTTCCACATTACCGCAACATGACACACCTCTCTATATAAACTATATAAAACTCATATCACCAAAAGCATAACTCACACTCCACACTTGTTACGTACACTCACACTAGATCCTCAAGTTCTTTTCTTTCATTACCGCAAAACTCATACATAACTTAACATGACACCAATTCCCAATATCCTGCACTTACTATCTCAACAAAAGATTATGAACCACCTGCCGCTTTCAGATCATTACAACACATATTCCACGAATCACTTGCCATGACTATGACTACCGATGCCTCATCTTAAAATAAGATCAAAATTACTCAGAATAACTTCTCACAACTGTGTCCCATCAACAGAATATCACTATACCATGACAACAACGAAAACATATACAACTCTCTTTCATATCCTACTCTACTCTCATTCCCAAACCGAAACGGTAAGAAACATCAACAAACAAAACAACAAATACATGTTCAACCAAAACTCACAAGGAACAAAGAAAATAAAACAACAATCTATGTTTAATCGGTATGCACTTTCGAAACTCGTATCATAATCACCTCACCTACTCCACCACAACCGTGACGGCATCGCAACACCGCCACCAACAACGCACCGCAGATGAGAAAATACCCGCATCACAATACTAAGTACCGTGCCCGGATCACCACCCGAGGCACCACAACCACACCGATAGACATCACAACATACACAATCCCATAAACACCGACTCAATATAACATCTCGACAAGAAAAACTTACTCAAGACTCGCTTTACCGCATCACAACACCATATATCATACGGAATAAATAGACAAGAATCTCATGCATACCATCCATACTTTTTCATGGAATAAACATATATCGTGAATACATATGCAAGTATAACCAGTCTTGTCAGACCACTCAAACTATGACTTTTGATCATCATTCCATTAAGTTACCGTATCCAACATATCTTACAAAACATTCAGATAACAACATTATAACTATCACACCATACCGCTTCTCGTGAGGTCACAACCTCACACAAACATTTATATATTTCTTAGACCCATAATCACATCCAACTAGTCAATCCTGATCACGTAAGTTACCACTTGACAATGAATATCTCTTATCCGGACTTAACTCAGGTGCCCTTCCTAACATATCTTCTCTTACACACAATTATCACCCCTCCCAAAAATGTAGCCATAACATCGCACCCAACTTCCAAATAACACCTCGTATATCCACATCTTATACTTCCTCACAACCAAACATACTAACCACCTCCACAAAATCAACCTCATTAGAACAACTAACTTCCCTAAAGTAACATCACCCTCAGCCACTAGTGACACTACTATGACACCAACATCCTTCATGTGACTACTCTCTTACTATCACTTCT
The DNA here is from genome assembly GCF_048544455.1 of Silene latifolia. Taxonomy (NCBI): domain Eukaryota; kingdom Viridiplantae; phylum Streptophyta; class Magnoliopsida; order Caryophyllales; family Caryophyllaceae; genus Silene; species Silene latifolia. Next base: position 250,393,020 of record NC_133538.1, on the reverse strand, counting down.
TAATATAACAATTTGTTTCCTCTCTTTGGTTATCATCCCAAATACGAACATCCAATCCATCAACAAAACATACCTCAACATTATTCCCAATTCTATCCTTTATCATATCGCTACCTAACTCCCCACCAAAATCTCAGATCTTGCAACACTCCACAAGCTTCTTATTCCCTTAATACCTCGAAACTCACGGCTAACACGTCGTCCTGCTCTCCTATATAACCATTAACTCACACCCTCTAGTGGGGATATCGTACATTTCATAATTTCCTACCTTCATGCTCCTTAACTCCGGTCAACGTTCTCTCAACTTACTTCCATCCCTCTTTCCCTCCTTTTACTCAATAATGTCAATTAATAAGTCATCTCCTTTCTCTTTCTACCTAACCCTTTAGTCATTTGTTTATTTTCCATAGCTCTACAACTCTAATTCTATTAATTCATATCAATATCTTATCATTCTTCTTATCTTTTATCATCTCTCATCTTGCTTCACACTCACCCTTGTCACCATCAAGTCCACGCACTAACAGTTACTCTTCAATTAGTCGTATCTCCCTTTCGCATCTCTAGAAACCAAAATTCACTTCATACCGTTTGTCCAAAGAATTACACACTAGGCTCACCCCTTGATATTCCAACTTCTCAAACTTAGCCACTTTCTACAAATTCACATCGCGACATAACTTCCTTTAAGTTCACTATATACCTCTCTTTTCTATCTTCTTACAAAAACCTTCCATTACATATATCCTTAAGCAACTCTATCCTAGATGTCTTCCTCCATAAATCCTTACACATCCAAATATGCCACTATTTGTATCCCTTATCTCAGTCTTTCATTCTCATGCTTCTTTACACTTACATCACCCTTGCCCATATATACTTACTTTTATACTACTCAACACACGACTATATCACTCATCATATCTCACAAAACATGCTCTTTACCTCGATTAGCTCATCATTCTTCCCTTTTCTTTTTCCACTATCCTTCACAACCACATTAACACATGTCTTCCTTACCCAACACATGTCCCTCATAAGCCGTCATTCTCCATGTCATAACTTCCGGTAACTTACGTATCAAGACTGTCTCACATATAAAAGATTGCGTTAAGACTCAAAACATACATGTGTATATACCCTACGACTCAAAACAGTGTAAAAACATAGCCACCGGCTCAAAACAAAAGTAAGAACATAGCCACCGACTCAAAACAAAAGTAAGAACATAGCCACCGACTCAAAGTGGCCGCCCAATGAGGTACTCGGTCGAGTACATAACATACTAGGTCGAGTACAAGGTACTCGGTCGAGTAACTATATTACTCGGTCGAGTTTTCGACTCCAGAAGCAAACTCAATTGTCGCATAAGGATTACTCGGTCGAGTATTGGGAATACTCGGCCGAGTAGACCTTACTCGGTCGAGTATGAGACTACTCGGCCGAATTCATGACTCCGCACGCTAAACAAGATTATCACGAGAGATTACTCGGCCGAATATGGAATACTCGGTCGAGTATAAAAGATACTCGGCCGAGTAGGGACTACTCGGTCGAGTATCGGCGCAGTTCTCAGCACCGACCAGTTTTCGTAAAACAGTCATATCTCACTCGTTACTTGGTCATTTTGGGCGTGTGACCTATCGTTAGAATCGTAAGAGGACAAGTTATCACCTCAAATTCGAATCACAGAAATATCATTTCCATAACTCGACTTATGACAGTTTTAAGACAACCCTTCCCTAATCGTTCTTTATACAAATCAAGTTTCCTAAGCCAAAACAACTTGAACATACAAAAGGCAACAATAATAATTCAATACCTCTAAAAACCAGTACATAGTTGAACATTTATCATACTCACATTAAAATTAAACACGACATTTACATATATAGACGCATGACCTTAATCACATGTTTCTACCAACAATCAAGCATTAAAATCATCATGTTCATATGCACATGTACCACTACCATACTTCATGCTCAATATTGTATTAAACAGATAACATGATCACATTCTTCATAATCAATATCAATCAGATACAAATTCACAATTCACCTTTCATACTTTACCATGTTCCAACACTTAACATGCCAACATATTCCTTCTCAAAGTTTAACATGAAAAATCCTCGATGCATCTTTCAACAACTATCACATTCCACTTCTTTCATCATTTCATCCAACCATGCACAAGGTTCAAACTATAAATATCACACTCACAGAACTCAAGCATACAACAGTTTTCCCTCCATGTGACCGGCTTGAGATCGTAAGGGCCTTAATGCGACTTCGGGACGTCTCCCAAGTCCTTGCGGTAGCTCCAAACAACTCTCCCCGGGTTCATTTTATTTAGACTCCCTAAGTTCATTGGGTTCATTTGTTTTAGGTGCCGGAATCGTCGGCTCTGATACCACTTTGTAACACCCCCTCATACCAAGATACCTTACCAAGGACTACCCTAACATGAAAGGTTGTTACCATCTCGGTTTCCCGAGGTTAGTATATCAAAGTTACAATTTCCAAACAACATTTATTAAAGTATAAAGAGTTAGCGAATACATTATCTCAAATCAACTCAAACTAAAAGTGTAAGAACTTCAATACAACTGAAATCATTTACGGCTAAACTCGTAACGGCGAAAACTAGACTCGAAGTTATGTCTCCCCATGTCTGTCCCATAACTAAACATCTGCATTACCTGTCATATCTACTCACCATCCCCGAATGGATCACCGCAGGTTTTACAAAACAACAACACGGGGTCAGTTACCGCATAATTCAAATAAGACAAACAAATAATGTAACCGACTGATCATCCTCCATCCCCGGTCTCCCAATTTCACACATTAACCGACTACACACCGAAGTGTGTAGCCCTGCCAGATTACCCATAGCAACAGGTAATCCTCGCCGCCAGTGGGTGACCGCAGCCCATCCCCACCTAGTCCAGCTCATCAACGAGCGACTAACAATCCATGTCCCTTAATGTGCACATCCCCTCCCGTGACGGGTTCCACGGAGGGCGAACTAGGGTGTGAAGCCACTCCCGCAAGTGACTCCACCACAATCACACATACCACAGCATCACAGCTATCACAACACCACTTCCGTCAAAACACAACCAAATCACCAACGTCACCACAACACCAACACTCCGATGATCAGCAGACAACAATCATACACAATACACCAAATATCTCAATTCAATTACACAAGAACTGAGTAGGGAAACCCTACCTTTTCGCAATCCGCTTACGCTGCAATCAACCATACAAATGCATAACAATTACCACATCATCACTGACGAAAGAAACAAAGGATGAATGCACTTGCTATGATCACACCCACACACAAGGGGAGATTTAGAGAGGATTAGAGCGTCGTTTGAGTGATTAGGTTTTATGAAATGTAATAGGAAACTGTTTTGCGTTTATAAATAACTCTAATCCTTTCTAAATCAATCGCGGAAAAAATATAACCCGTCAGACCGGATACTCGGTCGAGTAAAATGTATACTCGGCCGAGTATCCTCTACTCGGTCGAGTATTCACCATACTCGGCCGAGTATTCCTCGGCAGAACCCAAACAAACTACACTCTTGGCACTAATCGGCCGAGTAGGCTCTACTCGGTCGAGTACTTAGCTTATAAAATCCGTAGTATTACAAAAATACCGGTTGAATTTCGGGCGACTTCAGGACCCAAAAAAATACTTGAGCTTACCCAAGTCTTTCATACGAAAACATTGATTTAAATAATTTTTAAAGAGCCGAATAGCCTCACCATCGTTGCCCGCAATAACCAGATCATCAACATACACAAGTATATTAATCACAATACTCCCTTTCCGATAAATAAACAAAGAATGATCATAGGGACTATGAGAAAAACCGTAAGAACATAAAGCTTTAGCAAGTTTGGCATACTAACAACGAGGCGCTTCTCGAAGCCCATACAAAGACTTGCGAAGACGACGAACTTTACCTTCTAAACCGTGACCAAAACCAGGGGGAAGGCGCATATAGACTTCCTCATTTAGGTCCCCGTGAAGAAAGGCATTGTGGACGTCCATTTGATGCAACTCCCAATTATTAATTGCTTCAATAGTGAGAAATGTACGAACAGTAACCATTTTAACAGTCGGAGCAAATGTTTCACCAAAATCGACACCCTCGACCTGATGATTACCAAAAACGACAAGACGAGCCTTATAACGCTCGATAGACCCGTCAGATTTATGCTTGATTTTATAAACCCACATACATCCGATAGCCTTCTTATGGGTTGGTAAGTCTTCAATTGTCCATGTATTATTTATTTCTAAAGCTTCAATTTCCTCTTCCATTGCCTGTTTCTATAACAACCCGACCCACCACGGTCGTAACACAACCCAATAAGATGGGATATGTACCTTTGGGCCCATTACTTGTCCTCACTTAAGCCCAAAAGCACAAGGCCTTGTTACTAAGTGGTGGGTGGAATCCCTTATAAACATATCACAACCTCCTCAATTCCCCGATGTGGGACAACCTTACTCTCAATAACTTGGGGTGTTACAATTTCCTCCACTTAAAGAACACAACGTCCTCGTTGTGCCTCCAACTTGACCGCAGCTAAGCCCAGAATCCTCCCCCGCTTGGTGTGTGACCCGGGTACTCCCGACCACGGGCTCACCACACGGTCGCAGGGTCACTCTGATACCATTTATAACAACCCGACCCACCACGGTCGTAACACAACCCAATAAGATGGGATATGTACCTTTGGGCCCATTACTTGTCCTCACTTAAGCCCAAAAGCACAAGGCCTTGTTACTAAGTGGTGGGTGGAATCACTTATAAACATATCACAACCTCCTCAATTCCCCGATGTGGGACAACCTTACTCTCAATAACTTGGGGTGTTACAGTTTCCATCTTGGGTCACGAATGGCCTCTTTAAATGAAATAGGCTCGGTTTCCGTAGTAATAGCTGCAAGAAATTTGTGATGGGCAGAAGAGAAAATATCACAATTTACATAATTAGCAATGGGATACGGAGTACCTGAGACGGAAATCGATGTGGGTGAGGACGAACCAGGAGGAGTCACGGTCAAAGTGGTGTTAATGTGTTGCCGAAGAGAATCCCAACGAACAAAATCCTTATGCCGAGTATTATCATATTTTTCTCGCTTCCCTCGTCCCATCTCACCCTCTGAAACCGTATTTCCCAAAGAATCATCAGATTCGGTTTCAACCATTTGATTAATCGGGTCATCCCCCACATTACCATCACTATCATTACGAGCGATATTCGAGTCGGCATCAATCACAGAGGACGACGGCCCATCATCAGGTGCGCTGGCCGCAGAAACAGGGACACTACTCTCGGTATTAGGGGTACTGACCGAGATAGGAGGAGGAATCATATAAACAATATCATCAGATTCATCAAACACCGTGTCGGATTCTATCGAAGACTCGATCGTGTCAGCAAAAGGGAAGTGAGTTTCAATAAAGTGAACATCATGAGAATTAAAATAGACCCCTGTTTCAATGTCATACAATCGTCAACCTTTCTTACCAAACGGATAACCAAGTAAAACACATCGTCTACTCCGAGAATCAAATTTATCAATAGGATTACTATTCTTCGCATAGCATAAGCAACCAAAGACTCGGATAAGACTAAGGTCTAGGACTTGGCCAAACAACAATTCAAAAGGAGTTTTATTTTGTAAAAGACGAGTGGGAGTGCGATTAATTAAAAAGGCAGCCGTCAACACACATTCCCCCCAAAAATCTATTGGTAAAGAACTCTGGAATCGCAAGGCACGCCCAACATTTAAAATGTGTCGATGTTTACGTTCGACTCGGGCATTTTGTTGAGGCGTTTTTACCATAGAAGTCTGATGAATAATCCCATTCTCTCTAAAATATGGAAATAGCCCCCGTAATTCTGTCCCATTATCGCTCCGTAAAATTTTCACACGGGCATTAAATTGTCGATCAATAAGAGCAAAAAATTCACGCATAAGTTGGGGTACCTCGTCTTTGGCTTTCATAAGATAAACCCAAACACAGCGAGAGTAATCATCAACAATAGACAAGAAATAACGCGAATTGCATGCCCGATTTGGTACGTAAGGACCCCAAACATCACAATGGATTAAATTAAATAAATTTGCAGCTTTATTATCACTCAAAGGAAATGGAGTACGAGTTTGTTTTGCACGAAAACAAATATCACAATGTTCGGGAATAAAATACGATTAAAACTAGAAATTGAGGGAAGATGCTCCAAAACCCGATGAGAAGGATGCCCCATTCGTTGATGCCAAAGGTCAATAACAGCAACATTATTCACCACATTAACACGGACCGGCTCCTCCATTGTCAGGTAAAAGAGTCCATCCAAAAGCTCACCCACAGCAATCGTCGTCAATGCACGGTCCTGTATCACACATTGAGAATTATTAAATTGGACAATAATTTGTTGCGAGGTCAGGAGCTGTGATACGGATAACAAATTGCATTGAAAAGATGGAACCAAAAGCACATTATATAACGCAATGGTTAGTATTTATCGTAATCGTTCCGGCTTTGTGAGCAACCAAATTTGTACCATTAGGCAGGCCAATGTTAATGGGGTTGATAGGATAACAGTAGTCAAATAACCTTTCATCATTGCAAACATGAGTAGAAGCACCGGTGTCAATGATCCAACGAATAAGACACTTACCATTCAACCGAATCATATTAGCTGCAACTTGAGACTCACCAGTCATGGCATTGGCCTTCGGGGAAGCAGTGGTGTTCAAATTTTCCCCCGACCGAGAAGAAGAGGCACGATTTGGAGTACGATCAGCAGGGTACCCATGCTTCTTCCAACATCGGCTTTTAGTATGCCCATCCTTCGTGCAATAGGTACAGGTAAAACAAGGGCGACCACTGTTAGGATGTTGTGGCGCCTTCCCGTTGTTACTGTCTCTAATTGCAAAAGCCATGGCAGCAGCATTCTCCTCACGAGCCTGAGTCAGAGTACGGACTTCCTCTTCTTGCACAAGGTGCGAGTAAACCAGCTGAATTGGAGGGAAAGGTGTGGTACCCAAAAGCTGCGAGCGAACACTCGCATAACAAGATTCGAGTCCCATAAGAAACCCACACACTTGGTCAGCTTCACGTCGCTTGCGCAAAGTACTAGGCAGATCACAGTGACAACCAGAACATTTACACGAGGGTAATGCATCAAAATCATTTATATCGTCCCACAATTTCTTTATGCGACCGTAATAATCCATTATGGTTTCTCCGGGTTTTTGTTTACACTCGGATAAATCACATTGAATTTGATAAATTTTGATTTCATTACCAACAGTAAAACGTAAACGAATATCTTCCCATAATTCACGAGCAGTTTCGCGATAAGAAATAGAAGATCGTACCTTTTCCCCGATAGTATTAAAAATCCACGCCACAATCAAATAATTCATTGCCGTCCATTCCTCCAATTCAGTGGAATCGGATGCCTTCTTCAAAGTACCATTAATAAAACCTAATTTCCTGTTAGCTCCCAACGCAACTCGAAAACCTTTCGCCCATTCCTCATAGTTCGGTCCAACGAGGCAAACATGAGTGATTTTCGCTCCCGGTACCGTCCTGTTGAGATAGAGCATAAGTCGGATTTTGCGTTTGAACAATCTGAGAACCATCGCCCTTCTTATCGTTAACCATTTTGATCGAACGAAGAAGACAATGAGAACAAAAGAAGGAAATTAAGGAGATGAAAAGAAAAGAAAAAAATAAAATAAAACGAAAGACAGGATTTGTTAACCTGCTCTCGATACCATGATGACAGAATTATTGAAGAGAAGAAATGTGTTTTGTGTGAAAGTTTTCTGTGTCTCTCTTCATTCTTTCCAAAATATATATACAAATACATATGGCTATAAGTTAGGAAAACTTAAGAAATTAGTAGCTAACTAAGCCCGTAAAAGAGGGAACTAAATATGTACCTAATTATTCAGTCAAAGATATTATTAACAACTATTATGCTAACAGAAGTTTTTATCCCAACTTTTATTTTATTTGTAATTTGATTTGCAGATGAGAAAAATCTATTCTCACATAAAGAAATGAGATGGTATTAAAATATCTCAAGTGATCTGACCATTATGAAACTTTTTTACTTCTCGATTTAATTGTTAAAACTACTCCTCCAGTCCTCCGTCCTAATCAAATTGTATTTACCTTTTTTGGTTTTTTTGTAAGGGGTATTTTTACTTAAACGCAAACGAATGATTGAACAGCATATAAATTATTGAGATTTTGGTTGAGGTAGAGTTTTCTATATATGTTCCATACATAAAAAATTTCCATGTTAGCCACCTGTGAATTCACTATCAAACTCATGTTAAGCTTTCCGCTAATATTTGTGAATTAGATATGCTTAATCAACAATTCAACATGTTGATGATCATGCTTCGTGTTTTTTACTGCTTTATTACTTAGTTAGGTCAAAGCCGATTAGCTCAAATAGGAGAGCGTGTGAAAAACATAAGGTGTGGGTTCAATTCTCATATTGGCTGCATATAAAAAACTTGTGTTTTTAAGTTGAAAATTGAGATTTTTTTAACTTGATTCGTGTGCCTTTAGATGATATCATGTAAGTAACTAAGTAAAACTATATAGGTATTCAAGTCCCACATCCGATCGTTATGGAAATTTAAGGATTTAAACTTGGTATTTAGGACGTCAATTTTAGAACTCCGGCTTTTAAGTTGAAATCTTAAGTTTTTGAATCGAGAACTGGAACTAGGAAACACTCGTATCTAATTAGAAAACTTCAAAGTTATAACAAAAAAAAAAAACTTGCCATTTTAAGTTGAAAACTAAGGCATTTAGGCCCTGTTCTTTTGGACTTAAAGTCCCTCTCTATAAGTTAAGTTCAGCAAAATTAAGTTAAGTTCAGAAAAGTTCAGTTCCTCTAAGTTAAGTTAAGTTCAGCAAAATTAAGTTCAGAAAAGTTCAGCAAAATTAAGTTCAGCAAAACTAAGTTCAGAAAAGTTCAGCAAAAATAAGTTAAGTTCAGCAAAATTAAGTTAAGTTCAGAAAAATTAAGTTAAGTTCAGCAACTTTAAGTCCAAAAGAACAGGGCCTTAATCGGATAATTTATTTTAAAGTGATAAATGAAAAGTTTTGATTTTGATCTCTAAGATTATTAAGTTGAAAACTTTTAATTTAACAAGTTTAACTAGTGTTTTAAAGTTGAAAAGTATTTATTTTAAGTTGAAAACTTTGATTTTTAAGATTATTAATTCAAGTTCTTAACTTCAATTTTCAGTTAGAGAATCTTATGATTTAAACATAAAAACAGGAACTTTTAGTTTAAATTCATAAGTTGTTAAGATACAACTTAATTATAGTAGTTTAAATTCATAAATTGTAAACTTGCTCTTTAACCGTGAAAACCAATGCATTCAAGCTAACCTCACAATTACTTGTACTAAATTTTTCATTAATAAATATTCCCTCCATTCAACTCCACTTTGCAAGTTTCTCTTTTGCGCACTATTCACAATCGGACATTCAACTTCAATTTTCTCTCGATACATAAGTGAAAATATATTCATGTGAGATCTTATTTGATTAAATGCTTTTAAGAAAGACATTAAAAATATCTAACTTTTATTATTATTTGCAAACACGCAGATAACGATATTTATCGTCTAAAAAAAAATGTTGGCAAACGTGATAAATGAAAGTTGTAAAGTGGAGTTGAATGGAGGGAGTAAGAGTTCAGTGAATTATGGTTGACAACATAAAAGTTACAATAATTCCTAGTTCTATGCTAAAGTCTGAAAAGTGGGACCAGATAAAGGACAAGTTCAGTTTTTGTTTCGGTTATACGCACCCCACGATCCACGTTCGTTTAAGATAAAGGGAAGGTAATTGTCTTTTTTTTGTTCTTTTTTAATTAAACTTCTTATAATGGACTATCCTTTTTCTATCGCCCGGCCCATGCCATCTTAATCTGCGCCCCATAGGAAAGTTTACACGTTGGGCCGCTATCATTTTAGTTCTATTTCAATCCACAGGAGGGTTTTGTCCAAGAAAGCTCCAAACATTCAGCTTTAGGCCCAATACAGATTTTACTGCCCAAATAGCGAGCCAATCCAAAGTTAAGGACCATTGGCATTCAGCCCACAGAACTAAGCAAGAAGAAACATAGGAGATATGAAGAGAGAAAACATAGTACATGATCATTTAAATACAAAAGTGAATTTGACATAAGAAATCAAACTTCTACCATAACGAGCCGAAAACAAACTATACTGGAAGACAATTGATAATCATACAGTTTTAAAAATATTAGGCATTCTCAGCCTAAACAGCAGCCTTTTCTTCTTGTAACTTCAGCAGAGAAGGCGGCGGCTTTACAACAATGCTTCTTTTCCACTCTTTATCGAGTTTTCTTGACAGCCTTTTGCCTATTCCTTGTTCTATCTCCCTTTCTCTCTTCACTGTCAGCATGCGTGCAACCTAGTTGAGTGGAAACATGTGTGTCAGTGTTGTAACCAAACCAGGGCCTTGGCTTGCATTTAAAGATGCACCCGAATGCATAAGAAGCCCAAAGTGAAAAATGCAGTTTCGCTTATGTTTTGAAGAGCACCACATTGATATCTCAATGACATAGGATTGAGGGTGCTCTTTAACTAATTAGCTAAATTAAGGCTCTGATTGAAAGGGCGCGGACGCGCGGTTCACCCCAAGTTAGAAAACAACGGGTGACATAGCCACAATGTCCTCCAGAACATGAAGAACATATCTCACCTTTTGGTGAGTAAGATGAGAGAAAGCCAGTAACTTTCAATCCAACTTGAAAGAGTACGACAACTCGATGAGAATGTCCCAAGGTCATTCATTAAACTCGCAAAACAACAGGAAGATCCTACTCACCGAATAAAAGACAGGTCTACTATAACGTTTCCAATGCATACGATAACCAGACTGCCTTACTGATACACAATTTGTAACACCAAAAATAAAGTCCAGCGTCGTTTGCTAGGAGGTAATTAGGCGCATTTTCAAGAGCGGCAGAGACAGGCATTTCATAATCAGAACAATGTTGGTGATTTTGATCACAAGTCATTTAAGTGTATTCGGGTTTTCAGACCGAAATCGGTATGAGCTTGTGATTCATATAATGTGAGTTAGGGGGTGCGGAGTGCACACTCATATAATCGAAATTATCTTGATTGGCGGTTGTATAGTTGGATTTGGTACGAAAACCAACATGCTTATCCACATTTGTACCACTTCATATATACTTATATTCTAAGTATATATAGAGGCATGTGATAATAATTCATATACATGAAAATTCAGATTTTGGAAGACAAAGTAAAATCAATAAAACACCATTAAGTAGTCTCTTTATCTTTGCCTAGATGAAGAGGGGCCTCAACCGTCTTATCCTACAAGGAATTTCGTGTAACCAAAGGCATGAAATATGGTCGAAATACTCTTAAGGAAAGCGTGCTCTTCGTGATTCGGTTGATATCCAAGTTTACGATCATTATCACTCTTACCCTATACAATTTAACCAACAAACAAGAATGAAGAAGAGTTCATGTGTAAAACACGAAAAGCGAAACTTTTCAAATTTGAAGCAATTTCACCATGATAACATGCTCAATTCCGTTAAATGTCATAAATTGTAACCAAACCACCAAATTCTGATCTTGCAGTATTGTTGTTTACTCTGGGCAAGCTAGGGACTTGTTCTCCCTACAGGTTTCAAGCATCACCATAAGGGTGTGTTTGGATAGCAAAAGTGGAGAGAAAGGGAGGGGAGGGGGAAGGAGGGAAGGGGAAGGGAGAGGAGGGAAGGGGAGGGGCAATGGAGTGTGGTTGTTTGGATACAATTTCCCTCCAAATCTTGCCTATTGTTGAGAGATTTTGATTAGGCTTGGAGGAGGTAAAATGGATCCCTCCAAATCTCTTCCACTCCATTTCCCTCCACCCTCATTTGCTATCCAAATAAGGGATTTTAAATCCCCTACTCTCCCTCCCTTTCTTTTCCCTCCAAATACCTCAATCCAAACACACCCTAAGTCTTCCAGAGTGTGGCTAATTACAAATTTAGTAACTCACATCCATACTTCCCCTTCCCCCATACCTAAACCCCTTGAAGGTGACTATCAAGAATCGCTGGTTCACATAAATGTTCCAATCTGAAAGACAGTTACTTTGTCTTATCTTTAGCTTTTAGCAATGACCAATATTCTTTAGAAACCTCTGAATAGGCCACTGACAACACACACGACCACATACAAGTTTACATACAACACATGTCATTCTAAAACCCAAATCTCAATTTTTTTTTTTTTTACCAAAATATGAAACACAAGCCTTAACATCAATAACAAACAATCCTCTGTATTGTTCTTTATTCAAAATACCTCTGTATTAAGAGTTTATCAAACTTCATATGCAGCAGACTATCCCAGGCAATCCAAACACAAAATGTACTTTAGCATAACAATATTATACGCAATACTAATTACCAACCCCAACTAAATTGCCCAGTGCCTGCAGTGCTCCCAGAAATAGCAAGGTAGGGAGTCGGATGGATGAACATTACCCCTATTTAACAACACACAATGATGTTGTTTACGGCTGACTCACAAATTAAAATAACACAATATCCATAGCTAATCAGTAATCACCAAGAAACGACCTATTTACCCTAACTATTGCAACATACAAGAAATAAACAACATGAGAGCAATAAAAATGACGAAAAATTAGCCAGCACAACAACAATTTACATTAGGCTAATCACCTACACACAGAATGACAGAAACAAAAATAAAAACAGACAGCTGCAAATACAAGACAATAAACAACAACATTACCCCCGTGCAGTGGCTCCAGGAAATTGTGGGGTAAGGGGTCTGGATGTATGCATCTTTACCCCTGAGTTAACGGCACAATGTGACTGTTTCCGACTGACTTCAGATGAAATAATACAACCCATGAAACCAATTTATGCAAGCCATACTAAACATAAACAATAACAAAAATTCAAAATTGACAACAACCCATGAACACAATCAACCTAAATTCACAAGAAAGAAACCAAAACCAAAATAATTTCCAAAATTGAGAAATACCTTTTTGCGCAGAGAACCAAAATCACTAGGCTTGAAATCCTCACGAGCAGATCTTCTCAGACGAAGCATAAAGAGTTCACCTTTAAGCAGCAATATCTCATCATTAATTTGTTCATTAGTTTTTGTCCTAATTTCCTTCAAGTCTTCATATTTCTTAGACATCATCACCGTTGAAGATGAAGAGGGTTGAGCCCTGAGAGAAGATGAAGAAAGGTTAGGGGACGCAATTCGAACGCCATGGAATGTGGATTTGGAATGAAGAAACGCGGGTTTCTGTGGGAGTGGGAGGGGAAGGGGAAGTGGAAGTGGAAGTGTTGATGATGAAAGTGATGGACTTGCCAACATTTTTGATGCACTCTTACACTTCTCACTTCAATTTTAGGTTGGAGCAGTGAACAAATTCATGAGATAAGGTTTGTGATTATCCTCCTCCAAATACTCTCTTCTTTTATGCTCCATTTTTTTTTTTTTTTAAGGAACGAAAATTAGGTCAATCGAAATCGACCAATAATATCCTCGTAAGACCGATAATTTTTTTTTTTTTTTTTTTTCTTCACAGCTGTAAAATTATAATGTTTACATACAAAGGGAGTAACGGTACGACTCTAATAAGCCATACATACATACTCCAACATTATTGGAAAATAAAGTACAATTTCCTATTAAACTAGAACGGTAGATGAGATGTCGGGTAACGATAACATGTTGGTGGAGTGTGGTAGCTTGGACTTGAGCTTCATCATGCGCGTCTTCTACATGGCACGAGACTCCCAAAGACCATCGATACATTTGCTCTGACGTGTGACGGGAACGAGATGCACTTACGCCACGAGGACGTAGAAAGGGGAAGGCGAAAGCAAGCCAAACAGACTTGCCTCTGACGGAGAAAAATCTCCTACATCTTGAAGAACCAACATGACAGACCAAAGACCAATAACCCAAGTAGCCACACCAGTGGACGGACCAATACACAAATCGCTCCTCAACCAAACGCCTGGCCATAAACACCATAGGGAACCATCCTAGGATGCAGCCAACATAGACCCGACATACCCTCCTCCCGTCATTATTCTTATGATAGATTAATTATTATTAGGGACAACATAAAGAACATAAGACAAATAAACAGCAGCATGGATGATGAGATGAAGACCACCGAATCCAACCAAATCAACGCCACTTCCGACCCACTTGGACCTACCCGATCACACCTCAAACACGACAAACCTACGCAACTCTGGCCCACTACATTCAAAGACAACAGAGGACCCCACAAAACCAATCAAAGCCAGACAAAGAACCTACCTACACCAAAGGACACAACCACCATCGACCCCAATCAAAATCCCAAGAACAACACAGTCAACCTTACATGCAACCCGACAAAGAGACGAAGACCCAACCCAACACCATAAGACACCCAACAAGAATCCGATAGGTGGGGGAAGGTGCAAGGGGGAGGGGAACACCATATCGGTCCAAAAACCAAAGTCATACAGGACACAAAGACTCGAAACAGACGGACATCCCGAGGGCCCAATTGGTGGGGGTGGGGGGGGGGGGGCGAGGGGTAGGGGAACACCAAAACGACCCAAAGAACAACCACATAAACCACCATGACTCGAAAAAGATGGGCTATACCCGTCCCAAAGACAGACTGAAACAGATCAGACCGGGGAAAGCCTTACCAGGGGTGGGGGAGGGGGCAAGGGGTAGGAAACAAGCCTCCGGGTTGCATGCAAAACCATATAACAAAGAACCAAGAAACAGAAGAATGATTGGGTCAAGGAGAGACCACCGAGGCAAACCAACTCCACCAACGTCGTTGACGGAATCATCGGGAAGCCATTGAAAACAGAACAAAGTGGGGCCAGAAAAGGAAAGAAGGATTAAAAGAGGAGATGAGATCAATCGCCGGAGATGAGTTAAGGGATGACCTCATCTCCGGCGAAAGGGTAGGAGAAGATGGGAGGATAGAGGGTGGAAGAAGGAGGAGGCGGAAACAAACTGTATTAGGTTTAGGGATTTTTCTAGAGAGAAGGGAGAGAAAATTTTTAGTGAGAGACTGACTAACATAGAGCGATAATTAAAAGTAAAAAACTTTCACATTACCCAAAAGAAACCTAAAAACCAAGAGCTCATCCTTTTGATATTGGTAACTTTAAACTAACCTGGTAAGTGGCCAAGTGTGGGATATGGGTTGGACCATAGAGATCGACATGATCCAAGCACGTACACGACCTAAACACAACAATTATTTCACAAATTTTCACTTTAGACGGATACTATCCGTCTAAAGTTGTCTAAAGCTGTAGACGGATAGTGTCCCTCTCATAAAATGAGAGTGGATAGTGCAAGTGGGTGGAAAATGGATACCCTCACTTGCCCTCCCATTTGAATTTTATGAGAGGGTCACTATCCGTCTACAGCTTTATATGGATAATGTCCGTCTACAATAAAACGGATTGCAATTATTTAGACCAATTGTTAAGGAAGTTATTATTCGTGGTCGACACAATTACTTCAAACCTTTGACAAATTATAGCAAGGGTTTTGATAACTATTCACATATAATCCAAAATTTACTAACTGTTAGCAAAGAAAAAATTCTATAAAAACTACTACCTACATATTAGGTTCGATTAGTAAATCACTACGCATAACCATGAACCTCCAATTGTGCTTGATAAGACTAGAATGCCCTCTACTTTATACTTTGATCAGTCGTCCCTTTAGTTATCCATACATTTCCTTCTCTAACCTAACTATTAGTCAGTATACTCCTGTATTCCAGGCTAGGATATCGTATATCTTGTATACCGTTCACACTTGTAATTAGCTATATATATATCGTATGAATGAAATACCCAATCAAGGGATTCAGTTATTTACATGGTATCAGGAGATTAGGTTTTTTTTTTCAATAAAATCTCTACCTTGATTCCGCCACCTGCTCTCCTCGTCATCTCCCTTTGCTACGGCCAATGACGAAGGACGGCGATGGATCCTCTGGATCCGGCAAGCCCGGACTCCACCCCATTTACTCCGTCACTAACATACTCCACAAAATTTGTATGCTTGATGGTGTAAAAATTACTTACTCCTCTTGGGTTAAATTATTTCTCCTACATGCCAAAGGTTATAAGGTATCCCATCACATTGATGGTACCCGTCCTCCTGCCGAATCTGATCCGAAGTATTCTGAATGGTGTGAAATTGATGCACACGTGCTTCAATGGATTTATGGCTCTCTCTCTGATGACTTACTCCTTCGGATTCTCGAAAGCGAATCCACAGCCTACGAGGCTTGGACTCGTCTCAAAAATCATTTTCATAATAATAAGGGGGCTCGTGCCGCGGCGTTGGAGAATGAATTTACGAACCTGTCACTCAAGAAGACGGCCTCATTGGATGACTAATGCCAGCAATTGAAGGATTTAGCAACCCAACTCACTGATGTTGGTAGCCCTGTCAATGATCAAAGGTTAGTCATTCAATTGGTACGTGGTCTTCTGTCTGAGTATGATACTGTTGGTGCGTATATCAATCAAACTATGCCAACATTCGAAAATGCCCGAAGCATGCTCCAATTATAGGCACAGCGAAAATCATCTCGCCTAGAGACTGAAAGTGCCACGGCACTTGCTGCTCCTGTTCCTTCTCAAGGATCGTCTTCAGGTAATTCCGATGGCTCTCAATCGTTTAATTCAAATCGCTCCAATAGTGGTGGAAATTGGAATAAGAACAAGCAGGGACATAAGGGCAAAGGCAAGCAAACTTGGCAGCCGCGCGAGAGTGGTGGCAATTCAGGCGGTGGTAAACCACCAGTGACACAAACCTGGGTCGCCGCTCCTGCTCAATTCTGGCCGCAGCACTACCCTGCTCAGTGGGCCATTCCGCCGTGTCCATACCCTTCGCAACAGGGATGGATGTCGCCTTGGCAGCCGCAGCAGCCACGTGGTACACCCTCTGGTCCACCGCGGTTCACTGCCCCTCCTCCACCAGCCGGACAGGTATTCGTGACTCATAGCACTGATGGCCTCGAGCTGTCTCAATTAGGACAAGCATTTCAGGCTATGACTATGTATCAACCCGAGGATTGCAATTTCTACATGGACACTGGCGCTTCTTGTCATTTGACGTCCGAGTCAGGTATGCTATCTCCTCCGTTTAATAAGAAAAATATTCGGTCTATTTATGTTGGTAATGGTAAAACTATTCCGGTTCACGGGTCCGGGCATACGACTATCACTACCCAAACCCGACCTTTGTCTCTCAAAAATGTCCTGTATACCCCACAAATAATCAAAAATTTAATTTTCGTAAGACAATTCACTAAGGATAACAATGTGACTATCGAATTTGATCCAAATGGTTTTTCTGTGAAGAATATACGGACTGGGAAAATAATAATGTGGAGCAATAGCACCGGTACTCTCTATCCCGTGTCATCTACGTCCACAAAAGATCCGCCCGCTGCCTTCCATGTCGAGTCTGCGTCTGACTTGTGGCACCCTCGCCTTGGTCATCCTGGTCATAATATAGTAGATCATCTTCGAACTCATGCTTTTATACGTTGTAATAAGGAGCATCGCTCCAAACTTTCTCATGCTTGTCAAATTGGTAAGCATAAGCGTCTACTTTTTTATTCTTCCAATTCTATGTCTGAGTCTGCTTTTGATATTATACATTGTGATTTATGGACCTCTCCTGTTATTAGTAAAAGCGGTTTAAAATACTACATGGTGCTTATTGATAATTTTACCCAATATGTGTGGATTTATCCGCTAAAATTTAAGTCCGAGGTCTTTAATAAATTCTTGCAATTCCGAACCTTTGTCACAACTCAATTCAATAGTCAAATAAAAAGTTTTCAATGTGATATGGGTCGCGAATTTGATAACTCATCTTTCCACCAATTCTCACAACAACACGGCCTATCCCTGCGTTTTTCTTGCCCACAAACGTCCTCACAAAACGGAAAATCCGAGCGCATGATACGTCGTCTCAATGAAATCGTCTTAGCTCTCCTATCTCACGCTTCTCTCCCTCCCCACTTCTGGGTTGAAGCTGTACACACAGCCACTTATCTCCACAATATTCTACCATCCAAACTTCTACAATACCGATCCCCCGCTTCCGCACTCTATCTCCGTCAACCCACATACGATCACCTCCATGTCTTCGGATGCTTATGCTACCCGAATTTGTCAGCCACACGTGACCACAAACTACAAACCCGGTCCACAAGATGTGTCTTCCTTGGTTATCCCGCAAATTACAGAGGGTACCGGTGTCTCGATCTTGCAGCTCATAAAATTATTTTGTCTCGAAACGTGACTTTCGACGAACATGTTTTTCCCTACGCCCAAACCTTCACCCCTGCCCCTACCACCTACACTTTTCTTGAACCCGGACCCCCACCCAACATCGACCAGTTCGCCTACCCCATCCCACCACCACAAAACCCACCAGCCACACTATCTAGCCCCACCAACCTTTCCCCGAACCCCCCTGTCAACTCCCCACTATCCCCTAACAACCAGCCCAGTACCCCTACCTCCCACCCGAACCAGACCACTAGCCCAGCCTCCCACCTGAACCCGCATACATCGTCTTCCACCAACAGCACTGATGTCCCCTCCAACCCACCAACAGCACTACTGTCCCCTCCACCCCACCTCCACCACCTCCCCCACCACCAGCCCACACCATGGCCACCCGTAGCAAACACGGCATTTTTAAACCCATTGACCGATTAAACCTCATCGCCCACAACAAACCACCACACTCTCCCATCCCTAAGTCACCACCCGAGGCCCTTCGTGATCCGAATTGGAGAGCCGCCATGAATGCCGAATATAAAGCTCTTATTGATAATCGGACTTGGGATTTGGTACCTCGACCCTCGGATGCTCACGTGATTCGATGTATGTGGCTTTATCGCCACAAGTTTCGATCCGACGGTACTCTGGAGCGCTATAAAGCGCGATTAGTTGTCAATGGCAAAACTCAGCAAGTCGGGGTCGATTGTGACGAGACTTTTAGTCCTGTTGTTAAACCCGCCACTATTCGTACCGTACTTAGCTTAGCTGTCTCAAGATCTTGGCCTATTCATCAACTCGATGTTAAGAACGCTTTTCTACACGGCGATCTTGTAGAGACTGTCTATATGCACCAACCTCCAGGTTTTACAGACCCAAAGGCCCCGTCTCATGTTTGTCGACTTCGCAAATCTTTATATTGCCTTAAATAGGCTCATCGGGCCTGGTATCAGCGGTTCGCTACATTTATAATTTCCCAGGGGTGTCGAAGCAGTAAATGTGATGCATCCTTATTTATTTATCGTCAGGGCTCAGAAATTGCTTATTTATTATTATATGTCGATGATATCGTTTTAACTGCTTCTAGTGATGCATTCCTCCGTTCGATTATCACTGCTTTGTCTAGAGAATTTGCCATGATAGATTTGGGCACGCTTCATCACTTTCTTGGTATTGCTGTCTCCCGCTCAAATACCGGCCTCTTTCTTTCTCAAAGTCAGTATGCCAAGTCCATTCTTGCCCGTGCCTCTATGTCGGGGTGTAACGCTTCTGCCACTCCTGTTGATACATCCGCCAAGCTCAGCGCTGGCGATGGCCCTCCTGTCGCTGACCCTAGTTTATATCGGAGTCTTGCAGGTGCGTTGCAATATTTGACCATTACTCGACCAGATCTCACCTATGCGGTTCAACAACTGTGTTTCTTCATGCATGACCCACGGGAACCTCATTTGCATTTTATGAAGCGCGTACTTCGGTATGTTAAAGGCTCTATGGAACTCGGTCTTACTTTATCCGTCTCCAAGTCACATTCGCTTATTGCTTATTCTGATGCTGACTGGAGCGGTTGTCCTAATTTTCGCCGTTCCACATCTGGGTATTGCGTGTTTTTGGGTGATAATTTGATTTCTTGGTCGTCCAAACGCCAAGCTACAGTGTCTCGTTCTAGTGCCGAGGCCGAATATCGAGGGGTTGCCAATCCTGTTGCTGAAACGAGTTGGCTCCGTAATCTCCTTCTTGATCTTCATATGCCAATTCGTCAGGCCACACTTATCTATTGCGACAATGTCTCGGCCGTTTATATGTCCAACAACCCCGTTCAGCACCAGCGCACGAAACACATTGAGATTGATATACATTTTGTTTGTGAACAGGTGCAGCTTGGTAAGGTCCGCGTTCTTCATGTGCCTTCCTCGTATCAGTATGCATATATTTTGACAAAGAGACTCCGACGCCAATTGTTTAATCAGTTTCGGACCAGTCTTTGCGTTCGTTCCCCTACCGCTACGACTGAGGGGGTGTATTAGTCAGTCAATATTAGTTAGTCAATATTTGATATTATACTCCTGTATTCTAGGCTAGGATATCGTATATCTTGTATACCGTTCACACTTGTAATTAGCTATATATATATATCGTATGAATGAAATACCCAATCAAGGGATTCAGTTATTTACACTAACTATTAACCTTTTACCCATTAATTGTTCTAAAAACTTAAACCTAATTACTTGAAATTAAATTGGTCTTAATCAGAAATTCCTCCTAATTAAACTTATTCCACAAATTTAATCCCAAATTAGGTTTAGCATTTATTCTCATTCCCTAAATGAGTTCGAATCACAGGTGCGTTTTCTTCAATGATTTTGGTAAGAATTTAGAACAACGTTCTAGGGTTTTTCAACAATTAATTTAAAGAACAAATCCAAGAAAAAAAAAACTATTTCGCTCCAATTAAGCTAGGGATTCAATAACTATTATTAAATCAAATTGAAATTGGGGATTTAACACAAATATTGAATCTTTCGAAGAGTGAATCGATGAAAATTGATTGAAGAAAGGAAAATGGAAGATAAATTAGGATCAAAATTGAACCTTTTTTAAAGGAGATGGTTGAGATTCGAGATTGAAGGAAAAAAAAGAGGGGAAAACACCATAGAAGGTGTTATGAGAAAGTCCTTCAGTTTTGTAATTGAAATGGATGAACTTAAAAATTAAAGATGGAAGAAGGATTAATGGAATAGATGACAAATCTAATAGAAAAACATATAATGAAGAGGGTAGGGCAAAATAAGAACTGAAAATACTCCTTAAGATGAAGTTTTTAAGACCATCCCAAGTAAGGTCATGAGGGAGGTCATGACCTTGTTGGGTCGCACTTGTTACCATTTAACACACAAATTAGGATGGCCTTTGGAGAGAATAGGTCAATTGGTAACCTTTGTTGGTGTAAATTGACCTCCCTCGTGACCTCACATGTGTCTTGTTTTAATTGGTTACACTATTAAAAATTAATAAAAAAGAAAAAGATCTCATTAATTTCTTGGGTTAGAGAATGTGGAAAATGATTTCAAATAATTAAGTTGATGACCTATGTGGTGAACTTCTGTTTGGGAGGGTGAAATTGGGTTAAGATAAACAAGGTGGGATTAAGACTAAAAATGGGCGGTGACCCAATTATCTTGACATTTGCTTGGGGATGGTCTAAATGAATGGCGTTAATCCTCTCTTTTTGGCTCTGTATATGATGTGATGATAATTTACTACCCGAACCTAATATGTAGGTAGTAGTATTTAAAGAAATTTTTGTTTTATAGCAGTTGATAAAATGGGATTATATGTGGTAGTTGGTTATCAAAAAGTCCAATATTAACTAGATAGTATCCCATCCTTCGCATGACCTGTTAATATATATATAATGATGTTCAAGATTAAGATTCAACTTATAAAATAAAATAAATGAAACTTTATCAGCAACTATTTTTTTTCATATTTAATTTCAGAATATTTAAACTACAACATTAAAAATACATGTTAAAATTGATATGAGTTAAAACCACTCATAACAACTTCTAACACTTTTTTTTTATAAAACTTTCTTACGCTAAATTATTGTAAATAACTTTAGTGCATAAAAAAAGGTGACCTTTTTTTAAAAAAAATTTCTGTAACTCTTGAGATGGTACTTGTGACATTTTTGGTTGGTAAAAATTTTTGAATATGATTATAACACAAAATTTGTTGAAGCTAGAGATAACACGACTCTTTTTTTTGTTTTTTTGGGAATTCGTTCCTCTTTTGTTTCTAATAATTCTCCATGAGGGGCAGAGGGCTCATGGACTCGTGGTACCTCCTGCTCACCCTTCCTCCTCTTATTTGAGAGTCGTGTGAATGGAGAGGTGGGCAGAAGGGAAGATCACTCGACTTCAAAATTATTATAGATATCGGGTAGAGAATGAGGTAATATCTATTACTATTACTATTACTATTATTATTATAAAAACGCAACTTTTATTGAGATCAAAAACAATTTTACAAGAAATTGGTGGGCAACCGACATACTATCTGGACTTCGACTCCCTTAGCAATAACAAAACTAAGTCTAGTAAAAATGTGAGCAGCAGCACGTGCCTCGACATTCTGAGACACAAAAATTTTTTGAATCCGCTTGAGCAAGCCAATAGCATCCGTCTCCAACTCCCCCAAGGAAGAGAAGGAGAAAGGTAAAAAAAACCATAGCCAATCATCGTACACAAGCCCTGATACTTGACATATTTGTGCTGAGTAGTATCAACCACCACGCGCCTGGCCACGAAGTCAGACATCCCGGACTGAGTCAATAGGGAAGACCCAGTCAGATCCAGACACACACATCCCTGTCCCAAGAATCAAGCAATAATTCCGCAGGACGCAAGGGCTTGTCATGCCCATCGACGAAACCAATATCCACCTCTCTACCAGCCCAGATCGGAAGTAGATATCCAAGAGGGTGTCACGAACAAGGTTATGTCGATGGTTAATACCAAGAGTTCAAGCACACAACACGGCATGATCCTCATACATATCACCATCAAAGACCCGAGAACAAGCAAAACACAACCTAGGCACCGAAAACAAAGGAATACCCAGCTGATAGCTAAGCACGCAACGGTAAGTCCTCTCATTCATATTTTGCCCCAACCCAGAAATAGGGACTGCACGCAAATAATCAGATGTGTGATCACCCTGCCGAGACTTCCACAATGCTACCTGTCAAGGAGTCAAAGTGAAACCTGTCAAGGAGTCAAAGTGAAACCTGATTCTAATGTGGCAAAGTGCTTCGTGAAATATATGTCTGCTAATTTCTACATAAGTTCGGGGGCAGCGATCTCACTAGTATTACGCAGAACGTTAGAACCCGTAGTCTCATTAAACATACTCAAGGCAGCATCAAAAGTAGGTCCAGGAGCTATATAACACCAGAAGGTTGTAGGAGCTTAGCATGCAAATCAGCAGATATGCAAGCGAGATGCCAGAAAAGCATAATGCAGAACATCTCAAGCAGCATAAATACCAAGCCTTCCGAAAATAAAAGGGAAGGCGGCAAACCACCATTGCCAGTCACCAAAACCATGTCTGGACGCGGTGACAATGCATTTCAAGCTAGAAGGAAGCGCCGCGTCAAAGGAAAGCTTAGCTGACTAAAAAACAGTAGGGAACAAGTATGTAAAGCAAAATAAAGCTTAGAAATATCAATACAAGCAAGAAGCAACAGTAGCTCACACTGTGAATCATCAATCCTAGCAACGAAATCCATAAGCTCGATGGTCCTAGTCACTCACCTCACCGCAAGTTCACTGGTGAAAATAGGACACACACACACACACACACACACACACACACACACACACACACTACTAAGATAACTTGCAATAGTGACGGGAAATCCGACGAAAAAAGAGAGCCTTCAGATAACACGGGAATCTGACGGTATTCTAACGAAAATTCCATCGGGAATGGGTTCCTGCCAGAATATCCGCCACAACCCGTCAGATATAAATAGCGCGTTGAATGATGGCTTTGGCGCCACAATGGGTGACGGATTTCTGACGGAAAATCGGTCAGTACATTGTAATTCCTGACGGAAATTCCGTCAGTCAGGTCCACATAGAGATGCCATTGTGGCAATTATTGAGTGTAAACTCCTGACAGAAATTCCGTCAGGACTCTTTGAAAATACGGGTTCCTGGCGGAATTTCCGTCAAAGAGTTTTTTAGGCATAAATACAACACGCGAAAAAACCCAACACTTTTATTCTCATTTTTTCCCCAAATCAATTAATTTTACAAACCCTAACCCAAATCCGCCTTCACCACCACCACCACCACCACCACTACCACCACAGTCCTCCACTAGTTGCGCCACCACCTGCTGCTGCTGCTGTCGTCACTCCCTCTTCTCCTTTTCCTTTTCTCCGTTTATTTTCTTCCTCTATTTCTCCCTCCGACAGCCACGCCGCCGCCTCTGTCTTCCATCGTCGCCGCCGGTGTCACTCCCTCCGGTAGCCCCGCAACCATCTCGTTTCTCCTCCTTCATTTTCATTCTTTGTTTTTAATTACGTATTATTTTATTTCTTTTTAATTAATTATGTTAATTGACCTTAGGATAGAAGCCATTGTTGTAATTGATCAATGTTGAAATTATTGTTCCTGTTAGTTAGTTAGTAAAATATTAGTTGGGTAAATTTTGTTAAAATGTTAATGTTGTTAAAAATTAGAATTAATGTTAGTTAAAATTTGCATGTAAAATAAAAAATGTGTACATTTGAATAAAGATGTAAAATGTTAGTCTAAATAGCTTAATAAAATGTAAAATCTTTGTCAGAAATGCATGTAAAATGATATGTTAGTTAGTAATTGACTTAAATAGTGATTATTGTTGTTGTTGATGTCCATATTATTGTTTTTGTTCATATATTGACCTAGTACCCGTTCAAAAATTACTCATTGAATAGTCCCCGTTTTGGGACTATCTTTGTACATTTCAAGTTACTTAGGTAGTAAACATGTACTTGTGATTTGTTAATGAGGAAAGAGTTAGGTGACAATTCCTTTAACGTTCTCTGAATGCATATGTGGAGTAATTATTTATTCTACATTGTGTATTTGCAGAACGGAGAAGAATTGCTGCCGAATTTTTTCCTCATTAATAAATCACAAGTACATGTTTGCTAGTGACTTGAAACGTACATCGATGGGTTTAG
The DNA here is from genome assembly GCF_048544455.1 of Silene latifolia. NCBI lineage: Eukaryota > Viridiplantae > Streptophyta > Magnoliopsida > Caryophyllales > Caryophyllaceae > Silene > Silene latifolia. The sequence goes on along the minus strand of NC_133538.1, from coordinate 250,367,793 downwards.
GTTGGAGTGATAAGGATCCAATCGAAAGAAATAAACATTACTTGTTGACAACAGTTATATATTGGTGATAATGTTTATTGTGTGTTATTCTTGATTGTGATTGTTGTTAAGTTATTGTTTTTTTTAATGACATATATATATATATATATATATATATATATATATATATATATATATATATATATATATATATATATATATATATATAGCAAAGTTCTCCTAAGTCCTTCATATCTTTTGAGTCCATAAGTCCCTCCCATATCCCTTAGATCATGCTTGGTGGATGCTTGAGATTGAAAGTAAGAAACACACTTAACACTAATTAATTCACTTCTCTCTCTAGTTTTAATAATACATTTACTAATTCATTATCATACACAATTAACACCACCACTTATTTTATACTTCAAAGTTTATGAAAATTTTGTTAACACTTTTCCAGTTTCATTTTGTTTTCGTTTTTTTTAGACAAGTTTTCGACATTTTAGGATTTTACGAGTGTAATTCTAACAGCAAAAAGTGTAACTTTAATCTACGAAGCGGTTTTGACGGATATTATTTTGAAATTTGTAATTTTAAGGAATGTTTACGAGAATTTTGCGTCTTACGAGATTAACTTCAGTCTTTTTTGACTGATTTTGACGAATAATATTTTAAATTTTTGTAATTTTATCACAACTTATTGTAATTTTAGCATTTTTCGAGTGTTATTTTAACGACAAAAAGTGTTATTTTAGTCAAGAAATGTGTAATTTCAGTCCAATGAGAGTGTTATTTTAGTCCAGGAAAGTATTTTTTTAGTCCAGGCAAATGTAATTTCAGTCCAATGAGAGTGTTATTTTAGTCCAGAAAAGTATAATTTTAGTCCAGAAAAGTATAATTTCAGTCCAATGAGAATGTAATTTTAGTCCATTGAGAGTGTAACATTAGTCCAAAGAGAATATGAGAATATGACCAAGTCCATTGAGAATGTAACATTAGTCCAATAGTAGTAAGTGTAACTCTAGCAGAAAAAGTGTAATTTTAGCCGAAAAAAGTGTTATTCTAGCAAGAAAAAGTATAATTTTAACAGAAAAAAGTGTAATTTTAGCGGAGAAAAGTGTAATTTTAACAGAAAAAAGTGTAATTCTAACAACAACAAAAAGTGTCATTTTAGCAGAAAACGTGTAATTTTAGCCGAAAAAAGTATAATTTTAACAGAAAAAAGTGTAATTTTAATGAAGAAAAGTGTAATTTTAGCAGAAAAAGTGTAATTTTAGCCGAAAAAAGTGTTATTCTAGCAGAAAAAAGTATAATTTTAACAGAAAAAAGTGTAATTTTAATGGAAAAAAGTGTAATTTCAATGGAGAATAATGTAAATTTAACAGAAAAAAGTGTAATTCTAACAACAACAAAAAGTGTAATTTTAACAGAAAAAAGTGCAATTTTAATGAAGAAAAGTGTAATTTTAATGGAAAAAAGTGTAATTTTAACAGAAAAAAGTGTAATTTTAACAGAAAAAAGTGAGTGATCTTAGATCTATTTATTAAATCTAAGACTAAAATAAAACGAACTAATATAACAACAATTGAAGAAAAATGAGGAGACGACATTTTAAATATATTTAAGATTAAAATTAACAAATTATATGAGATGTACTTAGTAAATGCAAGACTAAAATAAGAAAAATCACAAAATAAAAACAAGATCTAAAATATTTACTCGAATAAACCAAAATAAGATCTAAAAATAAAAACAAGATCTAAAAAATCACAAAATAAAAACAAGAACTAACAAGATCTAAAAATCACAAACTAAATCTAAAATAAAAATCACAATTTATTTTCAAAAACCTAGATCTAAAAAAAAAACAAGATAAAAACGAGAAGGAGCCAGATCTGAAATTTCAAAAAAAAAAAAAAAAGTCGCGGCATTGGAGAAAACGAGGAAGGAGCCACCGACGTCCAACAACACCGCCAACATTACCTACAAAAGAAAAAAAAATGAGCCAAAACTAAAAAAAATGATGAAAAGTAGATCTGAAACGTGTGGGTTATTAGCGACACCAAAAAAAAAAAACAAAAAAAAAAAGGCTGGGAAGTGAGGGAACCTCCCTGTTTCGTTAGTTCAACTTTTAAAAAAAGAAAAAAAAAGATAAAAGAAAACAGATCGGGAAGAGAAAAATGAGGGAGTGGGTAGGTGGTGCGTGTCTGGGTCGACGGTGGTGAGGCTGTGATTGTGATGGTCGGTGGTGGGATTGTAGTGGGTGGTGCGTGTCAGGGGAGGAGATGAGGTGGTGCATTGGTGGTGATTTCGGGGGTGGTGGTGGTAGGGGTGAGGAACGGTGGCAGTGGTGGGGTTAGGTGGTGCGGAAGAGAAGGGTAGGTGGCAGCGGAGGGGGTAGGTGGTGCATGTGGAAGTGGTGGTCGGTGGTGGGTGGGACGGTGGTGGGGGGTGGTTTGTATTAGGGTTTAATTTGTTTGTTTTTTTGAAAGTGGGGATGAGTGGTTTTTGTTTTTTTAGGATTTTGATTTATTTGGGATTTTAGAGAGGGGGAGAGGATGATATTATGAGGGATGAGTGAGAAGTGTGTTTGAGAAAAAATGTTATATAGTGGATTAATAATTAATTAATGTGGATTAGTAAAGTAGAGAGGGGGAGTGTTTAATTAGGCATTAATCTCCTTATTTTTGCTTCCAATCTCACCCCTTCAACTCCCTCATCTAAAGGCTCACAATGAGACTTATGGACTCACATGTAAGAGGAGGACTTATATATATATATATATATATATATATATATATATATATATATATATATATATATATATATATATATATATATATATATGAGAACCATGAAGATAATGAGAACTGTGAGAACCACTCACAACGCTTAGATCTTATAATAAACAAATGACTGAAATAAACTCGCCTATTCCTTCAATCCCCAACCCTTCCAACACCGTCATTCTACACATTGGCTTTCTCGCTCTTTTTTTTTTTTTTTTTTTTTTCTCTCACTTCGATCTCAATTTTTATTACACAATTCTCTGCCGCTCCGACTATCTTTGTCCTCACTTTTGCATTCATCACACTTCAGCATCTATCTCCAATTGTAAACTTAACCGCCATTACTGTGACTTCATCTACAATGATCAACTGCGTTTCTCTAGACTGCTTCCTTCTTCGTTTGCTCCTATTTCATCTCCATTTCTTTTGCTTTATTCCTTAAAATTTAGGTAATTTCCCAAAATCCTATATTTCCTTCTTATTCCTCTATTTTTACGATTTTTATGCTACTTGATTTGGGTTTCATTCTTGATTCGATCTACATTCATTTGGTTTTGTTGCTTTCAAATGTCGCCTGCATTCAATTTACCTGCATTTTCTTGCTTATTACCTAATAATCTATTTAATTTATGTAGTTATTCATTGATCTATCATTATAATTGTGTTCCTTGCTGATTTGGATTCGCATCATAAAAAAGCGATACTTTATGATAATTTTCTTCATTCACTGATTTAATATCCCGATTATATTCGCAGAAATAACTGTAAGTTCATCATCTTCACTCTAATATTTCTCTCATTTGTATGCAATTCACGTTATTCGTTTATTCCTCTAATCATGAATCCCTAATTTCTGCAATTTTCCTATGTTAGAATCTTTATAATTCACATTTTAATTGGCTGTTGTTTAGAGTAAAATCTGTTTGTCTATTCATTTATGTTGATTTATATAATTATGCTCTCAATTTGCTTGATTTATGGCGTAAGGTTCGTGATTCGTGGAAGTTAGAAGTATTGCTATAATTGCTTGAAGTTCTGTGTGGTAATTGCGTCGTAATATTTCAATTTTTGAGGAATAAATTTCGTAAAATTGCGGTTTGACAGCAACGGTTGTGTCGTATTAGACGGCGGTGATGATTATTGGTGAGTAGGTTGCTGCCCTAACTACCAGTAGGGAATTCAAATTTTGAAGTTCGGGCTGATGAACACGGGTCAGAATCTTAGAGTGGCGAACTATAATGTAACTTAAAAATTAGGGAATGCTGGCGTGCTGCTATCCGGGGTTTTGTTGTGCGCCAGGAAGTAACTCGAAAGCTTAGCTTTTAGTGTGAGAGAGAGCACTAAATGATCAGTCTTGAAGGAATTAAGAGCTGGTTTTACATAAGGTAGATTTGCAAACATATTACACGATTAAACTAGTATAGCTATAATGCCAGGCACGAGGGGCCATATACATTGTGCCATGGAATTTTCTTCCTTACAGTAACTGTTCCTTTGACAGGGTTTATGTTTTCCTAGTGCATTCTTAGTTGCACTGTGATAGACTCGTTAAATAAAAGTGATATGACCTCATTTTAAGGCACACACTATTAACACGCAATCAGTACAAGAGTCTAAGTAGAAAATCACCCACTTTAATCCTAATATACATAAAATTATCAGAGAAAATAAAATCTAAATCATTAAATGGTAACTGTGTTCTAGTGAGTAGTGAAGACCGAAACTATTTCTAAACTTGTATTCTTTCAAGAACTAACATTAAAAAATTGGTCTTGTTCAACATCAGATTTCGGAGATAAGAGCAGAAATGGGAGGAACTAACATAAGCCCTTTTCCCGTCCTTATAGAATGGTAAGATTTTTTGGGTGCAATAATCAGTGCGTGAAGTAGCTTTGTAGATGCATGAAAAAACAATCTAGCTATGTGCATTAAACAACCTTGTACATGCATGAAATATGTAAAATCTGTTCCCATCATTAGGGAAAGGGTTTGGGGTTGGATTTAATCCAACCCTAAACCTTTCCCGTCCTAAATTTTAGGATAGTCGTCCCCCTTGTTTGATCCATTCCCTTTGGAAAGGGTTCACTCTGCCCCTCTAGGGTGTCTTTTGGTCTTGAGTCGTTCGAATGACTTTTTTGTAAAAGGGTTTAGGGTGGCATTTGGCTAATCCTACCCTAATCCAACCCTAAACCTTTTCCCGTCCTAAAAGAATGGCAAGATTTTTGGTTGCAATAGCCTTATCAATGCATGCATGAAGTAACCTTGTAGATACATGAAAAAATAATATATGTGCATTAAACAACCGTGTAAATGCATGAAATTGTAATACTCAGGATATTTTAGGACTTTGTTGACCGACCCTGTTGACCAAGAAAGACCTTAGGGAGGAATGGGTGAGGGACTAAGTTTGGAACATGAACCTTATAGGATTTGATTACTCGACCTTGCAGAGGCTACTCGGCCGAGTATTGCCTATACTCAACCGAGTACTCCAGCACTCGACCGAGTATGGCTGCTATTGACGTGTTAATATAAAACACAAGTTCGCGAGATTCATTTCATTTTCTCGACAGTTTCTCTTTCTCTAACCCTAGCCTGCCACTCTCTCTCCTATCACCCCTACCTCCATACACTCTCATGTATATAGACAACACCTCCACCATGGGAAAGACAAGATTCATTTAGGAAGGTTGCGTGCGTGATTGTCGTCTATGTCGTCGTCAATGCGCGTTATTAGGTAAGTTTCTGCCCTGTGTCTTCTTTGGTGGATTTGAGGATAGTTGTATAATAGGGGATGGCTATCATTGTAGGATGCATATTGGAGTCTTGATTGGTTGTGTATGGATATCTTTCACGATTTGCGACGAGGTAGGGTTTCCCTACTCAGTTACTATTAATTGATTTAAGATTGTGTTCGTTTTGTAATTGTTGTTATCTGCTAATCATCGGAGTATGGGTGTTGTGGTAACGGTGGTGATGTGGTTGTGTTGTGATGGTTGTGGTGTTGTGACAGCTGTGATGCTGTGGTGTGTGTGATTGTAGTGGAGTCACTTGCGGGAGTGGCTTCACACCCTAGTTCGCCCTCCGTGGAACCCGTCACGGGAGAGGATGTGCACATTAAGGGACATGGATTGTTAGTCGCTCGTTGATGAGCTGGATTAGGTGGGGATGGGATGCGGTCACCCACTGGTGGAGAGGATTACCTGTTGCGATGGGTAATCTGGCAGGGCTACACACTTCGGTGTGTAGTCGGTTACTGTGTGAGATCGGGAGACCGGAGTTGGTGGATGATCAGCTGGTGATTTATCGTACTTGTCTTATCTTAATTGCTCGAGAATCGACCCCGTGTTATGTTTTCAAAATCGTGGTGATCCATTCGGGGATGGTGAGCGATTGGCTTAGCAGGTATTGGTTGTTGTCATTGGGCATGGAGGGAATCGAGTCACCACGCTACCGGCATAGGTGTCAGACGCATGAGTTCTTTAGCAGTCATAGTTATCTCCTCTATTCAGTTTTGTACCGTGGTTGTAAAGTGTTAAAGTTATTAATTATAAATGTTCTTTTATTGTCTATTTGATCTACTACCTCGGGTGACCGAGATGGTAACACCTTCATACACTGGAATGGTCCTTGGTAAGGCGTCCTGGTGTGCGGGGGTGTTACAAAGTGGTATCAGAGCCGACGATTTTGGAACCTGAACCAATGAATCTAATGAAATTAGGGTGTCAACTAAAATGAACCTGGTGTTTGTGCGTTGGGAGCCCCAGCCGATGCTAGATTTTGGGTGAGTAGGCGCCCTCACTTCAAAATCATGGCCCCATTGAGCTTAAGCCAGACACGGGGAAACAGGGTAGCTAGTAAAAGTCGTTGTTCAGTGATGGTTGTTGTGTGCATCTGAGGTTAGAATAATGTGTATCAATGTGCGTGGGAAAGTCTAGAATTTGTGAATGAATTGTTGCAATGTGTGACCAGGGGTAAGTCAATTAATGTGCTTGACAATGGTTGTGTGATGTGATGATTGTTATCTTGTAAACGTTTGATTTAAGGTAAGTGCAATAGGATTAGTGGAGTGTGTAATGATGTGGTATGTGAGTTTAACTTTGCAGGTACAGTAGTTAATGGTTACATGTGCTTAGGGTGACATGTAAATTGTTTTTATAGCAAAGTAAGTTATGTAGGTGGAGATGATGATTGAATTGGTAATGGATGTGCAAAAATTTGTGTTGATGCGTGTCTATGTGGTAGAAGTAAGCTCTAACAGTGACGAGCCGATTGCACGGAACTCCGAACTATGCTATTTATTTTGCAGGAACATTAAAAATTCAATTCCATCTAAACTCTTGGAAACTCGACCGAGTAGAAATTCGTACTCGACCGAGTAGACCATACTCGGCCGAGTATGAAGGTGCTCGACCGAGTGCCCATTTTGTGGAAATTAAAATCGCTACTGTCTTTTAAAACTCGACCGAGTAAGTAGAATACTCGACCGAGTAGTCGACACTCTGTAACACCCCCATACTCCAAGTGCCTTACCAGGACCACTCAGGTATAAGGATGCCACCATCACGGTTACCCGAGGCATGATATTCATAAGACAATAACGAAACAACTTTAAAAGTAAATAAAGTTTAAAGTGATTACATAGCAATTTCAAACTGATAAAAAGAAATACAAGATTCTCGATTTCCCATCGCTAAAACTATCAAAGCCATAAAACATCGTCTCACAAATAAAGACTTCTAATCGCCACGTGATGACTCATCCTGGCTATCCCATACGCGTCATATCATACCCGCTCAATAACTGCTCACCACCCCGAATGGATCACCACAGTTTTTAAAACATTTAAACGAGGTCAGTACTAATCACACAACTCAATATATCAACAATAAGATAAACAGACAGCTTAACTGTTACACACACACACAATCACACCAATCCCAACAATCTCAATCACCGACTGTCCACTGGATCAGCCCTGCCAGTGGGGGACCACAACCGTTCCCACCTAAGCCCCGCTCATCATACCGAGCGATAATCCTGTCCATTAATGTGCACATCCCCTTCCGTGGCGGGTTCCACGAAGGGCGAAACTAGGGCGTGAAGCCACTCCCGCAAGTGAAGTAACATGTTGTGTCGGTATGTTTGTCGGGATGAGTTGGGATAGTGACATGTTTTATGTTGAGTTTTGTTTTGGTTGTTGAGTCGGAAGTGTTGAGGGAGTACCTTTGTTTAGTTGTGGTTTGAACTTCGGGGACGAAGTTCTTTTTAAGGAGGGAAGACTGTAATACTCCGTATTTTTGAGTCTTTGGGTACTCTATCGAGTAGGCCTTACTCTGTTGAGTAAGGGTGAGTTGCGTTTTAAAATAGTTTCTGACTGTTGGGTACTCGATCGAGTAACTAGGATACTCGATCGAGTAAGGGGGTACTCGATCGAGTACCTTAGATACTCGATCGAGTAGCCGGTTTACGGGAGTTTTTCTCGGGTTTTGTTAATTATGCGATTAAGATATATAACCTTTTCCGTCATCATTCTAAACACTTTTGCAAGACCTAATTTCCATCACAAAGAGAGAAAGCAAGTACGTTCATCATCTTAATCGCATTGTTAGCAAATCCCGAGTTTGGAAGGTCGGTTTTCATCGTTGGTTATACCGTTGAGATCCTCAAGGCGTCGAGGGTATGATCTATGTACCCTTTTTGTTGTCTTTCCTTTGAGTTGGTTAAACCCTAATCTAGGGATTTGGGGGTTTTTGAGTAGTTTGTGATTTGGTAGCATTTGTATGTTGTATGATAGGAGGAGGTTTCGTAGAAGAAGCTTTTTGATACAAATTGTAGAGACCGTCGATAGTTGTGCTTTCAGGATTTCTGCTACTCGGTATTAGTCCCATAATGGGATGATTGTTGATATGTTGAGATTGATTGTTTGATATAGTAATTGTATTATGACAAACCGTGATTGTGATTGTGATTGTTTGTCTATGGTTCTCGAGATGCGTTCTCGGCTGAGTGGAGTCACTTGCGGGAGTGGCTTCACGCCCTAGTTTCGCCCTTCGTGGAACCCGCCACGGAAGGGGATGTGCACATTAATGGACAGGGTTATCGCTCGGTATGATGAGCGGGCTTAGGTGGGAACGGCTGCGGTCCCCCATCGGCGTGGCGGGTCCAAAGGGACATCGGTGATTGAGATTGTTGGGATTGGTGTGATTGTGTGTGTGTGTGTGAAGCTTAAGTCATTGCTTATCTTATTGTTGATATATTAAGTTGTGTGATTAGTATCGACCCGTTTAAATGTTTTAAAAACTGTGGTGATCCATTCGGGGTGGTGAGCATTATTGAGCAGTATGATATGACGCGTATGGGATAGCCGGATGAGTCATCACGTGGCGCTTAGAAGTCTTCCGCTGCGTCAGACGATGTTTTATGGCTTTGATAGTTTTAGCAGTAGACCGTCTGAGAATCTTGTATTTCTTTTTATCAGTTTGGAATTGCTATGTAATCATTTTAAACTTTATTTACTTTTAAAGTTGTTTCGTTATTGTCTTATGAATATCATGCCTCGGGTAACCGAGATGGTGGCATCCTTATACCTGAGTGGTCCTAGTAAGGCACTTGGAGTATGGGGGTGTTACACACTCGGCCGAGTATACCAAATACTCGACCGAGTACTCCTTTATCGGGACTTAACCAGGGTATACAAAAACCCTATTTTCGTCCCATTCTTTCTTATTTCCGCCTCCCATCTCTTCATATCCTTCTCTCTAAAACTCCATATTCCTCCTTTCTCAAGCTTTTGGGTGAATTCTTGGTGGTCAACTTGTTCTTACTTGCCACAAATCAATTCAAGGTAAGGTTTTAACTCCATTTCTTCTTTTGTTTTCAAAGTTATGGTATGATTTTATCAATTTCTTGAAATTCCATTATGAGTAACTGAAATTAAGTCTTTTTCATGTTATTCCTTGGATTTAATTGTATATAAACTTCGACTATATCGTTACTTGAGCAATTTCTTGGTTTAACATGGATTTTTGAGTTTTAGGGTTTGCTAAAATCGAAATTTGTTTGATTATCATACTATTTTAAGCTTCTTGATGTTGGTAAAGACGTTTTGAGTAAAGTATTGGTGTTTTGAGTAAAATACTTGGTGAATTGCTGAGAAAATTTGCCTTAACAGTTCGTCTCAAATTTTTATACAAGTAAAAACAGTTCATCTTTTGTAAAGTTTTGGTGTGCCTAGTACCCTTGTTAAAGACTTGTCTTTTGCAGCATGGTGAAAACCAGGGGACTAACCAATAAGAGAACCCATCCTAATGTTCAACTTGAAAAGGGTCAGTCTAGCCATGAGCCCGTGGTTCCACCGGTGGAGGCATATCCACCGGTAGTTTTCTCTGATTTCAAGCAGCGCAAGGCCTTTGTAGCCTTGATGAGGCGTCCCTTCCGACCTACTCGGTGTTTGAACCCCGAGATTTTATAGACCTTGGGGATTAAGAGAGACATAATTCATATATTTGAGATTTTGGGAATGGAGGGGTTATATCATTAAAGGAAGAAGTCCTACCCCCACCTGACCTTAGAATTCTTGAGCTCGTACGAGTATGATAAGAAGGGGAAGACCGTCTCCTTCCGCCTCATGAATGAGGATCACGAGCTTACTTTGGATGAGTTTGCGGGCCATCTGGGTTTGGAGGAGGAGGGGACGGGATACCTAAGTGACGTGGCTAAGAATAGTGGTGCCCCTCTCTACCTTCCTTTCTTGGCTGGCCGACCTGACCTAGTGCCAGTGCTATGCTGATCAATGATGTGCAGCATGTTTCCCTTCGTATGTTCCTGAGGATGATGACTTGTTTGTTGTATGCGAGAGATGATGTGAGCAAGCTTAATTCTCATGAGGTCATGTTGCTTATGTCTTACCTTAACCTGCACCGTAGGAAGCCATGCTATTATAGTGCTCCAGGGATAGTGTGCTCTAGTCTGGAGCGTATGGCACAGTCTGAGACCCGACACATTGCTTGCGGGGCCATAGTGACCCGCCTAGCTCAGCGTCTGGCTGATTTTGAGGCCCCACCTCCAGAGGGGGATGAGTGTGTGGAGACCGTTCCTACCATGGACGCTCAGTATTAGCGTCATAACAGATGGTTGAGGAAGATGGATGACGGGTCCTATGCCTGGAGGGTGAGGGGATCTATGTGGATGGTACTTCCTGACCTTGCCCATCTCCCTGTTGTCGACCACTTGGCCGAGTGGGAATCCTGTGCTATACCTAGGCCTGAGCCCCAGACCTATCTGATTGATCCTACCATTCTCTTGGATCTACCTGAGCCATCTTAGTACCTGAGGGACAGCAGGAACCTCCCTCACTTCGTGAGCGCCGTAGGGTTAGGTAGTCTAGGACAGATCCGGTCGAACCTAAGCCCTCTTACTCTGCCCCTGGCTTCTACCCTTACCAGTACTCGCTCTACCCCACGGTGCATGACCCTAGGATGCAGCCGAGTGACTTGTCTGAGCGGATCTCCACTACTTTGGTGCTCCGCAACATGTACGAGAAGGCCCTTAATCAGGGTATAGGGGCAGAGCTAACGCAGCCTGTTTGGTGGAGAGGACCTGGAGTGAACACGGGAGTCTTCCACAGCTACGAAGTTGATCCCGGTTTTTGGAGGTCACCTGAGGAGGCCGAGTTTGGCTGCCTCGCATGACCGTGGAGAGCCAACTACAGCAGCCAGCTAGGAGAGGACTACTCCGCAACAACAGGTTTTCCGGGAGCAGGTACTTTTCGTGGAGGTGGTGATCAGAACATGGAGGAGGGTCCTAACTATTGATCCTTTTGTTGTATTTCTTGGATTTGTTTCTCTTGTGTTGGATGTTTACTTTACGGATTTATTTCTTACTATTGGATGGCTGTACTCGGCCATAAGGCCGTTATTTATTTTAGCTTATTGTGTGGAGACTTGTTGATTTGGTTATATTTGGCATTGTGGTTGTAAGTTTGGTTGCAGGAAAGTCCGTAGATGCATTGTATTGAATTGCATAGCTCTCTGCCTGTTACAACTCGACCGAGTATAGACACTACTCGACCGAGTAGAGCTTACTCGGCCGAGTATACAATTATACTCGACCGAGTAGAGCTTACTCGACCGAGTAGCCACTCATACTCGGCCGAATATTACTATTACAGGGACCTTTTGTGTTTGATATTTACGAGTCGTCGGATGTATTTGAACATTTATATGTCAAAGTGTGTGGGTGCCTCATAGTGTCGCTTAGCGTAATCAATTGTCCAAAAATGGACTACGATCACGTTACAGGTATGCATTTTCCTGGATAACATATCAATTTATGAATGTTTAGTCATATTGCCATGGTCGACATTAGGGAACTTAACTTGTTCAAGGTGCTGCATGAGTCTTGATATGATATGTGAATGTTAACGCAATAACAAGAAAGTGTTGTAGCTGTCATGAGTCGTATACGTATATATATTTGGTTATTTAATGCAATCTTCCGTGGTGTCAGTAATTGATAACTGGATGAGTGAAACTTAAAGGTCGTTACGTCACTAGATAACGGTTAATTGGTAGCGTTATTATTATTCGGTGACAATATCTCTATATATATAGATTGCTTAATTTCCATCACATTATATTGTTTATTGGTCGTAATTGTGTTATGCCATAAATTGAGTTTCGTAGCATGAATCAAGGTTAGCTGCAGTTTGTGAGTAATGTCACTATTACGATGTAGGTGTCTATTTTGGGAACGGGGAAGTTGTTAATAGTGAACTTCGGGGACGAAGTTCCTTTAAGAGGGGAAGAGTAATGTCGCAAAAACAAATGATGAAATTTATGTCTATAGTATTTGAAATTACATTTATATTACATGTATTGAAGTTGCATGGAAGTTGCATGTATGATTCCTTGAAGTTGCATGGAAGTTTCGCGGATGTGTATCTTTGTTGGTTGTTGTGTTACTTTTAACAAGATGGGGTATAATGGAAAACAAAAACAATAGTATGGGATGGGAACATATTTTGCTGTGAATATGTGGTAGGATTATTTCCCTGTATATTTTGTGTGTAATAGTTGTTGGCCGGTAACACATGGGAGAGTAGTTATGGTGGTATGCTTGTTTGTTTGAATAATGTGGTGGAATGGTGGTATCAAGGTCGGCCAGAGTTCGTATATCTTTATGTATGTGGATTGTGTTCATAATGCGTAACCTTGCTGTTGGTGTCGTGGGGACTGAACTTGGAGGACGAAGTTCTTTTTAAGGGGGGAAGACTGTAATACTCAGGATATTTTAGGACTTTGTTGACCGACCCTGTTGACCAAGAAAGACCTTAGGGAGGAATGGGTGAGGGACTAAGTTTGGAACATGAACCTTATAGGATTTGATTACTCGACCTAGCAGAGGCTACTCGGCCGAGTATCGCCTATACTCGTCCGAGTAGAGCCTACTCGGCCGAGTACGCGAATACTCGACCGAGTATGGCTGCTGTTGACGTGTTAATATAAAACGCAAGTTCGCGAGATTCATTTCATTTTCTCATTTTCTCATTTTCTCGACAGTTTCTCTTTCTCTAACCCTAGCCTGCCACTCTCTCTCCTATCACCCCTACCTACATACACTCTCACATATATAGCCAACACCTCCACCATGGGAAAGACGGTATTCGTTTAGGAAGGTTGCGTGCGTGATTGTCGTCTATGTCGCCGTCAATGCGCGTTATTAGGTAAGTTTCTGCCCTTTTTCTCCTTTGGTAGATTTGAGGATAGTTGTATAATAGGGGATGGCTATAATTGTAGGATGCATATTGGAGTCTTACTTGGCTATGTATGGATATCTTTCACGATTTGCAACGAGGTAGGGTTTCCCTACTCGGTTACTGTTAATTGATTTAAGATTGTGTTCGTTTTGTAATTGTTGTTATCTGCTGATCATCGGAGTATGGGTGTTGTGGTGACGGTGGTAATGTGGTTGTGTTATGACGGTTATGGTGTTGTGACAGCTGTGATGCTGTGGTGTGTGTGATTGTGGTGGAGTCACTTGCGGAAGTGGCTTCACACCCTAGTTCGCCCTCCCTGGAACCCGTCACGGGAGGGGATGTGCACATTAAGGGACATGGATTGTTAGTCGCTCGTTGATGAGCTGGACTAGGTGGGGATGGGCTGCGGTCACCCACTGGCGGCGAGGATTACCTGTTGCGATGGGTAATCTGGCAGGGCTACACACTTTGGTGTGTAGTCACTGTGCGAGATTGGGAGACCGGGGTTGGTGGATGATCAGCTTGTGATTTATCGTACTTGTCTTATCTTAATTGCTTAGTAACTGACCCCGTGTCATGTTTTCAAAACTGTGGTGATCCATTCGGGGATGGTGAGCAGTTGGCTTAGCAGGTACAGTTGGTTGTTGCTGTTGGGCATGGAGGGAATCGAGTCACCACGCTACCGGCATAGGTGTCAGACGCCTGAGTTCTTTAGCAGTCATAGTTATCTCCTGTATTCAGTTTTGTACCGTGGTTGTAAAGTGTTAAAGTTATTAATTATAAATGCTCTTTTAGTGTCTATTTGATGTACTACTCGGGTGACCGAGATGGTAACACCTTCATACACTGGGATGGTCCTTGGTAAGGCGTCCTGGTGTGCGGGGGTGTTACAGAAATAAGGTTATATGTGCATGAAATAAGTGTTAAATGTGCATAAAATAAGGTTCTATGTGCATGAAATAAGGTTCTATGTGCATTAAAAAGTTCTTAAGTTGCATCAGTTGGTTATATTATAATACTAATTACTTTTGGCTAAGGACGCATTAATTTTATATGGGCATGAAATAAGATTATATGTGCATGAAATTATATGTGCATGAAATAAGGTTTTATGTGCATGAAATAAGGTTCTATGTACATGAAATATGGGAAATGACTCCGAAGGAGATTTAATGTATTTACCGGCCTTTTTATGTAACTACAAGGCATTTTAATGTACCTATTACATATCTTACTAATATGTGAGAAACATTTCAGTGTACTTATATCAGTTATTTCATAGTCGTGTTTGTTTATCGTAGTTTAAAGGCTATTAGCTCAATGGTATAGCAATGTGCAAATTTTGCATAAAGGTATGGGTTCGAGTCTCATATAGCCTATTAAATCGCAAAATCTAATGATAGGAACGTATCATGAACTCATGATGTGAGCAATACAATACAACTATGACTAAGGAGGCCATAATCATATTCGGGCAATGACGTGCAGACCATGATCAGACTCAAGCGAGAAGCAACAAAGAGAATGATCAGCGAGTGTAATAACTTAATTAGCTTCGCAGCGATCAGAAGTTCAAGACAAGCATACAAGCATTCCACAGACTAGCATATGTACTAAAACTATTATCATACATGCCATACTTGAAATAGGATTACCAATTACAAACATAATTTTTAGTAAAAGAAAGAATGGTATTTCATAGCCAATATGGGAGTCGAACTCACATTTTGTGCATAGCACAATGCCCTACCATTTGAGCTAACTGGCTTTCAAATAAGTAAAATGTATATATTCGTAATGTTTAAACGGTAATGACTATATCAAAGATATTATAAACGGTAATGTAGCTTCTACACAAAACCATCTGTCGACAAGTACCACATATTAACTTCATCAATCAGAGCTTGTAATTATAGCAACCATTCATTACAGTGGCTGGTACTTAAACTACCGCCACCAAGAGTCCAAGATACACTATAGATCTTGAATAAAAACAAGGTAAAAATTTAGCACCTGGCATAAGGGTTCAATTCCAAAAGTGTGTAAAGAGTTGCACAAGAAAGGTCAAAGCAAAATATATAGCACGATGCAGGAGATGTAACACCCGCGAATTTCCCATTTTAACATTTATAATTTAATTAACCATTCTATTACTTTATTTTATATTTTTAAATTACATAATTTAATTCATTACATTTTAATCCTAATATATATAAGAATTATATTTTTAAAGCTCAAATTATATAAAAATATATATATTTAGTCGGACAGTAATAATAGTTATAATAATAATAATAATAAATTCCGTCTTAAGTTATAGTAGATTTAAGACATATTTCCGTCTAACAAAAGACCGTCACATTTCACTTGTGAACCTAGAGTAATTCGGACCAACTCGATTTCGACAAAACAACACACTCACTTTATACTCTACACGTAAAATAAATCCTTTTATTCTCTCTATCTCTCACACTCATACCGTCCCTACCCCTCCTCCCTTCCCTTTTTATTTTCTTTTCGCAGCAAACAACAACACAGTAACAACAACAACACATAATCACCTTTAGTACTCCGACCTTCAACCGTAGATTGCTCCCTCGTTTCTCAACCATTTCCTTTGATTTCTGCACCAATCTCTTCCTCTTTCCGTCCTTCAACTTTCTAGGTAAGAAAGTTCCATTTTTGTTGAATTTTTCTCTCGACCCGTCTTAAAGGTGTTGCGTTTTTGGTAGCCAATTTCGTGTATTATGGCTGCTAGGTGAAGGATTCGAAGACCCGGAGGAAGACTTGAGCTTTGTGGATCATTTATTTGAAGATTAAAAAGCTTTCGATGTAACGGTGATAGGTTACACGACAAAAATGTCGAAATTCTGGCATACTTATCATTTCATATGCTCTTGTTTGATAAAGTTTGATTCTTTATGTTTTTTCTCATTTGTATGCTAATTTCCGTCTCAAGATGATGTTTGAAATGGGCTATTTTTATGTGCTCTTCATTTAGACTGGTTTGGAACGATTTATGTGGTTTTCGGGACTGTTTTAAGACGAAAATTGGGACGGTTTTTGGGATGGTTTTATGCGACTGTTGTGTGGCTAAATATGTTGGTTATGGGCACAGTTTAGATGGTTTGATTGGGCTGTTTTGAATGGTGACGGTGGCTGGCCAGGGGCTACTTGGGCAGTGGCCCCGATGTGGGTTGCAGGGTTGGTCGCGGCTGAGCGTATTGGGGGTTGTGTGGCCTGGGCTGGGGCCTGGCTGGGCATAGGTTGTGGCCTGGCAGAGTGACCATGGCTGGCTGGTCACGGCCTTGGTCACGGGTGGTTGTTGGGGTCGGGTAAGGGGCTGTCCAAACGGCTCCTGTGATTCGTGGATTGAGTTTGTTTTGGCGCCAATGTGACCCTTTTGAATTATTTAAATTTCGTCTCGTGTTTTATATAACGCAACTCGTTAGATATCGTTCCTTTACATATATTTTTTCTCCTGATTTATATTTGTGGAATTCCGTTATTTAATAATTTTTCCGTCTTAATTTTGGATCCAATATGGGTGCTTGGGATGGGTTTATAAGAACCCAAAATTGGGCTTACACACACACACACACACACACACACATATATGTGTGTGTGTGTGTGTGTGTGTGTGTGTGTGTGTGTGTGTGTGTGTGTGTGTGTGTGTGTGTGTGTGTGTCTTGTGTTGTTGGGCCAATTGTGTTTGCTTATCCATCTTGTTTTCCTTCTTTCTTGTTTGGTTTGGTAATTTTTATGAATCAAATGTTAGGCTCACTATTATTTAGTTATTGGGCTCACTAAATTGCACTTGATGGATTCATTACATCTTATTTGTTGGGCTTGACACATTTTATTTGTTGGACTTGTATGTCTTCTTTTTGTTGGACTTCTATGCCTTTTGGTTGGGCCAACTCATTATCATGACAATGTTTAAAAATGACCCACTTGTGTCGGTTCCATTTTATTCCGTAATTTCACTTACGTAAATTATTCATTACCGCTTGTTATATTTTATTTAACCGGCATGTTTAATTATGAAATGAGATATTTATTAATATAATACAAGTATGAAAGATTTATTATAAATAATTACTTGTGAAGAGTCGTATTCTTCGGATAATGCCTTTATGCTATAGCTTACTGCTTGACTTATAATTACGCCCTACTTGTGCCGATCTGCCAAGAATGGGTTTAGCTCACATCTTCCGCCTCTTTTGGACTGTCCTGCCGATTGTGGGTTCTTGACTTTCGATCTGTCGTTCGAGTCTTGGATGCAGACTCTCCTGCCGCATGTCAAATCGGGAACTGTACTGTCCCGAAAGTCTGGCCAGATTTAGACTAGGACTGAGTCTTTGTGATTATCATTGTCGTCCTACCAGGGGAATTATATTTAATGAGTAGTAAAGGTCTTGCTTGGTTACAGATATTGTCATTGTTTGGATGTGCGAGTCTTTGTAACACCCCCATTTATTTAGGAGCCTTTAGCTAGACATTCCCAAATAAATAGGACTGTTACCATCTCGGTTTCCCGAGCTAGTGAATAACAAAGTCCAACTCACCAAAGTACTTTAAATTAAACTTTAATGAAGACATGTTTATTACAACTTAACCAACTAAAACATAATACAAAATAATTACAACTCGCAGCGTAAATAAATAAAGTGATCTCATAATCTATGTGGTCTAGACTTCTAGGTAGATTGGCCAGTCCTCACGCATCCCATAGCTCCCAAGTCAGCTAATCTTTAACACCTGCAAAACCTGCTCCCCATTATGGTTCACCGCAGGTGTTCACGAATACACAGTCAACCGCGAGGTTGAGTAGGAATAAACTAAACAACAATAATAATCCAACCAAATAGACATCCTTCGTATTTTCATCACTTCATCCGTACAACTCACTTACATTATTGGCAGTAGCACAACTCCCTTAACACCGTGCTATGCTCAACTGGCAGTAGTACTTGCGTACCATGCTCACCTGGCAGTAGTAATTACTTACTATGCACAACTATCTCTGGCAGTAGTAATTACTTACTATGCTCATCTGGCAGTAACGATTGCTCACTATGCACAACTGGCAGTAACACCCTTCGTGTTATGCTCAACTGAATAATCAACTCTCCAACAATCAAATACTCAATGACAACCCCGTCTTACTGCACAACCAACATCTTAGCATACACAATTACTCTATTTCCATTAATAAATTACAATATTAACCTTAACCTCATAAATCGTCACAATTAAACATTCATTCACTGAACAATAAAACCCGAGTTGAGTAGGAAATTCCTACGTGGCAAGCAATTCTGAATAATGCAATCTACCAAAAATATTCATCAACAAACCCGTTCCCCAAGTCCCTCACCTATAGATAAATAATATATTTATAAATTAATTATTAATTATCCAATACATTATCATAATTTAATTGATTATAATTTATTTACGTTATATTATTTTCTCGTGTAAAATATTACATAAACAACCCGACTTTATAAATAAACAATTTAAAACTATTGTAGACCTACTAACAAACCACGTCACCCACGCAACACCCCAAACACACAACCCCATATACGGTTTTATCCCGTGTACCTCACCCCTTACACTCACCATACACGACACCACCGACCACCTAGCACCACCACCTAGCCTGCCACCTCCTAGCCCACACCACGACGTATCCCGACAACCACCAACCACCAGCCTTGCCATTCCCTACAACCCACAAACTCCCACCCTAGCAACACAACCACAAACACTACCAAGTACCGAAAACCCGACATCAATCAACACCGCATACTAAACTCCTCGCCAACACTACCACGGCCACCACTACCAACTCTGGCCACCACCGTTGATACCTCTGTCCAACGGTGACTCCAGTGGTGGTCCCTAACCTCTAGTATAGCCACAAACTCAACCGTGATTCCCGTCCTAACCCAGCCGCGATAATTCCCATGCTCTCCCCTGTTTTCGCGGAATTCCGGCCACCACCAGCACTAACCACCCTCTGCCACCACCACAACACCTCCCTCCTGGTCGACTCGGCCACCCCAACACATCCCCACCAATCCCAAGTTACGGCGTGCCCAATTAGTGGGTCAATTACCGACCTAAACCCCACGATCACAAACCCACAATCCCCCCTGACCAGCCACTTTCAGCTGCCTCAAAACCACCCAAACCCTAGTCAACGACGGTCAGGTTCTAATCACGGCAGTCCAGGCTAACTATGGTCCAAATCTCGAGTCACATGGTGGTCTATACGATGCTATATGGTTGTCACAAAAGTCACGGTCATAAGCTTTATAAAAATTAAATTGAGTTTAAGACGGTTTTACCTTTTAATCGAGTAATTGCTCTTCCGTCTCCAAAGCTCCTTCTTTCAATTTGTGATTAATTTCTCAGATTTAATAGGGTATTTATAGTGTAGGATTATAGTGAATACGAGGTCAATTAGTATAGGAATTACCATTATTATAATTACCATTATATTATTATTATTATTATTATTATTACATATGTTAATCTTACCATAAATAGGATTTCCTCATACTATCTTTACTAATTTATTATTGCCATAACTTATTATTATTGATATAATTATTATTACTTTTATATATTATTATTATTATTATTATTATTATTATTATTATTATTATTATTATTATTATTAATTCCTGATATAAATCCCGATTACACTCATACCAATTTAATAAATTTCGGCCCAATTAATCAATGGCACACGGCCTAACACTCGATTATTAGCTAAGCCCAATTCACGACTTGGATTATTAATTTATTAATTAATTATCGTCTTACTTGTAATTATTATTAGAAATGCCTTTAACTAATTATTAAATTACATAAATTATTCTTATAAATTATTAGAGAAAATTGTTGATTACAGTATTTTATAAACCACTTTTTGAAAATTACAGCCTAATATAATTTTTTTGAAAATTACATCCAAAATTTTACTTTTCTTCCAAAATTGCACCACGATGCAATTTCCGGTAAATTTTTTTAAAAAGTGACCGAACTACCCCTTCTTCACAAACACTTCTTCTTCCCCAAAATTGCCCTCTTTTCAATAAATTTTTCCCAGATTCTTCCTTAACAATAATCCCCAAATTATTCATCTAACCTAAACCCTCTCATTTAAACCCTCTCATCTTCCTCAACAATAATCCCCAAATTATTCATCTAACCTAAACCCTCTCATTTTGTAAAAAAAGATATTACTTGCTTCAAGATACTTATGAAATTGTGAGCATTTTGCCATCTTGGCAGCAACAATGATCTCAGCCTCTGTGACATTTGTTCCCTTTCCGAAGGCAATATTAGCACCAATTGTATCATTAAATAGAATGGGTTCTTGGCTTACAAGCCCCATCTCTCGCCTTAACCATTTCAGCTGGAAATTTCGGATGTCAATACCATCTAGGGTAATACAACCCGATTCCGGATCATAAAATCTTTGCAGCAAGGATATGGTCAATAATAACGAAAATTGAAGACATATTACGAAAATTGAAGAACCCTAATTGATTTCAATTTGGGGAAATGATTAGGTAGAATAAAAGAGAGCAACTTGAAATAGGGTAGAATTAAATTGAAATGACTAGGTAATATTGTTGAAGAAATTTCAAATGAAGAATTAGAGAGATGAAGAAGTTGTGAAAAAATGGAGTGAAAACTGAAGAAGGGTAAGGGTATTTTCGTCATAAATAATGAAATTAATGACAAAAATTCAAATTGGAGTCAATTGTCAATCAGAGTTAAGGTTTTGGCTGTAATTTATGATCAGAACTAAAATTTTGGATGTAATTTTCAAAAAAAATTATATAAGGCTGTAATTTTCAAAAAGTGGTTTATAAAAGGCTGTAATCAACGATTTTCTCAAATTATTATTAAAATATGGGGTATTATAGTCTTCCCCCCTTAAAATGAATTTCGTCCGGAAGTTCGCCCACAACTTCTACCACAACACTTATAACTATGCACCATCCAACACAATCACCCATTTACGATTATCAACCACACCAATCTTATCAACAATAACTCGAAACATTCGTAGTATTACAGTCTTGGTCCTATCGGATACTAGAGGTGAGATGCAGGCCTTCTAGTTGCGATATGATCGGCGGGATTGATGCAAGCCATAAGTATAAATTTGAGATTAGTAGCCACGTCCCGTGCACTGTCTGTTAAGAGATTTTCAAAATAATGGCTATGGTTTCCATTCACGTATTTTGTATTAATTGATCCCTTATTTACCTATTTCATATGATTCGAATCCTAATCCCATATCTATGTTATGTCCCCTTGAAATCCGTGCTTTTGTATAAATGACCGTATTCTTGTCTTTCATATTATTTAATTATCTCACATGAAAAGTGGAGTCTTGATTATGCTAATATTGGTCTATCTTATTCCATATCATTTAATTGTCGTGTTTAAATATAAATCTTGATGTTCATGTCATTTGTAAGTATCTTACATGATTTACTTAGTTGAGTTCTTTGTTATGTTCATTTTGACAACTTGTGGCTGGGAGAACCTTGAGTTACTCCCCACTGACCGTGGCTTTCATGTTTACATGATTGACAGGTTTATGAAGATGCATTTGTGGGGTTAGACGTGTGAGCTAGCAAGCACCTTGGACTAGTTGTCGGTTTATTAGGATTGCTTAGACTCACCTTTTATCGTATTGTCCTTCGAGGGATATATTTTCCCTCATCTTTGACTATCACGTTTGTATAAACTTAATTTTAATTCCACATTCTTTATCTATGTTTTAGGTTTTAATGAACCCGTGCTTTAAACTTTAAAAAGTTTCAAAAATTTCCTAAAATTCCGCATTTTCTTATTGTATTTTCTTAACTTTATTGCAGGGGTTCACAGTTGGTATCAGAGCCTTTTTTGCTCCCGACGCACACACGTGGACTACAAATTTAAATTTGAATTTGACCTTAAATAATAAATTAGAGATGGCTAGGACTAAGGACCTAAGTTGGTAGTCTCTTTGTGTATGCTTCATGGTAGGTTCTTGTTGGAGCTTGTGTCCTCCAGTTAGTGCGGATAACGTCATTGCACATACACTTGTACGGACAAGTGGGAGCTTGTTGGGGTTGGTGTCCTTAACAGTTAGTGCAAGGACTTATAAACCTCTAAAAGGATCAAAGGGCATACTTTGGTATTATTATCAGTTGATCCACGTTTATCAATAACGGTTGGCTTGCTAGATAAGTTTGACGTTATTGTCATACAGATGGCGGTGATCAACTGGTCCCTAAAAGTCACACCTATAGGATACGTTCGAGAGATGTGACGGTATGAAAATACTGTCATGTAGATGCCAAGATTGACTAACCAGTTAGTCCGAGTTATTTGACTAGTAATTAGTCAAATATGTGATGTTGAGATATTATATTTAATACGGATTAAATATCATGGGCTAAGGCGAATTAACCAGTTAATTCGTAAAATTAAATATAAAACGATTTATATTTAATTAAATGTATATTGAATATAATTATACAATACTGTTTTTGTCGGACACGAATTAATAATTCAACTAACCCGTATTATTAGTCGATGCCTTAATTTCCGATAACCGATAATGATTTATAATCAAACCGCGTCATATACATTTGGAATTTAATGAACCGGACCACGAGTTAAAACCAAGAGGAAGTGGAAGCCCACTTCCCTTGTGTGGGTCTCGGTTTTGCCGAGTGAGAGGGATCAAAAGGGAGAGCTTCTCCTCCCTTCTGACCTAATCTTCATTTGAAACAAAAATTAGGGTTTTGAAGAGTATTCTCCTCTGAAAAACCTGAGATCTCTCATCTCGAAAAAACACACATCAGTTCTCCCAATATTGCAAAGCAATCGGAGAACACCATCTAGCACAAGGGCATATCTCGGACAAGGTCTTGGGTGCAACAATTAGGAGGGAATCTGGTTTGATTTCTGTTCTTTACGCCGTGCATCAAAGGACCCGAGGTTGATTTCTATACATTAATCATTTCATTATGTTTTTCGTTTTATGACTATAAATTGCATGTTTAAATTTACGTTATAGTCCTAAATTTAGAGGGTCTTATACGGATATTACCCCACAAGTGGTATCAGAGCGAGGCCACGTAAATTTTTCCATGTGTTTTTCATAAAACCAATTTTGAAACGATTGTTTTGTCTCGAATTCCGTGCCATGTATACACGGCTGATTCGGTTTTATTCTTGTTGAAACCGTGACATGTTTTACACGGTTTTATCTTCTTGTTTTCGATTTGTTTTTATGCATATTGTTGTTTTATACAGAGATTGTAACAATATGTCATGTTTTGTCAATTGTCAAATTTGTTTTGATGCGTTTTTGATCGAAATTGCAATTGATTTTGTCTCGACAAAATGTTTCACGAGGGTTTTAAGTTTTCCAGAAACTTTTGTTCTCGATCGAACAAGTTTTTCAATCGATCGAGTGTTTTTATGTCATGTTTTGACTCGATCGAGTCCTTGCTGTACTCGATCGACCTGCTTTTAAAACCCCACGCTCGATCGAGAAGTCCTCGTACTCGATCGAGCAAGATACGATATAAGTCCTCGATCGACTACCAGTTTAGTCGATCGAGTACTTCCTGATTAGCACACCTCTCGATCGACTTGCAGTTCAGTCGATCGAGCCCTTTCATTCCTCGATCGAGCACCTGTGTCCCTGGATCGAGGGATTTCTGTTTTGACAGCTTTGAAAATTTATTCTTTTTGTTTTAAATTTTCTTATTGGCCATAATATGTACTTTATACTGATATTGTACGCTCGCTATGATTGTGAAACGGTTCACACGCGTACCATTAAGTTATTTTAAAGCGTATTTAAAGTAACGGACTGTATTAGATTAAAATTAAATGATAGAAGCGGTTTTATCACATGAATTTTAATCATTAAAAGGTGGTTTGGATAAATTTAACATAATTACGGAATTATGTCACGAATGAATTTGTTTTTAGTTGATGCATTTATTTATCGTTTTGTTGAATGCCTTGAATGCCTTTTATTACGTATTTATTTATTTTGCAAACGGTTGTAACTTAGTGTGGCCTTAGTAGAACGTGTTACCGTAATGATGGAACACGGTCTTGGTTGTATTTTGAGATCTCGTATCTCCGTTTTGGATTTTTCACTTGTAATTACAGTTTTTAATTAGAATGTAATTAGGTTTATATTTTGTAATTTTAATTGTAATTTTTGAGAAGACCAAAGACGGAGACCAGATGCTCACTCCCGCTAACTGGATCAAGATGGAACAACAAGACAAGCTTCTTGGGTCCAACGGTGGATTCCAAAGTTGTATTTTGTTCTTTTTATTAGGATAGGCCACACTAGGAAATTTTATTTACGTATTGCATTCAATTATTTATTTTATCGTAACGATAGTATGCATCATATTCCGCCTAAAAACCAAACCACCTAATAAATGCATGAAAACTGACACATTTAGAGGTCACGAGTTAGTTTTCTTTGACATTCGTATGTCACACGTTTTTTTATAAGCCATCACCCAAATTAATTCATTCACGCAGACGCTAGTTATTCGTTCACTTAATATGAATTATAATTTAGTTGATGGGATCTTCCTCGTATAAACAAAAATTGAGAACGGTCTTTATAGGTCAAACTCCAATGAGTCCCTTCTTCGTCGGTAGGCATAATATGACCCCTTCTACGTCGGGTAAGTTGGAACCGATTGACCTATTTTATCTCAACACTATGGTCACTCGTACGATCCTGTGACTGTGGTGGACTATAGATAGGATTTACGGAAATCTATCGACCAAGAGTTCTTCCGGAAGAATTAGCTAAACAGTTGGCTTATCAATTTACAGAAATTGAGTCTTGGGATCACTTGTATCATTCTTGAGGGAGATCAATTATGCAAGTGCGAGAGTCTACATGTTTAAAATGAATTTTAAATAGACTTAAATCACCTCGATGAGTTGCTTATTTCGTTTTGTTTTTCTTTCTTTTTCAGTGTAGATCACGAAATTTTAAACTGCTAAACAACAAATGGCTGGTTCTACTGAAAACCCAATGCCAAGTGCCACATTGGACCGTGAGTCCTGGCTTCGGATCTTCATGAATCAGATGAATCAGTCTACTCGACTGAAGAATGATGGATCCAACTTCGCGGACTGGGAGGCGGCATTACGGAATGCTGCTGCTGCTGACGGGAAGCTCAAATATCTATTAGAGCCCATCCCGGCAAACCCAGGTCCCACGGCTAGAGCTGCTGAAATCACCAAGTTTAATGATTTCTGTATGGAAGCGGGTGCGATTAAAAACGTACTCATTTTTGCAATGGAACCCAATTTGCAGAAACGCTTCATAGCCCATGGTGCAAACAAGATTTTCACCACGCTCACTAAGGAATTCTCGAAAGCACCGAGAATCGTGACCTATGAGCATACCACTCGCTTCTTTGATGCGAGACTCCGGAAGGGCCAACCGGTTAGCCCACACATTCTCAAAGATGATTGAGAATGTCGAGAAACTTGAGACCTTTAACTGTAACATCAGCGAGAATATTGTTATCGACCGTATTCTTCATTCACTCCACGATGGTTATTCGCAATTTAGAGCGAATTACTATATGAATGATTTGAAGAAAACTCCGCATGAACTCGCACTCCTCCTCGTACGCACCGAGAAGGACATGAAGTTCAGTGGGAGCATGAAACAAGATGTTCTCGTTGTGTCGAATAAAGGGAAAGGTAAGGGCAAAGCTCGTGCAAACCTAGCGAGAGAGGTAAGGCGAAGTTCAAGAAGTCGGGTTCAGGTAAGAGTGGGCCTGGTGAGTCGAGCACCTCATCAGGCGTGACAAAGAGCAAGAATGATAACATGGAATGCCATCATTGCCACAAGACTGGGCATTGGAGACGCACATGTCCTGTTTATCATGAGGACTTAAAGGCAGGTCGTGTTAAACCTGTTGGTATGTCTTCCTCTTCTTCTACTTTTATTCATATGATCGAGATTAACCACGCAAGTTACGGAACTTGGGTACTTGATACTGGTTGTGGTTCTCATCTGTGAAATCATGTGCAGGGGCTCCGAAACATCGAACCCCTCGTAAAGGGTGAGGTGGACCTGCGTGTTGGGAATGGAGCAAGAGTAGCTGCCATCTCCAAGGGGACATATGTGATCCAGCTTCCTAGCGGATTTGAGTTGTCATTATATGACTGTTATTATGTTTCTAGTCTTTCGAAAAACATTATTTCAGTTTCTGCACTTGATAAACTTGGTTTTTCATTTGTAATAGAAAATAATTCTTGCATTTTCTCATTACACGATATGATTTACTGACAAGGCGGTCTCCATGAACGGAATTTATGTTTTAGATCAGACCACGGAAATATTACACGTAATGAATAAAAAGTTAAAGGTTGGTGACAAAGATCAAACATATCTATGGCAATCGCTGTATGGGACACATTAATGAGAAACGCGTAAAACAGCTCATCAAAAATGGAGCTATCTCGGCCTTTGATTTTCAATCATTTGGCACGTGTGAATCATGTCTCATCGGTAAGATGACTCGGATTTCCTTCAAAGGTGTTGGAATGCGCGCTGCTGACCTATTAGGACTCATACACACGGATGTATGTGGACCTATGTCAATCACCGCACGAGAAGGCTATAGGTATTTCATCACTTTCACGGACGATTTAAGTAGATATGGCTATGTCTACTTAATGAAGCACAAAAGTGAATCCTTTGAGAAATTCAAGGAATACCAGAATAGGGTACAGAACCTATTAGGTAGGAAGATTAAAACACTGCGTTCGGGTCGTGGTGGCGAGTATCTTTCTCACGAGTTTGATCAGCACCTAAAAGACTGTGGGATTGCCCTACAGTTAACTCCACCTGGAACACCTCAGTTGAATGGTGTGTCCGAACGGAGAAATCGAACACTACTTGATATGGTTCGATCCATGATGAGTCACACCGTGTTGCCTGACTCGTTATGGGGTTATGCTCTTATGTCAGCCGCTCTAATACTTAACCGAAGTCCGTCTAAAGCTGTTGACAAGACTCCATATGAACTATGGAAGGGAACGGTCCCTAACTTGTCCTTTATACGGGTTTGGGGCTGCGAGGCTTATGTCAAGTGGAGACACGAGGATAAGCTCGGCCCGCGATCGGTCAAGACATACTTTATAGGTTATCCTAAAGGAACACTTGGTCATTACTTCTATTCGCCAACCGAACAACGTGTTTTTGTTGCGGCTAGTGCGACATTCTTAGAGAAGGAATTTCTCGAGAATGCAAGAGTGATAGAACCTTCGACTGTCGGAGATTCCAAACCAAACACCGAGCAACCATTGGAGGAACTGTTCCTTCAATCCCGGCTGCGTGAATATTCTGAGGAACCTAGGAGGTCGGGAAGAGTCTCTATTCCTCCGCATGGATACATTGGTATGGTCGAGGAACATGACATAGATGACGTTCTACTCTTAACGAGTAGTGAACCCGCAACCTATAAAGGTGCCATGACTAGTTCTGACTCAAAGCTATGGCTTGAGGCCATGCAATCCGAGATGGACTCCATGTATGAGAACAACGTGTGGGATCTTGTTGACTTACCTGCTAAGGTTCGTCCCCTTCAATGCAAATGGCTTTACAAGATAAAGCATTCTATGGAAGGTCAACAAGATATCTATAAAGCACGACTAGTTGCTAAAGGTTTCACCCAAGTGCCAGGTTTGCACTACGATGAAATTTTCGCACCCGTAGTCATGTTGCGTTCCATTCGGATTATCTTAGCGATCGCCGCTTTTCATGACTATGAAATTTGGCAAATGGACGTGAAAACCGCCTTCTTAAACGGCTTTTTGGAGGAAGAGTTGTACATGGTGCAACCCGAAGGTTTCATCGATCCACAACATCCTAAGAAAGTATGCAAACTTAAGCGTTCCATTTATGGACTTAAGCAAGCATCTCGGAGTTGGAATCATCGCTTCGACCAAGTGATTAAAGAAAATGGATTTACTCGATCGGTCGAGGAACCATGTTTATATATCAAGTCGAGTGGGAGCAAGATTGTCTTCCTAATATTGTATGTTGACGACATACTCCTGATTGGGAATGACATACCTCTCTTAACTTCGGTGAAAGTATGGTTGAAAAACCATTTCCAGATGAAAGATCTGGGAGAGGCACAAAGAATTCTAGGCATTCGTATCTGTCGAGATAGATCACGACGGATGCTATCTCTCAGTCAGGAGTCTTACATAGACAAAGTCCTGGAGAGATTCAGCATGACTAACTCCAAGAGAGGGTTTATTCCTATGGCTCCAGGGGTGCATTTGAGCAAGTCTCAGTCACCAGAGACACCGGAAGAGAAAGAGCGCATGACACGGATTCCTTATGCTTCGGCTATAGGATCAATCATGTATGCCATGATATGCACACGTCCGGACGTGGCATATGCATTGAGTATGACAAGTCGATTCCAACAAAGATCCGGGTGAATCACACTGGTTAGCTGTCAAGAACATTCTTAAGTACCTACGGAGGACTAAAGATTGGGCATTGACTTATGGAGGCGATCAAAAGTTATGCGCAACCGGTTACGGAGATGCTAGCTTCCAAACGGATCGAGATGACTCGAAATCTCAGTCTGGATTCGTTTTTACTCTTAATGGCGCTGCATCACTGGAAGAGTTCGAAACAAATCTGTTACAAAGAGATTCTACGACGAGTCCGAGTACTATGCCGCGTCTGAAGCTACAAAGGAAGCGATATGGATGCGTCAATTCTTACATGGGCTATCGTAGTGCCTAGTTCGAATGACCCGATCACCATCTATTGCGACAATAGTGGTGCCATCTTCCAAGCTAAGGAGCCAAAGTCTAGCAACAAGTCTAGACATGTACAACGGAAAGCTCATCTAATCCGGGATTACGTGGAGCAAAAGGAAGTAGTGATAGAAAAGATTGCTACTGATGATAACATAGCAGATCCTCTCACTAAAGCATTACGACAAGATAAGCATGAAGGGCACGTAAATTCCATGGGAATCAAACGTGTTCCTGAGTTGTAGTACTCTTTTATGGATTAGATTCATTCTCCTTTGTACTCTATACGACATCATCGTTTTGACATTTTATATATATATTTTGTTTTTCATGTGGAATTGTACGACAATTTTGAACACCACAAAGTGAACTGAACAAACATCATATCTTGTTAGTCCTTAATTGCCCACATGAGCTGATAACTCTGGCAATTATTTTGTGACGTTGGTTGATGGTGGGTTCAACGAGCCATAAGTCAACCGGTTGACTGACCAATCACAGAGGCGATTTATACGGATATTTTGTAGGACACTATTGTGACATCGACGTGGAGTCCTAAATGTTTTATAACATTCGATGCCCGGTCGTGGATAGGACCTCCATGGTGATCCTAAGAGTCGATTCTTTTGACTATCGACTGTCTCTTGAGACTACGACAGATTTTGGGTGACTTTGGTTTCTTTCTCACGGTCATCCGTAACAGGGGGCCAAGTAGATTTTTTCTGGGTCATTTCATGCTGTGCTTAGATCGGAAGGAGTCGAGTTGAAGGAAATATTCAGCCTTTATCGGTACTCGATATTTCTCGGGGCCACTCGAGGAGTCAGAATCGAAATGCATGGCCATGCTCGGATACGGATTCGTTTTATCAGTTAAGTTACTCTCTAGTCGGGGAAACCACTCTTGATACAGATCGATTGTAAAATACGACCTTTGTGGATCCGGATCTGCAAATTGTTTTACATTGAGTGGGAGAAATTTTAAATGAATATGAGGATCGGTTATCGCACATACACTTGTACGGACAAGTGGGAGTTTGTTGGAGCTTGTGTCCTCCAGTTAGTGCGGATAACGTCATTGCACATACACTTGTACGGACAAGTGGGAGCTTGTTGGGGTTGGTGTCCTTAACAGTTAGTGCAAGGACTTATAAACCTCTAAAAGGATCAAAGGGCATACTTTGGTATTATTATCAGTTGATCCACGTTTATCAATAACGGTTGGCTTGCTAGATAAGTTTGACGTTATTGTCATACGGATGGCGGTGATCAACTGGTCCCTAAAAGTCACACCTATAGGATACGTTCGAGAGATGTGACGGTATGAAAATACTTGTCATGTAGATGCCAAGATTGACTAACCAAGAGTCCGAGTTATTTGACTAGTAATTAGTCAAATATGTGATGTTGAGATATTATATTTAATACGGATTAAATATCATGGGCTAAGGCGAATTAACTATTAATTCGTAAATTAAATATAAAACGATTTATATTTAATTAAATGTATATTGAATATAATTATACAATACTGTTTTTGTCGGACACGAATTAATAATTCAACTAACCCGTATTATTAGCGATGCCTTAATTTCCGATAACCGATAACGCTTTTATAATCAAACCGCGTCATATACATTTGGAATTTAATGAACCGGACCACGAGTTAAAACCAAGAGGAAGTGGAAGCCCACTTCCCTTGTGTGGGTCTCGGTTTTGCCGAGTGAGAGGGATCAAAAGGGAGAGCTTCTCCTCCCTTCTGACCTAATCATCATTTGAAACAAAAATTAGGGTTTTGAAGAGTATTCTCCTCTAAAAACCCGAGATCTCTCATCTCGAAAAACACACATCGCTTCTCCCAATATTGCAAAGCAATCGGAGAACACCATCTAGCACAAGGGCATATCTCGGACAAGGTCTTGGGTGCAACAATTAGGAGGGAATCTGGTTTGATTTCTGTTCTTTACGCCGTGCATCAAAGGACCCGAGGTTGATTTCTATACATTAATCATTTCATTATGTTTTTCGTTTTATGACTATAAATTGCATGTTTAAATTTACGTTATAGTCCTAAATTTAGAGGGTCTTATACGGATATTACCCCACAGTTCTAACATGTTTGTTGATTTTTATACCCTTGGATCAATAAGTGCGAGCTTGCCCTTGTTGCGATCAAGACTTGGTGCCTTTTGTCGGAAATTTAAGAGTTATTCAACCTTTTGAAGAATGCTTCTACTTCCTCAAAGATATTCTTCGTTGTTATGTACCTTGCCTTGTTCTTTTACTTCTTGATGCTATTCCTCTTCTAAACCCTCTTTTGTTTTACCTTTGAAACTAGTTTGGTACCCGCCTGACCTATCCTTCGTTTCTTGTTT
Source organism: Silene latifolia (assembly GCF_048544455.1). Lineage (NCBI taxonomy): Eukaryota > Viridiplantae > Streptophyta > Magnoliopsida > Caryophyllales > Caryophyllaceae > Silene > Silene latifolia. The sequence goes on along the minus strand of NC_133538.1, from coordinate 250,336,012 downwards.
CTCCTTCTATAACACCTTGTATACGAATCTCTTTCTCTTGAAGAATGTTTCTTCCTTTCCGAAGATTCCTCCTCTCTTAGAGTACCTTATCTTGTCCTTTCATCCTTGTGCTCCTTTACCTTCCGCAGCTCTTCTATCATATCTTGGAAGTTGCCTTTGTACCTTTTATTCTTATAAGACCCCCCATAGACACCTCCATCCTTGTCTTATGGAATGTTAACCTTGGTTGAAAAATTTGTCTTTGTGGAGTTTGTTTGTGGTTGACCCATAACCCTGGTTTTAAGAGGTTGTACTGTTAGAAAGGCTGAGGTAGTGTGGTGAGACATACCTTGGTAATTCTTATACCTAGTTTCTTGATAAAGTGAGTATAATTGATTGGTGGGATTCTGTGTGTTAAGTGTGAGTTGCCTATGTTACTAAGATTATGGAACTTGACTTTACTAATCTTATTTGGGATTTAAAAGCTTAGTAGGTTGAGCGTTGTTACTTTAGGAGTAAACATGTGGTGAAGTTTATGATGTGAGTTTAGAAGGAGATACCTTTAGGATGTTGATAACCATACATAGTTTGGTGTTATCTTTTGACGTGGTTGGATATGAGTATAACTTTGTTAGTAGTCTTGATCTTGTTTTGTGGAGGTCGTTGTGGATGTTTAATGATTGGGAATTTTTGAATCACAAGTGTGGTGAAATACTTTGTTTCATGGAGTAGCTTAGATGTAAAGTGACGTAAGTTATTTTGAGGAAATCATTGGAGGTAATGTGGTTGTGAGATTTATTTTATTAGGAAGTTTTCAGAACCGTTTAAGACGATGTTGTGTTTGAGATTTGATTACCTGGCATTTCCTTGTTATCTAAATTCCCCTCTTCCTTGACCATAAGCTTTATCGTTCATGCATCTCCTACTCTTTTGTTGTGCCTCCCCTTTGGATTCTAGTCTAGAGGCTTATAAAAACTCTATCTTTGACATCCTTCTTGACCTTACTTCGACTCTTACTCCTAGTAAGTTCATCATAGCTCTTTTGTTGGTTAAGTTTGGATCCTCTTAGCGTACTTTTTATTTATGATGTCTAAGTTGCTTTTCGGTTCGTACAATTTTCAAACATTTCAAGCTACCATTTTTGGTTCGTTGTTAAAAATTTATGTTACTTTTATTTTAAATGTTTGAAAATGAAAATTCGATTGAGTTCCCCTATTTGTTCTTTGAGTATAGACTTTTTTAACATGATCTTTGATTGCTAAACCCGAGATTTCTTTTAATTTTGCTCAAGTTCTAGCTAACCTTGATCTATTTATGTTTTCCTTGTCAAAATTTAATGTTATATTTTCGAGAACTTGACTCCTTTTAGAGTTTATAAATGAATCTTTTAATCTTCATTTGGCTTTTGCAAAAGAAAATTTGAGTGGATTATCATTTTTATTTGGTTTTAACGTTGATGGGACGTGAGGACTCGTTATTCAAGGTGTCTAATAACTTGTTCTACCTTATCGGCGAATGATTTTGTTTTGAAATTGTCTTTGACTTGGAAAGTTAGCGCTCTTGTGTGCACGACAAGAGCAATTTCATTCCATGAAGGAGACTTATACTTTTGAAATATCTCCATAAATGTTTTTGAAAGTATTTTGATTGTGGTTTTCTACAAATGATTTTGTATTTGACCTTGTCTTTGATCTGGAATGTGATGTTGTTGAATGCACAACGAGAACACTTCCGTTCCTTTGACGAGAATCTGGTACTGTTGGAAAATTCTACCTGAAAATTTTAAAGAAATTTTTATTCTTACAATAAGTAACCTTTTAACGTTTTGGTTACCGATTGCAAAAAATCCGGCTTTATCTTTATAACCTTTCATTTTCTACTTTCAAGTTTCGAGGACGACACTTTTGAAAAGGTGGGATGATTGTAACACCCGCGAATTTCCCACTTTAGCATTTATAATTTAATTAACCATTCTATTACTTTATTTTATATTTTTAAATTACTTAATTTAATTAATTACATTTTAAGCCTAATATTTATAAGAATTATATTTTTAAAGCTCAAATTATATAAAAATATATATATTTAGTCGGATAGTAATAATAGTGATAATAATAATAATAAATTCCATCTTAAGTTATAGTAGATTTAAGACGTATTTCCGTCTAGCAAAAGACCGTCACATTTCACTTGTGAACCTAGATTAATTCGGACCGACCCGATTTCGACAACACAACACATCACTTTATACTCTACACTTAAAATAAATCCTTTTATTCTCTCCATCTCTCACACTCATACCGTCCATACCCCTGCTCCCTTCCCTTTTTATTTTCTTTTCGCAGCAAACAACAACACAGCAACAACAACAACAACAACACATAATCACCATTAGTACTCCTACCTTCAACCGTAGATTGCTCCCTAGTTTCTCAACCGTTTCCTTTGATTTTTGCACCAATCTCTTCCTCTTTCCGTCCTTCAACTTTCTAGGTAAGAAAGTTCCATTTTTGTTGAGTTTTTGCCTCGACCCGTCTTAAAAGTGTTGCATGTTTGGTAGCCAATTTCGGGTATTATGGTTGCTAGGTGAAGGATTCGAAGACACGGAGGAAGACTCGAGCTTTGTGGACCGTTTATTTGAAGATTAAAGAGCTTTCGAGTTAATGGTGATAGGTTACTCGACAAAAATGTCGAAATTCCATCTTACTTGTCGTTTTATATGCTCTTGTTTGATAAAGTTTGATTCTTTATGCTTTTTCTCATTTGTATGCTAAATTCCATCTCAAGATGATGTTTGAAATGGGCTGTTTTTATGCGCTCTTCATTTAGACTGGTTTGTAACGATGTGTGTGGATTTCGGGACTGTTTTAATACGGAAATTGGGACGGTTTTTGGGACGATTTTATGCGACTGTTGTGTGGCTAAATATGTTGGTTATGGGAACGGTTTAGATGGTTTGATTGGGCTGTTTTGAATGGTTACGGTGGCTGGACTGAAGGGTGATATCCGTATAAAACCCCTTAAAATTAAGGACTATAACGTAATTTACCATGTGATTAATTGTCATAAACGAAAAAAAACAAGAGAAACGATAAAAGAATAAGAATCAACCTCGGGTCCTATGCAAATCGGCCTAAGAACAGAAATCAACGTAGATTTCCTCCTAATTGTTGCACCCAAGATCATCTGAGACTATGCCCCTTGTGCTAGAAATTGCTCTCTGATTGCCTTGCAATATTGAGAGAGCTTTTGTGAGGTTTTTGATGTGAGATCTAGAATTTCAGAGAAAAATACTCCAAAACCCTAATTTTTCTTCAAATGAAAAATGATTAGGTCAAAAGGAGAGAAGGACTCTCCTTTTGTTCTTCTCGGCCAACCGTGAGCTCAAGGGGGGAGTGGGCTTTCCACTTTCTCCTTATTTAACTCGTGGCCCGACTCGTTTTGCTAAAATGTATATGACGGGTTTTAATTATAAATCGTCATCCTATATCGGATATTAAAATATCGACTAGTAACATGAATCAGTCGACATATTATTATTTGTCCGACAATGACAATATTGTATAATTAATCAATTCAATATACATTAATTAAATATAACCGTTTATATTCAATTTACGAATTAACCGCTTAATTCACCTTAGCCAGTATTATTTAATCCGTATTAAATAAATATCTCAACATCGTGTTTGACTAATTATTAGTCTATAACTCTGACTAACCGCTTAGTCATATTAGGCATCAACATGACTGTATTTTCATACCGTCACATCTCTCAAACGTATCCTATAGGTGTGACTTTTAGGGACCAGTTGATCACCGCCATCTGTATGACAATAACGTCAAACTTATCTAGCAAGCCAACCGTTATTGATAAACGTGGACCAACTGATAATAATACAAAAGTATACCCTTTGATCCTTTTAGAGATTTATATGTCATTGCACTAACTGTGGAGGACACCAGCCCCAACAAGCTCCCACTTGTCCGTACAAGTGTACGTGCAATAACGTTATCCGTACTAACTGGAGGACACCGGCTCCAACAAACTCCCACTTGTCCGTACAAGTGTATGTGCGATAACCGATTCTCATATCCATTTAAAATTCTCCCACTCAATGTAAAACAATTTGCAGATCCGTATCCGCAAAGGTCGTATTTTACAATCGATCTGTATCAAGAGTGGTTTCCCCGACTAGAGAGTAACTTAACTGATAAAACGAATCCGTATTCGAGCATGGCCATGCATTTCGATTCTGACTCCTCGAGTAGCCCCGAGAAATATCGAGTACCTGATAAAGGCTGAATATTTCCTTCAACTCGACTCCTGCCGATTTAAGCACAGTATGAAATGACCCAGAAAAAATCTACTTGGCCCCCTGTTACGGAAGACCGTGAGAAAGAAACCAAAGTCACCCAAAATCTGCCTTAGTCTCAAGAGACAGTCGATAGTCAAAAGAATCGACTCTTAGGATCACCATGGAGGTCCTATCCACGACCTGGCACCGAATGTTATAAAACATTTAGGACTCCACGTCGTTGTCACAATTGTGTCCTACGAGATATCCGTATAACTCGCCTCTGTGATTGGTCAGTCAACCGTTTAACTTATGGCTCGTTGAACCCACCATCAACCAGCGTCACAAAATAATTGCCAGATTTATCAGCTCACTTGGGCAATTAAGGACCAAAAATATAATGTTTGTTCAGTTCACTTTGTGGTGTTCAAGATAGTCGTACAACTCCACATGAAAAACAAAATATATAAATATCAAAACGATGATGTCGTATAGAGTACACGAGAAAAAGAATCTAATCCATAAAAGAGTACGACAACTCAGGAACACGTTTAATTCCCATGGAAATAACATGCCCTTCATGCTTATCTTGTCGTAATGGTTTAGTGAGAGGATCTGCTATATTATCATCTGTAGCAATCTTTTCTATCACTACCTCCTTTTGCTCCACGTAATCTCGGATTAGATGAGCTTTCCGTTGTACGTGTCTAGACTTGTTGCTAGACTTAGGCTCCTTAGCCTGGAAGATGGCACCTCTATTGTCGCAATAGATGGTGATCGGGTCATTCGAACTAGGCACTACAGATAATCCTTGTAGGAATTGACGCATCCATATCGCTTCCCTTTGCGGCTTCGTACGCGGCATAGTACTCGGACTCGGTCGTAGAATCTTTGTAACACTTTGTTTGGAACTCTTCCACCGATTGCAGGCGCCATTAAGAGTAAAAACGAATCCAGATCGAGATTTCGAGTCATCTCGATCCGTTTGGCAGCTAGCATCTGCGTAACCGGTTGCGCATAGCTTTTGATCGCCTCCATAAGTCAATGCCCAATCTTTAGTCCTCCGTAGGTACTTAAGAATGTTCTTGACAGCCATCCAATGTGATTCACCTGGATGCTGTTGGAATCGACTTGTCATACTCAATGCATATGCCACGTCCGGACGTGTGCATATCATGGCATACATGATTGATCCTATTGCCGAAGCATAAGGAATCCGGGTCATGCGCTCTATCTCTTCCGGTGTCTTTGGTGCCTGTGACTTGCTCAAATGCACCCCTGGAGCCATGGGAAGAAACCCCTTTTTGGAGTTAGTCATGCTGAATCTCTATAGAATCTTGTCTATATAAGACTTCTGACTGAGAGATAACATCCGACGTGATCTATCTCTATAGATACGGATGCCCAAAATTCTTTGACCCAGATCTTTCATCTGGAAATGGTTCTTCAACCATACTTTTACCGAAGTTAAGAGAGGTATGTCATTCCCAATCAGGAGTATGTCATCAACATACAATATTAGGAAGACAATCTTGCTCCCACTCGACTTGATATATAGACATGGTTCCTCGACCGATCGAGTAAATCCATTCTCTTTTATCACTTGGTCGAAACGATGATTCCAAATCCGAGAAGCTTGCTTAAGTTCATAAATGGAACGCTTAAGCTTGCATACTTTCTTAGGATGTTTAGGATCGATGAAACCTTCGGGTTGTACCATGTACAACTCTTCCTAAATAACCGTTTAAGAAGGCGATTTTCACATCCATCTGCCAAATTTCATAGTTATGAAAAGCGGCAATCGCTAAGATAATCCGAATGGAACGCAGCATGACTACGGGTGTAAAACTTTCATCGTAGTGCAAACCTGGCACTTGGGTGAAACCTTTAGCAACTAATCGTGCTTTATAGATATCTTGTTGACCTTCCACAGAATGCTTTATCTTGTAAAGCCATTTTCATTGAAGGGGACGAACCTTAGCAGGCAAGTCAACAAGATCCCATACGTTGTTCTCACACATGGAGTCCATCTCGGATTGCATGGCCTCAAGCCATAGCTTTGAGTCGGAACTAGTCATGGCACCTTTATAGGTTGCGGGTTCACTACTCGTTAAGAGCAGAATGTCATCTATGTCATGTCCCTCGACCATACCTATGTATCTGTCCGGAGGAATAGAGAGTCTTCCCGACCTCCTAGGTTCCTCAGGAATACTAACCGCAACCGGGATTGAAGGAACTGGTTCCTCCAATGGTTGCTCAACATTTGGTTCTGGAATCTCCGACAGCTCGAAGGTTCTATTACTCTTCGCGTTCTCGAGAAACTCCTTCTCTAAGAACGTCGCACTAGCCGCAACAAATACACGTTGTTCGGTTGGCGAATAGAAGTAATGACCAAATGTTCCTTTAGGATAACCAAATGAACCCTAATTACTGTCAAAACGACCGTAACGGCGCGTAGATGATGACCAAGGGGTAGACACAAGTATTTGAGCTATCACTTGATGATAAATTTATGAATTGTCATAAATTGTTCCGCGTATCAAACATGCGGCCCAATCATCACCGGGTGGCTTGCGGGAGGTGCAGAAATAAGGTATCTACATAGCCCCGACTTTGACTGAGGCTTAGACAAGGCGAAAGTCAAAGTATAGCCATCAGGTCAATCAAACATTATAACCTGACGACTATGGCGACGCGAGGTGGTTCAAGGGGTCTGAGCCAAGGACCTGTCGTCGGGAACATTTTAGAGTCTGTCGACTATCGGGGAGGGTCGTTTAAAGTCCATTAGACTACGTAAGAAAGCTCGCCAGCCATAAGAAGATATCATACCTGAGACTTCTTTCTTTAAGGGGAAATAAAACGTAATATTGAAGGACAACAGGATGTCGGTAGAAACTGATGGGTGGAAATCTGCTTGCGTCGGTCTCAAGCGAACTCCGGCAAAACTTGAGGTTGAATCTGCTTGCGTCGGTCTCAAGCAAACTCCATGTCTCGAGAAGAACAATCGGCTGTCATGAACTCTCGATGGGAAAATAATTAAGGCTTGTCGAAACACCGTCAGAGAAAATCCGCTCGTTGTCGCAAGCGAAGTCTTGATAAAGTACTGTGACAATTCACAGTCTACTCGGAAGAACGGGTCCGGACGAGGAATAAATATCAAACGGACCAAATATCTGATTTATGGTGTTGAAGAAAAGGCGCACCAAAGATGGGCCCACAAATAACGAACTTATAACGAATTTTTGAAAATTGAATTAGAGGGAAGCTGAGGAAGAGGCGCAGCAAGAGCTGCGACTTTTGGAAGAGGCACAGCACCTGCCGCGTCTTTTCCTGGGTTCGTCCCTGTCTGAGTAAAAACTCGATAAAACCCGTGTTTATTCATTATAACAAAAGACAAAATTCTCTAAAATTCTCTAAAATTCCAATCATTTTCCACCAAAATTTGATCAAGAGCTTGCATTAATTAAGACTAATCGAGGTATGTGTCCTATTCTTGCTGTAACACCCCCATATTCAGAGGAGCCTTAACTAGGCCTTCCTTAGCATATAAGGGCATTACCATCTCGGTTGCCCAAGATAAGTAATCATCAAAAGTCGATAAAAGAACAATTATAGTTATATTACAAGCGTTACAACCAACTTAACAGAATAAAGATACAACTCGTGAGCTACACACTATCTATATCGAAACTCGTGAGCACTCCTCCCGCCAAGACTCCAGCTATCAACAACATCAACATCTGCTAAGATCGACTGCTCACCATAAGGATCACGGCAGACACATAGAAACAACAAGACAACCACAGAAAGGTCAGTACTGAGATAAGACATGACAAAACCAACAACATCTATCAACACAACACAACACAATCAGTCACACACACAATCACCCCCACTCCAACCAATCTCCGTCACCGACTGTCCACTGGACCAGCCCTGCGAGTGGGGGACCGCAGCCGTACCCACTGTGTGATTAATCGGTATGAATCCCTCAATATTCAAGGATTATAACGAATTTAATGAAGACGATCACTAGTCATAAAATAAAATACATAAACAAAAGTAAAGGATTTAGAAATAACCTTCGGTCCTAGCAAATACGGCCTAAGAACAATATCAAAGTAGATATTCGCCTATCAGTTGCACCCAAGACGATATGAGATATGCCCTTTGATTGTGCTAGAATCGATCCAAAATTTTCTGTAAAAATATAGGTTTTTGTGTTTTTTCTGATGAGAGAGGAGGCACAAATGACTTAAGAAAAAATTAGGTTAGAATAATGTTCTCCCTCACTCCCTATAAACCGTGTATTAGGAAGTAATTAGGGTAGATCATCTTCTTTTAATTTTTGGCCCATTTGACCGAAATAAGGAGTAAATTTCCTTATTTTCGGTTATTCCAAAAATGTATAAAATGTGTTAAATTGTCATCTAGTGAGGATCAAACCCATGACCTCTTGGTTTGTGTACCCTCACTATTACCACTATGACACATTCATCTTGTTGATATTAAATATAACCGATTACATTTAATTACGAATTAACAGATTAATTCGTCCAAGCTAACATTACATACATTTAATTAAATATAACTTATTATATTCAATTTACGAATTGACAGTTAATTCGTCTCAACTAATATTATTTAATCTTCATTAAATAATTGTCTCATCAACACATTGACTAACTGTTTAGTCATATTAGGCATCAATGTGATTATATTTCTATAACCACATCTCTCAAACACATCCTATAGGTGTGACCTTTAGGGACCAGTTGATCACCGCCATCTGTATGATAATAACGTCAAACTTTCTAGCAAGCCAACCGTTATTAGGTAAACGTTAATCAACTGATTAAATATACGAAGTATACCCTTGTGAACCTGTAAGAGATTTACAAATGTTATGACACTAATTTGTGGAGGACACAAGTTCCAACAAACTCCCACTTGTCCTCACAAGTGTATGTGCGATAACCGATTCTCATATCCTAAAATTTCTCCCACTCAATGTAAAACAATTTGCAAATCCGCATTCACAAAGGTTGTATTTTACAAGCGATCAATATCAAGAGTGGTTTCCCCGACTAGAGAGTAACTTAACTGATAAACGAATCAACATACGAGCATGGCCATGCATTTCAGTTACAACTCCTCGAGTGGCCCTGGGAAATAACTATACCTGATAAGGGTTGGATATTTTCCTCAACACGAATCCTGCAGATGTAAGCACAGTATGAAATGACCCAGAAATAATCTACTTAGCCTCCAGTTACGGCAGACCGTGAGAAAGAAACCAAAGTCACCCAAAAACTGCCTTAATCTCAAGAGACAGTCGATAGTCAAAAGAATTGACTCTAGGAACACAATGGATGTCCTATCCACGACCTGGCACCAAAAGTTTTTAAAGATTTAGGACTCCATTACGTTGTCACAAAAAGTTGTCCTACGAGGTATCGTTATAATCTCGCATCTGTGATCGATCAGTCAACCGTTTGACTTATGGCTCGTTGAACCCACCATCAATCGACTGCACAATATAATAGCCGGAGTTATCAGCTCACATTGGCGATTACGGACCAAAACAAATATAATGTAATTCAGTTCACTTTGTGGCATTCAATGTTGTCAGTACAATCCACATGAAAAACAAAATATTATAATAAAACGATGAAGTTATAAATAGTATATGAAAAAGATAATGTATCAAATCCATAATCAAGTAGTACAACTCAGAAACACGTTTAATTCCCATGGAATTAACGTGCCCTACATGCTTATCATAATTCAACGGTTTAGTGAGAGGATCCGCAATGTTATCATCCATCGCAATCTTGTCTATCACTATCTCCTCTTGCTCCACGTAATCACGGATCAGGTGAGCTTTCCGATGTACATGTCTAGATTTGTTGCTAGACTTTGGCTCCTTAGCCTGGAAGATGGCACCTCTATTGTCACAATAGATGGTGATCGGGTCATTCGAACTAGGAACTATCGTAAGTCCTTGTAAGAATTGACACATCCATATCGCTTCCTTTGCTGCCTCCGAAGCAGCATAGTACTCGGATTCAGTAGTAGAATCTACTACAACACTCTATTTGGAACTCTTCCAGCTGACCGCAGCACCATTACGAGTGAAGACGAACCCGGACTGATATTTTGAGTCATCTCGATCCGTTTGGAAGCTAGCATCTGCGTAACCGATTGCGCATAGCTTAGTATCACCTCCATAAGTCAATACCCAATCCTTAGTCCTCCGTAGGTGCTTGAAGATGTTTTTAACAGCTATCCAGTGTGTTTCACCTAGAGTCTTTTGGTACCGACTCGTCATACTCAATGCATATGCCACGTCTGGACGTGTGCATATCATGGCATACATGATCGATCCTATTGCAGATGCATAAGGAACACAACTCATGCGCTCAATCCCTTCAAGGCGTCGTGGGTGATCGAGACTTGCTCAATCGCATCCCGGTCGTCATTGGAAGGTTCCCCTTCTTGGAGTTGGTCATGCTGAACTTCTCAAGAATCTTATCCAAATAAGACTCCTGACTAAGTGATAACGTCCGTCGTGATCTATCTTGGTTCTGGAATCTCCAACAGCTCGAAGGTTCTATTACTCGTCTTGTTCTCGAGAAATTCTTTCTCTAAGAACGTCGCACTAGCCGCAACAAAAACTCGATGTTCGGTAGGCGAATAGAAGTAATGACCAAATGTTCCTTTTGGATAACCTATAAAGTATGTCTTGACCGATCGCGGGCCGAGCTTATCCTCGTGTCTCCACTTGACATAAGCCTCGCAGCCCCAAACCCGAATAAAGGACAAGTTAGGTACCGTTCCCTTCCACATTTTATATGGAGTCTTGTCGACAGCTTTAGACGGACTTCGGTTAAGTATAAGAGCAAATGACAAAGAGCATAACCCCATAATGAATGAGGCACTACCGTGTGACTCATCATGGATCGAACCATATCAAGTAAGGTTCGATTTCTCCGTTCGGACACACCATTTAACCGAGGTGTTCCGGGTGGAGTTAATCTGCGAACGATTCCACGAGTCTTTCGGTGTTGATCAAACTCATTTGAAAGATATTCGCCACCCCGATCTGAACGGAGTGCTTTAATCTTTCTACCCAGTTGGTTCTGTACCCTGTTCTGGTATTCCTTGAATTTCTCAAAGGACTCACTTTTATGCTTCATTAAGTAGACATATCCGTATCTACTCAAATCGTCCGTGAAAGTGATAAAATATCTATAGCCATCTCTAGCGGTAATTGACATAGGTCCACATACGTCCGTATGTATGAGTCCTAATAGGTCACTAGCGCGCATTCCAACACCTTTGAAGGAAATTCGAGTCATATTGCCAATTAGACAAGATTCACACGTGCCATATGTAGAAAAATCGAATGCGGGAATAGTCCCATTATCGACGAGTTTCTTCACGCGTTTCTCATTTATGTGTCTCATTCGACAATGCCATAGATAGGTTTGATCTTTGTCACCAACCTTTAATTTCTTATTATTCACGTGTAATACTTCCGTGGTTTGGTCTAAGATATAAATTCCATTCATGGAAACTGCTTTGCCATAAATCATTTCATTAAAAGAGAAAATACAGCTATTATCCTTTATTGAAAATACAAAACCGTCTTTAGCAAGTACGGAAACAGAAATAATGTTCTTAGACAAACTGGGTACATAATAACAGTTATTTAAAAATAACTCAAAACCACTAGGGAGTTGGATTACATATGTTCCCTTCGAGACAGCAGCAACTCGTGCTCCATTCCCGACTCAAGGTCCACATCACCTTTTTCGAGAGGTATGATGTTCTTTAGGCCCTGCAAATGATTACACAGATGAGAACCACAACCAGTATCAAGTACCCAAGTTCCGAAACTTGCATGGTTAATCTCAATCATATGAATATAAGATGACATACCAACAGAACGACGCGGGATCGCTTTGATGTCCTCACGGTAGACGGGACAGTTCCTCCTCCAATGTCCAGTCTTGTGACAATGGTGGCACTCTATGTCACCGCCCTTGCTCTTTGCCTTGCCCTGTGAGCCACTAGTCTCACCAGGCGCGCACTTACCGTTTCCTGGCTTTTTAAACTTTGGCTTACCTACAGCTAGGTCGCCACGAGCCTTGCCCTTACCTTTACCCTTGTTGTGAATCGTGAGAACATCCTGCTTCATGCTCCCCCTCAATTTCATATCCTTCACGATCTGTACGAGAAGGGAGTGTAGCTTATGAGGACTCTTTTTCAAGTCATTCATGTAATAGTTCGCCCTGAAAAGGACAAAACCATCGTGAAGAGAATGAAGCATTCAGTCAATGACAATGCTCTCACTGATTTTACAATTCAGTGCCTCCAGCTTCTCGAAATTCTCAATCATGTGAAGAATGTGTGGGCTAACCGGTTGGCCCTTCTAGAGTTTCGCATCAAAGAAGCGATATGTATGCTCATATGTAACGATTCTCGGTGCTTTTGAGAACTCGTTAGTGAGCGTAGTGAAAATCTTGTTTGCACTTTGGGCAATGAAGCGTCTCTGCAAATTGGTTTCCATTGCAAAGATGAGTACGTTCTTTATCGCACCCTCTTCCATAACGAAATCACTATAAACGAGTGTCTCGTTGACTCCTGCATTGGGGCCTGGGTTGATCGGTATTGGCTCAGTTAAGTACTTGAGCTTACCGTCAGCAATGGCAGCATTCCGTAGTGCCGCCTCCCAGTCCGCAAAGTTGGACCCATCATTTTTCACACGTGTGAACTGATTCATCGGGTCCATGAATACTTTCAACCAGGGCGCGCGATCAAGTGTTGCACTAGGCATTGGGATTGCGTTATTTCCAGCCATTTCGTTGTAACAGTATTATGAAAAATAATCGTGTTCTACACTGCGAGAAGAAGAATAAAAATAATAAGCATGTGCATCGTTTATATTTTTAAGTCTAATGAATTACTGTCATAACGCGAAGACTCAAAACATTTATACAATTGACCTCCCTCAAGAATTATATAAATGATCCCAAGACTCAATTCTCTGTAAATTGATAAGCTAACCTTTTAGCTAATTCTACCGTTAGAATTCTTGGTCGATAAATTTCTGTAAATTTTATCTTTAGTCCATCATAATCACGATAAACTCTTCGGACTATGATGTTGAGGTAAACTAAGTCAACACAACTACTTACCCAACGTAGAAGGGGTCATATTATGCCTACCGATGAAGAAGGGATTCATAATTGTTTGCCCTTATAAAGACTAATCTCAATTTCCGTTTTAGAGGAAGATCCCATCAACTTTATTTTAATTCATTTTAAGTGAACTAATATCTAGCATGCGAGAATGAATAAACTAAGGTGATGTCTTAATAAGATTGTGACATCTGTATGTCCATGAAAACTAACATACAACCTATATGAGTCAATTTTCATGCATTTTAGTAGTAGGTGGTTTGGTTTTAGGCGGAATATGATGCATAAACTAACATGTGAATGAAAAACAATAAGAAAGAAAACGTAAAAACAGTAAAAGTCCTAGTGTGGCCTATCCTATCAAAATGAACAAAAAATACAAATTTGGAATCCATCCTTGGACCCGAGAAGCTTGTCTTGATGTTCCATCTTGATCCATGTAGCGGGAGTGAGCTCCAATCTCCATCTTTAGTCTTCTTTGAAATTACAATAATTAAAATTACATAATAAACCAATTTATTACAATCTAATTTCAAAACCCAAAACTAAAAAAGGAGATTCGAGATCTCATAATTACATTAAAAATTATGTTTCCTTCATTACGAAAACACAATTTGACTAAGGCCACACTAAGTATTACAACTGATTGCAAAAATACGTAAATTAAATTCATTCAATCGATTCATTCAACAAAAATAAAATATAATGCATCAACTAAAATAAATTAAACATACATGACACAATTCCTTAATTATGTTGATTAATTTATCCAAACCACCTATTTAAATCAAATTAAGTGACAATTCCTCAATTAATCACATTAATTTCAATCTTAATCCATATTAAACTTGTAATATGAATTCAATCCGTCAAAATTTTAAACTGCTTTAAAATAATTCGGTATCTTTTAATTGTGAACCGTTTCACAATAACTAATTGGCCAAAATCAAAACAAAAACAAAATCATTTTTTTTATTTGGTCTCGGCATAAACAAAGAAAAACAAAACAAGCATGTTTCTTATTTTATACACGGTTTTATCTGTAAAAACCGAAACAAAATTTTTTTTTTTTAAAAATTATGTCCCCTGTGAACAGTAGCACGTGAAAAGTAACAACAATTTTTTTTTTTGATGCTTTTCCAAAACGTTATAAACAAAACAACCGCGAAAAAACTTTAATCGGTTTTTCTTAGAAATAAGAAAAACCGAGAGCAAAAAAAAAACAGCAATTTTTTTTTAATACTGTTCACCCGTGAACAGTACAGAAACAGCAAAAAAAAATTTCACGGTTTTTAAATTAGGACCCTAATGCCTTTTTAATTTCAACTTAATCTGCATTAAATCAAACATGACGATTCCATTTATGTTTTAACTTAATCTGCATCAAATCAAACATCTACCAATTCTTCATATGATAATTTTAACTGATTAAAACAACATTATGAAAAATAAAAATGGAAATCTTGCATCAAAAAGAACAAACACCGGCTGCAAACATTTTTTTTCAATCGGCATTAACAAAAAAAAAAAAACAGCCGTGCCCTAAATTTTTTCGGAAACCCTAAAAGTTTACATACAATTTTTATGAAAATCATCAAAATTAAAATTCGTGGCCTTTTGCTCTGATACCACTTGTGGGAAATAATCTGTATACTTCCCTTAAAATTGAAGGATTATAACGAATTTAATTAAGACGATCACTAGTCATAAATAAAATACATAAACAAAATAAAGGATTCAGAAATAACCTTCGGTCCTAGCAAATATGGCCTAAGAACAATATTAAAGTAGATATTCGCCTATCAGTTGCACCCAAGACGATATGAGATATGCCCTTCTGATTATGCTAGAATCGATCTAAAATTTTCTGTAAAATTATGTTGTTTTTGTGTTTTTCTGATGAGAGAGAGAAGGCTAGGTTAAAAAGGAATTTAGGTAGAATAATGATCTCCCTTTCCTTCTTATTCTCACCGAAATATGGGAGTCAATTAGGAAGATATAATCTTCCCTAATTTCGGCCCATATAACCGAAATAAGGAGTGTAATCTCCTTATTTTTGGTTATTCCAAAAATGTATAAAATGTGTTAAATTGTCATCTAGTGAGGATCGAACCCATGACCTCTTGCTTTGTGTACCCTCACTATTACCACTATGACACATTCATCTTGTTGATATTAAATATAACTGATTACATTTAATTACGAATTAACAGATTAATTCGTCCAAGCTAACATTACATACATTTAATTAAATATAACTTATTATATTCAATTTACGAATTGACAGTTAATTCGTCTCAACTAATATTATTTAATCTTCATTAAATAATTGTCTCATCAACACATTGACTAAATATTTAGTCATATTAGGCATCAATGTGATTATATTTCTATAACCACAGTTCTCAAACACATCCTATAGGTGTGACCTTTAGGGACCAGTTGATCACCGCCATCTGTATGATAATAACGTCAAACTTTCTAGCAAGCCAACCGTTATTAGGTAAACGTTAATCAACTGATTAAATATACGAAGTATACCCTTGTGAACTGTAAGAGATTTACAAATGTTATGACACTAATTTGTGGAGGACACAAGCTCCAACACCAACACCCACCGAATCCCCGCTCATCATACCGAGCGCTAACCCTGTCCCATTAATGTGCACATCCCCTCCCGTGGCGGGTTCCATGGAAGGCGAAACTAGGGCGTGAAGCCACTCCCACAAGTGACTCCACTTAGCCGAGGACGCACCTCGAGAACCAGAGACAAACAATCACAGATTGCTGCAACACACAACAACCAACAAACAGCATACACCAACCGACTACTGCATATACGCTGCCACACAAACACAACCAGAATTCAACAACCAGGACACGACAACCGACCCACTAGACTATCCATAGAAACTGATTAGGCGAACCTACCTTTAAGCAACTGCAACCACTCCATGCCAACATACGAAATATCCTGCAATCAAGCAACACCTATATCCACAACACAATCATCTATCACTACCAAGCAAACCCTAACTGCAAAGACAAGGATACGGATGATGATGACGACATACCTACAAGAAGAAACCTGGCAAAAGACCGCTACCCGACTCAAGCTATGCTCTCCTAAGGCACAAGAACCTTCAAAGGCTTCCATGGAGGTTATATGGTGAAGGGAAGGGAAAGAGGCGACCTAAGGATCTGAAGAAATGAGGCGGAAATGATTTGCGGATTTAACAAAACGCGTTTATAAACCCTCGCTGAAAACCCGTTACTCGATCGAGTGGCCTACATACTCGATCGAGTGTCCCCTACTCGATCGAGTATCCAAGCTACTCGATCGAGTAGCCTCTACTCTATCGAGTACCACACATAACTCACAACCCAAGGTAACTTTGGCACGCACTTCTAAGGACTATTACCGCTCCCAAGGTCAGTCAACGCTGGTCAAAGGGTCTCTAAAAGAGCGGGTATTACAGTCTTCCCCCCTTAAAGAGAACTTCGTCCCCGAAGTTCAACTCACCCAACCAAGGCACACAAAACGGAAACAAAACGACATCACTATTATTATTTTTTTTGCATAGGTTACTACTCCCCGGAAATACCATCCCCCATGTCATCATCATCAACTGTCTAACGCTCCATATAGATCGACCTCTACGAGCTACTACTTGAAATACCAACCGGCACAACATTACAAGATTACCCTTCACAAGCGACAACCATCAACACGAAACATACTATCAACACACCGTATGATTATACCACCATGTTACTCAACAACCATTCCAACACATGACATCATAGCTATCTCTTTGTGACCGTATTTTAAAACATACTATCAACTTTCACTTTGATATACAAGTTACTTCCACTAACAAGTGCAAACAATTATACTTCCATACAAGAAATGTGACCAAAGTCGTAGAAAACGTTATAAACAAACAACATAATTTCAAAATCGGCCTTTTTATTTTGCGACATTAATCTTCCCCTCTAAAAAAGAACTTCGTCCCCGAAGTTCACCACCAAACTACTACATATGTTACTTACTACTTACATCTTGACATATATCCAAACCATATTATTCATTATTGACATTACTCATATTACTCGTACAACCAGTTAACCATAAAGACATATGCAACCATATTCGAATAACTAACCACCGTCAAGAAGGCATGTATATATCATTTGTATTTGTATATGGAAGGACACACTTCCGGCGAAATATAACTTATAGACATTACGGATGTAAGATTAAAGCAATAAGAAACAATTACAACTTCACTATTCGTTACAAATACGCACCTAAAATCCAAGCACGACTTCCAACATATGAAATTAACGGTTCAAACATGTTACTAATCATCAATAACCATGTTAAACATCAAAACATGTAACTATATAATCATTAAACAATTTTAATTAGTGAAAAGTTCCTGTAACAATGCTACTCGATCAAGTATATAAGGTACTCGATCGAGTGCCCGCTACTCGATCGAGTAGCCCTGAGATCAGAATACCTCATTTCTGTCACACCTGCAGCTACTCGACCGAGTATGGGGTACTTTGTCGAGTACCTACAGGTCAAAATCCTGGAAAATCATGGGATAACACCACATATATATATAATCGTCACATAACGCGAGCCGAGATGACTTCCCGACCCCTAAAGTCAATCTTGCCACAAGATCAAACTAGCAAATCCGGCCTCATAGCCATCCATACAAACCAAAATAAAAAGTTCTAACTAACAACGACAACTTTCGTCCAACACCATCAACCATAAACAAGGATAAAGAATAGGAGTATCACTCCTTCTGCTGCTGCTGCTGCTGCTCATCCATCATCTCATCTCCACCACCATCTCCTCCCGAGGTGCCTGCACCCGACGACCCAATGCCCGCATCAACTTCTGCTCCAGCTCCAGGACTCACATACCACGGGGTCAAGCCACCATAAGCAAAGGACTGATCTGTCCCCCAAGCTGACTGATCCACCCCGTAAAAGTGGAAAACCCCACTGTAGTCCCCAACTCCGCTCCACCACACTGGATGTGGTCCCTCGGTCCTAATCCCTTGAGCATACGCCATCTCATGCATGTTCCGGAGTGTCAAGGTGAATGACACTCTCTCTGCCAAGTAGCTTGAACAAGTCTCCGGGGTGTCGAGGTAGGGGTAACAAGGAAAAGGGTGCTGCTGCGATGGTGCTGTTGGCCGTGGTCTAGTCTCAGCGGTCCTCTCCCTCACTCGACGGGGTCCTCTCCCTAACCTGGGCCTCTCCTCCACTGCCGCCGCGTTCTCCCCCTTCTTCGGCTCGGGCATCACCTGGAGGATCGTGTCATCAATGAGGTACGTCCGCAACTGTCGAGGTCCATCATCATCCTCCTCCTCCTCATTGGAGTCCACATCTACTACCACCGGGTCTAACGGCTCTGTCGGTGGGAGGTGCTCAGGAGCCGGAATCTTCATC
Source organism: Silene latifolia (assembly GCF_048544455.1). NCBI lineage: Eukaryota > Viridiplantae > Streptophyta > Magnoliopsida > Caryophyllales > Caryophyllaceae > Silene > Silene latifolia. The sequence continues at coordinate 250,317,054 of NC_133538.1, read as the reverse complement.
CAGCTCATGCCCCACACCCTCCAAGCTAGGTTGCCATCAGCTAAAGTTCTCAACCATTTCAGGTCGAGGTAGTAGTCTCGGTCCATAATAGGCACCGGTGTAGCCAGAAGAACATACTCAGAAGAAGCCTCAAAGGAAGCTAGCTTTTTAGCTAGCCGAGTGGCGATAGCACCACAACTCAAGTACCGGGTAGTGGAAGTAGCCATCATGGCAAGGCTAGCACAGACCATGGCAGGAGCATTAAAGACCACCCTCTCGGTCCACTCCGGGTTGAGGTAAGACATCAGAAGCAACATCTCATAATTGTTCAGTTTACTAATATCCGGTCTCTCATAAAGGAGGTTTGAAATAGAACGAAGAAAGATCCTCAAGGTAACATGTTGAACATCATTAATCAACATGTTGCTTGAGGTGGGAGCTAGCTTTCTGGTAAGACAAGGCATTAGGCGGCAGACACCACACTCAGAAGGGATCTCACTGATGGAATCCTTGGGAGGCTTGGCCAACCCAAGGTGAGACGCAAAAAGGTCCATGGTCAACAGGAAATTTGTGTTCATAAAACGAAACTCAACAGTTTGTGCAGCTGGCTCGTAATTAAATGAGCTCATAAACTCCAAGGTAAGAAAAGGGTAAGAATGCTTCCTCAATCGATACAACCCCATGAATCCCAAAGTCTCAACGATGTGACGGACATCCGTCTCAATTCCAAAGTCAGTAAGAAGTGTGGTATCCACACAACGGGTAGGCCTCATTTTGCGTTTCTGTAACGCCACAAATCGCTCTCTCTGTTTAAAGTCTACAAACACCACCGAAGGGTACTCCGGTACCGCGGGTACAACGGGTCCACTACCTTCCCCAAGCTCGGGCTGTGAAGCCCTCCCCCTCTTACTCTGACGTGTCCCTATGTTTAGTCTCGGCATCTGTTTCAGCATACAATGTAAACAAACTTGCATAGGAATGTAAAGCACATAATTCACACAAATGAACTTTGAATACTCAGCTAGGTACACACTTTCACCAACAAATTCCAATTTGATACATAAATTCAGTTTATAATAACTCAGACGATCTCTATTGTTGTGAAAGGTTTAGCATGATAAGCACAATCTACTCAACCAATTCGGATATCATGGCATGGCTCAAATGCTACCCCATGTAATTACTTGATATCATGTGAGATATTCATACATGTTCATAGAAAGGCAACTTAAAACATGTCATCATCAACCTTCAACATTAGAAGCAATTAACTCAACTAGACTTGTCAGACGGTCTCTACAACTATAACAAATTGACATATTCATCAACAATTAACATCACCATTATCATATTAAAAGCTTAACTCTTGCATATGCATTCATATCTAACACAAAATCTCAATTATAGAAAACAAATTCAATTTGGGGCACTTTTAAGACGAAATTTTAAGGCAAATTTTAAGGTGAAAATCACCAAAATCCATCTTTCAACATGCTATATGCAGCTTATAGTGCTCAATTTCATCATCTAACATGTAGAAAACAACCAAAAATCAATTTTGATTTTGTAAACCCTAGAAAATTCGTCCAAATTTGGCAATTTCTATACTATTTTTGGAGCAATTAATCATTAATAATCATGAAAGGGAAGCATATGAATCACATTACAACAATTAAAAGCAATGATTCACCCATATTAAAAGCAATGATTCGTCCCGACTCAAGCTATGCTCTCCTAAGGCACAAGAACCTTCAAAGGCTTCCATGGAGGTTATATGGTGAAGGGAAGGGAAAGAGGCGACCTAAGGATCTGAAGAAATGAGGCGGAAATGATTTGCGGATTTAACAAAACGCGATTATAAACCCTCGCTGAAAACCTGTTACTCGATCGAGTGGCCCACATACTCGATCGAGTATCCAAGCTACTCGATCGAGTAGCCTCTACTCTATCGAGTACCACACATAACTCACAACCCATGGTAACTTTGGCACGCACTTTTAAGGACTATTACTGCTCCCAAGGTCAGTCAACGCTGGTTAAAGGGTCTCTAAAAGGGCGGGTATTACACTTGCATTAACATCCGTATTTTGCATGATTTGAGTCGTGAAAATTAGGGTTTTCAACCCAAATAACTCGAAAATTTGGGGCTTTTCCCCCAAATGAATTTTCCTTGTGAAATTGACCATAGAAATGGATAATTGGTAGTGTAAGGAACATAACCATGTGTTCTTTTCGAATTTTCATTGAGTATTGAGCATTTGAGTAGAATTGTGACGGTTTCACAGCTGTGTCGTAAATTGCTTCGGAAATGGCCTTAGGGTTACCCATTTGCGATGAAACTTGATATTTGGAATCCTTGTGTGATCGGTAAACCTCCTACCATCTCAGATTTTTGATTTGCTACAGCTTTTTCAGCACTTTTCTAAGGCATAATCGCCGTTATAACGAAATGCTGCCAAAATTTCGACTCAAACCCATGACCAGGCTCGAATTTAGACTTGACTTGACCCATTTTCACCACATGAGCGGTTGGGTTTCGAAATAAATGGCCAAAGATGGCGAGAAAAGGGCTATTTTCGGAGCTCGAAAGGCTTGAAAACACCTTGACTGAGGCTCGCTGTCACTTGACGTGGCCTAATTCACTCTAATTATGCAGGTGACGAGGCTTCTACATCGGGGAGGGCTCCCATGGATGTGGATACTGACTTCGACCCTTCTCTTACTTTCAAGGAGGTGCTAGAGGCGGTGTTTGCTGAGCAGGCCGCTGAGAAGGAAGCTGTTGAGGAGGAGGCTCCAAGACGGGCCAACGTCGGACGAGGCGGCCACCAGCTAGTAAGGGCACCCTAGTGGGCTGAGAAATGGGATGGTCGACATCTCATCTGGGCAGCAGAGAGTCACCTGTCCTATAGCACGGTGAAGAGCTTGGTAAATCTTTAAGCTTGTTATTTTCTCATCATCTTTCTTTACCTATTCATTTGCCGTTTCATTTCTCTTTCACTTCGGGATAAATATAGCTTTGCGTCGAATCGATATAGGAGGTTTGGAACATGAGGTCTTTTTCTGGCTACACGACGATGATGGAGGCTTACGAGAGACTGTCGGAGGAGGAGCAGGCCATCATCGAGCTTGGAGCTTTTGGAGCCTTGGTGCGAGCGTGGAGGGAAATCAAGGAAAGGAAGCTTCGGGCTAACCTGTGCCTAATTCGAGCCTTCCTTGATCGGTACTGGGAAAATTTCCACATCCCGACGTCATAGCTTCCTAACTAGATCGAGTGAGGTCTACTCGGTCTAGTAAGCACTCGCACTCGGTCAAGTAAGGTTGAGTACTCGGTCAGAAATACGAAGTAAATTGAAGATTCCTGCAAAAACAATATCGCGTGTCGATTCCAAACTATGTTCGGAATTCGTCACTAGTTATCATACTCACTCATGTATTACCATTACTACTCAAGCATATCATACCGTCTCATCAGATAAGATTCATATCATATTACGCTACAACAAATTTACCCAACTCGGTTTACCTGCTTCCGTGTCATTCATATACATAATCACGTCATCATACCATATCTAAACTCGTCTTACCACATTATTATCAGCTTATTCTCATGTTAATGCAAAACATATATTTAACGATAATTATTCTTCCATATGTCATTCAAAGGTATTACTAACATGTTCCAATTTCAATCATAACCAAATTATTTTACACAAATTAATCATTACACAGCGGAAACTTTCAACCATAAAACATTGCACAAACGCATCTCTGTTTGTTATTTCTCACATTATAACTCAACATTTTTAACTATCCTCATTATAGCTATAGTAGGACTTATAAACTCATATAGGATAACCATTACTGACAACTTGAAACAAACACCAACATATTCACTTTTCATACTACATCATACACTTCCACACTTTTCACGCATTCCTATTAAATAAAACCTACATCGCATAAGCTCACTAATTTTATCCAACTTCACCATATACGATCCAAGTGCGACTATCATGCTTATACCAACTTCAACAAGACTCATCCACAGGTAGTCCCAACGAAATTAACATACACATTTGACATACACACGGACTCCACATTCCCATACCCAGTGACTGGCTTAAGTACAATGAGGCCAAGATTTTGAAATGAGGGCGCCTACTCATCCAAAACCTAGCATCAGCTGGGGCTCTCATCATACATACACCAGGTTCATTTTATTAGACTCACTACGTTGATTATTTTCATTGGTTACAGGTTCCAAAATCGTCGCTCTGATACCACTTTGTAACACCCCCCATATTCAGAGGAGCCTTAACTAGGCCTTCCTTAGCATATAAGGGCGTTACCATCTCGGTTGCCCGAGGTAAGTAATCATCAAAAGTCGATAAAAGAACAATTATAGTTATATTACAAGCGTTACAACCAACTTAACAGAATAAAGATATAACTCGTGAGCTACACACTATCTATATCGAAACTCGTGAGCACTCCTCCCGCCAGGACTCCAGCTATCAACAACATCAACACCTGCTAAGATCGACTGCTCGACATAAGGGATCACGACAGACACATAGAAACAACAAGACAACCACACAAGGTCAGTACTGAGATAAGACATGACAAAACCAACAACATCTATCAACACAACACAACACAATCAGTCACACACACAATCACCCCCACTCCAACCAATCTCCGTCACCGACCGTCCACTTTGGACCCGACCACAAGTGGGTGACCACAGCCGTACCCACCAAATCCCCGCTCATCATACCGAGCGATAACCCTGTCCCATTAATGTGCACATCCCCTCCCATGGCGGGTTCCACGGAGGGCGAAAGTAGGGCGTGAAGCCACTCCCGCAAGTGACTCCACTCAGCCGAGGACGCACCTCGAGAACCAGAGACAAACAATCACAGATAGCTGCAACACACAACAACCAACAAACTGTATACACCAACCAATTACTACATATACGCTGCCACACAAACACAACCACAATTCAACAACCACGACACGACAACCGACCCACTAGACTATCCACAGAAACTGAGTAGGCGAACCTACTATTAACCAACTGCAACCACTTCATGCCAACATACGAAATATCCAGCAATCAAGCAACACCTATATCCACAACACAATCATCTATCACTACCAAGCAAACCCTAACTGTAAAGACAAGGATACAGATGATGATGACGACATACATACAAGAAGAAACCTGGCAAAAGACCGCTACCCGACTCAAGCTATGCTCTCCTAAGGCACAAGAACCTTCAAAGGCTTCCATGGAGGTTATATGGTGAAGGGAAGGGAAAGAGGCGACCTAAGGATCTGAAGAAATAAGGCGGAAAAGATTTGCGGATTTAACAAAACGCAATTGTAAACCCTCGCTGAAAACCCATTACTCGATCGAGTGGCCCACATACTCGATCGAGTGTCCCCTACTCGATCGAGTATCCAACCTACTCGATCGAGTAGCCTCTACTCTATCGAGTACCGCACATAACTCACAACCCAAGGTAACTTTGGCACGCACTTTTAAGGACTATTACCGCTCCCAAGGTCAGTCAACGCTGGTGAAAGGGTCTCTAAAAGGGCGGGTATTACAGTCTTTCCCCCTTAAAGAGAACTTCTTCCCCGAAGTTCAACTCACCCAACCAAGGCACATAAAACGGAAACAAAACGACATCACTATTTTTTTTTTTTTTTTTTTTTTGCATAGGTTACTACTCCCCGGAAATACCATCCCCCATGTCATCATCATCAACTGTCTAACGCTCCATATAGATCGACCTCTACGAGCTACTACTTGAATTACCAACTGGCACTACATTACGAGATTACCCTTCACAAGCGACAACCATCAACACAAAACATACTATCAACACACCGTATGATTATACCACCATGTTACTCAACAACCATTCCAACACATGACATCATAGCTATCACTTTGTGACCGTCTTTTAAAACATACTATCAACTTTCACTTTGACATACAAGTTACTTCCACTAACAAGTGCAAACAATTATACTTCCATACAAGAAATGTGACCAAAGTCGTAGAAAACGTTATAAACAAACAACATAATTTCAAAATCGGCCTTTTTATTTTGCGACATTAATCTTCCCCTCTAAAAAAGAACTTCGTCCCCGAAGTTCACCACCAAACTACTACATATGTTACTTACTACTTACATCTTGACATATATCCAAACCATATTATTCATTATTGACATTATTCATATTACTCGTACAACCAGTTAACCATAAAGACATATGCAACCATATTCGAATAACTAACCACCGTCAAGAAGGCATGTATATATCATTTGTATTTGTATATGGAAAGACACACTTCCGGCGAAATATAACTTATAGACATTACGGATGTAAGATTAAAGCAATAAGAAACAATTACAACTTCACTATTCGTTACAAATACGCACCTAAAATCCAAGCACGACTTCCAACATATGAAATTAACGGTTCAAACATGTTACTAATCATCAATAACCATGTTAAACATCAAAACATGTAACTATATAATCATTAAACAATTTTAATTAGTGAAAAGTTCCTGTAACACTACTACTCGATCGAGTATATAGGGTACTCGATCGAGTGCCCGCTACTCGATCGAGTAGCCCTGAGATCAGAATACCTCATTTCTGTTACACCTGCAACTACTCGACCGAGTATGGGGTACTCTGTCGAGTACCTACAGGTCAAAATCCTGGAAAATCATTGGATAATACCACATATATATATAATCGTCACATAACGCGAGTCGGGATAACTTCCCGACCCCCAAAATCAATCCTGCCACAAGGTCAAACTAGCAAATCCGGCCTCATAGCCATCCATACAAACCAAAATAAAAAGTTCTAACTAACAACGACAATTTTCGTCCAACACCATCAACCATAAACAAGGATAAAGAATAGGAGTATCACTCCTGCTGCTGCTGCTCATCCATCATCTCATCTCCACCACCATCTCCTCCTGAGGTACCTGCTCCCGACGACCCAATGCCCCCATCAACCCCTGCTCCAGCTCCAGGACTCACATACCACGGGGTCAAGCCACCATAAGCAAAGGACTGAGGTGTCCCCCAAGCTAACTGATCCACTCCGTAAAAGTGGAAAACCCCACTGTAGTCCCCAACTCCGCTCCACCACACTGGATGTGGTCCCTCGGTCCCAATCTCCTGAGCATACGCCATCTCATGCATGTTCCGGAGTGTCAAGGTGGATGACACTCTCTCTGCCAAGTAGCTCGAACGCGTCTCCGGGGTGTCGAGGTAGGGGTAACAAGGAAAAGGGTGCTGGTGCGGTGGTGCTGCCGGCCGTGGTCTAGTCTCAGCAGTCCTCTCCCTCACTCGACGGGGTCCTCTCCTCAACCTGGGCCTCTCATCCACTGCCGCCGTGTTCTCCCCCTTTTTCGGCTCGGGCATCACCTGGAGGATTGTGTCATCAATGAGGTACGTCCGCAACTGTCGAGGTCCATCATCATCCCCCTCCTCCTCATCGGAGTCCACAGCTACTACCACCGGGTCTAACGGCTCTGTCGGTGGGAGGTGCTCAGGAGCCGGAATCTTCATCCAGCTCATACCCCACACCCTCCAAGCTAGGCTGCCATCAGCTAAAGTTCTCAACCATTTCAGGTCGAGGTAGTAGTATCGGTCCATAATAGGCACCGGTGTAGCCAGAGGAACATACTCAAAAGAAGCCTCAAAGGAAGCTAGCTTTTCAGCTAGCCGAGTGGCGATAGCACCACAACTCAAGTACCGGGTAATGGAAGTAGCCATCAAGGCAAGGCTAGCACAGAACATGGCAGGAGCATTAAAGACCACCCTCTCGGTCCGCTCCGGGTTGAGGTAAGACATCAGAAGCAACATCTCATGATTGTTCAGTTTGCTAATATCCGGTCTCTCATAAAGGAGGTTCGAAATAGAACGAAGAAAGATTCTCAAGGTAACATGTTGAACATCATTAATCAACATGTTGCTTGAGGTGAGAGCTGGCTTTCTGGTAAGACAAGGCATTAGGCGGCAGACACCACACTCAGAAGGGATCTCACTGATGGAATCCTTGGGAGGCTTGGCCAACCCAAGGTGAGACGCAAAAAGGTCCATGGTCAACAGGAAACTTGTGTTGATCAAACGAAACTCAACAGTTTGTGCAGCTGGCTCGTAATTAAATGAGCTCATAAACTCCAAGGTAAGAAAAGGGTAAGAATGCTTCCTCAATCGATACAACCCCATGAATCCCAAAGTCTCAACGATGTGACGGACATCCGTCTCAATTCCCAAGTCAGTAAGAAGTGTGGTATCCACACAACGGGTAGGCCTCATTTTGCGTTTCTGTAACGCCACAAATCGCTCTCTCTGTTTAAAGTCTACAAACACCACCGAAGGGTACTCCGGTACCGCGGGTACTACGGGTCCACTACCTTCCCCAAGCTCGGGCTGTGAAGCCCTCCCCCTCTTACTCTGACGTGTCCCTATGTTTAGTCTCGGCATCTGTTTCAGCATACGATTTAAACAAACTTGCATAGGCATGTAAATCACATAATTCACACAATTGAACTTTGAATACTCAGCTAGGTACACACTTTCACCAACAAATTCCAATTTGATACATAAATTCAGTTTATAGTAACTAAGACGATCTCTATTGTTGTGAAATGTTTAGCATGATAAACATAATCTACTCAACCAATTCGGATATCATGACATGGCTCAAATGCTACCCCATGTAATTACGTGATATCAAGTGAGATATTCATACATGTTCATAGAAAGGCAACTTAAAACATGTCATCATCAACCTTCAACATTAGAAGCAATTAACTCAACTAGACTAGTCAGACGGTCTCTACAACTATAACAAATTGACATATTCATCAACAATTAACATCACCATTATCATATTAAAAGCTTAACTCTTGCATATGCATTCATATCTAACACAAAATCTCAATTATAGAAAACAAATTCAATTTGGGGCACTTTTAAGACGAAATTTTAAGGCAAATTTTAAGGTGAAAATCACCAAAATCCATCTTTCAACATGATATATACAGCATATAGTGCTCAATTTCATCATCTAACATGTAGAAAACAACCAAAAATCAATTTTGATTTTGTAAACCCTAGAAAATTCGTCCAAATTTGGTAATTTCTATACTATTTTTGGAGCAATTAATCATTAATAATCATGAAAGGGAAGCATATGAATCACATTACAACAATTAAGAGCAATGATTCGCCCATATTAAAAGCAATGATTCGTCCCGACTCAAGCTATGCTCTCCTAAGGCACAAGAACCTTCAAAGGCTTCCTTGGAGGTTATATGGTGAAGGGAAGGGAAAGAGGCGACCTAAGGATCTGAAGAAATGAGGCGGAAATGATTTGCGGATTTAACAAAACGCGATTATAAACCCTCGCTGAAAACCTGTTACTCGATCGAGTGGCCCACATACTCGATCGAGTGTCCCCTACTCGATCGAGTATCCTCGATCGAGTATCCAAGCTACTCGATCGAATAGCCTCTACTCTATCGAGTACCACACATAACTCACAACCCAAGGTAACTTTGGCACGCACTTCTAAGGACTATTACTGCTCCCAAGGTCAGTCAATGCTGGTCAAAGGGTCTCAAAAAGGGCGGGTATTACACTTGCATTAACATCCGTATTTTGCATGATTTGAGTCGAGAAAATTAGGGTTTTCAACCCAAATAACTCGAAAATTTTGGGCTTTTCCCCCAAATGAATTTTCCTTGTGAAATTGACCATAGAAATGGATAATTGGTAGTGTAAGGAACATAACCATGTGTTCTTTTCGAATTTTCATTGAGTATTGAGCATTTGAGTAGAATTGTGACGGTTTCACAGCTGTGTCGTAAATTGCTTCAAAAATGGCCTTAGGGTTACCCATTTGCGATGAAACTTGATATTTGGAATCCTTGTGTGATCGGTAAACCTCCTACCATCTCAGATTTTTGATTTGCGACAGCTTTTTCAGGACACTTTTCTAAGGCATAATCGCCGTTATAACGAAATGCTGCCAAAATTTCGACTCAAACCCATGACTAGGATCGAATTTAGACCTGACTTGACCCATTTTCACCACATGAGCGGTTGGGTTTCGAAAGAAATAGCCACAGATGGTGAGAAAAGGGCTATTTTCGGAGCTCGAAAGGCTTGAAAACACCTATGAGGCTCGCCGTCACTTGACGTGGCCTAATTCACTCTAATTATGCAGGTGATGAGGCTTCTACATCGGGGAGGGCTCCCATGGATGTGGATACTGATTTCGACCCTTCTCTTACTTTTGAGGAGGTGCTAGAGGCGGTGTTTGCTGAGCAGGCCGCTGAGAAGGAGGCTGTTGAGGAGGAGGCTCCATGACGGGCCAAAGTCGGACGAGGCGGCCACCAGCTAGTAAGGGCACCCTAGTGGGCTGAGAAATGGGATGGTCGACATCTCATCTGGGCAGCGGAGAGTCACCTGTCCTATAGCACGGTGAAGAGCTTGGTAAATCTTTAAGCTTGTTATTCTCTCATCATCTTTCTTTACCTATTCATTTGCTGTTTCATTTCTCTTTCACTTCGGGATAAAGATAGCTTTGCGTCGAATCGATATAGGAAGTTTGGAACATGAGGTCTTTTTCTGGCTACACGACGATGATGGAGGCTTACGGGAGACTGTCGGAGGAGGAGCAGGCCATCATCGAGCTTGGAGCTTTTGGAGCCTTTGTGCGAGCGTGGAGGGAGATCAAGGAAAGGAAGCTTCGGGCTAACCTGTGCCTAATTCGAGCCTTCCTTGATCGGTACTGGGACACGACCTCGACCTTTCACATGTCTTTTGGTGAGGTTGGGGTCACGTTGGAGGATTACGACATGATTTCTGGTTTGCCATGTGGAGAGGAGGGTGTGTCGTGGCCGTCGACGGCCATGAGGGTGGACTCGGTCGAGGCTAGGGGGCTGATTGGCTGAAACCTAGTGGCGAGTGCTTCTATGGTTCCCGGGTTAGTGCCGAGCTCCTACGTCAGGGATTACTTTGCTGGCAAGATCCCGACGGTAGTGACGGTGGATGGGAGAGAGGAGGCTCCTCCTCCTTGTACGACAGAGCATAGAGCTCGCATGTGGCTCTAGTGGTTCTTATCTTCACTCTACCTTGGAGACAAGGGGGAGAGACTATCGACGAAGCTTCTTCCCTTCCTTTCTGACTTGAGTGGCCTAGGTCGTTGGGACTGGGTCACTTCTAGCTTTGCGGTCTTCACTCGCTACATGAGGGCCATGGTTCGTCCCGAGCTGCTGGAGAAGGGGACCTCTCCTGCTACTGTCGGCCCTGGACTGCTGTTGGAAGTATGAACCTTCATTTCGTGTCATGAAAGATCATTTCTTCTTGTTATTGAATAGCGAAAGATCGTTATTGATCATCTTGTTTTGCAGGCGTGGGTGTACTCCTACTTTCCGGGCTTCGCACCCAAGAGGACGGAGCCTGGGCCGAGGGCTTATCCCATTGTGAGGGATTGGGTGATATGTCGTAGGAAGAGCCAGCGCTCTTCTTACGATGTCCGTCGATGGGGCCTGAATGCCCTGAAGCTGTGTGACGTGAGTACTTCTTAATCACTTTCCTTCACTTGCTTATTCATTACTCTTTAGAAATGATCATAGGAATGACCTTTTGTTTGCTTGTCTTAGAGGGTGTCAAGGCCTTGGGCGGACTACCTTGACGCCCCTCCTTTCGTGGCTGAGGTCCTTCGACCTAGGAGCTCGAGTCGGTTGCTATTAAGGACGTCAATGGGTCCAGTGTGGTATCTGGGAGAGCGCTTGACCCATCAGTGCTCTCGTGATGCTTTCACGGTTCCCATCGATCCTCCTCGGACGATGTTTAGGGAGCCTTGTGACAATGAGAGGGAGGCTGACTTAGTAGACGTCGGTGGCGACGCTCTTCTTCTTCCTGGCGAGGATTACTCTGCATTCATTCATCGGAGGCTGGCGTACTGGCCGGTCATGGTAAGTGCTTCATTTTCCTTATTTGAGTTGACTTGATAAAATGATGAATGATCATCAAATAAAGACTTCATTTGAATTTTGCAGGAGGTTGAGGAGGCGGGCATCGAGCTCCCAGCGTATCCCGAGACCCTCGATTACATCGATGCGGCGGGGATGACGACGATCTCCGAGTTTCGCGAATTTGACGAGGCGGTGATAGATGCTGGCCTAGAGGAGTGGCAGCACTTGGTCCGGAGGGTAAGTTCCCGATTCAGTTGACTTTTTTTGTTGTATAAGAATACACTTGTCCATTTTATTGAAAACCTTTGTTTATTGAAACGTAGGTGGCGCCGTCTCGGCACGTGGCATTGTGGAGTGTAGCCAATCGGCTACGGGCTACTGCCATTGAGGCCCTTGCTGGCGGTCGAGGACGTCAGGTATGAACCTTTTGTTTTACTTCATTTTGAATTTAGTAATTTTCTTGTATTTGAAACGATTGAAATGGGGCATTTCTTTGTCATTTGCAGAGGGAGTGCGACCTGGAGCGTGAGCTTGCGCGGTCCCAGGAGGAGACGGCTCCCCTGCTGAGGGAGTTAGAGGTCTGAGACGCCGAGATTGCTGCTCTTGAGGCCAGGGTCACTGAGTGGGGCGACCAGGAGTAGTTTGTCTCTGTTTTTGTTTCTTCGGTTGCTTGTACCGTACACATTTTGTATACTTTTAGGATTTCATTTTGGACTTAAGACTTATTTTCGGGCAAGAGCCCCCCAGTTTGATGTACATACAACATTTTGATTGTATATATGACGGCCTGAGTGCCTTTGATGTTGGGTTGTCTTGTTTGTTCCTGCACGTTTGCTTTGAACAGGTTTGGTAGATGCCGTTTTACGCCGTCATGCTGCCGAAATTTACATAGAAATCGCACAAAAACACATATTGCACATATGGCCTAAACTAGCGCAAAACAAAGAAAAGACCTAAAAAATGTGAAAAATTGCCCAGAAATGAGCGCAAAAATTGCCGAAAATAACCGGACGGTAGGGAGGGCTACTCCCTGAAAAAACCAAAAAAAAAGAAACGTATAAGTTTGAAATGAAATGTGAAACGGCAGTGAAATAATTTCCCCAAAAAATAAAAATAAAATGAAATGGGTAGGTTGGAAGTAAAATGTGAAACGAGAGTGAAATGATTCCCCCAAAAAAAGAAAAGTAAAAGGAAATGGGTAAGTGTGCTTATTTGCCGAAAATGTCGATTTGCCTCGAAAAGCGTGCCCGGAAAATTAGGAAACAAAATATATGGTAATTTGACAGAATTACCAAAACAATAACCTATACGAATAGGAAATTATATCAAGAGGAATTAGGAAAGATCCAACCTGAAAAAATCATAGAAACCCTCTGAGGAAGAGGCGCAGCACGAGCTGCGACCCTTCGAAGAGGCGCATCACTAGTTCTGACGGATTTTAGGAAACAGCTTTTAGTATAAATATAGACGTCGAAGGAGCTTTTATTCACACAATTCTTCCGTCCTCCTTTCGTCTATAATATAAAATTCTCCTATTATATATAAAAAATTTATAAATCATGGATGCCTTGGAAAACCGTCTCAAAGAATGGACAAACGAATTTACAAATGTCGAGAAGCATGATATGGGTGCTTTCAATTTGGGGTCAATCTTGAGTTTGAAACTGGTGAAAGTTGTTAAACCTTTTTTGGATGCTTGTCTCGAATATTGGGACCCTAATTTCCGTGTTTTTGCCTTCCCTAGAGGTGATATCTGTCCTTTTCCTGAGGAGATTGCTGCAATTGGAGGATGGGATCCGGAATATATGCCTGCCATACCCTCTAGCTCTCAAGGGTACAAAAACAACTTTAGATATTTGCTTGGACTGACTAGAGCAGAGGTTGACCGCCTTGTGACCTCAAAAGGAGTTCGTATGCTTGACTTTATCGATCGATTTATAAGTTGGGAAGACCCTTCGATTTCTTATACGGCGAGGCGTAGGGCATTCGGATTTTGCCTATTGCATGGTTATGTCCTCCAGGGGCATGTTGATAAAGAAATGAGAGGAGATCCTCGTTATTTGAGCCTGGTTGAGAAAATGGAGCTGCGCAGGAGCCCAACTTGTCTGTGCCTAGGAGAGATCATTTTGGGGCTGGATAACAGGAAAGCCAACCGCGATCTTCCTTATTTGGGAAGTCCTATCATTTTGCAGGTAAGAACGCGACCTTGGTTTTCTTTTTCTTTTTTTCTCTTTTTTTGTTTTTCTTTTTTTTTTCGATTTTTTGTTTTTCTTTTTTTTTTTTTTTTTTTTTTTTTTTTTTTTTTTTTTTTTTTGAACATTAATCCATGCCTTTGGTAGGTTTGGCTCATGGATCATCTGCTGTTGATCGAGCCCCCAGCTAATGTTCCAAGATATCATGCTAGATCGATTGCCATAAGGACCAGACTCTATATGGTAGATTTTACTCGGGTTTGCAACTATTGGGAGAATAAGCTGAAGAATGAAGATGGTCCTCTAATCAGATGGGTTGTGCCGTGGTGGCATCTCAAGTCAGTTACTGGAGTTTCGTCTTTGGATCCTACTCGATCGGGACGCATTCCTGGCATGGAATTCATGGTATGCATCTTCTCGGAGAGATTGATGAGGCAAGTGGGCTTTAAGCAGACGATTCCCAAGCTCGATACCGTCCCTCAGACTGCAGTGGCACATACTGCCGAGAGTCGTAGAGAATGGGCCCTCAGGTGGGCTCAGAGAAACATGTGGTTCCTACAATCTTCTGTTAGTGCTCTGTGGGTTTCGGATTCCTATTTGCAATGGAGGAAGGCTACTACTCCCGAGGAGCGCGAGCAATTAAGGAAGCGCGAGCCTGTTGACTACAAGATTCGTGAGGTGGTGAAGGAGAACGAGAAGCATTTGACTGAGGGGGAAGAAGAAACAGGATTTCGAGGTGTTCATCTATCGAATAAACTAAAGGCTTCTCCTACCGTAGAGATGGTGGTTGATCGAAATGGTAAGGCTAGACCGCGAGAGAGACCTTTGGTGATTAGGTCTGAGATAACGCAGGAGCGCCCGGCTCGTGGTCGAGATAAAAAAGTATGATAAAAATGACAAAGGCAAGGGAAAGATGGAAGAGTAGCCTAAGTCGTAGTATTATTTATTATTATTATTATTATTATTATTTGTAATAAGTGGTGGGGTTTTTAGAATCCTAGCCTTTTTATTGTTAGCATTTTTATTTATGTGGCGTACTATTATTATTTATGGAGAAGTGAATAAAACATTAATTAGTTATGAAACTATTGTGATTTTTCTTTTATTATTCTTGTCGAATTTCAAATGCAAATGCAAATGTCCTTCTATTTACATTTAAAATAACGGGTTGTATCCTGTGAAGGATTGCCTACATATTCATTTACAAAATGAAATCAAACCCTTGCGCGTAGTTCGAGTAAATGTAAACGAATAATTGTTCTAAGCAAGAGCTTGTAGCGAACTAGAAAATGAGCATGAGCTTTACTTACTCCTAAGACACAATTCAATTTATTTGATGATATGAGGACGATGAATTGTCAAAATGCAAGAGCAAGGTGACATGAGCTTTATTTCAGCGGGCCGGGGGCCGTTTTTATTTCGTGTCGCATGAGCGGCACGTGGGTTTTACGCGAGGTGCATTTTTGTCCTATTCTAGGCATAATATCGTTTTAATTGGTCGAGGTTAGCTGGGTTGGCAAATTCATTCCCATATAGGTCTGTGATTCTAACCGCACCCCCCGGGAGTATGCTCTTGACCAAGAGTGGTCCGGCCCAGTTGGGTTTAAACTTTCTTCGTGGATCGACAGGTAAAAGAGCTCTAACTGATTTGAGAACTAAGTCTCTTTCTTTGATGTTTCTAGGCTTAACCCTTTTGTTTAAGGCTCGTTTGATACGTGCCTGGTATGTTTTCACATTATGTAATGCACGCAATCTTCGTTCATCCAAGAGGACGAGTTCTTCATATCTGTCTCTCTAACAATCAGCTTCTGGAATATGACTTTCGAGCAGGATGTGTAAGGATGGGATTTCTAGTTCAACTGGTTGCACAACTTCTATGACGTAAGTCAAATAGAAAGGGGTAGCCCCAGTGGACGTCCTAATGGATGTGCGATATCCCCATAAGGTGAATGGTATCTTACTTGGCCAATCTCGATAATTATCGATCATTTTCTTGAGGATTGTGACGACATTCTTGTTGGCTGCCTCCACTGCGCCATTAGTTTATGGTCTGTACGGCGAGGAGTGGTGGTATTTTATTTTGTACTTGGCTAGCAATTGTTCAGTCTCAACCTGGAAATGTGATCCGTTGTCACTGATGATCTCATGTTGGCAACCATATCGACAGATGATATTGGTTTGTATGAACTTTGCCACGTTCTTGGCTGTAAGACTAGTGTAAGATGCTGTCTCTACCCATTTGGTAAAATAGTCGATAGCGACCAAAATGAAACAGTGACCTCCTGTTCCAGCTGGAGTTATCTTCTCGATGATGTCGATTCCCCAGGCAGAAAATGGCCAAGGACATGTCATAGTGTAGAGTAGTGAAGGAGGGACGTGTTGCACATTCTCGAATATTTGGCAGTTGTGACAATGTCTGACATATTTGATACAATCAGATTTCATGGTGGTCCAGTAATATCCCAGGCGAGTGATTTTCTTTGCCATCATTGGTCCACTCATGTGAGGGCCACATTCTCCATCATGGACCTCTTCCATCATCTTCTTTGCCTGTGAATGATCAAGGCAACGCAAAACTACACCAAGAGGTGTTCTTTTGTACAATTCTCCTTGCATAAGGACGTATTGAGAGGCGCAGGGGCGGAGCTATTAAGTAGAATGGGGTAGAACTAGATACCCCCAAACCCCAAAAAAATAGCGAAGAAGGAAGATTTCTGCAACCCCAAATAAAACTAGAAAGTTACTATAGTTAGTATAGTATTAAGCGCAAGTACTATACATATGAGTGAGTGTGATTTAGTGGTAACTGGTAGGAGTATTAATGAAGTTACCCTGCAACCAGGGTTCGAATCCCCTCCCTCCATAGTTTTCCCTTTTTTTGGTTTTAGTGTTCCACTCGTTAAATGCGTGCTAACGCATAACTACAGAAATTGCCACTTCATTTTTAATTGTCGATCAGTTTTATATTTTTAATCAAGTTTCTTTCCTTATTCTTTCTAAATGCCAAAAACAATCATATAAATTTAAATATCAGAGATTTATATAGTTACCTTTTATAGTTATAAAATGAATGTGAAAATATAGGCGTAATTGCGTAAATCAGTTTGAGTTACGTACCTAAATTACGTAACTACAGAAATCGCCCCTGGAGAGGCGAGTAGGCGTATAGCACGTTGTCCTCTCTTATCCATATCCGACGGGTAGGTGCCATTGAGCATGAAGTTCAGAATGGCCTGAAACCAAGGCTCCCCTGGGTTTTCCTCTTCATCTGTGATTTGGTGCACATAGGCTGGTTCTGACTGTCGTTCGATGCATAAAGGCATTTCTACCATACCGTCTGGCATATTAATCAGAGATGCAAGTTTTTCAAGAGTGTCTGCAAACTGATTTTATTCTCGAGGTAGATGTAGGTAGGTCACTTGATCGAAGAATTGAGCAACTTGGTCTATCCTGGCCTGATAGGGTGCTAGACTTTCACTCCAAATTTTCGAAGATCCCGTAATTTGGTTGATGATCAAGGATGAATCTCCGTGAACTCGAAGATTCTTAATGCCTAAGCCTACTGCCACTTGTAGTCCAATGAGGCAAGCTTCGTATTCAGCTGCGTTATTTGTCACTTCGAAGTCGAGTTTGACAGAGAGTGGTGTATGCTCGCCTTCAGGAGAAATGAGCAATACCCCTATTCCAAATCCTCTTAGGTTCGATGCCCCTATCAAAATAAAGGTCCCAAGAATCTACATCGGTTTGAAGTATATCTTCATCCGGAAATGACCATGTGTCTATTGCTTGGGTGTCGTTGATGGGATTATCTGCGAAAAAATCGGCGACGGCGCGCCCTTTTATAACCTTCAGAGGTACGTATTTGAGATCGAACTCTGAAAGCATTAGGGTCTATCTTGCCAATCGTCCTTTGAGAACGGGTTTTTCGAAGAGGTATTTGACAGGATCCATTTTGGAGTATACTTTGACGGAGTAGCTAAGCATGTAATGGCGTAGCTTCTTTGTTGCCCACACAAAAGCGAGGCATGTCTTTTCGAGCGGTGTGTACTCGCATTCATACTCCAAGAACTTCTTACTAAGGTAGTAGATAGCTCTCTCTTCTTTTTCGACGGTTTGCGCTAGCATGGCTCCCATGGCTGTTTCAGTCATTGTGAGATATAAACCAAGAGGTTGATCTCGTTGAGGAGGCATGAGCACTGGTGGTTTGGCTAGTATCTCCTCGATTTTTTCGAACGCCT
Organism: Silene latifolia; assembly: GCF_048544455.1. Lineage (NCBI taxonomy): Eukaryota > Viridiplantae > Streptophyta > Magnoliopsida > Caryophyllales > Caryophyllaceae > Silene > Silene latifolia. Next base: position 250,298,609 of record NC_133538.1, on the reverse strand, counting down.
TTTGACAGTCGTCATCCCATATGGTGTGATCTGTTTTCTTTAGCTTTTTGAAAATGGGTTCACATATCATGGTAAGTTTCGATATGAATCGACTTATATATTGAACCTTGCCTAAAAATCCCCTAACCTCCTTCTCTGTCTGAGGTTGTGGCATTTCGACTAGAGCTTTGATTTTGGAAGGGTCGATTTCTATTCCTTGTTGACTAACGACATATCCTAGAAGCATGCCTGACGTTACCCCAAATGCACATTTCTGAGGGTTGAGCCTCATGTTGTACTTTCATAGTCTTAAGAAGAATTTGCGAAGGTTATTAATGTGCCCCTATCTATCCTTGGACTTGACGATCATATCATCTACATACACCTCGACTTCTTTATGCATCATGTCGTGTAGGAGCGTGTTTGCAGTGCGTTGATATGTAGCTCCAGCATTGATTAATCCGAACGGCATAACAATATATCAATAGGTGCCCCATTGAGTAACAAAGGCGGTCTTATGCATGTCCTCTGTGGCCATATTAATTTGATTATATCCCGCGTACCCGTCCATGAAGGATAACAACGCGTGATCTGCTGTATTGTCTACCAATATGTCGATATGTGGTAGAGGAAAGTCGTCCTTGGGACTTGCTTTGTTCAAGTCTCTGAAATCAACACAAACACGGATTCTCCCATCCTTTTTGGGTACGGGTACAATGTTGGCTACCCAGTCTGAGTACTCGGAAACTTTGATGAACCCGGCTTTGAATTGTTTATCGACTTCTTCTTTGATCTTGAGAGCCCATTCTGTCCTCATTCAACGAAGCTTCTGTTTAATAGGTTTGAAACCTAGTTTATTCGGAATTCTGTGTTCGACAATATCCCTGTCGATCCCTGGTATGTCTTTGTAGGACCAAGCAAAAACGTCTTTGAACTCGTGTAGGAGGTCTATGAAACTAGCCCTTTCGGTTGGGCTCAAGGTTGTCCCTATCCTAAGTTCTTGGGGTTCTAGTTCAGTTCCTACGTTGATGGGTTCAGTGTTCTCTATAACTGGTGCCCCTTCCCCTTCTTGTAATATTTCTTTCGCTATGTAGGGAGGTAGTTCGATTGAGTATGGGTCTGGGTCATCCTCATTATCATCGTAAATAGAATTGAATTCAGAATAACACAAAGAGTAAGCAGAATCAGATTTATTCATATTAAATTTTGAAAATAATTGAAACAAAGAAGCCATCTCATGCTTCGAGTCGGTGGCGGCAAAGGGACAAATTGGGGACATTTCCCGAACTACTGTTAATACTTGATGCTACGCTAGGAGAAACAAGGGGATTGGGAATGACGACGGGAGGAGACTCTCTAGGAACTTCTCTAGACTCCGACTCTGATTCTGACTCCAACTCTGACTCGAATTCATGGTCTTCTGGTTCTCCTTTGAACATCTCTCCTTCTCCAGTGGTGAGCTTAAAGAGTCTTCCTTGGTTGTTTGTCCATTTGATCGACTTTCTCCATCCTTTTTGCTGATTCGAACTGGTTTCGGTGATTAACGTGGTAGGGTTGAAGTGGTCGTCCTGAAGTATCATGGTAATGATCTCGTCCTGCGTGGCTTTAACAAATCGATCTTCTCCAAACAGAAGGCTAACGGCCTATTCGTCCAAGTAAGGTGCTTGACGAGTCTTGACTGTAGGAACCGTTTCTGAAGGAATAAAGTAGCAATCGTGAAAGATCTCAATTCCAGCTAGTTGCCATCCTTTTTAGTGCCAAGGTTCGGGGAACCCATGAAAGTATTATTGACTCCCTTCTCTAAGGAAGTATCCATTTAGGGTAGGGAGGTAAGGTCGCATTTGGATTCCCACGTTCTTATGATTTTGGAATTGTGTGATCATGTCTAATGCTTCTTCTTTCGTGGGTTTGTATCCCAATCCTAATGGTATACTTTGAGAGTTTCCTTCTTTCTAAGGTGCAAAGGTATTTCTTCAGACAGGATTCAATGGCATCCCTGGGAAGTATCCCTGAGATTTGAGTATGTGGTTGACCACTAAATTGGAGTAGGGATTGAAGTACAAGGGTGCCAGTTCACTCTCTACAAGGTTTATGCTATGGAAGCCCCCAAGCTCGTATACTAGATCCGTAACTACTTGGTTGCTTGTCATCTTTTCTATTACTGCCTTAATAGGTGATGAAGTGATCATCACTACTTTGCCATCTAGTAGAATCTTGATTTTCTGGTGGAGGGTAGATGTTACCGCTTTGGAAGCGTGAATCCAAGGCCTTCCCAGAAGTATGTTGAATGATGCTTTGATGTCCATTATTTGAAAGTTAACCTTTCGCTCAATCGGTCTTGTGGCTATGGCGAGATTTGACTAGCCCTACCACTTTACGTCGTGTACCGTCATATGCGCGAACACCTTGATTGGTAGGGGTCCAATCTGACTCTTTCATGCCTAACTTATATGTTGTCTTCAATGGTATAACGTTGTCTGCAGAGCCATCATCCACCAAAGACATTGGCACGTTCTTCTTTAAACAAATGACAGTAATGTATAGAGCCAGGTTGTGACTAGCGCCGAAAGGTGGCAAATCCTCGTCCGAGAAAGTAACTGGGTTACTTAGCTTAGTTGAATCTTGGAAGACCAAGTTGACTATGTCATCAGGTGTAGAGTTGTGTGCCACATTTAACTTAGCCAAGGCTTGAAGTAATGCTTGGCGATGAGGGAATGAGCTTGCAACTAGTTGTTATACTGAAAGATCAGCCTTTGTCTTCTGTAGTTGTTTTAGTAAGTGGTCAGTAGATGTATCTTCGCCATCATTTGGCGTGACGACGTTGGTGTTAGTAACTGGACCATTAGCTGTGGGACCATTTTGAGAAACATTCTGATATGGACGCCGTGAACGAGTAAGGTGGTCTATATCTTGGTCTTCACTATTTTTGATTATGTCCTCACTAATCTTGACTAGGTAGTGCTCGGTGAGATATTGGTCTTCATCATCATCGGCCCATACTTCGTTGACAGTAGCAAGTTCTCTCAACCTTATGATTTCAGCTTCTAAATGGATGATTTGATCGATTAGACCATCAACCACGATTATCACTTCTTGCATTGTAGAATTTTGAGAGAGGTTTAGTGGCGCACTTTCCTTAGGTGTAGTACTTGGATTATGGAGGGATGCCACTACATTTTCTAGTTCTGAGACTTGTCTATTCACACTTCTTGACCATGCAATAAAATCAGTGATAGTAGGGGAAATGGTGGAGTAGCTCCCTTCAGTTTCTAATGCATGGATCTTATCTGCGACTGGAGAAATGAGGTGTGAACAATCTAAGGTAGATTCTTCACCTGTAATCATCAGATCTCCAAGAGGATTCTGAGTATTGTTAGGCTTACCTCCAAGTGGTATGGGTAGGCGACCGTCTTCGATCATGTCCTGAATGACATACTTTAGCTTGTAACATTTCTCCGTATCGTGTCCCTTACCTCTATGATATTCACAGTATAAATTTTCGTCCTAGAACTTGGAATTCTTTTTTAGATCAGGTGTAGGCCCTATGGGTTGGAGCTTACCCTGTTTCATCAACCTCTTCAAAGCATTGGAGTATGTATCGCCAATGTTTGTGAACTTCCTTTGTGAGTTATTCTTCTTTGATGATTTGAGAAGGTTAACCTCATCAGTCTTGCTAGTAGAGCCGTAGGAACGAATTTTTGAGCCTTGATATCCATGACCTACCGTTTTGGACAAGAGTCCTTTACGGATGTCATCTTCAATTCTTGTCCCTAGTACAGTTAGATCCTTGAAGGTCTTAATGTTTTGGTACCTCAAGTGATTTGCAAAAATGGGCCTTAATTTGTCCACGAATTTTTCCACAAGGGTAGCTTCATCTGGACGTTCGACAACTTGGGTATTAGTCTTCCTCCACCTATTTAGGAAGTCGGTGAAACCTTCTTTCTCATTTTGGGTAAGAACCTCTAGAGTGCGCATATTGACTTGGATTTCAGCATTATCCGCGTATTGTTTAGCGAACTCGATTGCAGCGTCATCCGAGGTGGCAATCTTCTTGTGTTCTAGGGAGTAGAACCATTGCGTAGGAATGGTGTCCAGAGATGAAGGAAAGATCCTTAAGAACATCTCGGGTTTGATGCCTTTGATAGACATGTAGTCTTTGAAAGCACGAATGTGGTTCAAGGGGTTTTCATGTCCCTTGAATTTCGGGATATCAGTCATGTTAAAGTTGGTTGGTAATTTGGCACTCACGGCCTCATACTTGCGATTGTTCTCCCTATAGATATCATCTCCTTTGAGGTACATCAATTGCTCCTCCAAGTATTGGAGTCTCTTCTCAGCCTCAGTAAGACCTACTGGAGGGTTGGTTTCTGGTTGTCCAACATAAGGTGGAAGGTTGTCATTCACACATTGGCTGGGAATGTCATCTTCTGCGGGAGGTAGTCTAGTTTCTACCGCGATAATTCGGTTATCGATGGCATTAAGGCGTTCATAAGCTTGTTCTTGATTTGTTTGGAGACGAGTGAGCGCAGCTAAGATTAGATCATTACCATTCGGTGGTTGTCCATTGACACTTGCGTGACTAGTTCCGGGCATCTTGGAAACTGGATAGGAGATTGACGACAAATCAAAATACGATCGACCATTCTAGCACACTTACTTAAAGAAAGGACTCGAACTGTGAAGTGGGAGTGTGCCACTTGTGTTGGTGAGGTTTGAAAATGACAAAGTTTTGAAATGTTCGTCCTAACCAATTGTAGTGTAGTTATAGGATTGTTGACTCGAAGTGAGGTTTTGAAATGGGCTTTTTGAGGCCCGATTTTTGACTCGATATTTGGACAGAGTTTCGGCTTATTTTGCGCTAATTTGGGCCATTTTCGAAAATATTTACATTTTGAAAGGGTTTTTTTTTTATTTTACAAAATTCATCATGGTTTTGTTTAGAAAATGGTGATCACACATGATACAAGCATTACAACATGCATTATAACGGTATGCTAAGTTCATTTAAAAGGGTTTTGGTTTAAAGGGTAGGTTGCCATACCGAACAATCAAACCCGGGGTCTGTGGAGAGGCTCGAACCAAACAGGAGTAAGGCCGATTCCTAGTCCATTCCCTCGAGTAGTGAAAGCCCTTGATATAAACAGGAGTAAGCATTATGGTATGATTGACGTCAATCGCTATCCATTCTTAGGCCCAGATAAGAATTTGGACCGTCCAGACGGGATGATTGGTCGAATAGGTGGGGTTGGGCCTAGGAAGGCCGACTACAACGATCTAGGAAGACCGAGTTATGAAAACCGACAACTGTCTCATATAAATTATTCCCTAACCTTGTTCAAGTTTCACCCTTGGCAACACGTAAGTGTATTACTCCCCAGCGGAATCGCCAAACTGTAGACACGGGGGGTCCACGGGGTCGCTTGGGAAACAAGCGTTTGTATTTGTGGAGTCGCCACCAATTTATTGTGAAAAATTGGAAACCGTTCGAATACCTCGTGTCATGTCAAGACACAAAGTAATAACATAGACACTAAGCACTCATTACCCTTAGAATTCTATGTCTAGAATGACTCTCGTGGATGCCAATGAACACGGATGTTCACAGAGATCCGGAGTAAGGGGTAGGGGTACGTATTAGGAAGCTCTTTTGATCGAACACCTAATCCCACCCACCTCAATAGCGGCCTCTACTAATGATTAGGGAAATCATCTATACTCGATATGTTGTCGATTATATGCATGCAATGCAACATCCAACGTTTTAATCTTAGCATGTGAGAGTTAACTACGTCGGTGAACATATAATTTAGCAAACAATGGGTCGAAGTAGAAATTAAGGTTGATTACATGTGGAGGCAAACAAACGATAATAAAGAGTACAATAAATGAAATAGGATAATTAAAATTACAATAATTACAATGGTTAATGATTGATTTACGTCGAAAATACACTTAAAATGGATAATTTGAGAAAACAAAGGGAAAATAAATTAAGGGTAGAAAACGAACAGATTAGTAATGATAATACGGATAATAGTTGATTAATACGTAAGCTGATGAACTAGGTCAAAGCAGAAACAGAAGTTCAAAGGCAGAACTCAACTCGGAACAGGCGCAGCAGAGCTGCGTCCCTTGGAAGAGGCGCAGTGGTCACTGCGTCTGTTCCTGAGGTGAGTTCTAGTTGTGAAGCCGGAACTGCATATCGTTAATATTCATTGGTAATTTAATGACCGATTAATGATATTTGACTCAAGTAGAAGTGATTTAAGAGATTAATTACATGCAAATTGGTCATAAAAACGATAAAGAACAGACTCAAATTAATTAGAACGAATTAATTACCAATTTTGGCTAACATAAATTAATTAGGTTTGCTAATACGATTTAATCAGGTTTATTTACACAAATTCAATTAGATTAGGTGATAATGTACAGACGAAAATATACAAAAGATGAATTTCAGAGACTTGACATGGACGAATCGAATCTCTAAAACCCGGATTTGATTTTAATGACGAAATGTTTGATTCGTTAATCTCAAAGGTTTATATATTGAATATGTGATAAATTAATTTAGTCATAAAATTAATTCTACATCTTATGCATGCAAAACTTTCGAAATTAGTAAGAAGAAATCGCCTTCTTACCATAAGATATTTCGGTTTCAAGGGCACAAGATAGGACTCCTTCCTAGTCTTGTTCTTGAGCTACCCATAATAGGATGATCTTCCAAGAGTACTCCAAATCTTCAAGCTCCATAGTAGGAACTTCTCCTTAAGGATTGTACCAAGGAAATCCTTCTTAATACAAATATTAATTTGATTACTAGAATTAATATTTGTTTCCATAAAATTATTACTAATATTATATGTATACTACTTCTAGTATTAAGAATAATATTAGTGATTTTGTTAGGTTATTCTAGTGTTCTTCAAAACTCAAAACTAGAGAGATTAGATCATCACCAAAAAGTGATTAACTTATATTAAAATGAATTGTATTAATTAGAAGAGAAAAACTCTCCCTTTGCACTAGGGTGTCCGAAAAACTCACATGGGAAGAGTGCTCAATGCCTTTTCTAGTTGCTCTTCACAAGAGAGTAGGCATGAAGGTCTATCATTAGTAGGTAATGATAATGTTCCCCACTAAACAAATAATTAAGGCACAAACCAACCCTATACTCCCATTTACACGGTTTACATGTGTAATATGGATCCATTTTAACTTTGTCAATTTGTTAATTTGTATTGTGTGACAAATTGGACATGTTACTAGACATGTCATATAAATAATGCATTTTTAACAAATTAAAAATCATTATATAAACAAAATAAATCACATACAAAAATTAACTAGTAATTCACAATTACTATTACTTAAAATGGGTCGTATAATTATAAATCACAACTACTTATATTTATAATAAACAATTCATTCTTATTACAATTGTTTCATAAACAATAAATAAACCTAAGTAATAAAACAATTTAATTACTTAGCACGAATCTTATTTGATCGAATTACAATAAGATACGTATTATCACTCACAAAATCATTGGTTTAATTTTAAGGAATTAATTAACTTGTATCATCATACAATTAATTAATTAATCAATTAAGAATGTTTCCCTAGAGGTATGACCTTAAGGGATCAACTGATCATCAGCGTCACACGACAGTAATGTCAAACTCTAGTCAGCCAATCATTACCAATTAATGTGGATCAGTTGACAATAAAATGTTATAATCCCTTGTGTATTCTTAATATAAGATTTAAACATGTGATCGCATTATTGTCGAGGACATATACTCCAACAATCTCCCACTTGTCCGCGACAAGTGCGCATCACCAATTCTCTTGTCCTATTACTATCTCCTACTCAATCCAATGTGTCTTGCAGGTCGTACTTGCATTTGATCATATCGTGAGTGGTTTTCTCGATCTAGAGAATAACTGTCTGACCGGAATATGTCTACCATAGATACCTTCCGAGCGTGGCCACGCATTTCCGGTTCATTGCTCCTCGAGTGGCCTTGAGATATAAGATAACCCTGACAAGGATGGACAATTCCCATTGCACTCTTCCCTTCGATTAGTCACAGCTCATCATGACCTAAAACATGCCCATTAGACCCCAATTACGAAGGCCACTGAACATAAATCAAAGTCACTCTAAAACTGTGCCATCTTAGGCGAATAATCATTAGTCAAAGAATCCACTAATACGAAGACCATAGTAGCTCCCGCCACGACCAGGCTATAAAAATTGCCAGAACTCTATAAGCGGTCATAACCCCAATAGAGTGTCCTATACAGTCTGCCTATGTGATCGACTAGTCATCTCTCATGACTCTATGGCACTTGAACTTGTCATCAATCGCATCACACTCTAGTTACTTCGAGATGTCACCTCATATAAGAAACTAGGGGCCAATACTATGTTAATCCAGTTCACTTTAATGGGGTTCAACGTTGTCCTTACAACCCATTTGGATATAACAAAGTAACAGAAGAGTTTTTAATAAAACTCAAACGATGAATGCATTATCACATATGTAAAATTGATACCATATCAATTACTACATAATCTATAATCTATACTTAATATTGTATATTATTATACATCTCAACTTGATTGAAATGCCATGACTTATCATGCATAGCCTATTAAAAGGCCTTGGTTAGCAAGTTTTAACAACACTTTTCACTTTCCCTAACCTTACACTATTTCCCTTTGTATAATATTTATTATAACAACCTTTTGAGTACTTGTCCAGATCCAATCTAGAGATAGGTTCCTTAGCCTTGGAATAACTCCCACTGTCCTCACAGTGTGTAGGGATAGGACCTTTGGTTGTTGGAACAAACTACCACGGTTCCTCCAATTCATAAAACGGAATACTAGTACCCTACCTTCCTACTTGCATATCTCATTATCGCAAGTGTACTCAATATTCGTTGTAAACCTCACATTGTTCTACTGCATAGAGCGTATCTAGCAGATATCCTCCTTAAATAATATAGCCAAGACAGTTCTCTAACCATCTTAGTGTGATTAGAATATGGTTATCGTGTAACTCCCTGCACATAAATCCATATCAATTCTAATCACTTAGCTTCGTATCTTTAGTGCTCCAAGAGAACTAACCAATGAACTATAATGCTATATAGAGACTTCTCTCAAAAATTCGATTTGTAACTTTTCGTCATACTCCAAATATACGAAATTTAATAATGGTAATACATCTAAGCGTAATGAATTAATCCCGCAACGGAAGCAAGTGGATTCTATTTCTACATGTTCAATACCCCTGAACATCATCAGACTCTTATCAATATAAGAATATTCATTTAACGCTAAATCCTTACAACACTATCTTTATAGGTCTGGATATCTTAGAGATGTATTATTCTTCTCCTAAGTCTTCCATCATTCACAATGATCAATATGTCCCTCACATATAAGACTAGTAATACCACATTACTCCCACTAAACTTCATGTATAAACAAAACTACTCGATAATTCGAGAAATGTTTATCACATGATCAAGACATACAATTTAACTCTTTGACATCTACTTAAGACTTCCTCTTAAGTTTGCATCCTACTTTTAGGATAGTTGCGATTTACAAAATTCATGCAAGATGAATTTAAAATCCAACTTTATCAAATCATATCCGAATACAATGAAGCGTTGTTGTTGTGTGCAAAAGCCTTTGCCAACAACCAACCAAGCTAAATAAACATTTTCATGTTCATGCTTGCTTCGGACTTTTGTGGAGTTTAAACGAGATAAAGCAACTTACTAAGTTACAGGCTTGTTACTTCCAAAATAACATGACTCCTGTCCACTTAGGTTTCGAATCGACCAAGAAAGACCACTTTTCTTACGTCTTATCTTCAGTTTGTGGCTCTTGAACATTTTCTCCCACTGTCTTTAAGAAATACTTCTCATTTCTTTAATAGACAGCATCACGAGCCACAAACCCTTTGTTCTCGTGGTCATGTAGGAAGACAGGCCACATGTTTTCTTTTGAAGCAAGCTACAACTTAGGTAACATGCCTAATCATATCATATATGAATTGTACTTGATTGCTTTAACTGTGTTTTGATTTAGTGAAATAACTACTAGGCAAATCGTGATAGAAACAACTTCCAATTTTATAATAAAGATACAATCATATCGTATAGGATTTTTTTTTTCTCACCTTTTAATATTATGAAGGTGAACTTGTGATACCATATCACACTCCTTTTGGTGCATATAAATGTCTTCACATTATTGTTCCCAATATTGAACAAAGTACTAATACTTTGGTCATAATTTCTAGGTTATGTTACTTTTAAACATTCATTGAACTTATTCAAAGAATCTCTCTTGTTACCTTATTAAGTGGATACCAAGTATCTACCTAGTTGGTTGGTAAAAGAGATGAAGAAGTAATAACCCCTTTTGATTGAAATTGTATTCGACCATACAGTTTAAAGTGTAATAGGGCGAATATCTTGCTATATTCGTAATCCTTTTCTAGAAAGAAGTCATGAATTAATCTTGCTTTGAATACAAGATTCACACATACCAAGAGATTCTCAATCAAGTGGTTTGGTACACTAGTCAAAACTAGTCTATATGAGCAATTTCAATCGAGAATCGAGAAATAATGGGGTTCACAAATTTGAGTCTTATACAATATTAATGACATTAATTTTAGTTTGAATATAATTACCTTGATTTGTATGGTCTCACCATAAAATTAATCGTGGTATGCAAGGGTGTAACACTTGTTTTAATTGCATAATAGTAAAACCTTTATCTTTTGTGCAAAACTACAAATTATATTCTTATTTAGATATATTATACATCATAAAAATTATTGAGGTATATACCTAAATACAAAACTAAAATGAGTACACTACAACATTCATATGTTCATTGATAAAGTGGCAACTACCCTAGTTCCATTCATGCAGAAATTTTTGAACTTACTCTTGCTAGTCGTCGTACGATTATTCAATGTTAGGATTCTAAGGATTTACCCTCGGATTGTATAAACACAACCTCCTCTAAATACCCATTTAGAAAGGTGGTTTTGACAACCTTTTTCCATATTTCATAATCATGAAATGTGGGATTTTCTAACATTGTTCACAAATTAGTATCAAATCGTTATGACGTGATAATTCGCAAAAAGGCTATGTCAATGTCGTACATATTTTAGTAGGAATATGTTGGTGTCACACAACCAACTTCCTGATCTTTACTTATTTAGAAATTCGTCTCTATCTTAGTGTCTAACACCCTCTCTTTCGAGTCTAGTTCTATCCTTAACATTTAAGATAGATACTTTACATCTTATTGCTCCCACTCACTTTAAGAATTTCTACTTGATGAAGACTTATCTTCTTATAAATTCCTAGTTAATTCTTCACAAAAATCACTTTTAAATTCGTATTCGGTTAATCAAAATTTATCACAAATTAATTTACCGTTTATACATTGTCATGTGCTTAACAACTTAAGTATTTGATGACAAGTGAATGGTTTGAGCAATAAGACTTTTGAACCATGGATGCATAGAATGTATTATCAAAACATATTTTGATCAAGTACTAATTCCATTCATTTCTTCACAAGAAAATATAGGTATATTAGGAATTTTAAGATGTTCATCCTATAGTTGCATAGGACGATGTCCTATCGAGTTCTGTGGAATAGAACGATTCCTATGGATCTAATCCACAACCTAAGATACGGTTCATTTTAGAAAGAGATCCTTTTAGTAATAGTGGTTTAATGGAGATTCGTGTTAACAATCGAAGATATATCATATATGAGTAGGAGCGATAATAAAGAACAACATAAACAACGAAATAGCGGGAATAAAAACAAACATCCATCGTTATATTTAAAACATTTAAGCATGTTTTAGCATTTATATAGTGACCTCTACCCAACTATTATAAATGATCCCGAAATCCAAATTCATATCAACTTGGGCACGGTGAGCCGAGTCATCCCTTATTTATATAATTTGGGGATTAACTCTTTAATCGATTCTACTTCTAGAACTCTCGGTCGATAAAATTACTCTAATATTTATCTTTAGCCCGGAACACATGCGACTACGGTCACGAATACTTCCGTTGAGCTTAATCCAAATTTCGATGTAATAACATTTTATCACCCACTTACCCAACGTAACAAGGTTTGTATTACGGTGAAGTCGGCTTAACTCCCTTATGAAATTGGGGCTCATGGTTCTACTATTTGGTAAGGCTAATTCTCAATTATTATTTTAACGAGAGGTCATGTCAATTATTATCTATCACGTTTTAAGTGAACTAAAGCGGTGAACTACGATAATTATAATTGACACGGTCGATGACTCGATAAATGATATGCATGAGTAGTTATGGCGATTTGGCTATGCATGCAAACATATAAAACAAATGCAAAGCATAAAGATAAAATCCTAGTATGGCCTTCCTAAAATAGTAAATCAAATAAACTATTTACAAATTCGGAAACCAACTCCTTTGGTCCCTTGAACTTCATTTGGCACGCACTTCAAGGCAACACGTCTTTGATGGACCGCCTTCTTGAATGGTACCGTCTTCAAGGAACTCCGGAATGAATAAATTACATAGATTTTCTACTTTATACAATATAAAATAAAAACAAAACTATATAAAATAAAGGTGATACGAGATCATATTAATTACAGCCGAATCGATATCCCCATTCATTTCGGGAAATACCAATTAAAAACTAAGGCCATACTAAGTACAAATTACATAAATTAAAAATTATATATAAATTAAAAATATGACAATCATACTAAAAATCAGAATTAATATATGTATGAAACATGCCATGTGAAATGCCAAATCGCCCTATTTAAGCTAATATCGTATATTATTCCGGTTTTATGGATTAGTGTGACCTTTATACTTTTAAAGTCATGCAATATTACATAAATCAAATCTATGTCCAAGTTAATTACCCTAACTTTATTAGGACTCAAAATTTAGTCTTCACTAAACATATGACAATAATTCAACTTGATATTATACAATTGCTCTTTAATCACTATTATTCATAATAATAAGAAAATAATTCCCAAAAAGTCATAAACAAATTCGAAAAAATCAAAATCATAATTTTTTATATTCTGGAAAATTCCCAACATCCCAAAATTTCTATAAAAATTTGCCTTTTAATTTATCTTAACTTATTTCACAAATAAATTGCATAAAACATAATTTTAACCCATTAATTCCAAATTAATTATAAAAATATGCAATAAATCAAAATTAAAATTTTTTAAATTCTTAAAAAGTTTCTAGAACCTGGAAATGGCAAAATTTTAAGCCTAAAAATTCGAATTTTTAATTATGACTATCAAAGTTGCTTTTTATCAATTTATATCCCATAAAAATTAATAACTATCCAAATTAAACGAAATTTGACATGCAACTTTAGATCTGATGTTCATATCACATATACAACATAGGGAAAAAATTTCAAGCCATAAAATTTAATTTAGCTATTTTTGGCTAAAATAGTCACTATTTATTCGATTTTTACATCTAAAAATCATAAATCATGCAAAATTAAATCATTTGTTCTAACAATTTACATACAATGTGTAAATATTACATGTGACATTATACTAAATTTTCATCGGCAGGAACAAAGTCTAACCTTTTTTAACATAATACCTCCATTTAATCGACTTTTAAATTGTAAAAATCATAAATCATGCTATATAAAACCATTTTATATGAAAATTTACATACAACTTGTAAAATATTCATGTGAGGTCGTGTAAACAATCCAAGGTCAGACTCACAGTCTAACTATTTTTAGCATTTTTAATGTCATTTTATTCAATAAAATGTAATAAAATACTAATAAATATATTAGAGAGCAATAAAAATACCATAAATCATTAAAATGACCTAAAATCAATTTAGGACCAGAATGTATATCATGCAAAATTTTCGTGGCATTTATCTTCATAAATCCTAAATAACAAGTTTTATTTGTTAACTAATTAACTCGGAATAACAAACCCGATTTTGCATGCAACAACCGTGTAGCTCTGATTCCACTTGTTAGATTCATTAATCTCAAAAGGTTTACATATTGAATATGTGATAAATTAATTTAGTCATAAAATTAATTCTAGATCTTATGCATGCAAAACTTTCGAAATTAGTAAGAAGAAATCGCCTTCTTACCATAAGATATTTCGGTTTCAAGGGCACAAGATAGGACTCCTTCCTAGTCTTGTTCTTGAGCTACCCATAATAGGATGATCTTCCAAGAGTGCTCCAAATCTTCAAGCTCCATAGTAGGAACTTCTCCTTAAGGATTGTACCAAGGAAATCCGTCTTAATACAAATATTAATTTGATTACTAGAATTAATATTTGTTTCCATAAAATTATTACTAATATTATATGTATACTACTTCTAGTATTAAGAATAATATTAGTGATTTTGTTTGGTTATTCTAGTATTCTTCAAAACTCAAAACTAGAGAGATTAGATCATCACCAAAAAGTGATTAACTTATATTAAAATGAATTGTATTAATTATAAGAGAAAAACTCTCCCTTTGAACTAAGGTTGCCGAAAAACTCACATGGGAAGAGTGCCCAATGTCTTTTCTAGTTGCTCTTCACAAGAGTGTAGGCATGAAGGTCTATCATTAGTAGGTAATGATAATGTTCCCCACTAAACAAATAATTAAGGCACAAACCAGCCCTATACTCCCATTTACACGGTTTACATGTGTAATATGGATCCATTTTAACTTTGTCAATTTGTTAATTTGTATTGTGTGACAAATTGGACATGTTACTAGACATGTCATTTAAATAATTCATTTTTAACAAATTAAAAATCATTATATAAACAAAATAAATCACATACAAAAATTAACTAGTAATTCACAATTACTATTACTTAAAATGGGTCATATAATTATAAATCACAACTACTTGTATTTATACTAAACAATTCATTCTTATTACAATTGTTTCATAAACAATAAATAAATCTAAGTAATAAAACAATTTAATTACTTAGCACGAATCTTATTTAATCGAATTACAATAAGATACGTATTATCACTCACAAAATCATTGGTTTAATTTTAAGGAATTAATTAACTTGTATCATCATACAGTTAATTAATTAATCAATTAAGAATGTTTCCCTAGAGGTATGACCTTAAGAGATCAACTGATCACCACCGTCACACGACAGTAATGTCAAACTCTAGTTAGCCAATCATTACCGATTAATGTGGATCAGTTGACAATAAAATGTTACAATCCCTTGTGTATTCTTAATATGAGATTTAAACATGTGATCGCATTATTGTCGAGGACACATACTCCAACACGAAAACCCGCAAATATTTATTATTAGGGATCTAGGTCGGATTTAAAGGTGATAAATTATTTAAGAACTATGTATTAAAATTATTATGCGAACGAAATAAGAGGAAAAGACGGAAAAACAAAAGAAAGAAGACGAATTAACAGAGAACAAAAGAAGAAGAAGAAAAGAAGAAACTGCGGCAACCTCAGGAAGAGGCACAGCAGGTGCTGCGACTTTTCGAAGAGGCGCAGCAGTTGCTGCATTTCTTCTCGACGTCTGTCTCCCGTTAATCCGTAAAAACAATTTGATAAAAGGTTTTGTAAATCGGTTTTAAACGTATTTTCGACGTAAATCTTACAATAATTAATACAAAGATAAAATACAATAATAAAAGTAGGATTTACACCCTCAGACTTACATGTTTGATGAAACGAGATTGACTAAGTTAACGATTAGTGATTGCTCGACTCGAATATACGACGAAAGTGCCCTCTTAAGAGGAATTAAACTAAATTGATTAAGTTGATTGAGTGGAGTTGGTCAAATTGGTCGGTCATACAAAACGAGGCTGGTACTCAGAAGGATCCGAGCTTACGTGGTCAAAAGTTCAAGCACGTAGACGCCTATAAGCAAGAGCACGGTCTTAGAATGCAAAGGGAGAATAGAAGGACGGACACTCGCGTGAGAAATATGAGGAACGAAGGCCCCTATATATACTAGTCACACGGAGGAATTAGGGTTTCGGTAAAACTTTGGAAACAAATCTCAAAAAGATCTTAAAATACGCAGAAAGGAGCTGGGGAAGAGGCGCAGCAACCACTGCGGCTCTTGGAAGAGGCGCAGCAGGTGCTGCGTCCTTTCCCCAGGAGTTTCCTCCTGCGGAAGAAAGATTTTCCGCGTTTCTATTATGGAATTGCGGTAGATCTCAACTTCCTTATTGCTTAAAATATAATTTCGGGATATATTTTGCCAAAAGATTAAAAGATTGAAATATGGAATAGAAATATCCGGAACATTCCATAACATTCTGACTCGGCATTTTAGACGGTTTATTAGAAAATGAAGACGGTTTTTGACCCGGACTCCAAATGGCCCCTAATTACTGTCAAAACGACCGTAACGGCGCGTAGATGACGACCAAGGGGTAGACACAAGTATTTGAGCTATCACTTGATGATAAACTTATGAATTGTCATAAATAGTTCCGCGTATCAAACATGCGGCCCAATCATCACCGGGTGGCTTGCGGGAGGTGCAGAAACGAGGTATCTACAAACATCACAATCAACCTCAATGAAATGACTTGAGGCACCCTCTTTCTCTTCAAATTAGAACAAGTTCAACTCCATCTCACAAGCTCACTAACTTACACCACCAACACCCTCGACTCTCGATGATGAGCTCAAAGATTCACACCTTACATCCTCTTCTTCATCTACTTAACTTGGTATTATCATGGTGTACCAAGCACAAATCATGGGCAAAATGATAACTCAACATACTTCACCATTTTTCCAACAAAACTCCTCTATATTTGAACTTTTGATTGCTTCTTTTTCATTGTTTGATTTGGGGGACTGAAAGTGGGAATTCTTTTGTAGGTGATTCCACATGATTGAGGTAATGATAGGAAAATAAGGTGTTTAGACAATTAGGCAAAGAAGAGTGGTGATGTATGTAGTGATTGTATCAAAAAGTGAGATTGGGAATAATGAGGCACAAGGGCAGCTTGAATAGGCTTGATAAGGAGCATTAGTGGAATTGTCAAGCATGATACTTTTTACTCTCAAACAAGGACTTATCAAAAGATTTTAATAAATCACTTGCACCATTTCACAAACACCTTGTGTGCACTACTCAAGAACTTTAGTTTTACACACAAGTAACCACACATAATCCATTATTAGGAAAAGACAATAATAAAAATATTTTAGAAGGAGTACGGGTTGCCTCCCGTAAAGCGCTTTTGGTTTCCGTCGTTTGCTCGATGCCTTTTCAAGCTTCATCTTCTACCAATGGTCAAGAGCGGAGCAACTCAATGCTCTTAGTAACCTATCAAACATGTTAGCCCACAAACAAGAGAAGTGACAATAGTAGAAAGTCAAGGCGTACCAAGCATTCACAATGAGAACATATGCATATGACAAGTGATTCATTGAAGCATGTTCGAAAAACAATTCATTGTCACGATAAGACTCCTTGAAAGAAGGGTTTGACTTGGTAAAAACTAAGTAGGAGTGAAGGAACACACAAGGTTCTTTAGGAACTGGTATGGGTAGTTTTTCTTTGTGAGGCCAAACTTCAACAAGCATCTTGTTCTCTACCCTCTCAACATTCTCCTCAAAGTTTATACTTACTAACTTCTTACCCAAAGAAGGGTCATAACAAACATCCTTAAGAACCACAACTTTCTCGTTTTCTTCCAACTCCTCCATTGGTGGATTTGCGTCCAAATCTTGTAAGGTTCCCTCTAAATCACAAGACAAAACATACCCCAAGTCTTCTCCAACCATCCCATTAGTCATAGCAATATTCAAAGTGTCACCTCCACACAATTCATAGACGGTTTGAATAATAGGTTCAAATATCTCAAGAAAGCATAGAGAAGAAGACTTGTAAAATGGGTCAAATTGAGGAAAATTAAGAAAAGCCATTAAATCAAACAAGAGAGCAATATAAACAACTTAAACTAATCCTAATATTTACAAAAACTAGTTACACTACAAAACACACAACTACTCTAAAAAACACAATTAAAAACACCAACAAAACCGTTACCCAAAATTTGACACGCCTAAAACGTCGCAATAAAAAACGGCCAAATTAACAATTTATATACCACAATACGTACTAATTTATACTAATTCTAAACTAGTAAAGTAGCAAGCAATGAGATCGAACCCAAGACAAGGGGGGTTTTGCAATGGTGAATTTAAAAGAGCACTAGAACAATTGTGACAAATTAAACTACAAACAAGTATGGAAAAAGGGGGGGTTTTGGTTTGGTTTTCAAAAGTAACAAAATAAAACAATATTCAAACAAGAGTGAGCAACAAGTAATCAAGCAATCAAGTTTTAAGATGGAAATTTATCAAATTTAAGAGAGACTTGATCCGACCCATTAAAGTGAGGCACTTTAGTTGATAAAATCACTCAATCAATCCTTTTAATTAATATTATCACCTTATTGTGGAGATTATTCTCCTAAATCTCCTTAATAATGGTCAAATGACAAGGAAATCACACTTAATCAAATAATCCAACTTATCAATCCTACCAAGTAGAAATCACATACATTGGTTAAATTAATAAGAAGATAAAAGCACTAGAGATTCAATAAGGGTAATTAGACACAATGAAATCACGATTAATGCCTAATTACAAGTTAATCCTCTACTTGCTAATTAAGCCAAGAAGAAATCACATTCATTAGCATAAAAACAAGGTGTTGCAAAGATGATATTACAAGGAAATCACACTTAATAATCCCAACAACAATAAATTAAGGAACTTGATTAATTAAGTAACAAGGAAATCACACTTAATTACTCAATTTAAAAAAGGTTTCCAAAATTCAAACAATAAACACAAAGGATTAACAATGATAATGAAAATTAAGGAAAGATTAAGTAGTCTTACAACCAAATTTTATACCTTTGAGCCGGATTAAGATGAGGAGATTAGTTCTCCATAGTAGATCTAAACCCAATCAAAAAGATGAATAATTCCCCAAAATTACAACTTGATTAATTAAAGTAAGCATAAGATCTTGAAAACCTAGAGGCAATCATCTATATATAGTCTAGGTATGAAACGGATTAATGGGCCATAACACGGTGCAAGCCCGTAATCAAAACATGCTAAAACACGCTGAAACCCAAATATTTCGCACCGTTCGAAATATGGGTCCTGGAATTTCGCACCGTGCGATTGTGCCCCTGGACTGCACTTTCAAAAAGTCATATCTCTCTCGTTACTTGGCCAAATGAGGCGTGTGACCTGTCGTTGGAAAGCTAAGAACATAAGCTTTCACCTCCACTTGGTCTTGCATCGTTACGAGCTCTAGAACTCAAGATATACTCATTTGAAGTTGATCCTTATGAAAATGAAGCTTCAAATCTTCAATTGCTTCATCCTTTCACTTCTTCATGAAGGGGTTCTTTGATGTTTCTTCAATGCTTGTTCTTCCCCCTTCCTTTGATGCTTCTATTGGTCACTAGGCACTTCATTCTTCACTATAAAACCTTGCTAAATGCTAAAGCACTCGGAATTGGTTAAATAACGTTAGAATTGCCTAAAACCGTTACCAAATGCTACCAATTGAGCTCCAAATGATGCAACATGTATGTAGAAATAGGATCTCATCAAGTGGACCACCACTCGGTAGAGTAAAAAGGGTACTCGGCCGAGTGTTACTGGGTAGTCTAAATTTTCGGCCACTAATGGCCTCCAAGTCCCCCCCTATGGTCGAGCATGCATGCAATGGAGTCCAAACGGTGTTTACCACACCATTCAATCACACAAGGTCTACTCGTATTGGCCTTATGGCCGGCTTACAACACAAGAATTAAAGTGTTCAAAGTTCTAAACGATAATGAAAGTCCTAAAGAGTCTGAATCATAAAACCACCACTACGCGGAGGGCTTCCTCTTCTTGCCAATGCTTGACACCCATCTTGCCCACCCGGAACGAATCTTCCCCGTCTTGTTCCCTCCTTGAGCTTGCTCGTCCTCCTTGTCCTCTTCCTCTTCTTCATTCACCTCCTCATCCCCAGGTGCCCTACGAGCCGCCTCCTCCTATACCTCATCAAGGTCCATGGCCTTCGCCACCGTGGATGTTCCCGCCTCACTTCCACTCCCTTGGTAGACATTTCTAGGATAAATCCCGGCATCACCCATGTATGGGTCATGCAAGTGTCCCACGCCGAAAGGAAAGTTGATCTCCCAATCCAATGGTTGGATACCACAGGCCTTAAAGACTCCGAAGGTGTCTCCTGGTCTGGACCAAAGGCTAGGACGGTTGGCAGGTCGCACTCCTTAATTATAGGCCACCTCGTGCATGTCTCTTAACACAAGGTCGGTGTTCACTCGGTTTATGAGGTACGACATGGGAGAGTAGGAGTCAAAGGTGGGTGGGGCTTGGCCAAAGTTCCCGGCATAAGGTGGGGGCATCATTGTTGTGGGCATGGAGTGGGGAAAAGATGTGGGGAGGGAGGTAACGGAGGTGCCTCCCGTTCTTAGGTGGCATCCTCTAGGTCAAAGGTAAGGCTACTAGGGATGGTATACCGTTGGGCCTCGGGACGAGGTGATCCCTCCCTTTCTAAAGGGGAAGTCGGGGGTAGATCTTCACCGGCAGGAAGCTTCATATACCACTCACCATCGACCTTCCAAGAGTAGGTGTCGTCCTCCTCTCCATCCACAACCCAAGATTGAGCCCTCAACCAATCAAGATCAAGATAAACAACTTTCTTGGACATGGGTGCATCCACCGCCCCCGGTTCGTAAGCTAACAAGTTCTTGGCCAACCGAGTCACCAAGGCTCCACAATCTAAGGAGCATTAGTCCGCCTCGGTCATCCTCCCAAGGGCAAGAAACACCAAAGACACGGCATTGAAGTGGAAACGGCTTTCATGGCGGGGGTTAAGGTAGGAGCTCAAGATCAACACCTCCATGGAGTTGAGTTTGCTCGGGTCCTTCCTCCCATAGAGGAGGTTGGTCAAGAAGCACAAGAAAATCTTTAGGACGGGGTGCTCAATGTCACTAGTCCTCATATTATTCACACTAACCTTTTTCATGCTTGTGTAAAGATGATAATACTTTGAAACTTTCATGTCTTTCTCAACCTTATCATGGTGACCCACAACTCACTTACCCACCTCTAGATGGTCGGTAAAAGCATCACTACCTAGGTTGAAATGGGTATTCATGAGCCTAAAACTCACATTATGGGTCTCCTTTGAAAGCATTCAATAACCCTCTAAATAAACTCATTTAATTGATGATCTAAATTACTCTTTGATTTAGTCATTAGATCTAGTGCATGCATAACAAAATTAACAAGGTTAGGAGAAAAAGGTTTTCTTACATTGGTGAGACGGATTTATGGGCACTAGATTTGGACTCCTTCCAAATCTAGATCTTGAGCTAAATATGATATTAGGATGATCCTCCAACAAGATCCCAAAGTAGAGACCCTCCTCTTGATTACACCCAAGACTACCCCTCAATACTACAAATATTATTAACTAGATAATAAGAGTAGTGACCTTAAATATAAATCTAATATTAGAGTTATTACTACAATAGTAATCTAGTTGAATATTAGAAATATAGAACAATTTTTGGCATAAAACCATTTTATGTGTATGAGAGAATATATGAGATAAAGAGAGATAAAACTCTTCTTCAAAAATAAGAACAACATCTTATGTTAAAGGGGAGGGGGGAACCGTGTAAAAGGAGTGGCGAAGCACAATTGCAATTTTCTATTTTGCTTTATGTCTTACCCATAATCCTAGGGTAGGTCTAGTTAGTGTAGGGTAATTATGGTGTTTATTTTCATAAATAAGAACACCCATTATCACCCCTAACCACCCCAATTTCGGTCCACCCTTGATTAAAATGGACATCCATTTTACAACTTATATTTTGTCATTTGTAATGTGTGACATGTGACACATAACATGTCACAAGTAATTTTAATGCATATTTAACAAATTAAATATCATTATTCATTAAATAAATTACACATGACAATTTACATTGTAATTCATAATTACATGTATGTAAAATGGGTCATCTTTAACCTAGTTAATATAATCTACAACATTTTGTAATTATAACTA
Source organism: Silene latifolia (assembly GCF_048544455.1). NCBI lineage: Eukaryota > Viridiplantae > Streptophyta > Magnoliopsida > Caryophyllales > Caryophyllaceae > Silene > Silene latifolia. The sequence goes on along the minus strand of NC_133538.1, from coordinate 250,276,389 downwards.
ACTAATAATTCTTTTCTCAAATGTTTCATAAACAATAATCAATTTTAGTAATATAACATTCTAATTACTAAATTGAATCTTATTTAATCATATTACAGTAAGATATAATATTCTCTCTTATATATCAATTTGTTCAATTTATGGATTTAATCAATCTGTATCGTCATATAATAGATTAACTTTACAATTGAGAGAATCGTCCTTTAGGTGTGACCTTAAGGGATCAACTGATCACCCCCTTTAAATGACAGTAATGTCAAACTCTAGTCAGCCAATCATTACCGATTAATGTTGATCACTTGACATATATAAATGAATCATCCCTTACATAGTCTTATCATAAGTTTCAATAATAATGTGATCGCACCATTGTTGAGGACACATACTCCAACAATCTCCCACTTGTCCGAGAGAAGTGTGCGTCACAAATTCTCTTGTCCTATTACAATCTCCCACTCAATGCAAGGTGTCTTGATGGTCGTACTTGCATGTGATCATATCAATAGTAGTTTCCTCGATCTGGAGAGTAACTGTTTGACCGGAATTATCTACCATAGATACTTTCCGAGCGTGGCCACGCATTTCCAGTTCACTACTCCTCGAGTGGCCTTAAGATTTCAAATAACCCTGACAAGGGGTGGACAATTCATATCGCACTGTTCCCTTCATACACCCACATTTCATCATGACCCAAAAGATGCACACTCACCCCTTTTGACAGAATGGCTTGGGGCAAAAATCAAAGTTAATCAGAAAATGTGCCGAGTTGGGCGAACAGTCTCTAGTTAAAGAATCGACTCAAAAGAATACTATAGTAGCTCTCGCCATGACCAGGCTATATATAATTGCCAGAACTCTATAAGCGGTCACTGCCTGACAGTGTGTCCCATACAGTCTGTTTATGTGATCGAGTAGTCATCCCTCATGACCATATGGCACTTGAACTTGCCCTTAATCGACTCACACTCTAGTCACTAGGAGACGTCACCTCATATAAGTGACTAGGGGCGAATACTATGTTAATCCAGTTCACTTTAATAGGATTCAACATTGTCTCGACAACCTATTTGGACAAACAAAGCATTAAAGAAAAGAGTTTTGAATAAAACTCAAACGATGAGTGCATTCACATATGTAAAATTTATACAATATCAATTACTACATAATCTATAATTCATTTTTAATCTTGTATATAGTGGATCATCTCAATTCAATTGAAATGGCATGACACATCATGCTAAGCCTATGAGAAGGCCTTGATTATTAAGTCTTAGTAACACTTTGCACTTTACTAACCTTATTATATACTATTTTCCTTTGTTATGTATAATCTTTATTATAAAAACCTATTGAGTATATGTGTCTAGATCCAATCTAGACATAGGCTATCTTGCCTTAGAATAGCTCCCACTGTCCTCACAGTGAATGGGACTCATCCCTCTTGCATATCTCATTCTTGCAATTATACTCAATTTGCGTTGCACATATCTCATTGTTCAACTGCCTAGAACGCTTCTAGCAGATTTACTCCTCAAATAATCATAGCCAAGATGGTTCTCTAACCATCCTTATGTGTTTAGAACATGGTCCTTGTGTAACTCTTTACACATAAATCCAATAATTATTTCTAAACACATATCCTCTCGAATCTTTCACTATAGTTTCGAATACTAAAGATGCTTTGCATCTCTTCCAAGTCTCGCAATTACTCCTTCACGTAAGCGAGTATTGGTACATCATTCTTAATGAATAATATGTCATCTAAATCTAAGACATAGAATGCAAATCTATCTAAATCTAAGACATGGAATGCATATCATTAGCGCTTCTTGAGAACTAATGGATGGACTATATGGCTATATAGTGACTTTCACAAGGATTCGATTTTTAACTTTTCGTCATACTCCAAGCATACATAGTATAAGAATGGTGATACATCTTTAGCGTAATAAATTAATCCCGCAGCGGAAGCAAATGGATTCACATTCTAAATGTTCAACATCTTTGAACTTGTCAAGACTCTTATTAATATAAGAATATTAACTTAACACTAATATCCATCGATCTGGATATCATAGAGATGCATTATTTTTCTCCTAAATCTTTCATCACTCATAGTGATTAATATGTCATTGACATATAAGATTAGTAAGACCACTCTACTCCTACTAAACTTCATGTATATATACAACTACTCGACAATTCGAGAAAAGTTTATCACATGATCAATACATACAATTTCACTCCTTGAAATATACTTAAGACTTCTTCTTAAGTTCGCCTCCTACCTTAGGATAGTTGCGATTTACAAAACTCACGCAAGATGGTTTTAAAATCCAACTATCAAGTATCATTATGAAATCCGAATTAAATGAAGCGTTGTTATTGGTGCAAACCTTTTATCACCAATCAACCAAGTTATAGAAACATCTTAGTTCATGCTCATTTCGGACTCTTGTGGAGTTGAAACTAGATAAAGCATCTTAATAAGTTACAGGTTTGTTACTTCCAAAAAGCAACATGACTCCTGTCTACTTAAGTTTCGACAAAATTTCTACTGATTTTGACCAAGAAGGAACATTTTCCTATGTCTTATTCTCAGTTTGTGGCTCTTGAACAATTTCTCCCACTCTGCTATTAAGAAATAATCCTCTTTTCTTAATAGACAGCATCACGAGCCACAAACCTTTTGTTCTCGTGATCATGTAGGAAAAATGACCACATGTTTAACTATCGAAACAAGCTATAACTTAGGTACCATGCCTAATCATATCTCATATGAATTGTGTGCTATTGCTTTATATGTTTTAGTGGAAAAATAAATGCCAGATAAATTTAAATAAAAACTACCTTCCACTCAATTGTAAAGATTCAATCATATCACATATGATTCTATGTTACTTTCTAGCGCATTCTGTCTAATATAATGTGTTTATGAAAGTGAACTTGTGATACCATATCACTCTCTATTTGGTGTAAAATAAAGTCATTACTTCATGGTTCTCATCCTAAACAAAGTACTAATACATTGGTTTTTATACTTCATAAGAAGAGTTGATTAAACTTATTCAAAGAATTTCTCTTCTCACCTCATTAAGTGGATACCAAGTATCTACCTAGTTCGTCGGTAAAAGAGAAGAAGTAATAATGACCTTCTCAGATTGAAAATATATTCGACCATCATACACATTGAAGTGTAATTAGGTGAATAACTTATTTATTCACTATACTTTTCAAGAAAAGTCACGAAACATCTTGCTTTGAATACAAGATTCGCACATTTCATGAGATTCACAATCAAATGATGTGGGATACTAGTCAAAACTAGTTTTAATGCGACTTTCAATCGAGAAATGAGAAATAATTTGAGATCAACAACTTGAGTCTTATATAATATATATGACATTTTAATTCTAGTTTTAGAATACAATTACCTTAATTTGTATGGTCTAACCATAAACCAAATCGTGGCATATAAGGGCATAACGTTTATTTTAATCGCATTATAAAACCCTTTGCGTTTTATGTAAAACTTGAATTATATTCTAATTCAGAATTAGTGTACATCATAACAATTATTGAGGTACATCTCTAAATCGGAAACTAGATGAAGCACATTATAACATTTATATGTCTTTGGATGAAGTGGCAACTATCTTAGTTCCATTCATATCAATTTCATTCATCTTAGTCGTCATACGATTATTCAATGTTAGGATTCTAAGGATTTACAAAACCCTTGTATTGTGTTATGAACACATCCTCCTCTAAATACCCATTTAGAAAGGTGGTTTTGACATTCTTTTGTCATATTTCATAATCATAAAATGTGGCAATTGCTAACATGATTCACAAATTTGTATCAAATACAAATGATGTGGTAATATAGCATGAATATAGTACCAATGTCATAGATATTTAATAAGGAATATATTGGAGTCATACAACCAACTTCCAAAATCTTTACTTATTGGGGGTTGAATCTATTTTAGTGTCCAACACTTTCTCTCTTGAACCCCGTTCTATCCTTAACGATTTAAGATAGATGCTCTCTTCTTATAGCTCCCACTTGCTTCTAAGAATTCTCACTTGATGAAGACTCTTCTTCACTCAACTCTTAGTTAATCCTTCATAAGGGCTAATTTTATGAAGTAATTGTAGTATTTGGTCAATCAAGATTTCTAACAAATCAAATTACCACTTTTGTTTTAACATTGTCATGTTCTTAACTATTTAAGTGCTTAATAACAAGTGTTTTAGGTTGAGCAATAAGATTGTTGAACCGTGTATGTATAGAAGAATTTATCAAAACATATTTTGACTAATTATTAATTCTATTCATACTCTTCACAAGAGATAGGAACGTAAGGAATTCTAAGATGTTAATCTTATATTTGCATAGGACGATTCCTATCGAGTTCTATGGAATAGAACGATTCCTATGGAGCTAGTCCACAACCTATGATATGGTTCATATGAGGATTTAGAAAGAGATTCTATTTGTCGTTAGCAATATAGGTTTAGCGGAGATTCGTGTTAAAATCGAATGATATCGTATATGAGTAGGAACGATAATAAAGAACAATATAAAACAACGAAATAGTGGGAAAAACAACATTCTGTTGGAGTAGTTGTCCTCCACAATAGTGTGTGACTATATTAAATCTCATTAAGGAATATGCATGGGATATTCATTGGCAATACTGGTCAGCTGATCAACGTATATCGGTAACGGTTGGCCAACTAGGGTTTGATGTTACTGTCGTGAGACGACGGTGTTCAGCTGATCCCTTTCGGTCACACCTAAAGGAACGAGCCCCAACATGAAAACGAATTAATTGTATGAGATACAATTTAATTAGTCCCTTGATAAATTGACTAACAGGTTACTCGATTAATTTATTTTAGAGAGATATCGAGTTGTGAACTCGAGGCGCGGAAATTATTATTTAATTATGCGATAATTGAATAATAAATTATTTGAGACGGAAATTAATGATTAAACGGTTAATTATTAAATTAGTACTAATTAACTAATATGATTAGTATTGGTACGTAAAATATATGTGTAGCAGTACACGTATATTTACGGAGTGTTTTAGACGATATTAATTGGGAAGCATTTAAACATAAATCGATGTTTAAATTAAATTTACACGTATTTGTGCGACAAATATAAGAACCAAAATGGACCCGTAAATAGGTCATTTTGGACTGTGTAAGTGCATGTGGTAGTGTGTATGTATGTTGCTTTAAACACCATCATTTCTCTTACACATTTGACTTCCCCATAATTACTTTTGTTCTAACCCATTCACATGAGGATTGAGTGTAATTAAATAAAAATAAAACACTCCCCCACTAGCACACTCCAACCGTCCTCCCTTCTTCTACACAACACTTGTGTTGTTCTTTTTTCACTCAACTTTTGCATGTGGAAAATTCTAGTGTGCTCGTCTCTCTAAAATCCTCAAAAATTAGAAATAAAATACTAAGTGTTAGTATTATAAATCTAATATTTTTACTAAGTGTTAGTATGTTTTTCAAGGGCAATCTTACATAATATCTAGTTAATATTAGTAAGATTTTGGGGTAAGTTCTTCGGTGCTTAAGAAAGGAGGTGTTCTATCTTGGATACTTGAAGATGGAGGATCTTGCCATTTATTTTAGGCTCAAGAACAATAAGATAGGAGATCTTGTTGTGCCCAAATACTACCATTACTCAATTTAAGGAAAAATTATTTTTCCTCTTCTTTTATATTTTTAAGGCTTATATATTACATGCATATTACATAGATCCAAAGATTTCTAAAATAAAGAATCTTGATAACCTAATTAGAGAGGTCTAATTTGGGATTATGGTCTTTCAAGTGGTATCAGAGCTTTGGCTTGTATTATGCATGTTAATTTTAAGCATTTTAATCTAATTATGAGATAATTTTAAAATAAAAAATGGTGCTAAAATGAGGATTTTTGTACGACAATTTTTGCATACATACCTTTTGATATCCAATGATTTGTGGTCAATTTTGGTGAGTTGTGGAATTATTTTGCTATTTTTAATCATTTTTATAGAAAACCAAGTCGAAAATATCGTATTTTGGTTAAGAGGTTAACTAAAATAGTTAGACTTGGATTCTGACCTTGAAATTTTTATATATTATCACATGCAATTTTTACAAATGTTCTGTAAAATTTCGTAAAAAGTTATGAAGATTTGCATGTTTAATGATTTTTATGGTTAAAAATCGATTATTTTATTCAAAAATAATAAACGGAATTTTCTGGGTATGAAAATTTTTGTTATATTCCAAAATATTTTTTATATGATAAAAGTGAAATTTAGAAAAAGTTTTCACATTTTTTTGATGTTTATTGGATTTTATTCGATAAAAACCGATAAATATGGAAGTTTTTGTTCATAAAATTAATTCAAAATTTTTGGACTAAATTTTTGACCTTTTTAGGTGCCTGGAAGAGTTCCAGAATGTACAAAATTTTTGTGTCAAAATTCTGTAATGGTTAAAATTATTTTTAAACTGTTTATCAAGGTCGTGACAAAAACCGATTTAAATAGCACATGGATAACATCAATTCAAACTAATTCTTATTAAGAAATTAGTGTGGACTAATTTTGAGTTCTAAATCAGTTTAGACAATTAGTTTGAGCTTAAATGAGATTTAAGTGTTGATTATTGATTTTTAACGGGTAAAAATCGATAAATTCCGCAAAACCGAGCATTTTTAAAAGATTATGCTAATGGGGCGATTTGTGTTGATTATTGATCTATTTAATTATATATGCAATTTTTGTACCTAGTATGTCCTAGTTTATTTTTAATCGTTATTTTCCGGAATGTATGGGAATAGCGATTTGTTTGTAATTTAAATACAATCTCGTATCGTCGGTTTGTAATTAATTAATAGTTTTATTTATTTTATTAATTAATGTATAATAGGAATAGCTATGGAATTTGATTGTAATAGTTATTTTTACCGGCGTTTCCAAAAGACGGAATTTACATCGAGACGGAGTCTATTTTGGAAGAGGTTCTGAATCCCACAAGACGGTGCATGCTTGGAAGATATTCCAATGAAGATGCTAGGGACCAAGGAGTTGGTTTCCTAATATGTAATAATCTAGTTAATTTGATTAGCTAGGTGGCCATACTAGGATTTATCCGTTTTTGCATGTTTTATTTATTTTATGCTAGTTCATCATGCTGAAATCACCACACATGCATTTTATTTGGTTTCATGCTTTTATTTTTTTTCTATTGTCGATTTAAAGTTATCGAAAATTCACCTAGTTAGTTCACTTAAAGTAGAATGATAACTAATTGACAAGATCTCTCACGTTCTTTTAATTTAAAATTGAGATTAGCCTTACCAATTATTAACACCTATGAATCCCTTGTTCATTAGAGCCACGCTCGCCCAAGCAGGGTGTTCTCTTTTTACCTCGGGTAAGTAGGGTGATAAGGGTTATCACGCGCCAAAATTGGTTGGACTCAACGGGGCATACGACGGTCTTGTATTCCGGGGCTAGTAGATGGGTTTGTTGAAATCCGTCGACCAAGAGTTCTAATGGTAGATTACTCAAGCGTTGACTTACCGAATTTAGATAATTATGGGATGTTTCGCCCAAGCGATGCCTATTTTGTCTAAATACGGATCTTGGAATCATTTATATAATTTAGTGAGAGGACATTATGTAAATGGACTTGTTAAAAATGTTTATCAAGTTTTTATAACATTGAATGTTAATTTTTCCTATTTTCCGTTCATATTCATAAATGTATTTACTATGACATCGCGCATTTCATCCTCCTTTCATCCTCTATTTATAATTATATTCGTTTCGTTCTTTCATAGAAAGCGGTTTATTTGAAGGAATTTGGTAGCAATGATTGGAAATATGATTTACCAAATCACCTACATAAGCTTACAACAATTTTTGCGATTATTTTACAATTTAATGTCCATACATATTAAAAAGGGGTTTCATGTTGCAAACTCTTATTACGAGTTTAAATAGGAGTCACATTTTATCAAGAGTGTCTTGATTTCGGAAGTGTCACCTCCGTCATGATGATGACATATTAGTTTTTATTACTCAAGAGTAATTCAAAAGTTTGCGAAAATAGTTTTCAAAAACATAAACAATAGTCCAATATGATACCGTCAAATGGCTCACTTCGAGAAAGGCCAAATCAATTGTTTATGCACTAAAGAGTTTAGGCATATGATGACAATTGAACGGTTAGGTAGTCCAATTTCGCAAGAAGTTGAGATTTTACCACATGTTGCACTCACTTTATAGTAATTTACTCTTACTAAGTGTATAAAATATCATGAGTGACTTGAAGAGAGGTCTTCATGAGATTCATTTTTGCTTATTGAAGCAAAGAGGAATGTGAAAGTGAGTGGGAGTTAAGAAGAAGCAACCCTAGATGTATGCAATAAGACAAAGTTGAAGGAGACATCTACTCAAAGGATAGGCTAGTTCCACTATCTTGGTAGGAGATACCAAATACGGGTCATTTCTTTGTAAAGAAGTTTACATGAATTGATAAAACGTAAGACGTCTAACATAGGACATTTTTGTATCGAAATAAAGCTAGAGTAGCAACGATTTCGATAGGGACAAATGTACATAAATTTGGTTTTAAAAGAATGTAATCATCTATGTTTATATATAGAAGGCATCACTCATGTGATTTAAAACAAAAGGTTGTACCTACTCCTATGATAACTTGGTGGTTGGTTTAGACCACTCAAGTTAGAGGTATTTTACATTCTTCACGAAAACTAAATATTATACTATCTTGTAGATTTTAAAGTTTCTAATCCGGTTAACCCGATTGATCAAACCTCAAGTAAATTCGTTTAAACGAGTAAACGATAAGCACATCGAACAACCATTTGATTGAGAATCTTATGGTGTGTGTGCATGTATTATGTTTTCTTTTGCAGAAAAGAAACACAAATAGTGAGGTGATTGACCATATACATACGGATGTGTAAGGCCGATAGTTGGTTATATATATATATACTTCGTTCTACTTAAATCTTATATCGTATATAATCCGATTTTATGGAAATGCGTGATAATAACTTATTAAAATCACAAATCAATACTTCAATCAAATTTAAGTCCAAGTTAATTATCCTAACTTTTTAGGATTCAAAAATTAGTCTTCACTAAATATTTGACAATAATTCAACTTGATATTATATTATTGCTCATATTTGACCATAAAATCATAACATTTTATGAAATAAATTCAAATTTAATTACAATAATTTCAAAATTTGAATTTTAAATTATTGAACATTCTGGAATATTACAATAATACTCATAATGTCAAAATTAGGGTTAAACATTTTGAAATAATTTAGAGAAAAATACGGTTGCGATTTATCGGTTTTATCAAATAAAATACCAAAATCAAACGAAAATTAATCCAATAAATTTTCCAACTTTACATCTATCATGCATGATATAAAAGCAACTTTTAATAATTTTCTCATGCCATGAAATTCATCTTAGCTATTTTTTGCTAAAATAGTCACCATTTATATCATTTTTACCATAAAAATTAATAAATCATGCAAGATAAATCGTATTCATCTCAAATTTTACACACAGTGATTAAAACATGCATGTGACAACATATTAAAATTTCGTGGCCTGATTTGAAGTTTAACCATTTTTAGTCATATAACCTCCATTTATAGCATTTTTATCATATAAAAATTATAAATCATGCAAAATTAATCATATTAATCCGAAATTTTACATACAATAATTAAAATATGCATGTGAGGTCATACTAAAATTTCATGGTCAGATTCGAAGTTTAACTATTTTTAGTTAAAAAAAATGCCATTTTACTCATTAAAATGTAATTATTTCACTAAAAATCATTAAAATAAGCAATAATCATCCATAAATCATCTAAATGACCTAAATATATTTTAGGACCAGAATACATAATATGAAAAATAATTTCGTGGCTTTATCATATAAATCACAAAATATCTATTTTTAATTAAGTTACATTTAATTAGGAAAAACAAAACCGATTATGCATGCACAACCTATGCTCTGATACTACTTAAAAGGATTTAATAACCATCTCAATAAACTCATTTAATTGATGATATAAATTACTCTTTGATTTAGTCATTAGATCTAGTCATTGTTGTCAGAATCCCGATTCGATCTTATGATACTACGATTTTACGATCCAAAAATGCTTGACCGATCCCGGATCCTACAATTCTATCAATGTTTGTAGAATCTTACGATCCTATTTATTTGAAATTTTCTAGAGGTAGAATCATAATACAATTTTACGATATTACGATCCTACGATCCGACTCCATAGTAAACATATTAAAATATATTTTTATATAATAACATCGTAAAATCAAATTTTCATCTAATTTGTAGAAACATGTTCATTAAATGATACGAAACTCATTAATTGTCAATATTTTAGGTATAAACAAGTGTTTTGATCCTCAATTATATATTTTTACCAAATAAAAAACTATATTTAGTGAATTTGTAGAAGCTTACGATTCTACGATCCGATTCTACCGATTCGATCCTACCCTCCCCATCGATTCAAAGTAGAATCCCGATCCTAACAACATTGGATCTAGTGCATGCATAATAAAATTAACAAGGTTAGGAGAAACCGGTTTTCTTACATTGGTGAGGCGGATTTATGGGCACTAGATTTGGACTCCTTCCAAATCTACCTCTTGAGCTAAATAAGATATTAGGATGATCCTCCAACAAGATCCCAAAGTAGAGATCCTCCTCTTGATTGCACCCAAGACTATCCCTCAATACCACAAATATTATTAACTAAATAATAAGAGTAGTGACCTTAAATATAAATCTAATATTAGAGTTATTACTACAATACTAATCTAGTTGAATATTAGAAATATAGAACAATTTTTGGCATAAAACCATTTTATGTGTATGAGAGAATATATGAGATAAAGAGAGATAAAACTCATCTTCAAAAATAAGAACAACATCTTATGTTAAAGGAGAGGGGAGAACCGTGTAAAAGGAGTGGCGAAGCACAATTACAATTTTCTATTTTGCTTTTTGTCTTACCCATAATCCTAGGGTAGGTCTAGTTAGTGTAGGGTAATTATGGTGTTTATTTTCATAAATAAGAACACCCATTATCACCCCTAACCACCCCAATTTCAGTCCACCCTTGATTAAAATGGACATCCATTTTACAACTTATATTTTGTCATTTGTAATGTGTGACATGTGACACATAACATGTCACAAGTAATTTCAATGCATATTTAACAAATTAAATATCATTATTCATTAAATAAATTACACATTACAATTTACATTGTAATTCATAATTGCATGTATGTTAAATGGGTCATCTTTAACCTAGTTAATATAATCTACAACATTTTGTAATTATAACTAACTAATAATTCTTATCTCAAATGTTTCATAAACAATAATCAATTTTAGTAATATAACATTTTAATTACTAAATTGAATCTTATTTAATCATATTACAATAAGATATAATATTCTCTCTTATATATCAGTTTGTTCAATTTAAGGATTTAATCAATCTGTATCGTCATACAATCGATTAACTTTACAATTGAGGGAATCGTCCATTAGGTGTGACCTTAAGAGATCAACTGATCACCACCGTTAAACGACAGTAATGTCAAACTCTAGTCAGCTAATCATTACCGATTAATGTTGATTAGTTGACATATATAAATGAATCATCCCTTACGTATTCTTATCATGAGTTTCAATAATGTGATCGCACCATTGTTGAGGACACATACTCCAACATCCTTGTCATAGCTAGGTTAAGGAGCTCAAAACTCAAGGGTGAGGTTGTGGTAACTTATCTCCTCCAAGTTGTACAAACCCTCCAATCCGAGAACCGTGAAGATGTTATGCACCTCCTTCTCTATCCCTAGGGCCTCTAAGGTACTTACCGAGATGCACTTGCTCGGGGCCATCCTCCTAGTGGCTAGGACCTCAGACTTGTCCCGGTGCTCCTCACTCCCAAAACCTATAGACGGGTTGTAACACCCCCATACTCCAAGTGCCTTACCAGGACCACTTAAGGCATGAGAATGCTACCATCTCGGTTACCCGAGGCAATTATAATCAAATAGACAATAACGAAACGTACTTTAATAATAAATATAATTTAGGGAAAATGCACATGGTGCCCTTGAGGTTTGCCCTTTTGCACGGTATATCCAAAATTTTGATCCGGAAAACTTTAAGAGATCATAACTCGTGTTTAAGAAATCGAAATGTGATGAGGTTTTTTTTCAAATCGCTCGTCTTTTCGAGAACTACGATTTGAAAAAAAATAATTCAAGTTTGGAATTCGTTACCAAGAGATATGGTTACTCAAAGTTTGTTCGATCAAAAAAACTTTGACATACTAAAACTCCTAGCCACGGGATTCAAATATGACAATTTTTTTTTCCAAATCGTAGTTCTCGAAAAGACGATCGATATGAAAAAAAACCCATCATATTCCGATCTCTTAAACACGAGTTATGACCTCTTAAAGTTTTCCGGATCAAAATTTTGGGTATATCGTGCAAAATGGCAAACCTAAAGGGCACAATGTGCATTCTCCCTATAATTTAAGTGATTACATGTCTCAAACCAAAACTGTCAAATGAAATACAACCAATCCAAAACTGTCTACTAATAAAAACTGAACAACTAAAGGACACCGTCTGACACAGCGGAAGACTCTTCTAACTGCAAGTGATGACTCATCCCAGCTAGCCCATATGCATCATATCAAACCTGCTCAATAACTACTCACCATCCCCGAATGGATCACCACAGTTTTTAAAACATTAAACGGGATCAGTACTAATTACACAATCAAAGCCACACTTTGAAACAATCATACAAACAAATTTCACACACAATCCCGCCTCCGTCTCCAATCACCTCATAACTGACTTCACACTAAAGTGTGTAGCCCTGCCAGAGTACCCATCGCAACAGATACTCCTCGCCGCCAGTGGGGGACCGCAACCGTTCCCACCTAAGCCCCGCTCATCTCCCTTGAGCGATAAACCCATGTTCATTAATGTGCACATCCCTTCTGTGGCGGGTTCCACATAAGGCGAATCAAGGGCGTGAAGCCACTCCCGCAAGTGACTCCACTCAGCCAGGGACGCACCCCTAAGAACACAGACAGATAAACAATAATCACAACATAACCTCAACAACCGTCTGAAACATTCAACAATACAATATCACACCCGTCTGAAACAATCAACAATTACTATCTATAGCACAATCACCACAATCATGTAATTAGTACCGAGTAGGGAAACCCTACCTGGAACAGCAATCACAGAATCAGACGATCTAGCAGCTGTCTCAAAACCTCTCTTCTACGAACCCTCCTCCTATACATACATTCATACAAATACTACCTTAATCATACAATCATAAAAACCCCCAAATCCCCAAATTAGGGTTTAACCAAAATCAATGAAACAATTTAAAAATGGTACAAGGATCTTACCCATAATACGACGGTCTCAACGGCTTAAAGAACTTAACGATCCGACTACTCTAGCCATTAGGATTTGCCAACAACGCGACGAGAGAGAACTATGTTTTTTCTTTTGAAAGGTTTAGAAAGGTGAAAAGTGATTAAAGAAAATGACAGTAGCCTTTTATATTAATCTCGCGTTATTAGCAAAACCCGTCAAAGCAGACCCGTAAAACACACTTACTCGATCGAGTAAGGCACTTACTCGATTGAGTGGCCCCTACTCGATCGAGTACCCAACTTACTCGATCGAGTACCCTACAGGCAGACTACTGTTTTGCGTCAAAAACTACTTACTCGCAGAGTAAGCCTCACTCGATAGAGTACCCATAGACTCATAAAACCCTAGTATTACACGGGTAGTCCGGGAGGGTGATAGTGGGCGGTGCCTCTTGTTGAGGTTGGCGAGCATTCCTTCCACGACCGGTTCTAGCGTTCCTTGCCATGCTACAAGAGAATTACACACAAGATATGGAATGGGAAAGGTAAGAATTGGAAGCAAATGTTGGATGTGAATGAAGATTTTCTCAACTTCTCAAATTGATGAATATCAAATGAAAGGAATCTCCAAGATAGTTTCTTTGATTTTAACCAACTTTTCAAATTTTCACATATTACCAATTCTTTTCCAGAAATTAAAGACTCTTGTGATATAATATGGTTTTAAAACATGACCTTAATTACATGTATTATTCTTATTCATCATCCAACTTGTCAAATCTTGACTCAACCATGACACATTACACCTTAAAATTTTACTTAAACAATTACATGTTATTATTATTATTGTTGACCAAATTTATTTAAAATTGGTGGAAATAAAATTTAGCTTGTCTAAATTTGAAAGGGATCCGAGTGAGTGAAATTTTTCTTTGTCATAAGAAATTATTTAAGTTGAACAAGTAGGTAGTAACACAAGTAGTGAGTATAAATTTAGAATTTGATATGGTTAGTGTCGAGTTCTCAAGGGTTTGAGACAAAATTTCTTTTAATCCCTCTTATAAGATAGTAACATTTATAAAATTCTCAATTCCACAACATAGAAAAGTCACCTTTGAGGTATAAAAAGCTTTGTTCATGGGAGTTGTAGAAGGAGTTGAGAAAATTTTCACTCAAGTTTTAAGACAAAAGTTGATTCCATTTTGGCTTACCTACTACATCATCAATCAAGATAGTAGTCTTATAAAGTAATCAATACTAAGCTTTGTTCTTGAAAAATCAAAATTTGGGCATGACTTGTCTAGAATTCGAGAATTTAAGACGGAGTTTTAAGACGAAATTTACACATATTATACAAGATCCACTCATGACAACAAAAGTTAAGCCTTTGTTGTCCAACTATATAAAACAACAATCACCAAAAATTCAATCATTGACCCAAGGACACCAAATTCGAGTTCTACCATGGTGGACGAAAATTTTCTACAAAAATTTGATTTTTATCAACAACAATGGTATAAAAAGCTTACTAGTATCATGAATTAAGCAAAATGAACAACTAATTAACAAAACTCAAAGGATTTAAGAGTAGATCTAAGAAAATTCAAATTGGGGAAAAAGATGGAAAAAGATGAATATGTACCTTGACTAGTTAGTGGGATTAGATGAGAAAAGTGAAGTAATTGAATGAATTTCCAAGCAAAATAGAGCAACAACAGAGGTTTTTGTGGATTTTTGGTGAAGAAAGAGATGAAGATATGGAGATATGAAGATAAGAATGAAGAATTAGGGAAAATAAGAGCTCTTAACCGAGCGGTCCAGCCCGTGTGAACCCACTCGGTCGAGTGCCGAGTGTACTCGGTCGAGTACGATTCCAGTTGGTCGAGTGGATGACCCACTCGGTCGAGTGACGGTTTTTGCCAGAATGTATTACCTCCTGGAACTGGGTCCACTCGGTCGAGTAAAGGGTCCACTCGGTCGAGTACTTGCTTACTCGGCCGAGTTGATACTGGCACTCGGTCAAGCGGTTCCGTCGAGTCTAAATTTCAATAGAACTCACTGATGGATTTCTTGCAAGACAATACAAGGTTCGAGAGTCCACCGTCTATTGGTGACTCATTCCGAGTTAGTTCATACGTTGTTCTACTCACCATCGATGGTGCACTACCGTAACACTAGTGGCTACCCCACTAGCATCCAATACTACTCATACATGATCAAGGACACTAATAGGTATTCAATTAACACACTATGCGATGCAAGGATTGAAACCATTACTGAAGAGTTTAGGATTCCAAGTACCTAAGAGGGGGAGGGGGTGAATTAAGTACTATTTAAAAAAAATCAACTTGATCTTTAATGAATTAAAGTAAGTTGATTAATGATGTGATGAACAAGTGGATACATCAAATAAATCGATTCGTTAGGAGTGTATCACGTTGTTGAGAAAGATTGCTGAAATGTAAGGCAACGGTTGTTCTGACTGTTGCTTGTTTGTCTTAGCACAAGTGGTTAGGGCTACAAACCAAAAGCAACAGTATCCAGGACCGTTTTTAAAGAAAAACGCAAATGATGTATGAATAAAATAAGTGCAGCGGAAATAAAAGTAACGAGAGATCAACACAATGTTTTTGAATTGGTTCAGCTAACACTCTAAGGGCCTACATCCAATCTTCTTATATTAATAAGTGAAGTGATCTACTCCAATTACTTAAGATACTTAAAATAAAAGGACCAACAACCTACTCCGGTTGCGACACGAGTTCCAAGACTACTCCGTCTAGAAACTCAATACTCTAACTAGAATGTTTATAAGACCAAGTTTCCTCAAACTGATTCTATGAAAGAATTGATAAGGACAACTTATTTATCAAATGATTCTAGGTAAGAGAATATGATATTTTGGGCAATGGTAGTGAAGACTGTTGTTGTAATACTACGGATTTTCTTTGGTGACTACTCGACCGAGTAGAGCCTACTCGGCCGAGTAGTGCTGTTGTTGTAGTCTGTTTTAGTTCTGCCGAGGAATACTCGGCCGAGTATAGTGAATACTCGACCGAGTAGAGGATACTCGGCCGAGTATACACTTTACTCGACCTAGTATCCGGTCTGGAGAAGCGTATTTTGACGGTTTGATTAGGGAATATTTAGGGTTATTTTTATATCCCGCTTTAGTTTCTAAAACCTTATTTCAAACTTCATCATTTTATGATTACCCTAATCACTCCCTAATCACTTCCTAATCATTCCCTAGCATCTTTGTGTGTGCAATCTTCGTGGTTCTTGTGTATAATTCCTCATTCTACTGTTGGTAAGTTCTATTTCTATGTTGTTTGTATTCTTTGGGGTTACTGTATACATATATGGAATTGGGAATATGGGGGATTGTGCAATGTGTAATTGTGTTATGTGATTATTGTATAGGAGAAGACTTCGTAGAGGAGCCTTTCTGATTGTCCGAGTTTCGTGCTACTGTTGATTGTTAAGGTAGGGTTTTCCTACTCGCCATTTCTTGTTCATTGTTTAAGACATGATTGTTTTGTGTTATTTGTTGTCTGCTGATCATCAGAGTATGGTTGTTGTTGTGGCGGTGTTGATGTGGAGATGTGGTGACAGTGTGTTTGTGATTGTGGTGGAGTCACTTGGGGGAGTGGCTTCACACCCTAGTTCGCCCTCCGTGGAACCCGCTACATGAGGGAATGTGCATATTAAGGGACAGGGATTGTTAGTCGCTCGGTGATGAGCTGGACTAGGTGGGATCGGCTGCGGTCATCCACTGGCGGCGAGGATTACCTGTTGTGATGGGTAATCTGGCAGGGCTACACACTTCGGTGTGTAGTCGGTTACTGTGTGAGATCGGGAGACTGGGGTTGGAGGATGATCAGCTGCTTACCTTGTTGTTTGTCTTATATTGATTGAGTAATACTGACCCCGTTGTTGTTTGTGGAATCTGCGGTGATCCATTCGGGGATGGTGAGAAGACTTGACAGGTTTTGCTTGGTGAGCTTGGGGCAGTCATGGGAGAGTTGTCATCACCAGTCGTAGCATCACTGTCCGAGTCTTAGTTTTTGATTTCTTAGTTGTCAGACATTTAGTTTATTTTATTGTAACAGTTTGGGATTTGGTCGATGTAAACTTTTATACTTTATGGTACTTTAATAAATGTGCTCAGTTCAGACGCTTTTGATATGTACTAACCTCGGGCAACCGAGATGGTAACACACTTTCATGGTAGGGTGGTCCTGGTAAGGCACCTTGGTATGAGGGGGTGTTACAAAGTGGTATCAGAGCCGAAGATTCCGGCACCTAAACAAATGAATCTAATGAACTTAGGGAGTCTAAATAAAATGAACCCGGGGAGAGTTGTTTGGAGCTACCGCAAATACTCGGGAGATGTCCCGGAGTCGCAATTTGGCCCTCATTAACTCGAGCCGGTCACATGGGGGAGTGTGTTGAGAAATGTGTCTTGTATGTGCATGCATGTGAAGATTTATGTTGATAATAAGTAATGGTTGGAGATTTATATGTGGGAGTCGTCAATTTGATGATTGGAAAAGTAGTAGAAGGACGGGTGTGCGAAATTTTGAGTTATTTGTTAGCCTGTGAATGAGTGGTATGGTTGTATGATTATAACATGGCATTTAAGTTCATGTTGATGTATGTTCTATGAGGGAATAGAAAGCATGATAGGGGACTTTTACTGTATTAACCCATCTTTAGTATGACTCGGCCGAGCAGGGCAGGTACTCGACCGATTAGGGAGTACTCGGCCGAGTAACCAAGCACTCGACCGAGTGTTGTTTGGCAGTGAGTAACAAATGGCTACTGTACGTGTTTACTCGACCGAGTAAATGGGTGTACTCGACCGAGTATTGTTTTTATTCAACCGAGTATTCTTTATGGGTTTTTGATGTTAGCTACTGGAGTCGATTACTCGACCGAGTATCTGGGATACTCGACCGAGTAGTCGTTACTCGACCGAGTGTCGTCGTATACTCGGCCGAGTGTCCCTTTGGCGGAAGATTGTTACATTTTGAGCAGTAGGCTTTTGTGCTTACGTTTTCTTGTTTCTTATCAGCTCAAAATGCCGCCCAAAAGGACCCCCGCACAGATCCAAGCTTCTAAGATGACTCTTGATGAGGTTGCTCGCATGATTGAGTAACAAGAGGCTCTCCTTGAAACTCTCAAAAATGTGGGAAAGGGGAATGAGAAGTCGATGGATGCTACTCAGCTAAGCACCATCATTGCTCGCTTCAACCCTCCCACATATGAAGTGGTAGGTGAACCAAAGCTGCTCGAGAAGTGGCACCGTGAGATTGAAGCTCTCATGGAAATGGTTAAGTGCCCCGAAGACATGATCGTTGAGTAGGTAGTATACTACCTGAGAGGTGAAGCTGCAGTTTGGTGGCAAAATGTCAAGGAAGATGCTAGAGCTTATTACCAGGCTGAGAGTTTGGGAGCTATTCCTTGGTCCGGGTTGAAGATTTCTATGAAAGAGTAGTTTGTGCTGGAGCATATCCGACACAAGATGAGATCCGAGTTTGATTCCTTCACCATGACTGAGGAGATGACAGTCACTAACTACTATCATCAGTTCCTGGAGCTATCTCGTTATGTTGACGACATGTAGCTAGGATAGAGGGGTTTAGCTCTCCGTTTTGAGAGGGGTTTATCTACCAAGATCGTGAGTCGTATGCCAGTTGGGGTTGCTACTGACCTCAAGGAAGTGTACCTGAGAGCGGACCAAGCTGAGAGATTGGTAGATCTCTCAAGAGAGATTGATGAGAGGACCTGCTTTGAAAGAGGAAGGCCGATGAAAGGGAAGCAACATCGGTCCGCCAACAAGAAAGGGAACTTCAACCATGCAAAGGCTTTTTCTCGTGGAGCTGGTTTCTCGGGGATCTCGTGGGGGGAAAGAATGGAGGTCGAGTGTGAGTGACAACTCTAACCTTACATGATTCAACCGTGGTGGTGTAGGCCAAAGGAGACGGAATGCACGAGTTACGTGGCCGACCTTTGTTCAGAGCTCGGCAAGGAATTTCTCTCGGGGCCAACTCAGAGCTTTGCTAGTAACCGACCGGGAGGTTCATGGGGCAACAGAAGTGGACAGAGCTACCAGGGCAGTTATAACCGCAGTGGTGGTGGGTCATATCAACGTCGTAACAACAAAGACCACCCAGATTCAAGCAGCCAAGCCAAGTACCTCCAATGATTCAGTTCAGGGTGGAGGACAGAAAAACAGTGGGAAGCTTTTCATGATGGACAAACAAGAAGTACAGGATGATGCTCATGTAGTTATCGGTACCTTTCTTATTCATAATGTACCATCCTTTATTTTTTTTGATTCAGGGGCTACACACTCTTTTGTGTCTAAGAGTCATGCCATGTCTATGGGTTTGGGTAAGTTTGAGGTTGTAAAAGATGATATGTTCATACCTTCAGGGGAGTCTGTGTCGTGTTTCAAGTTGTATAAGGGTGTGTCCATGGTGGTTGAAGGGGTAGATTTACCGATAGGTCTGTTAGAGTTTCCTATGGATGGGTTTGAGGTGATTGTCGGGATGGATTGGCTGGGTAAGTATGATGCCAGGATAGATTGTCGACAAAAGAGAGTGTCCTTAAAGGGTCCTAAGGGTGTTAGGGTGTCTTATAGAGGGTTTGTGGTAAAACCTAAGTGTAAGTTCATAGCTGTGATGACTTTAAAGTCATGTTTGAGGAAGAAGTGCCCCTTGATTCTCTGTCATGTGAGAGATCACCGAGTAGAGCCGCCGACAGCTTCTGAGATATCTGTGGTGAGAGAATTCGAAGATGTCTTTCTTGAGGACATACCGAGTTTGCCTCCTAAGAGGGATGTTGATTTCAGCGTGGAGCTTAAACCGGGAACAGGTCCGATATCCAAAGCACCTTACCGTATGGCACCTAAAGAGTTAGCGGAGTTGAAAAAGCAGATACATGAGTTGCTAAGCAAGGGTTATATCAGGCCTAGTGTGTCACCATGGGGAGCCCCAGTTCTTTTTGTAAAGAATAAATATGGGAGTATGAGACTGTGCATTGATTACCGAGAGCTGAATCGTGTCACAGTGAAGAACAAGTATCCTTTGCCTAGGATTGATGACCTGTTTGATCAGCTAAGTGGAGCAGGTGTGTTTTCCAAGATTGATCTCAGGTCGGGCTATCACCAGCTGAGGATAGCAGATGAGGATATTCCTAAGACGGCGTTCGGATCTCGATATGGTCATTATGAGTACGTGGTGATGCCTTTTGGGTTGACCAATGCACCAGAAGCTTTCATGGATTTGATGAACCGGATCTTTACACCGTTCTTGGATAGGTTTGTGGTTGTTTTCATCGATGACATCTTAGTCTATTCTAAGACTAAGGAAGAACATGAGGAGCACTTGAGGATAGTCTTGCAGACTCTGAGAGAGAATCAACTTTATGCCAAGCTATCTAAGTGCGAGTTCTGGCTGGAGGGGGTGGCTTTTCTGGGTCATGTGATATCTAAGAAGGGGGTATCTGTGGATCCTAGTAAGATTGAGGATGTAACCAAGTCGGAATCACCGAAGAATGTTGCTGAGATTCGGAGTTTCTTAGGCCTTGCTGGCTACTACAGGAGATTTGTGAAAGATTTCTCTACCATAGCACGGCCTATGACATCTTTGATGAGGAAAGAGACCAGATTTGTTTGGGATGAGAGTTGTAAGATGGCGTTTCAGACCTTAAAGGAACGCTTGACCACAGCTCCTATCCTAGCTTTGCCAGAGGGATGTGAGAACTTTGAGGTTTATACCGATGCTTCAAAGAATGGTCTTGGTTGTGTTTTGATGCAGGCAGGGAAAGTCATCGCTTATGCTTCGAGGTAGCTGAAGCCATATGAGGAGAACTGCCCTACTCATGATCTGGAGCTGGGTGCAGTTGTTTTCGCTCTTAAGATTTAGAGACACTAACTTTATGGAGCGACCTTTAAGGTGTTTTCTGATCATAAGAGCTTAAAATATATCTACACTCAGCAGGAGCTTAACATGCGACAGAGATGGTGGATGGAGCTTATCGGAGACTATGATATGGAGATCATATATCACGAGGGTAAGGCTAATGTTGTTGCAGATGCTCTGAGTAGGAAAAGCGTTCATTCGCTATGTACGGCCATGTCCTTGCTGAAGCTGAGGGATGAGGTATCTAGGATGGGAATCTTTATGTTAAGAAAGGGAGATACCATCGGGGATTTGACGATCGAGCCAGAGTTGTATGAGAACATCAAGAGTAGACATGAACTTGATCCTAAGATTCAGGAGTGGAAGTCAAGAGTAGAGAGTGGGACGGTTTCCAAGTTTTCTATCCATACAGATGGGAATGTTCGTTTTGATGGGAGATGGTGTGTTCCTGAGGATGCAGAGTTGAGGAGAGTGATCTTGACGGAGGCTCATTGTACTCCTTATTCAGTTCACCCGGGTGGTGACAAGCTTTACAAAGATTTTAAGAAGACTTTCTGGTGGCCAAACATGAAGAAAGATGTAGCTGAGTTTGTGGCCAGATGTTTGACATGTCAAAGGGTCAAGGGTGAACAAAGGAGACCACAAGGTAAGATACAATCTTTGGAAGTACCTGAGTGGAAATGGAAGTCAATCTCTATGGACTTCATTGTGGGGTTGCCTAGGTCACAGCAAGGTAATAACATGATCTGGGTGATTGTTGATCGGTTAACCAAGTCAGCTCACTTTGTTCCTATGAAAGATATTTGGTCTAAGATACAGCTGGCACTGGGTTACAGGAGGCATGTGGTTCAGTTACATGGTATACCCAAGGATATCGTTTCTGATCGTGATGCGCGGTTCATATCCAAGTTTTGGCAAGAACTGTAGGAGTTGATGGGTATAACCTTGAAGATGAGTACAGCCTTTCATTCGGCAACCGATGGTCAGACAGAACGAACTATCAAGACCTTGGAGGACATGTTGAGGGCATGTGTCATGGAGTTTGGGGGCAGCTGGGAAGACAGACTTGATCTGATCGACTTTTCATACAACAACAGTTATCATACGAGCATCGGGATGGCACCTTTTGAGGTTTTGTATGGCCGGAAGTGCCGAAGTCCAGTTTGTTGGGATGATAGTTCTGAGACCGTGGTTTTAGGGCCACAGCTGGTAGAGGATATGGTTGAGCAAGTCCAGTTAATTCGGCAAAAGATGAGAGCAACTCAAGATCGTCAGAAGAGCTATGCCGATTTGCACCGCAAGGACATTGAGTTCGCTGTAGTTGACAAGGTCCTTTTCAAGGTGTCACCTATGCGAGGTGTAATGAGATATGGGAAGAAGGGTAAGCTAAGCCAAAAGCTTATAGGTCCTTATGAGATTTTGGACCGTATAGGCGAGGTAGCCTACAGATTAGCTTTGCCACCAGCCTTGGATAGAGTACATAATGTTTTCTATGTTTCTCAGCTTCGGAAGTATGTGAGTGATCCATCACATATTCTTGAGATGGAGAATATCGAGCTTGATGAATCCTTGTCCTACGCCGAGATTCCTAAAGAGATTCTTGATCGCAAGGTTCGTAAGACAAGGAATTGTGAGACGGTCTTACTTAAGGTCCTTTGGTCTAATCATAATGTGGAGGTAGCCACATGGGAACCCGAGGAAGCTATGCGAGAACGTTTTCCTAACCTTTTTGATCAGGTATGTTTGGTTACGGGGACGTAACCGTTGTCTTGTTAGGGGGGTAGGAGATTGTCGCGGTTGTGTTTTATCTTATTTTGAGTCGGGTTAGTGAGTTTTGTGGTGTTTTGTGTGGTTCTTTGGCGTTGATAA
The DNA here is from genome assembly GCF_048544455.1 of Silene latifolia. NCBI lineage: Eukaryota > Viridiplantae > Streptophyta > Magnoliopsida > Caryophyllales > Caryophyllaceae > Silene > Silene latifolia. The sequence continues at coordinate 250,253,024 of NC_133538.1, read as the reverse complement.
ATGTTTGTTAGTGTAGTCTTTTTGTGTTGTGTAGTGTCTTGTTTAAGGGTGGAGTGTGAACTTCGGGATGAAGTTCTTCTTAAGGGGGGAAGACTGTAATACTACAGATTTTCTTTGGTGACTACTCGACCGAGTAGTGCTGTTGTTGTAGTCTGTTTTGGTTCTGCCGAGGAATACTCGGCCGAGTATAGTGAATACTCGACCGAGTAGAGGATACTCGGCCGAGTATACACTTTACTCGACCGAGTATCTGGTCTGGCGAAGCGTATTTTGACGGTTTGATTAGGGAATGTTTAGGGTTATTTTTATATCCCGCGTCAGTTTCTAAAACCTTATTTCAAACTTCATCATTTTACGATTACCCTAATCACTCCCTAATCACTTCCTAATCATTCCCTAGCATCGTTGTGTGTGCAATCTTCGTGGTTCTTGTGTATAATTCCTCATTCTACTGTTGGTAAGTTTTATTTCTATGTTGTTTGTATTCTTTGGGGTTACTGTATACATATATGGAATTGGGAATATGGGGGATTGTGCAATGTGTAATTGTGTTATGTGATTATTGTATAGGAGAAGACTGCGTAGAGGAGCCTTTCTGATTGTCCGAGTTTCGTGCTACTGTTGATTGCTAAGGTAGGGTTTTCCCTACTCAGTTTACTGTTCATTGTTTAAGACATGATTGTTTTGTGTTATTTGTTGTCTGCTGATCATCGGAGTATGGTTGTTGTTGTGGCGGTGTTGATGTGGAGATGTGGTGACAGTGTGTTTGTGATTGTGGTGGAGTCACTTGGGGGAGTGGCTTCACACCCTAGTTCGCCCTCCGTGGAACCCGCCACAGGAGGGGATGTGCATATTAAGGGACAGGGATTGTTAGTCGCTCGTTGATGAGCTAGACTAAGTGGGATCAGCTGCAGTCACCCACTGGCGGCGAGGATTACCTGTTGCGATGGGTAATCTGGCAGGGCTACACACTTCGGTGTGTAGTCGGTTACTGTGTGAGATCAGGAGACTGGGGTTGGAGGATGATCAGCTGGTTACCTTGTTGTTTGTCTTATATTGATTGAGTAATACTGACCCCGTTGTTGTTTGTGGAATCTGCGGTGATCCATTCGGGGATGGTGAGCAGACTTGACAGGTTTTGCTTGGTGAGCTTGGGGCAGTCATGGGAGAGTTGTCATCACCAGTCGTAGCATCACTGTTCGAGTCTTAGTTTTCGATTTCTTAGTTGTCAGACATTTAGTTTATTTTATTGTAACAGTTTGGGATTTGGTCGATGTAAAATTTTATACTTTATGGTACTTTAATAAATGTGCTCAGTTCAGACGCTTTTGATATGTACTAACCTCGGGCTACCGAGATGGTAACACACTTTCATGGTAGGGTGGTCCTGGTAAGGCACCTTGGTATGAGGGGGTGTTACAGTTGTCACTTGAAAACTTAAAAATATTTTGCAAATGAAAAAAAAGCTTTGAGTTATTTAGAAAACAATTTTTCAAAACACTTTTAAATTCTCAGAAAAGTCTTAAGAAATGAAGGAGAGGAGTGCTCCTTTTATGGGGGAGCAAACTAGGGTTTTGAGGTAAAGACATTTGATAGAAAACAAATATTTTTAACCTTACCAAGTTTGCATAAAAAGGAGCATTCTTCCAAAGGTTAAAGAGGAAAAGAAGCTTTGTTATTATCTTTAAAAGGCCTTTGAAAATCAGTCAAGGCAAGGTTGACAACCAAGTGAAGACATTTTTAGAGAAACAATTTTGGAAAAAAAACAAGTTCTTCTTTCCAAAAGCCATGATAAAATGTATTTCCATTTTGAGATAAAACCTTTTGAAAGATGCCATTGGAATATTGTTTTCTTAATAAACAACCTTTCATAAAATTCAAATATCATAAATGAACATTTCAAAAATAGGATTTTGTACTAAAGGTTTGAGTATTTTTGAAACCACAGACTTTATTTCTTCAAGTGACACGAGCTAAAGCAACGTCCGTGCTTACTGTTGCCTTAGTAAGCAGACTGTTGTTCAATAATAGTCTTGCTTACTGTTGCCACAGCAAGTAGACTATGGCTTATAAACAGACTGTTGTTCAACAACAGTCTTGCTTATTGTTGCCACAATAAGTAGACTATGGCTTATAAATGTTGCTAAGTACCGTACCATTTTACCCTTACATAAGTGACTATTACAACATTAATCTTGGGTAGCTTCATCAACACGTTTCAACCATAAGCATTTGATAATCTCTTGATTAGGAGGTTGGACTTAATCCGGAAATGGAGCACTTTGAAACATGATTAAAATGGGCATGTCATCATCAATAATTAGGTTCTAACAAATTCCCCCTTTGATGATGACAAGCCCCATAAAATGAAATGTTCTTAATGAGTTCCCCCTTAAATGATCAGTCCAAGATATATCATGAAGGAGAGAAAAAAAATCGGTTAAACATATGAGAAACAAATCCTAGATCAGGTACTAGCATATTTAAGTCATCACTAATCAAGAGACTAATTAAGGAGCAAGTAATAAGAACATGAATTTTCCCTTTTCCCCCTCTTGACATCATCAAACAAATAAACTACTATCCCCGGACACAGAATAAAACATGCATGAGACGTTACGAAAAAGACAACCAAATTTGCAGCAAAATAACAAGGTCAACTTAAATGAGGTTCAAACAAGGTTCAAACGAAGTTCGTCAAGACTAAACAAAGTTTAATTAGTACACCACCATTATAATATGAATTAGGGATGGGGTGTAATAGCAAAAGGGAGGCAGTTTTGATTAGGGAGAGGGGGTTCACTAATTTGAGTCATGGATACCATCCAAGTCATCATCCATAACGTCACCCAAGGCATCCCTATTATCCTCATCACCGTCATCAGGTTTTGCTTGGAGCAAGGAAGACAAGATGGCCACTTCTCCTTTAAGGAGGTCAAGAGTGGTCTTGATGAATTTCATGTCAGCTTTCAAAGAGGAAAGACACACCACATCAGCCTTATCCCCCTTACCAGCCACATCATCCTTAAGACTAGCCAAAGCATCAAGCACCTCAGAATTGTCCACAACCCCAGCCATATCACGGACCTTGCTTGAGGACCCCTGCTCACCAACCTTACCCTTTTGGTGATGCAAGACAATTGACCCTTCCTAGTTCTTAGCATTATTTTACCCAAATTCCCAACCGACATATGATCGAACATCCCTTGAGACCCCACACTCTCCTTGACAAGCATGCCCTTGGACCAAAGCATTACCGAGAGCCACATCCCGTACAGTAAACGAATGGGGGTGGTGTAATTTGGGTCATTGATTTTGGCTTCAATCATGGCAAACCGTTTGAACATTAGGCTAAGGAGGTTAATTTTTCGGTGAGTCATAAGGTGGTAAATCAGGTATTGTTGAGCAACCGATGATTTCACACGATAATTCGAGGAATAAATCGTGCAACATAGCAGATTGTACAACATTTTAGGGAAGGCATGGAGTTTGTTGGGGAAAATGGGTTCACATTTAGGGTTTGAGGGATGGACAGTTTTGGAAATTTCAGAGGGGGAGGCATATTCGAGGAAGGGCCAGACTTTGCCAGCGGGGGTAAGATCATACCCTTGATGGGGAAGGCTCAGAATTTTGGCAAATTGAATTTGAGAAAGGGAGAGCGACTTACTATTAATTTTGGCAGTTAGGGTTTTAAGACTGGCAGTCACATGAACCGTGGCATAAAATTAGATGACTTCGCTTGCAAACACATGTTCATCCATTTCAATGAGATTCTCCCACCCTTGAGCCTTAATGGCTTCCTCAAAGGCAGAGAAAGCTTTGACAGAGGAGAGCCAAGACGACGGGTAAACCCGAGAGGTATGAATGGCTTCTTTGCAAATTAACCTTTCACAGATGGTCTTGATTTCGGAAGAGAGTGTGCTATTCTCAATTTGATGCTTAACCCGGATCGGATCCCATTTACCCGAGAGAGAAACCAGATCCTTAAGAGACAAATATCCTCCTTTCTTATCAACCGGAATTTTCCTTTTGATTTCTTTTTGGGTGGTTCAAGCTCATCCGGTTTGGGTTCCTTCTCCATAGATTCCCCTTCTTTATTGTCCCCGGATTCCGACGAGGAATGACCCCCTTTCTACTTCGACCCTAGATCGACAGCCTTATCATCGTCCTCCTCCATAATATCTGAAAGAGAACCAGTAGATTTTGCCTTTCTTTTTGAGGTGGTTTTCTTAGGACTCTCAGATCTCACGTCATCTGACAGCCTGTCTTCATCTAATGGTTGTTGATCATCGATATCTTCTACCTCAGTTTCATCGTCATTAATGAGGACGTGTGAAGTAGTTGAGGTAGAGGGTGGATTTCCTTTTCTACCACTGGATCTGGTTCGTTTTCGAACGATTACAAGAGGAATAACATCTTCAATGATGTTTTTGGATGAGGGTGGTTCTGATTCAGTTTCGCGTGCATTGAAGGCTTTGTCGGTGACCGGAAAAGCATAAGATCCCCTGCGTTTTTCAGATAGAACGGATTTTTTGGAAGTAGGGTTGGAAGTTGCGTCATGGGAAGTGGAGTGTTGTGACATTTCGGGTGATTTTCTGGGTAATCGGGTATTTAGGGAGGTTTTTACCATTTTAAAAATGGAAGATGGAGTATATAGGGTAAAAGGTGACGGTTGGTGAGAGGAGAGTGAAACGACAGTGAGGGAGATGGGTAGTTTTAGGGTTTGGGCTTTCTCTTTTGGTAGGTCGGTTTCAATAAATGGGTTGGGTGGTCATAATAAATGGATTAGGTGACTTAATTAAACACGATTTGAGTCATGCGGTTGAGTGATTATTTAGCCCAAAGACGGTTTATCGATTACGAACATAACACGGTATGAGTAGACTAGAATAAAGGATAGCAAATTCGTTTTAGTCAAGCATGTGAGGGATTAGTTTAATTCATATAAAAATTACAAGCCATTAATTAAGCCAATTTGTAACCTTAGTTTTTCAAATTGTTCTCTTGCAAGCGGTTTAGTAAATATGTCGGCAATTAGATCGTCGGTTTTGCAAAAAATAAGTTCAACATGCCCTTTTTCTACATGATCACGAATAAAATGGTGACGAATTTCAATGTGCTTGGTCTTAGAGTGTTGAATAGGATTTTTTGATATATTTATTGCACTCGTATTATCACATAATATGGGAACGGAGTCATAAATGTTGGAGTATGTGTCCTCGACAATAATGCGATCACATGTTTAAATCTCATATTAAGAATGCTGAGGGAAAGTAATATTTTATTGTCAACTGATCCATATTAATCGGTAATGATTGGCTGACTAGAGTTTGACATTACTGTCGTATGACGGTGGTGATCAGTTGATCTCTTAGGGTCATACCTCTAGGGTAACACTCTTAATTGATTAATTAATTAATTGTATGTTGATACAAGTTGATTAATTCCTTAAAATTGAACATATGATTTTGTGAGTATAATATCGTATCTTATTGTAATTCGATTAAATAAGATTCATACTAAGTAGTTAAATTGTTTTATTACTTAGGTTTATTTATTGTTTATGAAACAGTTAAAATAAGAATGAAAGATATGTTATAAATATAAGTTGTTGTTAATTATAATTTCATGACCCATTTTAAGTACTTGTAATCATGAATTACTACTTATTTTTTGTATGTGATTTATTTTGTTTATATAATGATTTTTAATAAGTTAAAAATGTATTATTAACAAACATGTCTAGTAACATGTCCAATATGTCACACTACACAAAGTTGACAATTTTCAAACTTATAATGGACCCATTTTACCTTATGGGTGTCGTGTAAATGGGAGTGTAGGGAGTTGGTTGTGTTTAAATTTAATTAATTAAAGGGAACACAATTATACCCTACTTATTATAGGCTTGCATGCCTAAAATCTTGAGAAGAACATGATAAGTGAATATTTTACCTATATTTTATATACTTATCCCCCGTAATATTACACTAATTTCCGGCATTTTTAGTATGTTTTATACTATATTTTCTTCCTTTGCGGTTTACTACAATTTTATATAATTATTTGCAGGGAGAAGTCTTCTACACTAAAAATTGCGTATGAACAGGACCAGATTGAAATAATGGTGAAGTTATCAAACTTCATTGTTTGAAGCCCAAGAAATAAAGTGCAAGTCAGCTTGCTACATGCGTGAGATCGAATTGTCAAAGCCCACTTATACGTTAGTCTTAATTGCCCTTAATTACAAGTAATGGGATTTGGAGACAATTACAAGTTGGTATTGTGGTGTTAGGCCTGTTAGCCAATGGACGCCACTTCATTTTTATAAATAGGAAGTATGAACGTACGTAGTGGGGGACATGAGTTTTAGGTTTTGTTTTCTTTACAAGTTCCGTTTATTGTACGCACTCTCTCTGTCTTCGTTCTTCCAAGTTTAATTTAAGACTATGTTTTTCTTCTCTTCTCTTTACTTTAATTATGCATTCAATTATTATTTGTACTTGCTTATTTCGATTTATGAGTAGCTAATTTATTAATGTAGGGTAAAAGGGGATCTAGGTTGTTAGAAAAGGGTTATTATGAATTGATTGTTAAATTGCTCTTAATTGTTGTTTGATTATCGTATTACTTCTAATTAGTTAACTACTGATCAGAATTGATTAATTAGTCTTGCATAAACTAGGATTATCACCGACCGGGTTAAGACTAGTATAGGCCACGATAATTGAATAGAGATAATTTAATGATAGCGATCGAATGTTAAATTAGATCTAAAAGAAATATTAGAATCGATCGATCATATGACTTTCAACAATATAAATTGCTCAATCAATGAATTTAAACTCTACCCTTTGATGACGACCTAGTGAACCCGATCCCTAGACTCTTTAATATTATTTTGATTCGTCTTTATTTACTCTTTATTAGTTGATTAGATAACAAACAAAACAAACCCCCACAATTAGTTACCTTAAGACGGATTTAAATATAAACAAACTAGATAATCACCGCCTCCCTGTGGATTCGACCCTGACTTACCGCTAGCTATTTTGTTAGTACTAAGCTAGGATTTATTTTGATTAAGGCAAACGACTGAAATAACCTTATCAAATTTGGCGTCGTTGCCGGGGAGGCAACAATTGTTCTGTTTGTTTCTGTTTATTTTTGTTTTTCGTTTCAGGGAACTTCAGTTCCTTGAGGCAGTTTTATCTTTTCTTGTTGTTTTCGTGTATGCCAAGGTCTAACAGGTTAGAGATTGTACCTTTTGATCTCGAGCCAGAGAGGACTTTTCGCTACAAACGAAAATTTCAAAGAAAAATAGGTTAAGTAGAAGACTTGAGTATTCTTGACGGTGATACAGATCAGATATTTGAGTCAGCAGAATCGTCCTACGAAGTTACTGACGAGGATTTAATGGAAGATCTATTAAAGGAGTTTTCTTCTGAGTTCCTTGCTTTAAGCCATTTGGATTGCGTACCATGTTTTGAGGTTTTTGCAGGTGATTCTTGGGAAGCTCAAGTGGATGCTATCGAAGTAGCTCTTTTTGGTAATGGGTACGATTACACTCCAAGCCATGAGCTAGATGATGAAAAATATGGAGCATTTGCTGCGATGAAAATTTATGAACACATTGAGCTTTTTCCTTCAGAAGACCCTTCTGTACCTTCCACCCATTATCCCCTCGTATTACTTTTTAATTGGTCTAAAAATGATGCAAAAACTAGAACTAAACATAGAGGCAATAAGAAAACTTTGTTACATGATTTTATCTCTTTTGTTTTTGTTTTACCATGTCTAACTAGTTTCTATTGTCACTTTTCCGAGTTTCATGGCAGAACCTTTGATCGACTTCTACGAGCGTTGAGTGCTTCCGCTTTTGAGAACTTGAAATCAAATTTACGACTATAAAGATGTGTTTATCGGGAGGCAACCCAAAATTTTATTCTCTTTATTAATTTTAAATTATTGTTATTTCTTTAATTTAATATTTTTTTTTTGAGGAGTTCTTTAATTTAATAGTTGCGATTGTGCTTTGACTGCTTTCTCGTGTTTGAAGGAATAGTACGGAGTTGGACAACATGTTTAATTTTTCTAAACAAAAATCAATCAAGGTTGTTGTTCTTCCTCAAACTCACTCACCCTTCACGCATAACGCCACCGCCAAGCTCCGACCAGCTCGTCAACCACCACATCAACAACACTCTCCGTCGCTCCCTGATGTGACACATCCTCTCTGTTGCGTCCTCTTTTGTGCGCTCTCTGATGCGCTACCACCACCTTCGACAACAAGCTGCTCCGATATCACTCGCCACCGCGTCCCCTGCTGAGACGCCTCATCTCACCCGTCGCTCACTGATGCGACCGTCCTCACCCACCCGCCATATAATCCCCAATTCAACCCCAATATCTATTTCTCTGCCTTTTTAAAAATCAGATTTCTGGGCTTGAATCGAATCGGAATAGGCTGCTGATGGAGCTTCAGTTGGTGTACGAAGCCGACTTGAGCTGTTTGTTTGACTCGAATATGAGGTGCTTCCGAGAATCTTTGCTTCACAGTGTTGATAGGGATGGCTGATTCCCTGTGAGGATGGGTTGGATTTATGCGAATCCGAGGGTTGATAGCTCGACTCCTGCTATGTCGAGTTCCTTGTAAGGGTTTAATTTTTGCTGGTGATGGAGAACTGAAGATACTGCGGTTGGATTAGCTGCAAATATAAGCTTCTTGTTTTGTCCAGTGGACGTTTGCTGATACACTGACACTCAACCATTGACTACATTCCTCAAGTCACCAAATGGTATTCTATGCTTCTGACCTGGTGAGCTCGTTTCCTTCCTCCATTACATTTTTTGTCCTCTGATTTTCTAGTTATTTTTCACATACAATGAAGACATTGCATTATTCAAGCATGGGGTAGGGATTAATTATTGCGATTGATTGCTGGACTTGACTATTGGTGATATGCTAAAAATTTAAAAAAATTGTCACCAGAATATGTAGTGGCAAATTATTGTGGAATTGAGCATAATTTGATCGAGTTACTATTATTTTGAAAATGAATTGCTTGCAAATTGTTTTCTATTTTGATCACTTACGGTTTGTGAGACGTTTTCGCCCTTGATAGTCCAACGGAATAATTGCTTTGTGCTTTATCTTGTGACATTGTTTGTGGTAAGATGGTATGACTAGACTTGTGACTATATAACCGTGTGACCAAAAAGCCGTGAGATCACAGAAGCCAAACAAGATTGGGACATTCATGCCAATCTAATTCTTTCATGAGTGGTTATAGGATTAGTACTTGCCTTTAGGATTGCATGAATGATAGAGGCATTCATTTGTTTATGAGCTACATTAGCCAAATAGCCGTCCCGAATTTAATATTTCCTATTTGCAACCCCTTTGAGCCTTAGCCTTGTTTCTTTGTTACCCGATATTTTAACCCATTTCCCCACATTATCCTACCCCAGTAAGGGCTAGTAAAGTGTTTGTTTTTCTCGGTTTAAATAGAGGTATCATACAAGCGAAGCATGGGGGAGTAATTTATGGTGATTTAGTGAATACTTGTTATATGAGAAGGGTTCTTGTATTTGAAAAAGAAAAAAAAATAAAAAAAATTGAAGAAAAATAATCAGAAAAAAAAAAAAAAAAAGGACAGAAGAATATCGGAAAAAAAAACCAAAGAAAAAAAAAAGGAAATGAAAAAAAAATTGTGAAAAAGAAAAAAATTGAAGTTCTAAGTTGTGGTACTATTCGATTATGGGTTTGAGTTTGATTTAATAAAGAAGTTGTATGTCCTATGCGATGGAGGTTTTGTTAATAAATTGGTGTTTGCATTTATTTCATACGAGGAATATTAGTTTTGAGGTTTTTGCGTTCATTTTTAAGGCCGAGATTTGACATGTTCTTTTCTAGCTCTTACTCTTTAACACCACATTTCCATAAACTTTTCCACCTTCTTCCCTTTAACCCATAGCCCCGTTACAACCCATAAAAGTCCTCTTGACATGTAGTAGTCGGCAAATTTAGGCTTAGTCTATATGTGTGACCCGTGTCCTCATCACTTGGACACATGAGAGTGAGTGATTTTCCGCGTTTACATTCCCGAAAGTGAGGGTCACCGGTTTGTCACTTGTCTAGATGGTTTGTGGTAAGAATGAATGGTCACTTGTCTAGACAGTTTGTGGTAAGAATGAATGGTCCAAAAAAAACGTTTCGATGCGACGGACACATTGCGACGGAAGATTAACCCGTAGAAAATTTAAACCTGCGACAGGCCTCAGAATCCGCGACGGACTTTCCGTTGCAGCCTATTTTCCCAGACCGCCAAATTTTCTGACATGGCGGGAAGGTCTGCGACAGAATTTCCGTCGCTATATTAAAATAATAATAAATTCTGCGACGGAAATTTCGTCGCTGCATTAAAATAATATTTTTCCTGCAACGGAATTTCCGTCGCAGACATTTTTTAGTATCCACCTGTACACCTCTTAACACGCTTGAAAAATAATATTATTTTATGCCTGCGACGGAAATTCCGTCGCAAGATTTATTATTATTTTATTTTTGCGACGGAAAGTCCGTCGCAGGTTTTCTTTATACGGGCAGCAGCGGATCCCTTCTCCTTCATTATCACTCTTCAATTATTTACCCAAAAATTCCCTAAAACCCGTCTCACCACCACCACCACTCCCACCACCACCACTCCTACCACCACCCTACTCCCCAAATCACTCCTCCTATTTCTCCTTTCTCCTTTCCCTTTTCCCCTTTCTTCTTCTTTCCCCTTTCTTCTCATTTCCCCTTTCCCTTTTTTTTCTGGCGCCGCCGCCGCCGCTGCTCCCTCCCCTTGTCTCCTTCTCTTAATTAATATAAGGTTTGTTTAATTTATTTTACTATTTTGATTAATTAGGGTTTATGGTTATTGTTTTGATTAATTATGATTAGTTTAGGATGCTTAGTATTATTAGGATTGTTTAGTTTAGTTGAAAGCCAATTTAGGATGTTTAGGATTGTTTAGTTTAGTTGAAAGCCAATTTAGGATGTTTAGTATTATTAGGATAGTGAAATTTAGTTAAAAGCCAATTTAGGATGTTTAAATCAATTTTATAATACTTAGTTTAATTAAGTTTAGGATTGTTAAAATAAATTAGTTTAATTAATATTCAATTTAGAATGTTTAGGATTATTAGGGTGGTTTAATTTAGTTAAAAGCCAATTTAGGATATTAAACCAATTTTATATTGCTTAGTTTAATTAAGTTTAGGATTATCAAAATGATTTAGTTTAATTAAAAGACAATTAGGATATTTTGGATTATTAGGGTAGTTAATTTAGTTTAGTTAAAAGCCAATTTATGATGTTTAAACCAATTTTAGGATGCTTACTCTAATTTTGCTTAGTTTTATAAGGTTTATTAGTTATTATTAAGTTTGTTTTGATAAGTTGTGTACATTTGTGTCATGTGTATTTTTTTTACAAATATTAATTCATCTTATGCTTGTGTTGTGATTGTTAATATATTTTTGACCTAGTACCCGTTCAGGGATTACACATTAGGTGTAATTCTTGAATAGTCCCCGTTTTGGGACTGTCTTTGAATCTTTTATGCCATTTAGGTGGTAAATACTCAATTTTTTCTTGATTGTTATGAGACAAAATTTGGTTGACATTTCCTTTAATGTTCTCCGAATACATATGTAGAGTGAGAATTCATTCTAAATAATGTATTTGGAGAACTGTAAGGAAGTCTTTGCGAATTTTTGTCTCATTACAATCAAGAAAAAAAATTGGGTATTTACTAATGGTATGAAAGATTCAAAGATGGGTTTAGGTTGGAGAGATAAGGACCCCAATACTGAAAGTATTTTTTTGCAGGTTGTGGTTGTTGTTGTTGTTGTTGTTGTATGAAAGATTCAAAGATGAGTTTATGAATGCTCTTACCATTTTTATTAATAATTTTTATTTACTAATATATATGTAGATTTGCAATGAAGATATTAGAACGAAACTGGATGTATGAAAGGTTGGATTCCAATAAAAAATTAAGGAAGGAATTCGTAATAGGGGTTAATAAATTCATTGATTATGTTAAACAACAAGACGAATTCATTAGAAATAAAGAAATTAGGTGTCCATGTAGTAAGTGCAAAAATAAAAAGTTTTTAGTTGAACAAGAAGTACGAAAACACCTTGGTCCAAAGGGTTTTTGTGACAACTATTATGATTGGGTGTGTCACGGAGAGAAATTCCCCGTTGAGGAAGAGGAAATGGCAATGCCCTCTGACAATCCTTATAGGGATATGGTAGAGGATGCGTTGCGCAATAGCATTGATCAAATTAGGGAAGAAGCTCTTAATGCCGAGGTGGTTGATGAATCTCCAAATCCCAATGTATTAGCCTTTTTTCAAATGTAAAAACGTGCCGAGCAACCTGTCTACGAGGGATGTCGACTCTCATTGCTACAGTCGGCTGCAAGGCTTGTCACTCTGAAATGTGAATTCAACTTAGCCCATAAATGTGTAGATGGTTTCACGTCACTCATGGGGGACCTTCTTCCTCAAGATCATATTTTGATGCGTAACTTCTATGAAACCAAAAATGTTCTCAAAGCTCTTCAACTTCCTCATGAAAAGATAGATGCATTTTTTAATGGATGTATGCTTTTTTGGATGGACGACTCTCTTCTTGACAAGTGTAAAAAATGTGGTAGAGCTAGGTACAAAAGTGCAAAGAATGCAAATGGCAAAAGGGTCCCCGAAAATTTCTTAAATTATTTCCCAATAGGGCCACGTTTGCAACGAATTTATTCCACAAAAAACCTCGCGGAACAAATGCGTTGGCATTATGAAAGCCCCCGAGTTAGTGGGACAATGTCTCATCCAAGTGACAGTGAGGCTTGGAAACATTTTGATCATCTTCATCCTTCTTTTGCATCTGAGCCTCAGAATGTTAGACTTGGACTTTGCACCGATGGTTTCTCGGCTTTTGGGCCATTCGGGAACTTGTATTCATGCTGGCCGGTGATGCTTACACCTTACAATTTACCACCCTGGCTATGCATGAAAAGACAATTTATGTTCTTAACATTAATTATTCCTGGACCAAAGAGTCCCAAACAAAACCTTGACGTCTATTTACAACCTCTAATTCACGAGTTGAAGCAATTGTGGGACACGAGATTGTTTACATATGACGTGTCTCGGAAACAAAACTTCGACTTAAGAGCCGCACTCCTATGGAAAATCAACGACTTTCCTGCTTATGGCATGTTATCTGGTTGGTCAACTGCTGGTGAGAATGCATGTCCATGTTGTACAAAAAAAGAGACTAAATCGACTTGGCTTCAGCATAGCAGAAAATGGAGTTGGTTTGATTGTCATAGACAATATTTAGACACTGATCATACTTTTCGCAAGGATAAGTTCCACTTTCAAAAAGGAAGAATATAGAACGATGTTGCTGGAACGAGGTTATCGGGCGAACAAGTGTGGGAATGTGTGAAAGATTTACCAAAAATCGTGGATGCACCTGACCATGAATTGAGAACGGTTAAAGCGAAACGAATTGGGTGGTGGAAACAAAGTATTTATTGGGAGCTTCCATATTGGAGCACACTACTAATTCGACATAACCTTGATGTCATGCATATTGAGAAAATTTTTTTCTAACAACTAATTCACACGGTGATGGATAGAAAAGACAAGACAACCTTGAACCCAAATGCACAAAAAGACATGTTACAACTTTGTTCAAGGTCGCGAAAGGTGGATTCAGTCATTTTGAAAAAAAAGCAGAAGAAAGTGTTGTGTGATTGAATATGTAATTTAAAGTTTCCAGACGGCTATGCTTCAGATTTGAGAAGATGTGTCGATATGAATGAGTTGAAGCTACATGGCTTGAAAAGCCATGACTGTCATGTGTTTATGGAGCGTTTACTGCCGGTTGCATTAAGGCACCTTCTCCCTAAAAATGAGTGGAATGCCATAACTGAGATTAGTCAATTTTTCAGAGACATGTGCACTTCATCAGTACAAATTGAAAAAATAACAAGTCTCGAGAAAAATATTGTCGAGAAAATCTGCAAATTGGAAAAAATACTTCCACCTTCATTTTTTAACTCAATGGAACATCTGCCAATTCATTTGCCATATGAAGTGAAAGTGGGTGGTCCTGTGCAATATAGGTGGATGTATCTTTTTGAGAGGTAATATCAATATCTTTTACGAAGCCTTTTAAGGTTATTACTTAATTTCATTCATTCTTAACCAATTTTTTTGTAGGTTCTTGAATCATTTGAAAAAAAAATTGGAAATAAAGCTCGTGTTCAAGGGTCATTATGCAACGCATATTTGCTTGAAGAAATAGCAATTTTTTGTTCTTGTTACTTTGAAGATCATATAGACACAAAGGCAAAAGACCTTGACATAGGTCAGAAAAAGGCGAAGTATTCTACCTTGCCCGAGCAATTTCAAGATCATGAGGGCACTACTTCTGGAAAATGTCGTGAAAGATTTTTGGAAGAAAACGAATATGAACGTGCACACCTCTATGTTTTATCTAATTGTGATTCTGATGAGTTGAAACGTATGGAAAGGTAGGTGAAAAAATTTTTAATTTTAAACGTTGTTTCAAGTAAAACATGCAAAAATTAATTCAAAACTTAATTCGGCATTTTTGAATAGGTTGTTTGAGGATTACATCAAAAGAGAATATCCTGAGGTTTCTATGGCCGAGGATATTTGGAACAAATTTGAAACAAAATTCCCTGCCTGGCTTAGAGGTCAAGTAAGTAAATAATATATATTCTATAATGCTTATTTAAATTATATTATTATTTGGTAAATAATTGGTTCATTATCATTAATTCTAGGTAAATAATTTAAAATATCCAGTTGTAGTTGCCTTAGCAAATGGACCTTCAATAAAAGTAAGAACATGGAAGCGTTATTCCATCAATGGATACAAATTTCGAGCTTTCATAGATGGGAAAGATTGGAAAAGTCGACAATTAACATTGGAGTGTGTGTAAGTTCGACTGAAGGAGCTGACTGATGCGTGTCTTTTATATAAGGTTTTTACCTCATTTTTACACGCATTTCTGTACTTTTTATGTAGCATCTAGATACAAATGCCCCGAATATTCTACTTTGGTTCGTTTTATGTAATTTGCAGGAATTGACCAAAGAGGAGCTAAATCGAGCCTTAATCCGTCCCATTTGCATGCATTTATGGAGAATGAGGAGCCGGAGTTTGGAATTCTAACACTTGGAAGACGCGTGAGCTGGATTCGGGAAGTGCTTCAAGGTCTAACGTGCTTAAACAGCTCGATCGAGTAGATTTTATGCTCGATCGAATGCTTTATATGCCTAAGGATGCTCGATCGACCAATCCGGGTATACAAAAGAGGAGACAAAGCAAGGAGTGCTCGATCGAGTAGTTTATTTCTACTCGATCGAGAGGATTGACGTATAGTTGCTCGATCGAGTGGTTTATTACCACTCGATCGAATGGTTTGTCCTTCTAAAGATTTTTTCCGCCTAATTATCTTATGGGCTTTTGTAATTAGTCCATAGATTAGGTTTAGGATGGAATTTTTCGTATAAGACTGAAGGAGTGAACAACGTAACTCGGGTCTTCGATCTGTTCACTTTTACTCTATCACTGGTTAATGTTCTTTGGATTTTACCCTTCCTTTACTCTTTGGCTACTCAGATTTCGATTTTTATTGGTATTATCAATCTCTTTTAATCTCTTAATTTTTAATCATTTGCTTTAATTCCTTCTTCCCTTTTATTGTTATCATAATTGCTTTAACTCATTCCTTATTAGTTTATTATCATGTCTAGTTTCAATTATTTATATTTTGTTATTGTTAATTCGATGATAATGAGTAGCTAATTTTCTTCTGCTAAGGCTATAGGGGATCCATAATTATGAGGGAATAGTAATCGATTTATTGGGTTAATGATGGTATAATTTTCGTTGTTAATTGCTGCATTTATCTGTATCTGTTTAATTGAGTCGACGCAATTAGACATTTATATCTTAGTGACCCTTGACCTGGACCGAAAGGTTGGAAAAGGCGAGACTAGTAGCGAACAATAGGGTATTGTAGTTAGGGCGAAAGCTAAGCTATTTATGCTTTAGGGCGAATTGAGACCGAAAAGAGATATTCACTGCTCCTTAGATCGTATTTGCATTGACCTGAGACCTAGATTACTTGACCGAATGATTATGGTGAACCTTCTGTCTTAGCTGTTTTTCTCTCCTTGGTTAATCTTTATTCTCTTATTTTCTCTTCCTTACCTTCTTATTAGTTTAGAATATCACGATTAAAAACCCCCCCAATTTGGTTACCTTGACGAACTTAGATTAAGCTGACAATTTCCTACCTCTCTGTGTAACACCCCCATTTATTTAAGGGCCTGAACTAGGACTCCTCGGATAAATGACGGTGTTACCATCTCGGAAACCCGAGGCAGTAGATAACAAAGGGAAGGAAACACAGTACTTTATTAAAATGTTTATAGTGAGATTACAACTGGAAATAAAACAAAGTCTCAAAATACGACCAAAAGATAAAGTCTGATAAAACTACTAATAAGACTAAGGTGGGCTAGGCACTAAGTCAGTCATCCAAGCTCTCTTCCCGGCCAGCTCCCGTCAATCTCTGAAATACCTGTCAATCTGCTCACCAATAATTGGATCATCACAGGCGTACACGAATACACAGGGTCAGCCGCGAAGCTGAGTAGGTAATACAATAAAACAGCAACATAATACACATGCTCCTCCATCACCACCACCGCCATCACAACTCATAACCCGGATAACCCAGACCATACCGATCCCGAGACTATACATCGACCGTAGCCGATCTGCCAAAGACGTTGAGGACACCAGGGCAAGTCTGCGAGACCCGCCCGGGCCTTATCACCACACCATACTCACCTCCACCTCCACCAACTCCGATGCAATAATATATTAAAACAGTTCAACGATAATACTTAATGGAATTAAATCAGACAATCATATTATAACATGTAAATCACCGATTCAGTCAATCCAGTCACATAGTACTATATCAAGTCCAGTGTATTCCCCTACCTCAAATAGCGGTAATAAGCTAACTGCAGATCAGAAGTACTCCACCCGAAACTCGCCACCTAAACATATACATAACATAATTAATTCACTTAACTATTCCCGTTCCCATACTCAAGAGTCACTATAAGTATAAAATTTCCCAAATTAGAAGTTACTAAAAATGTAAGTTACCCAAAATAGAAAGTTTCCTAAAATGGGAAGTTTCCAAAATAGCAACTTACTAAAAATAGCAGGTCAGTAAAAATAGTAACCTTCCCGAAATAGAATCCCGACTCAAAGCCTAAATATATGATTCCGTCATCGGTACTTAATATCGACTTAATAACTAAAACTAATAATAGAAATAATAATAATGTACATATTTTCCGACTTACTAAAAATAGAAACCGTAACAAAAATGCCCAAAAACAATAAACTCACCCGACACACAAACACACCCCCTTCAACCCGTCACAACTCCCTCCAACAACCACCAGCCCTCACCGCCGACCACCAGGCCTGACACCAGGCCTGGCCTGGTCACCTCCAACCACCACCACCAACACCCCCTGTCTGCAACTATGCCGCCACAAAACGCCACAACAGGCCCATTTCTGACTCGCCTGCCACCACGACATATCCCTGCCACCTCGCCTAACCACCACCCTTGACACCACCGTCGAACGGCGACTCTGACGCACGTGGCACCACCGATTCGACCTCCCCCGAGTCCACGGTGGTGCCACCCCATTATCCCATGTCTGAAATGAAACAAAACCACCCATATCAACCCCGGCGCCTAAACGCTACCACTGCAACCACCAACAGCGACGACAACCACTCAACCTACCACCACACGACTCGACTCACAACCAGCAACACATCCCATACCCCGACGACTGCTATAACAGCCCCTAAACGACGTACAACCCAGATCAAACTAGCGTGACAGAAATGAAAAACAGGGGACCTTACCTACGACGGCCGTCAATCTGCGCTATTCCGACAAGTACAACCACCCTCGTCCACCGATGCACTTCCCTAGACTCACGGCAGACCCTACTCCCTCCACACTCACCGGCGTGCGCTCGTTGGCTGTAAATGAGGCTTGCGGCGTGGAGGAAAAGAGGTTTGATGATGATGGTGTGTAAAAATGACGGTAGGAAGGGGATTGGGTTTTAAGGTTGATTTAAGGTTTGGTTTTAGGGTTTTGGTGAGTGGTAAAATGGTAAATGGGTAAGTGGGTAAATGGGTTATAACATCTTGACCCAACATGCCACCTAAAACTATAAACCCGACTCATCTTACAAAATGAATCAATTAATTACCTTTACGCTTTTACCATTACCATAATAACATGATTTAATTACTTTTACGTTACTATTAAATAATAATATCTCGCTCAATCGATAATAAAATACGGGGTATTACAGTCTTCCCCCCTTAAAATGAACTTCGTCCCGAAGTTCGCTCCCATACCAAACATGTCATCCGAATATAAAAGACATCACGTATAACTAACACAGTCAAACACACAGCTAGTCTAGATAAACATGAAATGTTACATTCTACCCTCCTAAAAAGAAAGTTACGTCCCGTAACTTACCTCAAGTAAAAAGATGTGGATAACTCTCTCTCATTGCGGCCTCGGTTTCCCAGGTAGCCTCCTCTGCCTTATGATTAGTCCACAACACCTTCACTAATGCAGTCTCTCCGTGCCTGGTCTTTCTAACTTTCCTGTCCAAAATCTCCTTAGGTGTCTCGATGTAGGTCAACTGCTCGTCCACCTCGACCACATCATGGCTCAAAATATGTGAAGGGTCACTCAAATACCTCCGCAACTGAGAAACATGGAAGACATTATGCACCCTGGCTAAAGCTGGTGGTAGGGTTAGCCGATATGCCACCTCTCCAACTCTATCCAAGATCTCATATGGCCCAATAAACTTCTGGCTCAACTTCCCCCGCTTCCGGAATCTCATCACTCTCTTCATCGGAGACACTCTAAGAAGTACTTTCTCTCCCACCTTGAAAGAAATGTCGCTTCTCCTAGCGTCAGCATAGCTCTTCTGCCGGTCCTGGGCAGCCCTCATCTTCTGTCGAATGATCTGCACCTGCTCAACCATCTCCTGAATCATCTCTGGTCCCAAAACTACCGCATCAGCTCGATCATCCCAACACACAAGACTCCTACACTTCCTGCCATATAGAGCCTCAAATGGAGCCATCCCAATACTAGCGTGATAACTGTTGTTGTATGAAAACTCAATCAACCCCAGTCTCTCCTCCCAAGACCCACCGAACTCCAAAACACAAGCCCTCAACATGTCCTCGAGTGTCTGAATAGTCCTCTCTGTCTGACCATCTGTAGCTGGATGAAAAGCGGTGCTCATCTTTAATCGAGTACCCATTAATGATCGCAACTCTGCCATAATTTGGATAGAAACCTGGAGTCTCTATCGGAAATGATGTCCTTGGGCACACCATGCAGCTTCACCACATACTGAACATAAGCCTTGGCCAACTCGGTTTTACTCCAAGTATCCTTCATGGGGATAAAGTGAGCCGACTTGGTTAGCCTATCCACGATCACCCAAATCATATTGTTACCTCTCTGAGTTCGAGGCAACCCAACAATGAAATCCATGGAAATGCTCTCCCACTTCCACTCCGGCACATCTAATGGTTGAACCTTCCCTTGCGGTCTCTTATGTTCACCCTTCACTCTCTGGCACGTCAAGCATCGAGCTACGAACTCAGCAACTTCCCTCTTCATATTCGGCCACCAAAAAGTCTTCTTGAGGTCCTTGTACACTTATCTCTCCCGGGATGGACTGAGTATGGTGTAGCATGTGCCTCGGCAAGAATCTTCCTCTTGACTCCTCATTATCCGGAACACACCACCGTCCTCCAAACCTCGGACTACCATCGATATGGATAACAAACTCGGAATCAACCCCACTTTCGCTTTTTTTCTCTTTCACAATGCGCCACTTCTGAATTCTAGCATCGGCTTCAGAACTCTCGGATCTCCTCATATAACTCCGGCTCAACGGTCAAGTCCCCAAGAGTCTCTCCTTCCGGATCACGTGGATTCCCATCTCTCGCACTCATTATGCATCCTCACCCTAGATCCGCACCGCTCAAAGCATGGATGGATTTCCTGCTCAAAGCATCAGCTACGACATTCGCCTTCCCCTCATGATAAAGTATCTCCATGTCATAATCGCCAATCAATTCGATCCATCTCCTCTGTCTCATGTTCAGCTCCTTTTGTGTGTAAATGTATTTTAAGCTCTTGTGATCGGAAAACACTTTGAAGGTAGCTCCATAAAGATAATGTCGCCATAGTTTAAGCGCAAACACCACTGCCCCCAACTCTAGATCATGAGTAGGGTAATTCTCCTCATAGGTCTTCAATTGTCGAGAAGCGTAAGCGATTACCTTCCCGTTCTGCATCAATACGCACCCCAGACCCTTCTTGGAAGCATCAGTATACACCTCGAAATTATCATTCCCATCTGGTAGTGCAAGGATAGGAGCTGTAGTGAGACGTTCTTTGAGGGTTAGAAACGCCTCCTCACAACTCTCATCCCAAACAAACTTGTTCTCCTTCCGCATCAATGACGTCAATGGCTTTGCGAGCTTTGAGAAGTCCTTGACAAATCTTCGATAATAACCTGCTAGCCCCAAGAAGCTTCGGATCTCACCCACATTCTTAGGACTCTGCCATCTTGTCACTGCCTCAATCTTACTAGGATCAACCGACACCCCTTCCTTGGAAATCACATGCCCCAGAAAAGAAACTTTCTTCAACCAGAACTCGCACTTGCTCAGCTTGGCATATAGCTGGTTCTCCTCCAAGGTTTTCAATACTAATCTCAAATGTTCCTCATGTTCTTCCTCGTTTTTGGAGTATACTAGGATATCATCGATGAACACAACCACGAACTTGTCCAGGTAAGGACTGAACACTCGATTCATCAAGTCCATGAACACCGCTGGCGCATTAGTCAACCCGAATGGCATGACCACGAACTCATAGTGCCCATACCTGGTTCTGAAAGCGGTCTTAGGTATATCTTCGTTCTTAATCCTCAACTGGTGATAATCCGACCTCAGATCGATCTTAGAGAAAACTCCGGCTCCACTTAATTGATCAAACAAATCATCGATCCTTGGCAAAGGATAACGGTTCTTGATGGTCACATTGTTCAACTCACGGTAATCCACGCAAAGTCTCAAGCTTCCATCTTTCTTCTTAACAAACAACACTGGTGCTCCCCAAGGTGAAACACTAGGCCGTATGTAACCTTTCTCTGCTAGCTCATCCAACTGCTTCTTCAATTCCTCCATCTCCTTTGGTCCCATACGGTAAGGTGGTTTAGAAATCGGCCACGTGCCGGCTTGAGATCAATGGAAAAGTCCACTTCTCTTTTCGATGGTAACCCTGGAATGTCCTCCGGAAATACTCTCTCGAACTCCCTCACCACTGGAATCTCAGACACCTTAGGGGTCTCCGACTCACTATCCCACATCTGACACAAGATCAACTGATCCCCTTTCCTCAGACTCGACTTTAGGGTGTTAACAGATATGAATTTGACTCTTGTCTTGACCACATACCCCTTATAAGACACCCTAGCTCCCTTAGGTCCCCTCAATGAGATTTTCGTCTGATAGCAATCGATAAAAGCTTTGTATTTCCCTAACCAGTCCATCCCCAGAATCGCCTCAAAACCCCCCAATGGAAACTCTATAAGGTCACAGTGAAACACAACCTCCCCGATCTGGATTGGTACCCCAGTGTAGACTCTATCACAAGACACCGACTCCCCCGAAGGTACAACTACCGAATCAACAATTCTATCATATGACTTAAGGTTCAAGACTCTGGCATGTTGCGTAGATATAAAGGAATGTGTAGCTCCGGAATCAAACAACACAAAGGTGGGTTTAGAGTTAACAGGAAATGTACCAGTCACCACATGAGTGTCATTCTTAGCTGCCTCCTTGCCGATGGCAAAGAGCTTGCCACTGGATTTAGCCCCACTCTGACTTGAAGAAGCTGCTCCAGATTGTTTGTTCCCCTCATTTGCGATCCTCGAAAGTTGGTACTCCCACTCTGCCGACTCTGCTTTGGTTACGGTTCCGGTAGTTGTTGTAGCTTCCCGGTAATCGTTACTAGCTCCGGACTTCGCACCTCCCCCATAGCCGACATAGGTGTGCGATAACGTTATACCTGACCCCACCGAACGAGAGCCACCGAACCCGGACATAGGTGCCTGTATCCACCAGATCGATTCACCCCGGATGATCGGCATTCAAACCTCTTGTGCCCTGTCTTTCCGCAGCCAAAACAAGTAATCCCCGCAGCTACCTCCCCGCCGGTGCCCCGGCCGCCTCCACTCGAGCTCTCATACCCCCGGGGCACCGTTAGTGGAGTACCCACCATATCTGCCCGAACTCGCTTCTTTGCCCCATGATATCGCTCGTGGTCTCCGACTTCCTTTTCTCGGCCTTGCCTTTCTTATCGGCCTTGATGCATTCGAGAGCCTCTCGGAGCACCACCCTCAAGTAAATGTCCTGAACTGTGGTGGGTGGAGCTGCTATGAGCCTCTTCTTGATGTCCATAGTGAGTCCCCACTCAAACCTCATAGCCAGCATAGCCTCATTCTGCCCAAAGTCATCAATGTATGAGGATAACTGTCGAAATTTCCGATGATAAGCCTCCACTATCATGTCTTCTGTCATCTTGAAAGTGTCAAACTCCTCCCGTAGCTTGGCTTTTTGGAACTCGGGCATGAACTCATTCTTCAGAAACTCTTGGAATTCCAACCAAGACACATGTCCCGTCTCAAGATCCCTAGCAACCTGTCGTATCTCCACCTTATTCTGTTCCACCGATCCACCTACCGGCCGTGGCCCTAAGATAGTGGGCAGCTTGATCTACCTGCAGCTCTTCCGGACATGCTATCAGCTCAAACAGATTGGTGAATTCTCTACACCATTCCCCCAGCAATTGAGGTTCCCCCTCTCAAGTGAATATTGTGGGGTTATGCCTTGCCACAATGGTGCTCATCTTTCCCGGATCCACTTGTTTGGCCTTTAGGGCCTCATTCTCAGCTCGGAGCCAATTCAACTCCACTTGGGTGTCATTAGCAGCGGTATCCCTTTTCGGAGGCATGTCTATAAAAATTTTAGGAGAGTCAGTAGTGTTCCCTGCAACACTAGAATTACATCGGCTACTCTAGTCAATTCTAATCATCTCCTACCCTACATATCTAGCTAACATGGTTCAGGGATCACATAACCGCATATCACTAGACATAACATCCATCTTAAAATCTTAAGCATCATATATATATATATATATATATATATATATATATATATATATATATATATATATATATATATATCTTACTTCATTATCATGCCAATTCTTACCTCCGAATCACAATTAAACACATGTGTGCTCATACTAACAGCATATCACCTTGCCTAATTTCCCATATCATAGAATAGTCCTTCATGTTCAATATCATACAATTTTCATACTCTACCCTTTTCTCTCGTATGATCTCAAGGTACCCGGGTCAAACTGAGAGGGCCAATGGTTCGGTGTGAGGGGGCCCCTAACTCATCCCTTACCTTTAGTGTGCTCCTAACAGTTCTATCCCGGGGGTTCATTTTATTTGACTCTTCCTAAATTCATTAGATTCATTGGTTTAGACCTGAGGAACCTGGCTCTGATACCACTTTGTAACACCCCCATTTATTTAAGGGCCTAAACTAGGACTCCTCAGATAAATGATGGTGTTACCATCTCGGAAACCCGAGGCAGTAGATAACAAAGGGAAGAAAACACACTACTTTATTAAAATGTTTATAGTGAGATTACAACTGGAAATAAAACAAAGTCTCAAAATACGACCAAAAGATAAAGTCTGATAAAACTACTAATAAGACTAAGGTGGGCTAGGCACTAAGTCGATCATCCAAGCTCTCTTCCCGGCCAGCTCCCATCGATCTACGAAATACCCGTCAATCTGCTCACCAATAATTGGATCATCACAGGGCGTACACGAATACACGGGGTCACCGCGAAGGCGAGTAGGTAATACAATAAAACAAAGAACATAATACACATGCTCCTCCATCACCACCACCGCCATCACAACTCATAACCCGGACAACCCAACCATACCGATCCCCAGACTATACATTGACCATAGCCGATCTGCCAGCACGCAGCTGAGGACACCAGGGCAAGTCCTGCAGAACCCGCCTGGGCCTTATCACCACACCATACTCACCTCCACCTCCACCAACTCCGATGCAATAATATATTAAAACAGTTCAACGATAATACTTAACGGAATTAAATCAGACAATCATATTATAACATGTAAATCACCGATTCAAATCAATCCAATCACATAGTACTATATCAAGTCCAGTGTATTCCCCTACCTCAAATAGCGGTAATAAGCTAACTGCAGATCAGAAGTACTCCACCCGAAACTCGCCACCTAAACATATACATAACATAATTAATTCACTTAACTATTCCCGTTCCCATACTCAAGAGTCACTATAAGTAGAAACTTTCCCAAATTAGAAGTTACTAAAAATGTAAGTTACCCAAAATAGAAAGTTTCCTAAAATGGGAAGTTTCCAAAATAGCAACTTACTAAAAATAGCAGGTCAGTAAAAATAGTAACCTTCCCGAAATAGAATCCCGACTCAAAGCCTAAATATATGATTCCGTCATCGGTACTTAATATCGACTTAATAACTAAAACTAATAATAGAAATAATAATAATGTACATATTTTCCGACTTACTAAAAATAGAAACCGTAACAAAAATGCCCAAAAACAATAAACTCACCCGACACACAAACACACCCCCTTCAACCCGTCACAACTCCCTCCAACAACCACCAGCCCTCACCGCCGACCACCAGGCGACACCGGTCCGCCTCGGTCACCTCCAACCACCACCAACGTGTCGACCCACGCCGGTGGTCAGAATCACCACCACCAACACCCCCTGTCTGCAACTCTGCCGCCACAACAGGCCCATTTCTGACTCGCCTGCCACCACGACACATCTCTGCCACCTCGCCTAACCACCACCCTTGACACCACCGTCGAACGGCGACTCTGACACATGTGGCACCACCGATTCGACCTCCCCCGAGTCCACGGTGGTGCCACCCCATTATCCCATGTCTGAAATGAAACAAAACTACCCATATCAACCCCGGCGCCTAAACGCCACCACTGCAACCACCAACAGCGACGACAACCACTCAACCTACCACCACACGACTCAACTCACAACCAGCAACACATCCCACACCCCGACGACTGCTATAACAGCCCCTAAACGACGTACAACCCAGATCAAACTAGCGTGACAGAAATGAAAAACAGGGGACCTTACCTACGACGGTCGTCGATCTGTGCTATTCCGGCAAGTACAACAACCCTCGTCCACCAGCAACAGCTTCCCTAGACTCACGGCAGGCCCTAATCCCTCCACACTCACCGGCGTGCGCTCGTTGGCCGTAAATGAGGCTTGCGGCATGGAGGAAAAGAGGTTTGATGATGATGGTGTGTAAAAATGACGGTAGGAAGGGGATTGGGTTTTAAGGTTGAATTAGGGTTTGGTTTTAGGGTTTTGGTGAGTGGTAAAATGGTAAATGGGTAAGTGGGTAAATGGGTTATAACATCTTGACCCAACATGCCACCTAAAACTATAAACCCGACTCATCTTACAAAATGAATCAATTAATTACCTTTACGCTTTTACCATTACCATAATAACATGATTTAATTACTTTTACGTTACTATTAAATAATAATATCTCGCTCAATCGATAATAAAATACGGGGTATTACAGTCTTCCTCCCTTAAAATGAACCTCGTCCCGAAGTTCGCTCCCATACCAAACATGTCATCCGAATATAAAAGACATCCCGTATAACTAACACAGTCAAACATACAGCTAGTCTAGATAAACACGAAATGTTACACTCTGTGGATTCGACCCGACTTCCCTAGCTATATTAGTTAGAGCCAGTTGGTATTTTTGACAGGTACGCGATAGCCGTGTCAAATTTTGGCGCCGTTGCCGGGGAGGTGGCGCAATTTTTGTTGCTTTAATTAAGTTTGTCTCTCATCTCAAGGAATTTATTCCTTGAGGCTGATCTTCTTTCTGCAAAGTTTTGATAAGTTTTGCAGGTTGTTCGTTGCTTTGTAAGTCTATTTGCCAGAATGTCTAAATTACAGGTTTGTTCGATTACTGAACATATAGAGCCATGTGGTAGATGTGGCATGGAAGGGCATGACCTTATTGGATGCTTGGCAAGTATAGAGCGCGTCCTTGCTTATCAGAAATACAAGCAAGGAGTTCCTTTTTCTTAGCTATATGAAGAAATAAAGAACGTCTCTGCTCTTTCTACGCCAGCGCCGCAGCTATTTTCTCCTCCTGCAAATGAGGAAATTGCCAAATTGAAATCTTTTATGTTGAGCATATCACAACAATTTGATGAGAAGTGCAACAGGAAAGAAGCTGTCATAGCGGAATTAAGAGAACAAGTCGCGCAGTTAACACTCGCGAGTGACCAAGCCAAGCTTCTATCGACATGCAATCCAACCAATGCAACGAACCTCCTAGTTGGTCTTACTCATGAAGAGCCAAAGGAACCGGAAGACGGGATTCTGATAGCTGAAGATGCCCCGGAGGATGATATGGATGAGTTTTTAGCCGAAATACTTGCTGCGTGTAATCAAGACACTCGATCGAGTGATCTATCTACTCGATCGAGTGAATCAATTCATCCCATCACTCGATCGAGGTAAAATACTGGTCGGTTGAGTAGTGCAGAAATTGAAGATGGTCGATCGAGTGATATTCTTACTCGATCGACTGAATTTGCTGAAGAAATCACTCGATCGAGTGATAAAAACGCTCGATCGAGTAAATCAGAAAAGGACATTACTCGATCGAGTAAGGAGAACGGTCGATCGAGTATATTGCAATGTGAAACCACTCGATCGAGTGGTAATTGTGCTCGATCGAGTACCAGAAGTGGCGGAGATCCTATTTTACTATCCAATTCCGCTACCGTGTCATCTTCCCCTGCTGTGGAGGTGTCACGCATTGATAAAGGTAAAGAGAAAGTTGCGGATCCACTCATTGCTACCAGAGTGCCCTTCCCAGGTCGTCTGAAGGACGCAAAGATCGAGCGACAGTACGGTAAGTTTGTGGACGTTGTGAAGAACCTCTAGGTAACTGTCCCTTTTTCCGAACTTGTTACTCAGGTACCTACTTACGCTAAGTTTATGAAAGATATTGTGACGCGTAAGAGAAATTTAAGTGAATTTGAGACGATTTCATTTATGGAAGAGTCTAGTAATTTGCTTTTAAATAAGGGTCCACCTAAAATGAAAGACCCGGGCAGGTTTTCTATTACCTGTATTATAGGCAACTTGGTCATTGATCAGGCTCTTTGTGATTTAGGAGCCAGTGTTAGCGTCATGCCCCTTCCTGTCTGCAAGAAACTGAACATGAGTCATTTTAAAGTGACTAACATTACCCTACAGATGGCTGATAGATCTGTTAGGAAGCCCTTAGGTGTCTTAGAGGACGTGCCTGTGAAAATAGGCAAGCTCTTTATTCCAGTAGATTTCATTGTTTTAGATATAGCTGAGGACACCCGGACCCCAATTATCTTAGGAAGACCTTTCCTTTGTACAGCTGAGGCTGTTATTGATGTCAGACAAGGGCGTTTGACTCTTGCAGTTGGGAATGACGCGATCACTGGCTTTTTGAAGGACCCACTAGAAGCCCTTATGCTTTTTGATGAGTGTGCAGATAGCCCAGACAACGATGACGTTGCGTTGGATTTGCTTGTTGATGATTTAGATGAGCATGAGGGAGAGCAAGTGGAACAAATGATTAGCACTCTCTGCTCCATTGAGTTAAAGGTGCCGGAACGTAAGCCCCTCCCTTCTCATCATAAATATGTCTCTTTAGATGGTACTGAGCAATTTCCAGTCATTGTTAGCGCTAAGCTTGATAATGATCAGCTAACCTCTTTGTTAGCTGTACTTAAGAAAAACAGGAAAGCACTGGGTTATTCACTGGACGATATCAAGGGGATTAGTCCCGATATCTGTATACACAGGATAGAGCTGGAGGAAGATCACAAACCTTGCAGACAGGGTTAGCGCCGGCTGAACCAGAAGATGCAGGATGTAGTGATGGCTGAGGTAATGAAGCTGCTAGACGCAGGTATTATTTATTCTGTTGGCAATTCTAAATGGGTGAGTCCAGTACAGGTGGTCCCGAAGAAAGGAGGGACAACTGTAGTTAAGAATGATAAGGATGAATTAATACCTACTCGAGTAGTGACTGGTTGGCGGATGTGTATAGATTACAGACAGCTTAATGCCGCCACCAAGAAAGATCACTTTCCCCTTCCTTTTATTGATCAAATGGTAGAAAGGTTAGCTTCTCATAAATTTTTCTGCTATTTAGACGGGTATTCCGGGTTCTTTCAGATCCCTATTCACCCAGACGATCAAGCTAAGACTACATTTACTTGTCCTCAGGGTGTTTTTGCTTATCGCAGGATGCCTTTTGGTTTGTGTAATGCCCCTGCGACCTTTCAAAGGTGCATGATGGGGATATTTTCAGAGTATATTGAGTCTATTATAGAAGTTTTCATGGACGATTTCAGTGTTTATGGAACTGATTTTTCTAACTGTCTGTCTAACCATGAGAAAGTGTTGCAGCGCTGTATTGAGGTTAATCTTGTCTGAACTGGGAGAAGTGCCACTTTATGGTCAACGAGGGAGTTGTCTTAGGGCACTTAGTTTCCGATAGGGGAATAGAGGTTGATAAAGCAAAGGTGGAAGTGATTCAAAATTACCGCCTCCCGTAATGTTAAGGGGTGAGGAGTTTCCTTGGTCACGCCGGCTTTTATCGCCGGTTTATCAAGGACTTCCCAAAAATTGCTAAACCACTTACACAGTTGCTACTTAAGGATGCCCCTTTTGTTTTTACTGATGAGTGTCTTTATGCTTTTAACAGGTTAAAGCAGGCTTTAGTCTCTGCGCTGATCATACAGCCTCCCGACTGGGACTTGCCGTTTGAGATAATGTGTGATGCCAGTGACTATGCACTGGGAGCGGTGATGGGCCAAAGGAAGGACAAAGCTTTGAACGCGATCTATTATGCGAGCCGAACTCTGGATGAGGCTCAAGTGAAGTACACTACCACTGAGAAAGAGCTGCTAGCTGTAGTTTATGCCTTAGAGAAGTTTCGTACTTATTTAGTTGGGTCATAAGTTCTTTTTTTCTTGACCATGCGGCTTTGAGGCATCTCCTTGCTAAGAAGGAGGCTAAACCACGGCTATTGAGATGGATACTCCTTCTTCGGGAGTTTGATTTGCAGATTAAGGATAAGAAAGGAGCCGAGAACGTTGTAGAAGCGATCACTTGTCGCGACTGATGCGACAAGAAGGGGAAGATTCTCTACCTATTGATGATTCTTTTCCGACGATACTTTAATTGCTCTTATATCGTCTACTTGTTGACCAAGAACCTTGGTATGCGAGATATAGCTAACTTCGTTGTCGGTGGCAAGTCGCCGACCCTTTCTCATCAGCAGAGGAAGCGTTTTACGTATAACGCTAGCGATATTTCGGATGATCCTTATTTGTTTAAGGAATGTGCAGACGGTCTCTACAGACGGTGTATTCCGCAGTGGGAGGCCAAAGTAGTCCTGGAAGGCTGTCACTCCTCTTCCTATGGTGGTCACCACGGTCCATCGCGTACCGTGGCTAAGGTACTTCAGTCTGGTTTTTTCTGGCCCTCTTTGTTTGCTGATGCTAAGTCTTTTGTTTCAGCTTGTGATGCTTGCCAACGATCAGGGAACATTTCAAAGAGACATGAGATGCCACAAAATGGCATCTTAGAGGTTGAGGTTTTCGATGTCTGGGGCATTGATTTCCAAGGACCATTCCCGTCTAGTAAAGGTAACAGGTACATCTTAGTGGCTGTAGATTATATGTCCAAATGGGTTGAGGCAATTGCTTCACCCCATTGTGATCCCAAGACCGTGATAAAAATGTTCAAAAAGGTCATATTTCCCCGATTTGGTGTCCCTAGGGTCGTCATTAGTGATGGGGAATGTACTTTAAGGAAAAGAAACTAACTTCTATTCTGTCTAAAGTTGGTGTCCAACACCGGCGTGGTTTGGGGTATCATCCCAAACTACTGGTCAGGTTGAGGTCTATAACCGCGAGTTAAAAGAGATCTTATCTAAGGTAGTTTCTAAATCACGGAAGGACTGGAGTCTTAAGTTAGAGGATAAATTATGGGCCTATAGAACTGCCTTTAAGACACAAATTGGTGCATCACCTTATAGGTTAGTTTATGGGAAATCATGTCACTTACCTGTTGAATTGGAATGTAAGGCTTGGTGGGCAATTCGTGAGCTTAACTTTGATTCTAAGTTGTGTGGTCAGAATCGTCTTTTGCAGCTAGATGAGTTGGAAGAGTTTAGGCTTAATGCCTATGATAGCTCGCGCATTTACAAAGAAAAGACGAAGAGATGGCATGACAAGAGAATTCTACCTCGGGAGTTCCATGTTGGGCAAAAAGTGCTGCTGTTTAATGCCCGTTTGAGATTGTTTCCTGGCAAGCTGAAGTCCAGGTGGAGTGGTCCTTATACGGTGACAGCTGTTACCAAATTTGGATCCGTGGAGCTCGAAGATGCCGAGGGTCATAGGTTTAAAGTGAATGGCCAATATGTGAAGCATTACCACGAGGCGAATGAAGCAGACAATCGTGTCGAAGTCCTGTACTTTGACGAGCTAGACGCGCCAGTTAATTGATACCAGAAAGGTCGTGCGGGACCTCATAAACCGCGCTTTCGGGAGGCAAATGGACTGTTTTTTTATTGAACTTTTGTTGAACTTTTTGTTTTTCTTTAGCTTTTTGTTGAACTTTAGACGCTGTCTTACGAACTCTTTATGCTTCTGTTGCTTTGAAATGCGTGTTTTGCAGGTTACTTCACTCGATCGAGTAGTTTAATGCTCGATCGAGCACTTTTTGGGGTAATTTTCACTCGATCGAGTGATATTCTTACTCGATCGACCAAAGCAGAAATCACGTTTACTCGATCGAGTAGTTTTTTACTCGATCGAGGACTTCCATCCACCAGTTTACTCGATCGAGCTATTCCAAGTTGCTCGATCGAGCAGTTTCGTCTTCCAGCGGCTGTTTTACGTCTATTGAGCTACTGCTTGACTTTCTTTGACCTCCCATCTTCATGGTCGGTTTAGGGAGGTCCCTCTTTATGACGTTTTGTAAGTTTTCCGACTCCACTTCTCCTTTTCCCTTTAGTTTGCATTTCTTTCCCTATTTTTGGTACAATGAGGGCATTGTACGGTTTGGTTTGGGGAGGTATGCATCCATATCTATGTCTGTCTGCATGTTTTCTTGCATTTTCGCTTGCACGTTTAATTATTTTCGCATGCATTGTTGTTTTAATTAATTCAAAAAAAATCAAATCATAAAAATTCAAAAATTTAGAAAAAATTCCAAAAATTAAAAAAAAAATTCACGTTTAATTTGAGTCGGAACGTTTGAACTCTGACGCTACAGTGAATCTTTACTTGAGCCTTGCATATTCTTGACATTTAGTTGGCATGATTATGTGCATGATCTACGAGTTTTTATTTCTCTCTTATCTGAACGAATAGACTTGATTCATCATATCGACAAGCTACATTACATTCTGAGGTTAGAGCTTTATAAACTGGTGACATTCATGACCAGTTTCATTTAGGATGTGAGTAGTACTCTCTTTAAGGCATGTAACATCAATTTGCATAAGCATGAGTCTAGTCTTCTTAATACCTGTATGTATTCGGTCTGTGGATGGTGACACATGTTAGGAGAGGCAGTTCCCTTTATTTCATTCTACCCATGAGCCCCACATAGCCAAATTGCCTTTTTTGTCCTATTAACTACTTTCTATAATACTTCATACCCTAGCCGAGCTAGTGACGAGTAGTTGTTGGAATGTTTTATCGCAATTTGGTTATTCTATCTGATTTCAGAAGATGGTGAAGAACTGAAGGGAATGAAAGAAAAAGAATTGTTGGATGAAAAAAAAAATGGAACGAAAAAGAAAAAAAAAAGGAGAATGAAAAAGAAAAAAAACGAAATAAGAAAAGAAGAAAAAGAAAGAAAAATCATATGGATAAGGAAAAAAATTGTATAATGATTTTCACTCCCATGTTCTATCTATACTTTATGGGGAGTTGACAAGTATTGGTGTTTAGTGAGTTTAGTGCATGGAATTTGCACTGTTTTATTTTGTTATATTAAGTATGAAGATGGGATGCAGTTATATTTGGATTCGTTGTTGCTAGCCTGGCTATTAACCCCACATATCCAATTCATTTTAGCCCCTTCTTACCCATTACCTCACTTACCCAAATGTAAGTCCTCGACATGTGTCTTGGTCACTAGTATGGTTGGAATGCATATGTATGGTTGTAGAGACTTTATTCATGTTAACTGCATACATGTTCTTATAGGTCGAGTTAGGTGAGTGTCTTTACTTCTGTCTATCTTTCACATATATACTCACCTTGTGCCTAATTTTTGAGTGACGAGCGACCCGTGAGAGTCCGATATCTTTTGAATCTTGCAAGGTCGACGGTTCAGTAAGTTTGGAACATTGATTCAACTCGTTTGCACTTTTCTTTTGCCACTTTGTCAGCCGTTGCATTAAATTGGTTTTCGTGGGTGATTTGTAGCTGATGTGTTGGTCCCGTTCCACTGTTTATTCTTAGTTGCATTCATTTTTGCTTGGGGACAAGCAAAGGTTTGGTTTGGGGAGATTTGATGCGTGTCTTTTATATAAGGTTTTTACCTCATTTTTACACACATTTCTGTACTTTTTATGTAGCATCTAGCTACAAATGCCCCGAATATTCTACTTTGGTTCGTTTTATGTAATTTGCAGGAATTGACCAAAGAAGAGCTAAATCGAGCCTTAATCCGTCCCATTTGCATGCATTCATGGAGAATGAGGATCCGGAGTTTGGAATTCTAACACTTGGAAGACGCGTGAGCTGGATTCGGGAAGTGCTTCAAGGTCTAACGTGCTTAAACAGCTCGATCGAGTAGATTTTATGCTCGATCGAATGCTTTATATGCCTAAGGATGCTCGATCGACCAATCCGAGTATACAAAAGAGGAGACAAAGCAAGGAGTGCTCGATCGAGTAGTTTATTTCTACTCGATCGAGAGGATTGACGTATAGTTGCTCGATCGAGTGGTTTATTACCACTCGATCGAATGGTTTGTCTTTCTAAATATTTTTTCCGCCTAATTATCTTATGGGCTTTTGTAATTAGTCCATAGATTAGGTTTAGGATGGAACTTTTCGTATAAGACTGAAGGAGTGAACAACGTAACTCGGGTTTTCGATCTGTTCACTTTTACTCTATCACTGGTTAATGTTCTTTGGATTTTACCCTTCCTTTACTCTTTGGCTACTCAGATTTGGATTTTTATTGGTATTATCAATCTCTTTTAATCTCTTAATTTTTAATCATTTGCTTTAATTCCTTCTTCCCTTTTATTGTTATCATAATTGCTTTAACTCATTCCTTATTAGTTTATTATCATGTCTAGTTTCAATTATTTATTTGTTGTTATTGTTAATTCGATAATAATGAGTAGCTAATTTTCTTCTGCTAAGGCTATAGGGGATCCATAATTATGAGGGAATAGTAATCGATTTATTGGGTTAATGCTGGTATAATCTTCGTTGTTAATTGCTGCATTTATCTGTATCTATTTAATTGAGTCGACGCAATTAGACATTTATATCTTAGTGACCCTTGACCTGGACCAAAAGGTTGGAAAAGGCGAGACTAGTAGCGAACAATAGGGTATTGTAGTTAGGGCGAAAGCTAAGCTATTTACGCTTTAGGGCGAATTGAGACCGAAAGGAGATATTCACTGCTCCTTAGATCGTATTTGCATTGACCTGAGACCTAGATTACTTGACCGAATGATTATGGTGAACCGTCTGTCTTAGCTGTTTTTCTCTCCTTGGTTAATCTTTATTCTCTTATTTTCTCTTCCTTACCTTCTTATTAGTTTAGAATATCACGATTAAAAACCCCCCCAATTTGGTTACCTTGACGAACTTAGATTAAGCTGACAATTTCCTACCTCTCTGTGGATTCGACCCGACTTCCCTAGTTATATTAGTTAGAGCCAGTTGGTATTTTTGACAGGTACGCGATAGCCGTGTCACTGACTACTATGGAACCCTAAATGAAGTTGTTGAGTTGTCTTATACTGGCGAGAAAAACCCTTACAACGTTATTTTATTCAAATGTAATTGGATAGATAACTGAGAAAGAGGAATGCAAGTATATAAGGAATATAAACTTGATGATGATGATGATGATGATGATGATGACGACTAGGATTTATATCAAGTGGAACAAGTTGGCTATGCTCCTTATCCAAATATCAAAAGAGTTAAAGATCAGTGGTCAGCAGTATTTAAAATAAAGGCAAGATCACAAGTTGATACTCCTACTGATGAATCTATCTTTCAAGAAGATGTTAATAATGGTGATACAACATTGGCAATAATTGAAATAGAAGATGAGAATGAAAAAATGGAGGAGGAACAAGAAGAAATGCAAGGAGATGAAATGCAAGTACAGAATGATGATATGCAAGAGGAGGAAGATGAGGAAGAGTTAGGAGATGAGGCTTTGAAGAAGTATTTAGAAGAAGATGATGATGAGGATTTTTTAGATTCGCTTTTTGAACGCAACGAAAACACTAATTTAAGTGATAATGATGATGATGATGACTAGGATTTATATTAGTTGTAGATGGTTTGTACCCTTTCTTTCAATCTTATTACTTTGTTGGTACTATTAGTTGTAGATGCCGTATGGCTCAATTTAATGAAATCTAGTTTGTTTTCATTCAATCTTACTTTTTATTTAATCTTATTTTTTTACTTTGTTGCTATTATTTGATTACTTGACCGAGAGGGAGGGAGTATTATTTAATTTCTTACTTTGTTGCTATTATATGATTATTTGATTTCTTACTTTGCCAATTTCTTATTTTGTTGCTATTATTTGTGATGGGGCATATTCTGCACCCGCTGACCAGTCAACATATTGAGCAAGGTCAAAGATATCCACAGCAAGTCAACGGCTTAGACAGCCTAACCGACGCCACCTGTCGGTCTGTCTCTTGTGCCTCGGCGGGGAAAACTAGCCAGTCGAGGCACACATCTGCGAACTCATATCCAAGACCCCTCGGCGGTGAGTCAACAGGGCCCGCCGGCCTGCCATGGGTCCCTCGGCCGAGGGGTAGATCAGTCTTTCCACCTGCTAGCCACTTGACCACTTGGCCACTACGTGACAAAAGGTAAAAGTCTATAAATACTCCTCAACTCTCATTGAGGAGGAGATCCACAATTTAACCTAAGAATCACTATTCATCTGGTAATATCTTCCTTATCTCTCTACAATATATACTTCACCAAGTAACAACAACTTATCTCTCTAAGTTTACTGACTTGAGCGTCGGAGTGAGTTCGCTCGGTCCAAAGCCGAGCCCTCAGTTTGTTCATCGTTTCAGGAGACCGCAAGGAGGATTCAACTAAAGACGTCATTCTACAAGCACGGGTGGTAACGTATAATCGCTTCTCGGAATTACACCCGGAACAATTGGCGCCGTCTGTGGGAAAAGATACTAGAAGCTAGTCACATTCATTCCCAAACAAAAAAAAAAAAAAAAAAAAAAACCCACCCAAAAAGCTAAGAAGATGTCGAAACAACCAGAGAAGGTGTTGGTGGAAAATGAATTCTACCAAGACGACACATTCCACAACTCGAAAATCGGGCGCTCTCCCACCGGCCGTATCACCGATACGACGAACGGACGGACGCCTCAAGGAACAAGATATGCCGCGCCCGCCAACCAGGTCACCATCATGGGACATGTGGTTGATGTGGCAAACCGAAGCTACTCCCGGACCTCATTGGTAGTACGTCGGCTCACACACGTCACACCGACAAGAGCGGCGGAACCCGTCCCAGAGACCAGGGCCAGAATGTGACTCCAAGAGACTTGAATGGAGCACTGGAAGAAGCTGGCCCTGTCAAGACGCCGGGGGAGCCCAGAGCGCTAGTGGTGGACCTTAGTCCTTCCCGCACTCGCGGGAGGACGGCGCGCCCGCAGCCGCCGACGAGGCACCCCCGCAGGAGTGAAAGAAGTCCGACTCACCGTAGTCGGAGAAGAAGCCCGACTCACCCGAGTCGGAGAAGAAGCCCTTCCCGCCACGGGGAGAGGAGCCGGACTAGGGATGTGAGGAGCCGATCGCCGCGTGTCGTTCGACACGTGGTCGACAAATGACCCCTCGCGCCTCGTCCTAGATACCCCGGTGCGACTAAGCTGTCAAGTTGCCACCTATAGCATACAAAGGAGAAGGCGACCCAACCGACCACGTCGAGGCTTACGAGTCTCACATGTCGGTATGGGAGCAACCCGATGAGGTTTGGTGCCGAGTCTTCCCAACGACACTGCATAGGATGGCACAAAGTTGGTACAAGGGGCTACCCGACGGCCGGTATCTTTTACGCCGACCTAAAGGACACGTTCCTAGCCCAAGATTCTGCAACAAGAGGAGGGCCGTGGAGACCTCGGACCTCCCGACTATCGACGAAAGGAGGCGAATCTCTCCGGGTTATGTGAAGAGGTTCGACGCCAAGGTTCAAGCAGATTCGTGAGTGAACAATGAACCGGCAACCTTCACGACCTTCGCGATGAAAGGCCTCCCGAGATGAGACCTAAAGAATGAGCTCATCAAGTGCGGCGGCGAGACTAGACTCCGCTTAAAAATGGCCGATCAAGCCATTAAGGTGGAGGACTACCACAAAACCTGGTAGGCCCCAGCGAGGCCGAGCACTCAAAAAGAAAAAAAGGCGCCGGAGGACAACCCGGATGAAAGACGCCGTGACGATAATAGGTCACGGTCCCACAGTCCACCAGAAATGAACTCGGCGGACGCCGGGAGTTCGGGAACGAACCGCCGTAAGCGGTACAATGATCACACCCCCGGCCGTGTCTCCCGCCGAGGTTTTCGCCCCGAGCAAGAACGAGGGTCGGAAGTGGGAGGGCCTCCCGGTGAGGAGTGACGGTGACACGAGCCGATCTTGTGAGTACCACGCCCACACCGGTCACCTTATCGACAAATGCCGCATCATCAAGAATGCCATTGAAGAACTGATCCGGAAGGGGAGCCTCGGCAAGTATGTTGCCAAAGGCCAAAAGACCGATGCCGGCGGTTCAAATAAGAAATCCGTCTTTGAACGGATAGGAGTAATCCATGTTGTCATCGGGGCAACGAGAACGGTGGGTCCGCTCATGGGCACAAATGGCACCCGAACGAGCCGTATCGGCCATCAACTTTGTGCCCAACACAGCGACTCCCGCTTCCAACATCCCCGATATAACTATTGGGAAGAAGGACTACGAGGGAGTCATCGCCGCTCACAAATGACCCACTCGTAGTCCACTTGGACATAGCCAACCACCTGGTGAAGAGGTTCCCGATTGACACGGGCGCCTACACAAACATTATGTACAAATAATGCTTTCAACCTCGGTCTCAAGGTTGAAAACTTAAGCCCCGCACCAACCCGTTGTACGACTTTTCTCGGAGCCTACCGTACCCCCGGTCAATCAGCCACGGTGAGGTTCGGCGAGGGAAGTGCGGCCAAGAACGTTATGTCTGAGTTCGTGGTCATTGACGGCTCGTCCGCCTACAACATTCTCATAGGCCGAGTCACCCCGAGCGAGGCCGATGCGATAATGTCCATCCGGCTCGACATTGATGTATGTCTCGACCGGGGAAGCGCATAAGCTCGTCTCAAAGAACGAAAAGGACGAAGTGGTCAATGTCCAAGTGTCCGCCGAGGGTGCAACATGCAATCCTTCAAAGTGGCGAAGCGATCGAGAGAAGGGGAAGAGCCCATCCTTGCAACAGGAGGGCGAGCGCATGGATACCACCGTCGGCATGGTCGAAGGAGCGGAGACCGAAGAGGTGGAGATTGACCCAGGCCGCACCGTAACTATCGGTGTTAACCTGGAGCCAAAGTTCGAGCCGCCCTCCTAGATCTGCGAGGAAAAACAAAGACGTCTTCGCCTACTCGGCGGCCAAGATGCCAGCGTGAGCCGGGAGGTAATTGTTCACAAAGCAAAACGTACTCCCCACCGCTCGCCCTGTCAAGCAAAGGATGAGGAACTCCTCGGTAGAAGGATGAGGCCATCAAAGCCGAGGTAGATAAATTATCGGCGGCGGGCTTCATCATGCCTTGTACCTATTCTGAGTGGTTAGCTAATGTTGTAATGGTGAGGAAATCATCGGGGGCATGGAGGATGTGCGTGGATTTTACCAATCTTAATAAAGCATGCCCCAAAGATTGTTATCCCTTGCCTCGAATAGATAGCTTAATCGACGCGACGGCAAGGCTACACTATGCTTGAGCCTGCTGGACGCCTTCTCGTGGTATCATCGGTGTTCATGGCCGAGGAAGACATGCCTAAATTCGCATTCATCATCGCTAACGGCACATACATGTACAAAATGATGCCGTTTGGTTTAAAGAACGCCGGTGCAACTTACACAAGACTGGTGGACAAAGTGTTCCAAAATCAAAAAGGGCGAAACATTGAGGCTTACGTCGACGATGCTATTGTAAAAAGCAAGTCCGACAGCGAGCACTTAGCCGATTTACACGAGACATTTTGTTCATTAAGGAAGTACAAGATGAAGCTCAACCCAATGAAATGCAACTTCGGTGTCCGGCAGTAAGTTCCTCGGCGTACTTGTCGCGCCGGGGAATTGATGCCAATCCAGACAAAGTCCAGGCAATCCTAGACCTGCCGGAGCCGAGGAATCGAAAAGAGGTTATGATGTCGACCGGGAGGATGGCGGCTCTAGCCCGTTTCATCTCTCGGTCAACCGACAAGAGCACCCCATTCTTCAAGGTGTTGAAGGGGAATAAAGACTTCGGTCGGGGGGGGGAGGAGCAGAGCACGCCTTTCAAACAATCGAAGGCTCATCTTCGAGACTCTCCCAACCCCGTCCCGTGCCGATGTCTTTGGGGAAACACTATATCCGACATAGCGATTTACCTCGGCCACGGTCCAAGGTCTGTAATCGTCGAGAGAAGAGGACAAGCAAGAAGACTCCAATCTACTTTGTCACCATACATTGTTGCCCGCCAAGAGAAATTACCCGCCGATTGAAAAAGCGACCTTTCTTTGTCGTCGTCGCCGCAAGGAAATTGAAACCCTACTTCGACGCACATCCCGTGACGGTCCTAACCGACCAGCCATTGGAGAAAGCATTGGAAAAATTTGAGCAATCCGCAGACTCATCAAATGGGCAGAGAGCTATCCGGCTTCGGCATTCAAGACAAGTCGAGGCCCTCGATAAAGGGACAGACCGCGATTTCCCGGCCGAATGCACATACCAAGAAGAGCAAAACCCCGGAGTATGGGAAGTATACACCGACGGGTCCTCCACGACGAACACTCAGAGCCGGCATACTCATCATCAGCCCAAACGGGGATGAGTTCGAGTACGCCTTGAAATTTACCTTCTCGGCCTCAAACAACGAATCCGAATACGAGGCGGTGATAACCGGAGTCGAGCCGCTAGGGCCGCAGGGGCGGAGCACATCATTTTGAAAACAGATTCACTTTTAGTGGCTAATCAAATCAGAGGATAGTACGAGACTCGAGACGACGGAATGGTAAGATACCCGGAAAGCGTAAAAAGCCGACACCTCAAAGTTGAAATCTTTTCGTATACAATGCATTCCCTGTGTCCGAGAACAACCGAGCCGACGCTCTCTCAAAACTCGTCGATTCAACCATCAAGAATGTCACCAACCGTCTGGGTGGACATCGAATGCCAAGAGCATTACCGAGGCCGTCGGCATGGTGGGTAACATAGAGACCGAGACAACGTGGATGACCCCGATAATAAAATACAAATTGACAAATGAACTACCGGAGGACCGCAGTCTCTCGCAAAAATAAAGAGGATCGCAGAAAGGTACTTGGTGTTTGAAGGGGAATTGTACAGGAGGTCC
Organism: Silene latifolia; assembly: GCF_048544455.1. Lineage (NCBI taxonomy): Eukaryota > Viridiplantae > Streptophyta > Magnoliopsida > Caryophyllales > Caryophyllaceae > Silene > Silene latifolia. The sequence continues at coordinate 250,212,683 of NC_133538.1, read as the reverse complement.
GTGACGAGGCCACTCTTAAAGTGCGTCGGTTCACCGACGCGAGCTAATATCGACAGAAATTCACGAAGGCATCTGCGGCCATCACATGGGGGCAAGAACACTAGCCCACAAAGCTCTCCGAGCCGGCTACTTCGCCCACCATGCTTGCGGATTCCGAGCCAAGACCAAAAAGTGCAACAACCGTCAAATGCATGCTCGGTGATACATGCGCCATCCCGAGACCTCGCAGCCTGCTTAATCCCCTTCCTTTTGCACAATGGGGGATGGATCTACTAGGGCCATTTCCAACGGCATCCGGTGGAAGAAAGTTCTTGATTGTCGCCGTTGACTACTTCACCAAATGGGTTGAAGTCAGAGCAAGATACACTCGCAAAGACAACGGCAAATGTAAGAAAGGTAATATGGGAAAATGTCATAACTCGTTTTGGGTTACCCCAAGTCATGGTATTCGACCACGGCCGGCGACGCTTTGGAGTGACACAATAGTGAGTCGGCCGAAGAACTCGGTATCAAATTTGCATACTCCTCCGTCCGTCACCCACAGAGCAACGGACAAAGGAGGCGCCAATAAAACAATCCTCAACGGTTTGAAGAAGACAATTGAAGACCTAAAGGGAAGATGGGTGATGAACTACCCGGCGTCCCGTGGTCCCTGCGAACCACGGAGAAAGAAGCAACGGGTACAAATCCGCTTCCACTTAGTCTACGGTCCGAAGCGCCCCGCCAATTGAAGCAATGGTGCCGACATTCAGAACGGCCACCTTTAACCCGGTTGAAAATGAGGAAGGCTTAAGAACCTCCCTAGACCTGGTTGAAGAAAGCCGAGATACAAAGACGCCTCAACTTGGCGGTATACCAAAACCGAATGAGAAGAGCTTACAACCGAAGAGTCCACAGAAGGGACTTGGAAGTAGGGGATCTAGTCCTAAGAAAGTCGGCCGCCACCAACAAGGGAAACATTCATGGTAAACTAACGGCCAACTGGGAGGGTCCCTACAAAGTGGTTGAAGAAATGAGGCCGGGTACATACCGGCTGACCGACATGGAGGGTGTGCCTCTGATGAGCCATTGGAACACTGACAATCTCAGGAAATACTTTGTGTAGCGGCGGAGGTGTCCAAAACAATTGTTGGCACCCCAACGCATGTTTACATCTAATGAAGAATCACCCCATTTTTCCATCAAAGTGTTTATCCCCCTCCGCGGTCATATCGAGGTAGACGCCACGGCCCAAGCCGGGCAGTCACCCCAAGAATGCTGTCGCGCCGTAACCCCTAGTCGCCTCGGCCCGCCGAAGGCCTGGCAGGGGACACAACGGTCGATACGCCAAAGAATGCTGTCGCGCCGTAACCCCTAGTCGCCTCGGCCCGCCGAAGGCCTGGCAGGGGACACAACGGTCGATACGCCAAAGAATGCTGTCGCGCCGTAACCCCTAGTCGCCTCGGCCCGCCGAAGGCCTGGCAGGGGACACAACGGTCGATACGCCAAAGAACGATGTCGCGCCGTAACCCCTAGTCGCCTCGGTCAACCGAAGGCCTGGCAGGGGACACAACTGTCGATACGCCAATATACGTTGTCGCGCCGTAACTCCTAGTCGCCTCGGTCAACCGAAGGCCTGGCAGGGGACACAACGGTCGACACGCTAACATGTTCACAACGGCGGTTGGGAAGCGCAAATCCGACGCCTCGGCTAGACCGAGAGTGAAAGATGAAGCGACCAACACGCTAACATGTTCGAGAAAAAGACGTTAAACGCAGTTGAGATACGCATTCTAGCTGCCTCGGCTAAGCCGAAGGTAAAAATGAAAAAGCGCTCAATTAATAACGCAAGAAGACAAGAAAAGACCTCGGCCAAGCCAAAGGCAAAACAAGCAAACTTTCATTAATGATAACAGATTACAAACGAGAAGAATGCAGACGACGGCCGTCCCCATAGGGATAAGCCAAAACGCAACCTACCAAAGTTTTACAAAAACAGGGAAAAGAAAAGCAAAAGGTTACAGACATGATAATTTGAAGCGCCAAAAGATGGCAGGGAGGAAAGGCTCAATAGTTAGCCCCCGAACAGCTACAGCTATCCGAGATGCCGGGTGAGTCTGGTGACGACCGCCCGTCTCCCTATGCTAGTTGCTGCCCTCCATCGGCAGCAGCAGCAGCAGTCATCATCAACATCATCATCCTCCCAACCCTCCAAAGCTTTTGGATCGACTTCGGGAGACGGAGACCTAGGGCCCCCAAACCTTATCGGGATGGCGTTTAGTATCTCCTCCTCATCAAGACGCGACGGAACCCCTGCCACAAGCGCAGACTTAGGGCCCTAAGACCAAAGAAGACATGTTTACAACAAAACTTACAAGTTAAAAAGAGAGGATTTGTTTGTTTACCTTGAAGAAAAATGCTACGCCGTAGTAATGATTCTGAAAGCTAGAGAGAAGTTTCGTCAAAGAGGGCTAGAAAGAAGAAAATTTTTGAGAAAATGAAATTGGTGCCCAATTTCGGGGATTAACGCCTATTTATAGGGGAAAGCCCATGAAGAAGGACCAATCAGGGCACAGCCCATGAAACGCCAGCCAATCAGCAAACAGACACGTGTCAGACATGCAACCACGGAATGTCAATCGTTGTAACAGTTGAACATCAATCAATGCAACAGTGACCAAGCGTCTTTAACACGCCCCTTCAAATCTCTCTGCCTATTCATCTTCCTCAACAAATTCCTAAGTATCTATTCTCCGCCGCCACATGATCAACCAAGCTTGTCAAGACCGGCCAGGGGGCAATCGAAACAACCGCACTCTCCACCCTGGTCTCGGCCCGGCGTCATTGCCTTTTCCACATCGGATGTCCATTACACAACCATGTGGAGGGGGGATATGGTACGGCCATAATACGATCAAGCCGAGGAAGAAGAAGCCGGGGCAGAAATTTTTACTTGCGCAGAATATACGCTCAACATACATCGGAGCCCATACCACGGCATAGACTACGCTGGGGCAAATTGATGGGGCATATTCTCGCACCCGCCGACCATCAACATATTGAGCAATGTCAAAGATATCCACAAAGAAGTCAACGGCTTAGACGACCTAACCGACGCCACTGTCGGCTGTCTCTTGTGCCTCGGCGGGAAAACTAGCCACCGAGGCACACATCCGCGAACTCATATCCAAGACCCCTCGGTGAGTCAACAGGCCCGCCGGCCACCATGGGTCCCTCGGCCGAGGGGTAGATCGGTCTTTCCACCTGCTAGCCACTTGGCCACTACGTGACAAAAGGTGAAAGTCTATAAATACTCCTCAACTCTCATTGAGGAGGAGATCCACAATTTAACCTAAGAATCACTATTCATCTGGTAATATCTTCCTTATCTCTCTACAATATATACTTCACCAAGTAACAACAACTTATCTCTCTAAGTTTACTGACTTGAGCGTCGGAGTGAGTTCGCTCGGTCCAAAGCCGAGCCCTCAGTTTGTTCATCGTTTCAGGAGACCGCAAGGAGGATTCAACTAAAGACGTCATTCTACAAGCACGGGTGGTAACGTATAACTGCTCTGGAATTACACCCGGAACAATTTGATTATTTGATTTCTTACTTTGTCAATTTCTTACTTTGCCAATTTCTTACTTTGTTGCTATTATTTAATATTTTATTTTGTTGCTATTATTTGATTTCTAACAATGTTGAAGAATTTAGTTGGTTTCTATGGCGTCGAGGAGACGAAGACATGGTAGTAATAGTAATGCAGGAAACCAAGGACATGAAAACGAGAATGAAGAAATACCAAAGAGTCATCAACAAGAACAACAAAATGTGCCAATTGACAAAATTCATCTCGATTCTCTTGAGCAAGATGGCGTTTGGTAAGTATGTTATTTTTTCGTAATTAATTATTTTTATAACGATTTATATATATATATATATATATATATATATATATATATATATATATATATATATATATATATATATATTCATTTTTTTCGTGTTTAGTAATGAATCCGTTGTGAACTTGATATCGAATAATATTGGATGCAACTACAAAGAACATGCTCCTAATTGGAAATCGGCGTCATCTACTCTAAAGAAGGATTGGTGGAATTGGTTTGAGGTATTAGCAATTGTCATTTAATTTAATATTAGGTATTTTATTCATTTATTTTATATTTATTTACAATGAAGTTTATTTTCTAACTTTATTGTTTATTGAACAGTGGCGTGTTAGTTACGATCCTCGCGACAAGGCAAGGGTTAAGAAGGCTTGGGAAGATGCCATGAAGACCCGTTTACGGCAAATGATTTATCGAGCTTATCATAAGGAAGAGCATGAAAAGCCGGATTGGATTAGTGTTGAGTTGCACCGTCAATCAAGAAATAGACCACTTGAAGATCCTAGTTTCACGGGAAGATCGGAGCGAGAATCGCCAACCGTAGGTCGGGAAGTGACGAGAAAGAGAAGGCGTTGGGTACTCACCTAATGGGTCGAAAAAACACATTGCAATATATGGACTCAATGATAATTTCTTCACTTCCTTTTTTAATTTATTACCTTTTTTTTCATTAACTTTGTTTAAAGTTAGTAATTATATTTAACAAGTATCAAAATTGTAGGTTGATAAAGATGGGAAAGGAGAAATTCCGTCCGCTTTGCAGTTGTTGGAGAAGACAAAGAAGCATAGCACAAAAGGATGGTTATCCAAAAAAACTGGTCAACTCTTCGTAAGTTACTATAATTATTTAATTTTTAACTCATTTTTTCAATCATGATTATTTAGTAGATGGTATCTCATCTTTCGTTTTTTATTGATATAGGGTAAAATCATCTCAAAGAAAACTCAGCTTTAGAGTCAAGGGGTCGAGAACATCGATGATAATGAGATTTATATTGAAGAACATGGAGGATTTGATAAGAAAGGTAGAGTACTTGGCGCGGGAAATGCAGCACCACAAATTTGGGAGCACCACCACCGCTCGACTGGTAACCTCTTTTCTACTCCTCATACTCCGGGTTTTGTTGGTAGAGTCGCAAAAGAGAATGCCCGACTTAAGCAAGTCGAGGCCGAACAATCTCAAAGGCTTGCGGCAATACAGGAGTTCTTGAGCCAACAAGGTTTTACCACTCAAACTTGTAACCCCGGAGGTGTATCTCAAGCTAGAAATGACTTTGATGATGATGGTGGCGACAATGCTAGGCCTACTCCTACTCCCGTGTATTGATTAGTAGTTATCACTCCTACCCCGTAGTTTATGGACTTATTTAGCTTTCTTTGTTGAACCATTATTTTACTAAACGGTTGTAAACCTTTTATTTTAAGTTAATGCGAAGACGTTGTTTGGAAATCTCGTCTTGAACGAGTTGTGAATTTGTCAATTGCTGGATTTTCTGTATATTTTTAGGAAACCGGGAGTATTTGTAATTGCTTTCAAAGCAATGGGGGAGTTGGAAAAGCGCTGTAAACCCCCTGTTTCATTCTGCCCTGCGGCGGAATTTGCGACGGATTTTCCGTCGCAAATGTTGACTTTGGGGACACGTTGCCTTATGAACAGTATTCTGCGACAGATTTTCCGTCGCAAATATTGACTTTCTGGTTGACTAATGTGCCTACGTGGCCTGTATGAACAGTGAACTGCGACGGAATTTCCGTCGCATATTTTGACTTTCTGGTTGACCATTGTGTCTACCTGGCCTCCCATGAAAAGTGAACTGTGACGGAAATTCCGTCGCAAGTCCATCTTTTGCGACGGGTTACTGCGACGCTTTGATCCGTCGCAGATTTTCCTGTGCAAAGGAATTCCCGTCGCAAAACTAAATTTTGCGACGAAATAAAGCGACGGAATAAATCCGTCGCAAGTTCTGTATTTGCGACGGGATTGGCATATTTGCGACGGAGTTTATGAGCTACACTAGCCAAATAGCCTTCCCGAATTTAATATTTCGTATTTGCAACCCCTTTGAGCCTTAGCCTTGTTTCTTTATTACCCGATATTTTAACCCATTTCCCCACATTATCCTACCCTAGTAAGGGCTAGTAAAGTGTTTGTTTTTCTCGGTTTAAATAGAGGTATCATACAAGCGAAGCATGGGGGAGTAATTGATGGTGATTTAGTAAATACTTGTTATATGAGAAGGGTTCTTGTATTTGAAAAAGAAAAAAAATGAAAAAAATTGAAGAAAAAAAATCAGAAAAAAAAAAAGACAGAAGAATATCGGGAAAAAAAAAACCAAAGAAAAAAAAAGGAAATGAAAAAAAATTGTGAAAAAGAAAAAAATTGAAGTTCTAAGTTGTGGTACCATTCGATTATGGGTTTGAGTTTGATTTAATAAAGAAGTTGTATGTCCTATGCGATGGAGGTTTTGTTAATAAATTGGTGTTTGCATTTATTTCATACGAGGAGTATTAGTTTGGAGGTTTTTGCGTTCATTTTTTAGGCCGAGATTTGACATGTTCTTTTCTAGCTCTTACTCTTTAACACCACATTTCCATAAACTTTTCCACCTTCTTCCCTTTAACCCATAGCCCCGTTACAACCCATAAAACTCCTCTTGACATGTAGTAGTCGGCAAGTTTAGGCTTAGTCTATATGTGTGACCCGTGTCCTCATCACTTGGACACATGAGAGTGAGTGATTTTCCGCGTTTACATTCCCGAAAGTGAGGGTCACCGGTTTGTCACTTGTCTAGACGGTTTGTGGTAAGAATGAATGGTCACTTGTGCACATTACATGATATTTTGACGGATTTGTTAGGGGGATTGTTCTTACTTGCTAATTTGTGATCTTAACTCTATTTCGAAATTTAAATGATTTTGAACTCGTGTTTGATTTCTTTTCGAAAACCTTGGTTGGATTATTGCTCGACCCTCTTGTAATTTGCTACTCTTAGACCTTTGTTGAGTATTGTCTTGTTTTGCCTCTTGAGTTTACTCGAGGACGAGTAAAGGTCTAGCATGGGGTAGTTTGATAAGTGAATATTTTACCTATATTTTATATACTTATCCCCCGTAATATTACACTAATTTCCGGCATTTTTAGTATGTTTTATACTATATTTTCTTCCTTTGCGGTTTACTACGGTTTTATATGATTATTTGCAGGGAGAAGTCTTCTACACTAAAAATTGTGTATGAACAGACCAGATTGAAATAGTGGTGAAGTTATCAAACTTCATTGTTTGAAGCCCAAGGAAATAAAGTGCAAGTCAGCTTGCTACATGCGTGAGATCGAATTGTCAAAGCCCACTTATACGTTAGTCTTAATTGCCCTTAATTACAAGTAATGGGCTTTGGAAACAATTACAAGTTGGTATTGTGGTGTTAGGCATGTTAGCCAATGGACGCCACTTCATTTTTATAAATAGGAAGCATGGACGTACGTAGTGGGGGACATGAGTTTTAGGTTTTGTTTTCTTTACAAGTTCCATTTATTGTACGCACTCTCTCTGTCTTCGTTCTTCCAAGTTTAATTTAAGACTAAGTTTTTCTTCTCTTCTCTTTACTTTAATTATGCATTCAATTATTATTTGTACTTGCTTATTTCGATTTATGAGTAGCTAATTTATTAATCTAGGGTAAAAGGGGATCTAGGTTGTTAGAAAAGGGTTATTATGAATTGATTGTTAAATTGCTCTTAATTGTTGTTTGATTATCGTATTACTTCTAATTAGTTAATTACTGATCAGAATTGATTAATTAGTCTTGCATAAACTAGGATTATCACCGACCGGGTTAAGACTAGTATAGGCCACGATAATTGAATAGAGATAATTTAATGATAGCGATCGCATGTTAAATTAGATCTAAAAGAAATATTAGAATCGACCGATCATATGACTTTCAACAATATAAATTGCTCAATCAATGAATTTAAATTCTACCCTTTGATGACGACCTAGTGAACCCGATCCCTAGACTCTTTAATATTATTGTTATTCGTCTTTATTTACTCGGTATTAGTTGATTAGATAACAAACAAAACAAACCCCCACAATTGGTTACCTTAAGACGGATTTAAATATAAAAAAACTAGATAATCACAGCCTCCCTGTGGATTCGACCCTGATTTACCGCTAGCTATTTTGTTAGTACTAAGCTAGGATTTATTTTGATTAAGGCAAACGACTGAAATAACCTTATCAGAACATTTTGAGCATGGATTGGGCATGCTACCCAAGGCCATCCGACCACCCACAAGAAAAAGAGGAGTTTTCTCTTCTTTTTCAATTCATTCATTCTTACAAAAATGATGTAGATAATTTTTATACATTTTCTATAGATCTTGTGAAGAACTAATAAGAAAGAAAATCACAAAATCACTAATATTATTCCACCATTACTAGAAGTAGTAAACTATAATATTAGTTGTTATTTTAGGGCACTTATACTAATTTCTAGTAGCAAATTAGTAAAAGTATTAAGTGGGTTATCTTGGTACAAATCCTTGAGGAGTAGATTCTAATATTGAATCTAAGGGTTTTGTTGGAGCACTATGATTTTCTTAAGAAGACTAATTTGGAAGGTGTCCAAATTAGTATAACCTTTCGGCCCTCAATGTAAGTAGATCCGTTTTCTTCTTACTTTGTATAAGATTGTTATGCATGCATAAGATCTAATTAGTTTATAACTAAACTAACCTTATATAGTTATTAGATGTGTCTAATAAGAGGTTAATGAATCTTACAATTGGTATCAGAGCAATGGTTGTTGCATGCATAATCGGTTATTGTTTTTCCGAGTTAAAATGTTAACATATAAAACTAGAAATTTGTGATTTATGAGGATAAATACCACGAAATTTTTGCATGAATAACTTTCTGGTCCTAAATTAATTTTAGGTCATTTTGATGATTTATGGTATAAATATTGGTCATTAATTTGATTTTAGTATTTTTATTACATTTTATTTAGTAAAATGACTTTTAAAATATTAAAATAAGTTAGACTATGATTCTGACCTTGAAATTTTTACCCGACCTCACATGCAAATTTTACTTTTTGTATGTAAAATTTCGTATAAAAGTGTTTTATACTGCATGTTTTATGATATTTACAGGATAAAAATGGATTAAATGGAGGTATTTTGGTTAACATTAGTTAGACTTCGTCTCTGCCCATCAAATTTTAGTATGTTGTCACATGCAATATTTACACACTGTATGTAAATTTTGAAATAAAATGGTTTTATTTTGCATGATATATGATTTTTAGATGTAAAAATCACATAAATAGTGTCTATTTTAGCAAAAATTAGCTAAAATGAATTTTATGGCATGAAATTTTTTTTCAATGTTGTATATATGATATGAACATCAGATATAAAGTTGCATGTCAAATTTCGTTTGATTTGGGTAATTATTGATTTTTATAAAATAAAATTGATAAATAGCAACTTTAATGGTCATAATTGTAAATTCGTTTTTTGGGGCTTGAAATTTATTATTTCCAGGTTCTAGAAATTTATATAGAATATTCAGAATTTTAATTTTGATTTTTCATAATTTTTCATGTTTAATTTGGAATTAAAAGGTTAAAGTTATGTGTTATGCGATTTATTTGTGAAATAAATTAAAAATATTCTATAGGCAAATTTTATTAAAATTTTGGAATGTTGGGAATTTTCCAGAATATACAAAATTATGATTTTGAAGTTTTTGAATTTTTATGACTTATTGGGAATTATTTCTTTATTATTATGAGTAAAAGTGTTTAAAGAGCAATAATATCAAGTTGAATTATTGTCAAATATTTAGTGAAGACTAAATTTTCGAGTCCAAAGAAGGTTGGGGTAATTAACTTGGATATAGATTTGATTTATGTAATATTGTGTGATTTTAACAAGTTAATAGTCACAATTATCCATAAAACCGGACCGAATATACGATATTAGCTTAAATAGGGAGATTTGGCATATCACATGGCATGTTTCATACATATATTAATGCTGCATTTTTATTATGATTGTCATATTTTAATTTTATATATTTGAATTATGTAATTTGTACTTGATATGGCCTTAGTTTTCAATTGATATTTCCCGAAATGAATGGGATATCGATTCGGTTGTAATTAATGTGATCTCGTATCACTTTTATTTTTATTTTTGTTTTTCTTTTTATAATGTATAAAGTAGAAAAGCTATGTAATTTATTTATCCGGGAGATCCTTGAAGACGGTGCCATTCGAAAAGGCGTTCCGACAAAGACGGTGTTGCCTTGGAGTGCGTGCCAAATGAAGTTCAAGGGACCAATGGAGTTGGTTTCCGAATTTGTAAATAGTTTATTAGATTTACTATTTTAGGAAGGTCATACTAGGATTTTATTGCTTTGCTTTGCATTTGTTTTATATGTTTGCATGCATAGCCAAATCGCCATAACTACACATGCATATCATTTTTTTTTATCGAGTCATCGACCGTTTCAATTATAATTATCGTAGTTCACCGGTTTAGTTCACTTAAAACGAGATAGATAATGAATTGACAAGACCTCTCCCTCTAAATAATTATTGAGAATTAGCCTTACCAAATAGTAGAACCATGAGTCCTAATTTCATAAGGAAGTAGGCTCGGGTCACCGGGGTGCTAAACTTGTTACGTTGGATAAGTGGGTAGTAAAATGTTACTACATCGAAATTTGGATTGAGCTCAACGGAAGTATTCGTGACCGTAGTCGCATGTGTTCAGGGCTAAAGATAAATATTAAAGTAATTTTATCGACCGAGAGTTCTAGAAGTAGAATCGATTAAAGAGTTAATCCACCGAATTATATTGATTAGGGATGAATCGGCTCACCGTGCCCGAGTTGATATGAATTTGGATCTCGGGATCATTTATAATAGTTGGGTAGAGGTCACTATATAAATGCTAAAACATTCTTAAACATTTTTATATAACGATGAATGTTTGATTTTCGCACTATTTCGTTGTCTTATGTTGTTCTTTATTATCGCTCCTACTCATATATGATATCAATTCGATTGTAACACGAGTCTCCGCTAAAACACTATTACTTATGACAAATAGAATCTCTTTCTAGAACGAACCATATCATAGGTTGTGGACTAGATGCATAGGAATTGTTCTATTCCATAGAACTCGATAGGAATCATCCTATGCAACTATAAGATTAACATCTTAAACTTCTTTACATGCCTATATTCTCTTGTGAAGAATATGAATAGAAGTTGTACTTGATCAAAATATGTTTTGATAATATCTTCTATAATTCAAAAGTCTTATTGCTCAAACCATTCACTTGTCATCAAACACGTAAGTTGTTAAGCACATGACAATATAAAATTGATTTGATTAACCAATTACCACTTTAAAAGTAATTATTGTGAAGAATTAACTAGTAATTTATATGAAGATAAGTCTTCATCAAGTAGAAATTCTTGTAATAAGTGGGAGCAATAAGAAGTAAAGTATCTATAAGAACAGAACTAGACTCGAAACAGAAGGTGTTAAGACACTAAAATAGAGACAAATCCCTAATAAGTAAAAAATCAAGGAAGTTGGTCGTGTGACGCCAACATATTCCTTCTTCAATATATATGACCTTGATATAGCCTTCTTGCGAATTATCACGTCATGAGTATTTGATACAAATTTGTGAACAATGTTAGTTAATACCACATTTCATAATTATATGGCAAAAGGATGTCAAAAACCACCTTTCTAAATGGGTATTGAGAGGAGGATGTGTTCATAACACCATCCGAGGGTTTTTAAATCCTTAGAATCCTAACATTGAATAATCGTACGACGACTAGCAACAATAAATTCAGAATTTTACATGAATGGAACTATAGTAGTTGTCATTTCATCCATAGACATATAAGTGTTATAGTGTATTCATTTTAACTTTGTATTTATAATTGTACTTCATTAATTGTTATGATGTACACTAAGTCTAAATAAGAATATAATTCAAGTTTTTGTAGAAAAACGCAAAAGGTTTCACTATTGTGCAATTAAAACAAGTGTTGTGCCCTTACATACCACGATTAAGTTTATGGTGAGACCATACAAATCAAGGTAATTATATTCAAACTAAAATAAATGTCATATATATTGTATAAGACTAATATTGGTGAACCCCATTATTTCTCGATTCTCGATTGAAATTGCTCATAGAGACTAGTTTTGACTAGTGTCCCAAACCACTTGATTGAGAATCTCTTGGTAAGTGTGAATCTTGTATTCAAAGCAAGATTAATTCATGACTTCTTTCTAGAAAAGAATTATGAATATAGCAAGATATTCGCCCTATTTACACTTTGAAGTGTATGGTCGAATACAATTTTCAATCAGAAAAGGTTATTACTTCTTCATCTCTTTTACCAACGAACTAGGTAGATACTTGGTATCCACTTAATGAGGTAAGAAGATAAAGTTTTTGAATAAGTTCAATGAATGTTTAAAAGTATCAAAACCGAGAGATTATGATCAAAGTATTAGTACTATGTTAATATAGGGAATAATAAAGTGAAGACTTTTATGCACCAAAAGGAGTGTGATATGGTATCACAAGTTCACCTTCATAATATTAGAAAGTAACAAAGAATCCTATATGATATGATTGAATCTTTACTATAAAGTTGGAAGTAATTTCTATCACAATTTGTCTAGTATTTATTCCACTAACTCAAAATATAATTAAAGCAATTATCTATATTTCATATGAGATATGGTTAGGCATGGTACCTAAATTGTAACTTTTTCGATAGTAAACATGTGATCTCTCTTCCTACATGATCACAAGAACAAAGGGTTTGTGGCTTGTGATACTGTCTATTAGAGAAAAGAGGATTATTTCTTATAGACAGAGTGGGAGAAAATGTTCAAGAGCCACAAACTGAAAATAAGGCGTAGGAAGACGTTCCTTCATGGTCAAAATCAGTAAATATTTCTTCGAAATCTAAGTGTACAGGAGTCATGTTATTTTACAAAGTAAAAAACCTGTAACTTATTATGATGCTTTATCTAGTTTCAAATCCACAAAAGTCCGAAGCAAGCATAAACATGAAAATGTTTATTTAGCTTGGTTGGTTGGTGGCAAGGGGTTTTGCACGCAATAACAATGCTTTCATTGTATTCGGATATAATTTGTTATAGTTGGATTTTAAAATCATCTTGCATGAGTTTTGTAAATCGCAACTATCCTAAAGTAGGATGTGAACTTAAAAGGAAGTCTGAAGTAGATGTCAAAGAGTTGAATTGTATGTTTTGATCATGTGATAAAACATTTATCGAATTGTCGAGTAGTTCTGTTTATACATGGAGTTTAGTGGGAGTAATGTGGTGTTATAAGTCTTATATGTAAGAGACATATTGATCATTGTAAATAATAAAAGACTTAGGAGAGGAATAATACATCTCTAAGGTATCCAGGCCTATAAGGATAGTTCTAAGGGGATATTAGCGTTAAATGAATATACTTATATTGATAAGAGTCTAGTCATGTTCAAAGGTATTGAACATGTAGAAATTGAATCCATTTGCTTCCGCTGCGGGATTAATTCATTATGCTAAGATGCATTACCATTCTTATACCTCGTATACTTGGAGTATGATGAGATGTTACAAATCGAATTTTTGAGAGAATTCTATATATAGCCATATATTTCATTGGTTAGTACTCTTGGAGCACTAAAGAAATGAAACTAAGTGATTAGAATTGATATGGATTTATGTGCAAGGAGTTACAAGATAACCATATTCTAATCACATTAGGATGGTTAGAGAACCATCCTAGCTATATTATTTGAGGATATCTGCTAGAAACGCTCTAGGTAGTAGAATAATGAGAGATTTACAACGAAAATTGAGTACACTTGCAATAATGAAAAATGCAAGTAGGAAGGGATGATATTAGGATTCGGTTTTATGAATTGGAGGAACCATGGTAGTTTGTTCCAACAACCGAAGGTCCTATCCCTACACATTGTGAGGGTAGTGGGAGTGATTCCAAGGCTAAGGAACCTATCTCTAGATTAGATCTGGACATGTACTCAAAAAGTTTTTATAATAAAGATTATACAAAGGGAAATGATATAAGGTTAGGGAAAGTGCAAAGTGTAGCTAAAACTTGCTAACCAAGGCCTTTTCATAGGCTAAGCATGATAAGTCATGCCATTTCAATTAAGTTGAGATGTATAGTTGTATTCAATATTGAGTATGGATTATAGATTATGTAGTAATTGATATGGTATTAATTTTACATATGTGATAATGCATTCATCGTTTGAGTTTTACTAAAACTCTTTTATTACTTTGTTATATCCAAATAAGTTAAGGACAACGTTGAACCCTATTAAAGTAAACTGGATTAACATAGTATTGGCCCCTAGTTGCTTATATGAGGTGACGTCTCGAAGTAACTAGAGTGTGATGCGATTGATGGCAAGTTCAAGTGCCATAGAGTCATGAGAGATGACTAGTCAATCACATAGGCAGACTATATGGGACACTCTGTCAGGCTGATGACCGCTTATAGAGTTCTTGAAATTTTTATAGCCTGGTCGTGGCGAGAGCTGCTATAGTATTCTTATGAGTCGATTCTTTGACTAAAGACTGTTCGCCCAAGAAGGCACAGTTTCAGAGTGACTTTGATTTATGTTCTATGATCTTTGTAATTGGGGTCTAATGGGCATGTTTTGGGTCATAATGAGTTGTGTCTATTCAAAGGGAAGAGTGCAATAGGAATTGTCCATTCCCGTCAGGGTTACTTATATCTCAAGGCCACTCGAGGAGAAATGAGCTGGAAATGTGTGGCCACGCTCGGAAGGTATCTATGGTAGATAATTCCGGTCAGACAGTTATTCTCCAGATCGAGGAAACCACTCATGATATGATCAAATGCAAGTATGACCTGCAAGACACCTTGCATTGAGTGGGAGATAGTAACAGGACAAGAGAATTGGTGACGCACACTTGTCGCGGACAAATGGGAGATTGTTGGAGTATGTGTCCTCGACAATAATGCGATCACATGTTTAAATCTCATATTAAGAATGTTGAGGGAAAGTAATATTTTATTGTCAACTGATCCACGTTAATCAGTAATGATTGGATGACTAGAGTTTGACATTACTGTCGTATGACGGTGGTGATCAGTTGATCCCTTAAGGTCATACCTCTAGGGTAACACTCTTAATTGATTAATTAATTAATTGTATGTTGATACAAGTTGATTATTTCCTTAAAATTGAACATATGATTTTGTGAGTATAATATCGTATCTTATTGTAATTAGATTAAATAAGATTCGTACTAAGTAATTAAATTGTTTTATTACTTAGGGTTATTTATTGTTTATGAAACAATTAAAATAAGAATGAATGATTTATTGTAAACACAAGTTGTTGTGATTTATAATTCCATGACCCATTTTAAGTACTTGTAATCATGAATTACTAGTTAATTTTTGTATGTGATTTATTTTGTTTATATAATGATTTTTAATAAGTTAAAAATGCATTATTAACAAACATGTATAGTAACATGTCCAATATGTCACACTACACAAAGTTGACAATTGACAAACTTAAAATGGACACATTTTACCTTATCGGTGCCGTGTAAATGGGAGTGTAGGGAGTTGGCTGTGTTTAAATTTATGTAATTAAAGGGAACACAATTATACCCTACTTATTATAGGCTTGCATGCCTAAAATCTTGAGAAGAACATTTTGAGCATGGATTGGGCATGCTACCCAAGGCCATCCGGCCACCCACACAAAAAAGAGGAGTTTTCTCTTCTTTTTCAATTCATTCTTTCTTACAAAAATGATGTAGATAGTTTTTATACATTTTTCTAGATCTTGTGAAGAACTAATAATAAAGAAAATCACTAAATCACTAATATTATTCCACCATTACTAGAAGTAGTAAACTATAATATTAGTTGTTATTTTAGGGCACTTATACTAATTTCTAGTAACAAATTAGTAAAAGTATTAAGTGGGTTATCTTGGTACAAATCCTTGAGGAGTAGATTCTAATATTGAATCTAAGGGTTTTGTTGGAGCACTAGGATTTTCTTAAAAAGACTAATTTGGAAGGTGTCCAAATTAGTATAACCTTTCGGCCCTCAATGTAAGTAGATCTGTTTTCTTCTTACGTTGTATAATATTGTTATGCATGCATAAGATCTAATTAGTTTATGACTAAAATAACCTTATATAGTTATTAGATGTGTCTAATAAGAGGTTAATGAATCTTACAATAAATAATACCAAAATCGAGAATTTATTGTTTTACCCAAAGAAGTTGTGAGCAACAATGTGCGGCACTTACGTACTCACTTTCGACCATTGAAAGAGCAACCGTGTTTTGTTTCTTTGAGCCCCATGAGACTAAGCACAGACCCAAGAATGTTGCAATCCCGGATGTACTCTTTCGATCAACACTACAACCCGCATAGTCCGCATCGGAATATCCTATAAGATCAAAGGGACAATGTAAGGAGTACCACAAATAAAGATCTTGTGTTCCAATCAAATATCGAAGAATACGTTTAACCGCTTTAAAGTGAGATTCTTTTGGATTTTATTGGAATCTAGCACATAAACAAACACTAAAAAGAATTTCGGGATTACTTGCGGTTAAATAGAGAAGCAATCCAATCATACCTCGATACACCTTTTCACTAATGCTCTTATCTTTCTCATCTTTGTCCAATTTGGACTTGGATACTATAGGTGTGGAGTGAGGGTTCCCATTAGTCATCCCAAATTTCTTAAGCATCTCTTTAATGTACTTTTGTTGATGGATCATGATTCCATCTTTGGATTTGTTGACTTGAAGCCCAAGGAAAAATCCTAACTCACTCATCATACTCATTTCGAATTCCAATTTCATTAGTTCCGAAAAGTAAGTATAAAGTATCTCATTTGTTACTCCAAATATAATGTCATCGACATATACTTGGACAACCAACAGTTCACTGGACTGTTGCTTTAGAAACAATGTTTTGTTAATGGAACCTCTTCTAAAACCATTTTCAATGAGAAATTTAGACAATCTATCATACCAACACCTAGGTGCTTTAGGCACAAAACTCATCAAGAGATGCAAAGTTGTTGAGGGAGGCCCTTGTTCTAACTCTGGAGTTCAAGTCAATTGTCAGATTTGAGAGTGGATGGGAGCTTTGATGTTTCCATTTTCTAGGAACAAAGGTGTTTTGTTCCCCTCAGATGTAACAGTCTCCGTGACTGTTGTTTGCTGGTCAGAAGATGGTTCCATAACAGTGTTTGAGTATTCTCCTGGAGTAACAGTGTCTAGGACTGTTGTTGTTCTGGAAGTGGAAGCAACAGTCGCTGAAACCGTTCTTTCACTGTTTGTCCCCCCTGAGTTGTTGCTTGTTTCAGTAGGTAACAGTCTCTGTGATTGTTGCATGGCGTCATTATTTGGAGCTTCCTCATCCTCAAACACGAAGTCTTTTCTCACAAGACCTATCTCAAATTCGTCATCTTCATCATCTTCATCCTCATTTTGTACCTGCCCAAGAATGCTAGAATCATCAAATATGACATGGACACTTTCTTCAATTAGCATGGTTCATTTATTATAAACTTTATAGGCCTTGCTATGGTCGGAATAACCAATAAAAACCACTTCATCACTCGTGGATCGAATTTTCCTAAGTTATCTTTACCATTGTTATGAAAAAACATTTGCTCCCAAAGCATCTAAAATATGAAATATTGGGCTTTCTTCCACGTAGAATTTCATAGGGTGTTTTATTGATTATGCTCGTTATCATGACACGATTATGAATATAGCAAGCGATGTTTACCTCTTCGGCCCAATAGTTCCTAGGCAATTTACTACACAACAACATGATTCTAGCCATACTTTCAAGGGTTCTATTCATTCGTTCAACCACTCCATTTTGTTGTGGTGTTCTAGGACCCGAAAAATTATGGTCTACACCATTATCATTACAATAAGCACTAAATTATGAGTTTTCGAATTTGGTTCCACGATCCATTCTTATTGAAACAAGTTTGAAATCAAGTTTATTTTGAATCTTTTTAAACCAAATTAAAAACTCATCAAATGCCTCATTCTTAGAGCTTAAGAAAAGTGCCCAAACAAACCTAGAATAATCATCAACAATGACACACACATAACGACTACTACCTCTACTTCTAGTTCTCATTGGTTCACATAGGTCGATATGCAAGAGTTGTAATGGACAAAGAGTACTAACAATTCTTTTGGGTTTAAAGGAGCTTCTAACATATTTACAACTTGCACATTCATCACATACTTTATCAAAGTCAAATTTCATGTTAGGAAATCCTTCAACCAAGTTAAGTCTCCTAAGTGTATTAAGAGTTTTAGCACTAACATGTCTAAACCTTTTGTACCACAACCAAGGATCTTTTTCATTACACTCATGCATGACATGGTATGACCGGATAACGTGTTTAAGTCGGTTAAGTACACATCTTTAACACGTATTCCTTCGAGAATAATTTCATGAGTTGTGGCATCAATTATTCGATACAAATTAGCACTAAATTCCACAATATTACCTTTATCACATAGTTGAGAAATGCTAAGGAGATTATGTTTTAAACCTTTGACAAGCCGCACATTTTTGACACAAAGTAACGATGACTTACAACCTTTCCCATGCCTATTATTCACCTTTCTTGTCGTCGCCAAACGTTACCTTGCCACCATCATAAGCTTCTAGTGAGAGGAATTGGCTTCTATCTCCCGTCATGTGACAAGAACATCCACTATCCAAGTACCAATTGCGGCCTCCTCTCACCAAGCCCTACACAAAATTAGACCTTAAGTTTAGGAACCCAAATAAATTTGGGTCCCTTCTTATCCTTTACATTTCTCAACATATCTTTTGGAATCCATATTTGTTTTACAACCTTAATGTTTTTGTTAACGTCATTATGTCTTTTCTTGGAAGCATTGAAGACATGACCGGTTTTACCACAATAGTTGCAAATTATGTACTCGGTAAGACCAACATATTTCCTTCTTCGAAAGTCGGTTTGAGTTGGATCCGATTTTCTTAAGGCAACAGTCTGACTGACTGTTCCATTTGAAACCGAGATCGGCAACTGTATCACATCTCTTGGATTGATTGGTGAGGAAATTTAAGACATTTTTACTTCCTTTCCAATTCTTTGACACATTCTTAGCCTCAACAAGTTCCCTTTTTAGTTCCTCAACTTTAAAGGTGAGATACTTGTTCCTTTCTTTAGAGTTTTCTAACTCCTTCTTCATTAAGACATACTTAGATTTTAATTCCATGAAAGTTTCAGATTTTTGTTGGACATTAAGCTTAAGACTCGAGATGCATCTATCTAAGTGAACAATCTTGGATCTAGATGAACTACATTCGAGAGATTCATTTTGAAATTTGACAAACTTTTCATGAAGTATTCTAATCTCCATTTTGTAGGCATCTATGTTGACTTTAAGACACTAATTCTCTTTTGATAGATTAGTGACTAGTTCGTTTGACATTTCCTTGGCACTGTCAGAGGTAACAGTCTGAGACACTGTTGTTTTAAGTTATTCTACCTCATCAACTAAGTCATCAATTACACCTTTAAACATGGATTGTTCTTTTAGAAGTTCATCACGTTCCTTGGTGATCATGGACATTTGCAAAATTAGAGTAGCATTGACATTCTCAAGATCAGAAACATCATTGGGGTTCGACTTAAGACGCTCTAGTTCATTTGAAAACTCTTTGTTCAATTTGTTTACTCTTTTCACCTCATTGTATGCCTCAGAAGTAACAGTCACACTGTCTGTTGCCTTAAGTTCATTTTTAAGGTGAAAGTTTTCTTGAGCAATTTCCTCTATCTCATCTTGCATGAGATCCAACTTTTCAGTTTGTGAACGACATTTATCAAAGAGTTTATCAATAAGCTTACATACTTTTTCTTTGGAGTAAGTCCTAGCCTTGGCTTTTAGAAGATTTACCTCATTGTCGGAATCCGAGTCGGAATCATTGGGATGAGCCATAAGACATCTAAGATGTTCAGATTTAGAGGGTTTGGAGACTTTGTCCTTGAGATGATTTGTAAGACACATTTTAGCCTCTAGTTCCTCCTCGATAATTTCATCGTCCTCATAGTCAGACATTCCCCAAATGGCGGACATGACCCAGTTCTTGTAGTCCTTTTTAGCCTTATCTTGCTTTTCTTTAGACTTAATCTCATCCCACTTAGGACATTCTTTAATTTGATGTGATTTGTCGCCACACTTAAAGCATCCAATAGTGGTAGTGGGTATTTTCTTTTCTAGAGGACAAAGCAAACTCATCTTCCTCTTCATCCTCATCATCAATTGAAGAGGATGTTAGAGCAAGACTCTTTCTCCTTGAAGATTCACTAGAATGCTTATCGAGATTAAACTCGTGAGCCATTAGTGATCCCATTAGTTCATGAAAAGATAGAATGGATAAATCTTTGGCCTCCTCTATGGCGGTTACCTTAGGTTGCCATTTAGTGGTAAGACTACGAAATTTTTTTTGAATGATGTCCTCGGACTCGAAATTTCTCCCTAGACTTTTTAGTTCGTTGATGATACACGAAAAACGAGATGAAAAGCTATTTATTGACTCATCCTTTGCCATGTGAAACATCTCATATTGTTGCATGAGAAGATCAATACGATGTTTTCTAACTTGAGACGTCCCTTCATAGGCAAGAACAAGGGAGTCCCAAATTTGTTTGGCCGTAGGACATCCGGAAATCCGACTTACTTCGGCCTCGCCTACACACCGTTGAAGAATCGACATTGCTTTCGAGTTTTTCTTGGCCAATTTGAAATCATTTTCATTGTAATCTTTTTCGGCCGTGAGTTTAGTAAAACCCGTAAGAATGTCGGTTTTCTCAATAGCAAGAGGTCCGTCCTCAATGATTTTCTAACATTGATAATCGATACTTTTGATATAGTGCTTCATTTTGAGCTTCCACCATCCAAAATTCTCATTGGTAAAGACCAGGATCTTGGAGTGTTTTGAGGAATCCATATCCTAAGAATTAAACTCTAAGGTGGTTAGCCTCGATCAAGAGCACAAGGCTCTGATACCAATTAAAGAGTTTAGGATTCCAAGTACCTAAGAGGGGGAGGAGGTGAATTAGGTACTATTTAAAAAAAAAAATCAACTTGATCTTTATTGAATTAAAGTAAGTTGATTAATAATGTGATGAACAAGTGAATACATCAAATAAATCGATTCGTTAGGAGTGTATCACGTTGGTGAGAAAGATTGCTGAAATGTAAGGCAACGGTTGTTCTGAGTGTTGCATATTTGTCTTAGCACAAGAGGTTAAGGTTACAGCCCAAAAGCAATAGTATCCAGGACCGTTGTTAAAGAAAAACGCAAATGAAGTATGAATAAAATAAGTGCAGCAAAAATAAAAGTAATGAGAGATCAACACAATATTTTTGAATTGGTTCGGCCAATACTCTAAGGGCCTACGTCCAATCTTCTTTTATTAATAAGTGAAGTGATATACTCCGATTACTTAAGACACTTAAAATAAAAGGACCAACAACCTATTCCGGCTGCGACACGAGTTCCAAAACTACTCCATCTAGAAACTCCATACTCTAACTAGAATGTTTACAAGACCAAGTTTCCTCAAACTGATTCTATGAAAGAATTGATAAGGACAACTTATTGATCAAACCATTCTAGGTAAGAGAATATGATATTTTGGGCAACGGTAGTGAAGACAGTTGTCACTTGAAAACTTAGAAATATTTTACAAATGAAAGAAAAGCTTTGAGTTCTGTAGAAAACAACTTTGCAAAACACTTTAAAATTCTCAGAAAAGACTTAAGAAATGAAGGAAAGGAGTGCTCCTTTTATGGGGGAGCAAACTAGGGTTTTGAGGTAAAGACATTTGATAGAAAATAAATATTTTTGACCTTACCAAGTTTGCATAAAAAGGAGTATTCTTCCAAAGGTTAAAGAGGAAAAGAAGCTTTGTCTATATCGTTCACCCTTATTTATACACATGTGAAATTCATAGCATGCAAGAGTTTAACCACAACCATATCATTCATGCAATCATACAACATTGTCTATATCGTTCACCCTTATTTATAACCACTCACGTAGTGACCAACCGAGGCAATAAGCACTAGTTTTGACATGAGGGCGCCCACTCATCCAAAACCGATCTCCTATTGTACTCGTGTCGGGTTCATTTTATTAGACACACCTAGGTTCATTTTGGTTCATTGGATTAGGTTCTAAAATCTAGGCTCTCATACCACTTTGTAACACCCCCTTCATACCCGGCCAAGGTAATGGGGAGATGTTACCTTCTCAGTTTCCCGAGTTAGTGAAATCGGAGTCGCAATTGAGAAAGAATTAACATAATCAAGTATTTAGTAGATTACATATGCATAAGTGAATAAATGAAATGAATAATACAACTCATGAATACTAACTAATCTAATCAACTATGCTCTACTCGGATGTCATCACGGCTCGTCCCCATCTCCCGCAAGCAACCAAAGCTAACCTGTAAACAACTGCTCCCCATATGATCAGAAATATCATATGGATCGACACAGGCCACTCCGAAAATAGGTGACATTTACACGGACACAACAAACATCAGTTTTAATACATAAACATAAGACATGACTCGATAAGTGTAGACGCGATATAATCATGTGAATGAGACTCGATTATGCAATCACCATACCGGTACCGGGACATGCTCAGACGTACCCACAACCACCGGTGCCAGGGACACACCCACGACACGACACCTCACACAAAGGTCCTGGGACACGCCCAGACGTACCGGGTTCGGAAGCCAACCGGATCCCCTGCTAGACGTCCTGTTTCAACCACACGAGTCCCCCCGTGACTCAAGCCATAATGTGCACATCCCCCTTGGAATGGGAAGCTCCAAGGGGCGACCCGAGTGCAATATGGTTTCCCAACCGTCTTACGTCTCCTCAATAATCAAGTACCACCACCAAAGACCTCCAACACAACACAATCACAATCATGCATGACAACTGGAAGAACAACACTTAACATATGACCAA
Source organism: Silene latifolia (assembly GCF_048544455.1). NCBI lineage: Eukaryota > Viridiplantae > Streptophyta > Magnoliopsida > Caryophyllales > Caryophyllaceae > Silene > Silene latifolia. Next base: position 250,189,621 of record NC_133538.1, on the reverse strand, counting down.
ATTCATGAATTTCAATCCCACATACATACTAACCGACTCATGAATGCACTAATGAGGAAAGACACCCAAATATGCATACACAATATTAAAACCGAGTAGGATAACCTGCCTTTTAGCATAATCCACAAGCTAATCAAAATCACCAAGCATCCATCTCATAAAATCGTCTTATCCTACATAAATCATGTAATAACTATCACAAACCACTCTATACTATAATACCACATAAAACCCCTTATTATTAGTCACTAATTACTCACTTTACATAACTAAATACTAATTAATCTCTCTTAATAAACCCTAATCCGAGATTAACATAAAACAAAGCGGAAAAAGGGTAGGATGTCGACTTACAAAGGTAGATCGGGGATTAGGAGAGGTGTTCCACCATTAATCCAAGCTTGACTGTCAAAGGGAAGGTTTAGGGAGCCTTTAGAGAGAGGGGAGAGTATTTTAGAGTGATAAATAAGGAGAAGAAGAATGAAGGGGTTGGTGTTGGGATAAGATGAAATCCCGAAATATCATTACTCGGGTACAACTCAGCACCACTCGACCGAGTGACCGGTTCACTCGACCGAGTGATACTCACTTGGTCGAGTGTACCCTTACTCGACCGAGTGCCGACTCACTTGGTCCACTTGGGGTTCTACTCGGTCCACTGAAAGTCTACTAGGTCTAGTTTAGGTCTTACTTGGTCTCGTAGGAGGATCATCCTTTACTTTCGAGTACATGTGGGTTCCCTCACGTGTCCCTAGGTCTAAGTACAAGTCTCACAAATTCTGGGTATTACACTGTGGAAATAACTGGCCCAATAGCATCATAAGTAGAGGATTCTATGCTCATGTAAGAATTGATTTTTTAACCATCTCATATGTAGTTCCTCATAATTTCTTACCATGTTTGACAGAACTCTAATTAGTTAATTGGACAAGAAAACTTCCAATTGCTTATATGTTTGACATAATCCCATGTCATTTATTTTGCATATAGATTAGCCTGAAATTGGTTGTTTGATCTCGTTTTTGTGATTGTGTTTCTGAAGGTATGCCGCACTACTGGGTTCCTCTCATGCTGATAGAATTAGCCTTAAACCTGTATGCTTTATCGCTATTTGTTACTCTTTTCTTTCAATTTGTGATATTTATCATAGATCATTTGTTATCCGTTTGTGCTGATCATTGAACGAGTCTCCTAAAAGACCGTTTCAAAAAAAAATGTGAGGCCAGCCCATTTGACTTATAACTTAACCTATACACCCATTAGCCCAATTTTTCCTGATTGCAAATTTTAATAGTGGAGAATTGAGTGACAAAGAGCGCGGACGTAGCTGGCTCCAATTGGTAACGGAATTAGAGAAATAGATGGACTGAAACTAGCGTAAGGTACCTCCATAATCTTTCATTGCGAATTCTTTTTTTTTTTTGGCTTCTACTTGTTTGCCGATTCTTTTTACCTGCCTTTTTACATTATTACTGAACATTCTATATTTAGACAAACAATTACTCTCTCGAAAGGTGGTTACATATTAATCACAATGTCACAAAATATCAACAAACCGTCTTATAATCAATGAGTGTTTTGATCGATCTTCATCTATGCTATTGTTTTGTTTTTTGTTAGCATGATTCTGGTGATCAAGAGTGGGATTCTTCAAGAAATTTAGGTAATGGCATGAAAGGAATGAGGAAAGACACAATGGCCGGGACAGTGGAAGGGACAGTGAAAGAGATAGAGATAAGGATAGGGATAGGGACCAATAAAGGAGTCTAATTGAGGCCACGATCGTCGCATATGTCATCATATGGATATGAGTGATAGAGGTATCGTCAAAGAGATAGAGAGGATGAAGATCGATGATTTATCACGGAGGTAGAAGTCGGGGCCGTTACAGATAAGAAAGCCACTACCTGTTTGTCATGTCTTTAATCTTCTTAAACAAAGTTGTGTAGGCATTAGCAATGTGTTATCTTCAGTCATGTTTTATACAACTGTTCCCCACAACAACATCGTCATATTCAATCTGAGGAATTGTATGCTCGGATCAACAATGTTAAATGCGTACTTTAGTCCGTTCACATCATCTTCATTGTGTTTTAAAGTAGTCTATTGTGTATCAGAAAGTAGAAAATCTCTTTTCAAAGACCATATTCTCTTAGACTACACTACTTGATCCTAATTCACATGTTACTTTGGCTATAATTGTTGACAAAGATGAATGTTTAAGTACAGGACTTGGTTATTTTAGAAAAAGTTCGATATTCATTCATAAAATGGGGTGCCGAATTATTGTGTTATCTCGAAGAAGTCGCGTATATTCTTGGAAGTTCAATATTCATTCATAAAATATTTTTTCTTAAACATTGTTTAGCAGTTCTTAGGGTTGTGTATGGATATGACAATCCTAATATCCCTAATACAAATAATCCGATACATGATAATATGCATATTACTACATAATTACTTTTACCCATAAAACCTTCTTACTCAATTACTCTAATATATAAATCCCCAATTACTCCAATATCCAATTATTCCAATATAGAAAGTTATTAGATTACCAAATATCTTGGGGTACTTTCTCAGCTAGACATTCAGCGTATGTCATATTTATAGCTATACATTCAGCTTTCGTCATCTCTAATTACATTCACATATTTTCTTGCTTTCGTAATTCTTATTGCTGCTTCTTTTTCCTTCATCGCGCCTTTTCTAATTTCTACTCCCCTCACTTATAAGAGCTTAACTTTTCTGAACTGAACTTATAAGAATACTTTTAAAAGAGGTCACTTTAAGTCAAAAGAACATGGCTTTAGACCTATAGTTTCTCATCTCATTATCTTATTAATGAACGTTAAGCTATGTACGTTATAAATGTAGAATTATTTAAAGGATTATTTCTCTAATAATGATAACTGTTGTGCGGAAGCGTGAATATCCCGGGTTGGGCCTCTGCTGCATCTGTGTCCACAATCCATAATAGTACGATATTGTCCGCTTTGGGCCAAGCCCTTCTTGGGGATTTGCTACACATGCATATCGAACATCCTCTGCATCCAATATACTCTGGACCGGGTCCGTCACTTCAGAAGTCCTAGAATACAAACGATCTCTGGCATCCAACCTGGAAAGGACCCACCAGACCTGTGGCACCCAATCTGATAAGGGTCCACCTAATCAACAGTTCTAGTATACAAATGGTCTTTTGTCCCACAAGACCTATAACGCCTTTCATCCATTTAACCTTGGACCGGGTCTGCTTAAGGACTTACCCCGAGCTAGGAGTTCCATGCCTTACAGTGTACAACTTTAAGTCTTGGGCCTGCTGGTGCATCCTCGTGTCTATCCCAAGTCGAACCTTGGGCTCTGATACCACTTGTTGTGCGGAAGCGTGAATACCCTGTGTTGGGCCTCTGCTGCATCTGTGTCCACTGACCATAATAGTACGATATTGTCCGCTTTGGGCCAAGCCCTCACGGATTTACTCTTAGGCTCCTTCCCAAAAGGCCTCGTACTATTATATTTTGTAAACACTTATAAAGATGATCTTCCATCTTTATTCTACCGAGATGGGACAAGGGTTTGTACCCTAACAATAACAAATCAGCTTTAATGCGGTGGGTTGGTCATTAAGAGTAATCATAAATAGAAAGGTTAAGGAAGAGGAGTGATAGAGCAAAAGGAAATTAAAAAAGGATAAGTAGAGGACGAACAATAGGTCAAAAAGGGTAGGGAAAGGAGTAGAGGAAGAGCACGACAAAGATAAGGGGAATAAGAAATGGGAGGAGAAGGACAAGGAGGAGGGCGAGAAGAGGCAAGATAAGGAAGGGGAATTAAGGGGGTGAAAGAGGCTATGGAAGCGGATGAATGTATAAAGAGAAAAGAAAATGAGGAGGAGAGAAGTTCGGGTTTGATCTAATGGCTAATTTACTGAAATTAAGAAAATAGTGATGGCTGATGAGCAACGGGAATTCTATCATTTGCCTATTTCTCACTCAATCTATATTGTGTTATAAGCAGAATCGAGTTTTACTCCTCTGAATGATAACAGATGTTATTGTGAAATTTTCAACTGAGCATATGTTGCTTTCCATTTGTTCGCTCTTGACGGAACCAAATCTAGAAAATATCCTCATGCCGTAAATTGCTAAAATGCACAAGACCGATAGAGTGAAATATGAGAGTACGGCAAGGAGCTGGACTCAGAAGTATGCGTGTAATTATGTCCAATGTAAAGACACGGTTAACAATTGTGAACAATCATTTTAAACTCCATATAAGCGACTAATTTATGATATAACTAAATTGTTAACTGTGTTTGTTTATAATCATTATCTCAAACGATTCCTTGTGTTGTTCGTCTATTGAATTAAACCTAGACACCTGGATTAGGTGGTTCATTAGTTACGTTACTTATTATCGCTAGACGCGTGGATTAGGTTGTTCGTTAGTTAATCTTCTATTATCGCTGACTCGAGATAAATGATTACGAGTAAGAACGAATTGCAACTCGGCTTTAACAATTTAGTACTCAAGAGTTAAAGTTGAATTTGATTATGGATGGCAATTGATTATTTGATTGTGGATATTAGTATATTAGTTGACCCGAGAATTTCTCAACTTTTATTTAAATTGTCATTTCTCTATTACTTATTAAATTGGTACCCTACACCATCATCAATTAGTTAGTTAAATGTGATTATGTGACCTTTAATGGGACCGATTTGTATATAGCCAAATTCAAATTTAATGTCCAAAATATAGTTATAGCCATATAATTTGAAGGTCAGAACGAAAATCGATAAATGGTATTGTGATTTTATTCGTCAATTAAGATAAGCATAATACGACTATGCAAGCTAAAAACAATTGCATGATTATATTAAGGGATATTTGTAATGAGGTAAGGTCACATGTTGTGATTGATTAAAACATACAGCCACATCTAAAACATAACGATGAGGATCCAGCTACAAGTCTACGACTGAGATCAAGACTATATGTAAGAGATATTTGAACGGATACGTTATTTTGTTTGTCAACTAACTTAATCATAATTTGAGTATTTGACAATGTGAGGCTAATAAGAAAGTTTTACAATATTATGTTACTAATATAAGCGTCTAAATTAGTAGAAGGAGAAGGGGAAGTGATTAAAGACTGAGGGGAAGGACTTGAGGAGTGAAGAGAAAAAAAAGGGGGAGGGAAGAGAACGAGGGGAAGGGATTGACGAATGAGGGGAAGGGGGAAGAGGTAAGGGGAGTAGGATAAATAGTAGAAGGAGAAGGGGAAGTCGGACAATACAAATGGGGAAAGGGGAAAGGGATGGAGGTCGACGAAGAGGACAAAGGGAAGTAATAGGAGGTAAGGAGAGGGAAATGGAAGAATGTTAACGATAAGATGAAGGGGGTGGGACGAGTAGCACGAGGAAAAATGGGAGGAGTAATAATATAAGAACAAGTGGAGGGGGGGGGGGGTAAATGGAAGGTATAAGGGGGGAGGAAGGGGAAAGGAATGAAGGTTGAGAAAGAGTAAGGGTAAAGAAGAGGAGGTAGAGAGGGGAAAATGAAAAGATGCGGATGATAAGAGAAAAGGGAAAGAGGAAGAGGGGGGGGGGGGGGACGAGAAAGCGAAATATATGGAGGAGTACTTCGAAAAATAGGAGAAGTAATATGAGAGCAAGTGGAGGAGAAGGGGAAATAAAGAATACTTAAGAAGAGGATAGGAAAACATAGAAGGTATAAGAAAGGAGAAAGGGGAAAGGGAAGGAGGACTACGAGGTTGAAGAAGAGAAGGTGGTTTAGGATGCGACGGCGTTGAAGAGAAAAGAGGAAGATAAAGAAGATGACATAGTAGAGGGTGAGGAAGGTTGGGGAAATGGAGAAGGAAGAGGAGGAGTAAGGAGGGTTAAAGGGATAAGAGCCATTAGTATGAGGAGGAAGGGGAGGAGGAGATGTGATGTTTACGTTACTTCGCAAAGTACAATATAATACTAATGTCTTAAGTATTTCATGTAATCGCCTTCTTTAACAATTAACCATCTAAACAAAAAGTGTAGTTATATTCGGATATTCATGTTCTCAGCAAAGTTAAATACAAATTATTTACGAATGGTTATAATTTTGTTTGCAATTGATTCAACCATCAAAATAATATAACAACAAGAGTTTCATTATGATCGAAACTCAACATGTACAAACAACCGAACCAGATCGTATTTCCCAACAAAGTTAGATACGAAATATTTACGTATTCTATCAAAAAAAAAAAAAAATATTTACGTATGTGATCTTGTTTGTAATTGATTCGAACATCTAAAAAATTATAACAACAAGAATTTCATTCTGATCTTCACTCAAAATGTATAGAAAATCAAACCAAATTAAGATTCGTTATTATGCATTTAAAACGTAAACGGTTAAAATAACTTGGGCAACGACGGACCGTGCAACCAACTAGTAAGATAAAATACACAGTAGGTTGATAACTTGATACACTTAACTTGATACACTAGCGACACAAATCAAACACACCCTAAAATGTCATCTAATGTTGACACATCTCGACTGTTATTCAGCATGAACCCAATCAAAGCATTCAAAAAACGTCAATAGAAAAGTTCGAAACGTGTTGCCTTCAAAGCTCAACACCTTGTATGTACACCTTCTGCTTCAACTCATACACTCTCAACTTCACTGATCATCCCTTCCAATTTCAGTAATTCCATTGTTAATCAGGTAAAGTCTTTTGATTTCCTTTCATAATTACATAATCATATCCCAAAGTGCTGGGTTTTAATTTAATAGGAACATAATTAGGTGTTTTTTCTGGAAATCTCTGTTGAATTTAATCTAATTAAAGCCAATTAGGGAGTCTTACAATGACGTGTATTTGATTTTAATGGTAATATTTGGTGGGCAGTTTAGTAGATATTGAAGATGGATGATCTATTGGTGGCAATACTATCTATGCTGCTTATAGTTGCGTTAATTCCTTTGTATTTCTGGAAACGTCGTCACGATTCTACTGCTGCTGCTGCTCATTTGCATGTTGAACAACCTCAGGTTTAGCTAAAGTTTCTAGCTTTGTTTTATTAATAATGTTATTTTATCGGAATTATGTTTACTTTTACTAATCATATGAATCTATGATGGGATGCTGTTGTGTGTATCGCTCGTTAAATCTCGCTTAACTGGGTTGCAATCAGCCGTGGAATCAGGATTTGTAGTTGGGGGGCAAACTAGTAATGCAATAAGGGAAACTAGAAAAAAGTTCGAAAATCTGAATTAAAAATTTCAGAATTTTCAATTTTCAATGTTCAATGGACAACCGACCATTGAACGTGACATGAAATTGCTGTAGATTAATTATTAGGATCATATTGTATAGGGTACATACCTTTAGCGGAAGCAATAGTCAGATTGTCTAGAACGTACAATAATAATAAGTAATAAGATGATTAGTATACTATGATCTTCTCCTCCCTCTGTACAATAATAATAAGTAATAAGATATACTAGGATCTTCTCCTTCCTCTTCTAGGTTCCTTATGATGACAATCAATGGGGCATGTCAACCCAATAACCTATTTATAGTATTCTAGACAGGAAGAGAGACCTAACCATAATAGAACTGTATTTGGGCCCCCCCAATCAGAATCAGGCTGTCCACTGTATAATAAACAAGCCCTACACTTATCAGTATCATCATACTATGTACTTAACCGTACTAACTGAGACAGACATAAGCCCAATGGATCATATAACTGTAGTGGGCTTTACCGATCACATTCAACCCGTTTTTATAAATAAGAAAACCAACTAATGAAAGTTCAAATCCAACATTCTCCCACTTGGGCGACATTTGTTGGTTTTATTAAAAGAAGTTTTATTTTACGAAAATATTTCGAAAACCTTTATTTTGTAAAACGACTCTCTGGTTGAACAACATGGCCATATAAACATCCCAGTCAATAGAACTTGGTCCAATAAGCAATTTAGTGTGAATCATGGCGGACATAGTACAGTTAAAGTCAAACAAGACCTTCCATGATCACAACACCAAAAGCTTACCGACATGAGTCCCAAGTATGACAAAGTATAGTGTGGTTTAGCATAATAGATCCAAACTTTAAGATGAGCATGCTTAACCACATTCGGTCACGGTCTCAAACAAGACCAAGTTCCGAAGAAGTATTCCCCTTAATTACCTTAAAAGGTAAATACCACTTAAAGGTATATTTATAGTCATTAGAGATTAAATCACCCATTAAAGGGTAAATACGCTAAAACAGGCAATAGCTGAACAACCAACGTCCATTAAAGGATAACTACACCCCTAAAGGGCAAATACACCACAACTGGCAATGGCTCAAAAGCCAACATCCATTACAGGACAAAATACACCCACTAAAGGGTAAAAACTTTAATGCAGAACATCTCTTAACGAGACACAAATTGAACTATAACAATAATCATACATGCATTAAGCTTATACTCCCTCCTATTTCCTTATATCTTCCCCTTTCTTTTGGGCACAAAAATTAAGAAAGGGGAAGAAAGAAGGAATAAAGTAGAATAAAGTATTGTAAGTTGTGAAATTTATAGGTGAGAGAAAATAATAAAGAATGAATGATGAATAAAGAATAGATAAAGTAATGAGAGTTGTTGATTTTTTAGGAGAGAGAAATTAATAAAAAAATGAATAAAACTTACCAAAAAAGGAAAGAGGGAAGATAATCAAACTTGTGTGAAAAAAGAAAGAGGGAAGATAATAGGAAATTGGAGGGAGTATTTAACATGCATACACCTAGTGAGAATTAAAACATCAACCTTATCACTGAAAGCATATAGTACCTTAAGTACCAAAATATCTCAATTACAACTCCCACTAATTCAATGCATCAAAAGAAATCACAAGATTCATATTTTCAACATGCTTTTAATAACTCAATAGACCTGAGTTCTTTAGTCAACGAGTCTGCAATCATCTCTTTGACCCAATTTTCGACTTTATGAATCTTCAAATAAAACCACTTAGATTTGCCAGATTTTACATTCTTATTAGTGCATAAGACTAAATCCCTATCATCACAACTAATAGTGATAGCTTCTGTGATATGAAGAATGACCATAAAGCTATAGACGTAATTTCTCAATTTCTTAACATGGTGAGTGGATATATAACAGGCTGTAATCTTTGCCTCCATAACAGAGGTAGACAACTAGATATATTCTTTCAAGAGATAACACCACCAACTAACATAAAAACAAATCCTATACCGGATTTCATATCATCAAACACAGCCTCCAAGTTCTAATACATACTTCAATATACATCAAATTATAAACAACACTATCATAAGGAATCTCCTACATAGTGTTCTCATCAAGTCTACTTTAAGGATGACATTCATTCTTACTTAAATTGTCACTTTTAGATATGAGAGTTACACCAGGTTATTCAACATTATTTCTCCCTTAAGATAATCCTAGCTAACATTCTGTTAGACATGTCACACATAATCTTAATACCAAGCACAAACATTCTTCCCCCAAATCGTTCATGTCGAAGACAATGAAAAGATTTGCTTTTGTGTCATGCAACAAACCAAGATCATTACTACCAAGTAAAATATCATCAACATAAAGAACAAGGAATATCAATTCAATATCCTTCCACTGATCTTGTAATATATATGCAAATATCATTAACATTTCAACAAGTCCATTAGACTTCACAAACTTATAAAACTTCATATACCACTGACAAGAAACTTGTTTCAATTCATAAATTGATTTCTTCAATTTACATACCATATGTTCTTTAACTTTCTCAACAAAATCATTCAAAAAAGAACAATGAGAATATCCATTTTAATATAACATTAAATCATGAACAATGAAAGACCTAAGAATCCTTTGAAGTAATAGGTGAAACTATTTTATTTAAATTCACACCTTCTCTTTAGTATAACCCTTTGTCACAAATCTCTCACTTTACACCCGACTGGATTAACAACAACAACAACAACATCAGAGCCTTAATCCCAAAATGATTTGGGTCGGCTGACATGAATCATCCTTTAGAACTGTCCATGGGTGAACGCACACCTCAAAATGCGAATAGAAAAGGGAAAATGAAAAACAAAAGGAAGAGCGGAAATGTAATGCAAAGTCAAGGTAAACTTACGGGTTTTAAAATCGAATTCCGGATTTCTTTTATAAAAACTTAAAATTTAAATCGAGAGAAAAGATTAAAATGCTTTTGAAAACCGAAATAGAATTAAGGATCCGGAATGCCTTAAAAGTAAACCAAGTAAAATATATAAGAAAGTGGTTGGTAAAAAAGTGTAATAAAGGAGAGAAGAACAAATAATTAAATTTGTAAATTAAATAAAAAACACTAAATATGTCAAAAAAAAACTAAAAATCCACATGTATCCCTCCATTGTGCCCTCTCCGTCACCATACTCTCCTCAAGCCCCAAAAATCTCATATCATGCTCTATCACTCTCAACCATGTCTGTCTCGGTCTTCCTCGACCTCTAGGGACCTTTTCTGTTCTTCAAGTCTCCAGCCTCCTTGCTGCTGCGTCCATCTTAGTCGGTTTTCCATCATCTTGTCCTCTATTGGCGCCACTTTTACCTTTTCCCGAATGACCTCATTCCTTAATCGATCTTTCCTTGTATGTCCGCACATCCACCTCAGCATACGCATCTCCGCCACACTCATCTTTTGAATGTGGCAATGTTTCACGGCCCAACACTCGGAACCGTAAAGTAAGGCATGCCTAATTGCCGTGCGATAAAATTTTCCCTTTAATCTTTGGGGCATATCTTTATCGCATAAAAACTCTGAAGCACTCTTCCATTTCAATCATCCCGCTTTAATACTTTGAGCCACATCTCCGTCTAACTCCCCATCTTTTTTAATAATAGATCCTAGATATCTGAAGAAATCTGACCCCTCAACAACATTCCCATCGAAAATAATACTTCCCGCCTCTGTCGATCTCAACCCCGCCACTTTAGTGAACGACACCTCAAATACTCGCCTTACTCTCCTCGCTCGGCCTAAACCCACGAGTCTCTAAAGTCTGCCTCCACAATTCCAACTTTCTCTCCACCCCCTCTTTTGTCTCATCAATCAACACAATATCATCAGCAAACATCATACACCAAGGGATGTCGTCCTGAATATCCTTTGTTAACTCATCCATAACTATAGCAAAGAGAAAAGGACTAAGTGCGGAACCTTGATGCACCCCGATGGTAATGTGAAATTCTTCCGTTCTCCTAACATTAGTGCGAACACTTGTACTAGCCCCCTCATACATGTCCTTTATGAGGTCAATATATTTTCGAGACACACCCTTTCTCGCTAAAGCCCACCAAAGTACTTCTCTTGTACCCTATCATATGCCTTTTCCAAGTCAATAAACACCATATGCAAGTCCTTCTTGTCCCGATGGTGTTCCATCAACCGTCTCATGATAAAAATCGCATCCATAGTCGATCTCCCGGGCATAAATCCAAATTGGTTATCCGAGATGTCTACACATCTCCTAAGTCTTTGCTCGATTATCCGCTCCCATAACTTCATCGTATGACTCATAAGTTTAATTCCTCGATAATTGGAGCACTCTTGAACATCACCTTTGTTCTTGTACAAAGGGACGAGTGCTTCTCCTCCAAGCTGATGGCATCTTGTTGTTCCTCCAAATCTTGTTGAAGAGCATGGTTAGCCATTCAATCCCTTTCTCCCCGAAGCACCTCCAAACTTCTATGGGTATACCATCCGGTCCGTCTGCTTTCTTTGACCCCATCTTCCTTAATGCCTTTCTAACTTCACTCTTTGTATTCTACGCACAAATTCCCGATTAACCATGCTTGGTGTTACTTCTACATCCCCAAAACCTTGTTCCTGATGTCCATTGAATAAATAAAGTATCAAAGTAAGAACTCCATCTAGCCTTTATTTCGTTATCTTGAACCAGAACCTTGTCGTCCATATCTTTCACACACCTAACTGGATTAAGAAAAAAATAAAACAAAATCCACTGGATTGACAATTAACTCCTAAACTTTATTATGTATCTTATCGATTGCATCTCATCATACATATATAACCTCCTTGTGATTTATCTGCTTGCACAAAATAAATACCTTGTTTATAAGTTATAGTCTTAACTATTTCACTCAAGTCATAATCAACTTCCCCGATATAGACAACAAAATCACCATAGTTAAATGTTTTATGCCTTTTTGAAAACACTTTAAAATGTGCAACAACATAAGGGTTCTGAAATAACATTATTGGTCATCATACTTCCCCCATTAGAAAAAGAAGAATAAATATTTTTCTAATGCATAAATAAAAGACTAACAAACTCATGATGAGATAAACAGGCCTTCTGTTACAACAATAGGTCTCTAAGCCATTCTCTAGAAATTTAACTGTTATATACTCTACAAATCTTAAACTTTAAAATTTACAGGATAAATAACAAAGAATTTAGGAGTGGTTTTAGGATCAAAATTTTTTCCGGAAGGATTACAAATATAAATTCTCAACTTAACTGACAATCTCACACTCTAAACTGTTCAAACTCGACTTTTTTCCATCCATAATTCAAAAAACACTTCAAAAAACAAATTAAAGTTGTTAGGTACTGGGTCCAAGGTATATAAGGTAGATGTAAAAGCTTTACCTTAGGTAAAATCTGTTAATTTGTATCTTGAATCAAACTCCTCACCCTATCCTTCTCACTACAATTAGTTCAAGAAGATTTGACATAGTGTATATAGTCTAACAATAACCATTCAACAAAAAATCTCGTTTATCATAACAACTCACCATCTCGGTTTTATCTCGCGTTCTTATTAGTCATACTGTATTTAACAAGCTCTAAACCTTGACAATAAATAACGTGAACTCAACAAGAGCCTTAGACTTACTACTTATAAGGTAAACATAACTACATCTATAACCACCATCAATGAATGTGATATATAACGTCTTTCCACAAATAGTAGTGGTTCACTAATGTTAGTGTGAATATCTTTTAAGAGTTCCTTAAAATTAAGTTCAGATACGATTTCACATTTAACAAGTCCATGAATTTTCTCTTTGGAAACATGGCTAAAAATCCTATGCCATAAAATAAAAAAAATAAAAAATTCTTTGGTCAATCTTTATTTATTTATTTATTTAGTTCCAACACTCTCAACATTCAAGAAAATATCATGGGAAATCAAATCCAATCCAATTAATGCAAATCATCACAAAGGAAAGAATTTCCAATCATATGAGAGCTATAAAATAATTCAAACTTTTAATTATAAGTGACCAAACGAAATCCACACATGTCAAATTGCGAAATAGAAATCAAATTTCGTCTCATATACGACACATAAAGAAAATTTTCTAGAGTCAAATAAAATCCTGAACTAAGCCTTAAGACAACTGTTCTGATGAAAACCACATCAAGTATTCAAGTTTCCCGCCATTCATTGCGGACACGCTGACTATAACCTCACTTGATGTTTATTTATTTTGGAATCCTTTAAGGAGAATACAAATATAAACAAATGATCCACTATCTAACCATCAAGAATGAGGTGACATTACTAAAAATGATTCAAAACAAACTAAGACCAATAAATTATGTGTCATTATCCTTGCTAACTAGACTTTGTATTTTAAATATTTTATCAATTTATGGCCAGTCTGGTCGCAAAACCAATAGGTAAGTCCAATAGTAATACTAGATTCTTTATTACTCTTAACCACATTACTCTTAGAAGTATGACGCTGTGACACCCCCATACTCTAAGTGCCTTACCAGGACCACTTAAGGTATGCGAACGTCACCATCTCGGTTCCCCGAGATAATGATAATCAAAAGACAATAAAGAAACATACTTAAATAGTAATAAAGTTTAAAGTGATTAAATGCCAACTCCAAAACTGATAAAAAGAAATACAAGGTTCTCAAAACTGTCTAATATCAAAACTATAAAAAAATATCTGACACAGCGGAAGACTTCTAAACTGCATCGTGGTGACTCATCCCAGCTATCCCATACGCATCGTCTCATACCTGCTCAATAACTGCTCACCACCCCCGAATGGATCACCACAGTTTTTAAAACATTACTCACAATCATATCACTCATCTCATTTCACAAACATGCTCCATGCCTTAATAAGCCTTACCAATCTTCCTTTTCTTTTCCACTACCTATCACAACTGCATATAACTCATGTCCTCCCCACCGAACTCATATACTCACCACAGGTGCCACTCCTTACGTCATAAGATTGGGTAACTTACGCAAAGACTGACACACATGTAAAGCAATGCATAAGAAAGCAAAAGAACACCTTTGAATTAAACATAATAGGCAACGAAGTCAAAAGATAAACATATGACCCAAAACAGGAGTCACTAGATCGAGCACAAGTCACTCGATCGAGTGTGTGACTTACTCGATCGAGTAGGTGAAGGTCAGAGACACGTAAAAAAAAATTACCAGTGCTACTCGATCGAGTAAGGGTTACTCGATCGAGTAACAAGAGGTGCACTCGATCGAGTGAGGGCCACTCGATCGAGTACCCTACGCATTTCTCAGCACTGTCCAATTTTCATAAAACGGTCATAACTCACTCATTTCTTGGTCATTTTGGGCGTGTAACCTATCTTTAGAATCGTAAAAGAATAAGCTACCGCCTCCAATTGGAATCACATCAAAATCATTTATGCTTCTCAAGTTATAAGAGTTTAAAGACAACCTCTCTATAAACAGACAAAATAGCTATTTGATTTTCTCTTTCAAACAACTTAAACATCATCAAGGTGAACAAAAGCGACTCGATACTTGTAAAACCACCATCCCTAACCACATGTTACTACCTACCAAAACCAAACAATAACATCTATCATGCTCATATAACATTGAACTTATTAATCAGGTACTACCCGCATGCTTTAACTTTATAACCTTTCGTAAAACATCACATACTTATACATTACAAATTCTATTCCCATGTTACTAATACAACTCTATTACAACTCCCCTTCGTCACGTAAACATATTCTTAATTACGAATTTCATACTCTCATGCAATTGTCACTCCATCTTTTTCAATTAATTCATTCAACACGTGCATATGAAACAACAATAAACAGATATATAACTTCATTATATGACTTTACGCAAACACAATATACGTATACGACACAACATTCCTATTCACATGTTGCTTATTATGTCAGATCATAAATCATCCAACATGCCATTCATATATCCAACCAACAACATATATAATCGTATCATCATCTTCCTTTACTATACATCTCCTATCCTCCACATACATGCATCCACCGATTCATACAACTCATTATTATATGCATACATAGCACACAAGGTAAACACACAACGATCCCGACTCACATCCTATGGTGACCAGTTCAAAATTGTAGGGCGAATTCGCGACTTTAGGACGTCTCCCAAGTCTTTGCAGTAGCTCCTACAATTCCTACCCGGGTTCATTTTAGTTTGACTCCCTATGTTCATTAGGTTCATTGGTTACAGGTTTCAAGATCGTCGATCTGATACCACTTTGTGACACCCCCATATTCCAAGTGCTTTACCAGGACCACTTAAGGTATGCGAACGTCACCATCTCGGTTCCCCGAGGCAATGATAATCAAAAGACAATAAAGAAACATACTTAAATAGTAATAAAGTTTAAAGTGATTATATGCCAACTCCAAAACTGATAAAAAGAAATACAAGATTCTCAAAACTGTCTAATATCAAAACTATAAAAAAATGTCTGACACAGCGGAAGACTTCTAAACTACATCGTGGTGACTCATCCCAGCTATCCCATATGCATCGTCTCATACCTGCTCAATAACTGTTCACCACCCCCGAATGGATCACCACAGTTTTTAAAACATTTAATCGGAGTCAGTACTAATTACATAAAACAAAGCCACAACGAACAAGTGCATAAACAACTCAACAACACAACAATTCTCCAGTCTCCATAACCAATCTCCACACAACCCTGCCAGAGTACCCATCGCAACAAGTAATCCACACCGTCAGTGGGAGACCGCAGCTGTACCCACCAAATCCCCGTTCATCACCACTGAGCGATAAACCCAAGTTTCCTTAATGTGCACATCCCCTCCTGTGGCGGGTTTCACAGACGGCGAACCAAGGCCGTGAAGCCACTCCCGCAAGTGACTCCACTCAGCCAGGGGCGCCCAAGATCACAGATGGTCAAACCAATCAACAAAGATGAAAACAACAACCGTCTAACAACTCAACAATACAATCAATCTTTAATCACAACCACCATCACCACACATTATGTAACTAATGCTGAGTAGGGAAACCCTACCTGAAAAGCAACACCAACAAACGATCAAGCAGCTAAGTCAGAATCTCTCCTCAACGAATTCTCCTCCTATACATACATACATACATACAATCACAACCATATTCACATAAATCACCCAAAACCCCCAAATCACCCAAATAGGGTTTCACCAATCTTAACAAAACATTATAAAATTTATATAAAAAGCTTACCCTCGACACAAGGATCACAATGGTGTAAAGAACAATGCAATCCGACACTCCTAGCCTTGGGATTTGTTAACAATGCGATGACAATCAAGCTACGTAACTCCTCTTCTTCTCAATTAGGTTTTAGAATAGTTAAAAGAGATTAAGTAAAGTGACGGACATCCTTTTATACTAATCTCGCAGCATTAACAAAACCCGTCAAAATCAGCCCGTATAACTCACTTACTCGATCGAGTGCTAAGCTTACTCGATCGAGTACCCTACAGGCAACTACTGTTTTGCGTAAAAAGCTACTTACTCAACAGAGTAAGTAAGCCCCACTCGATAGAGTACCCTAAGACACATAAAACCGTAGTATTACAGACGCGGACTATACTTTTGATAGAGACCAAGTTTGTGCTAAGGGTTAAACTTGTTCTTTTGGAACTTATTCTCTTTAGTGTTCTTATATAAATGTTACCTGACCTCCCCTTTGAAAATAATGGCTCAATAATGAGTAAGTTCACAACTTCTTCCCTTATTTTCTCTTAAATACTCACCCATATAAAATAAGTCATTGACGGTCCATGTATCAGTTTGGGGTAGTAAGCTATTTTGAAGTGATTCCGGGTAGTAAGCTATTTTGAAGTGATTCCTTCGAGGTAAGACTCCACAACTAGTACTTTATCTTTAGTAAGGCGATTTCCGATATCCTTAAGAATATGGACTTTAATACTACTAATCCCATCATACATGATTTAAATTAATGAGACAGTCCATTAGTTCCCCAATTTTCAGACCTTTATATATATATATATATATATATATATATATATATATATATATATATATAAGATCCGGTGAGAACGAACACTCGGTGAGAAAGGTGAGAACGACTCACTAATTAAAATAAATCAATGACCCGCGTTGTACAGACCTCACACAAAACTAATCATTATCATCTCTGATCGAAACTCCCCGTCATTCCTTACCCCCTTAACGTCATCATCATCATCATCCCAAAATGCAGATTAGTCACCGAAGAAGTTTCGATCACCGTGATTCCTGAGGCGACATCACGGCGGTGGTTAGTGGTGGGCATCATCGGGTGAGGCTGACAATGGTAGAAGATTTGCGGAATATAAATTAGGGGACGGCGATGGTGGCCGACTATTTGTCGGCGTCGTCTGGGTCCGGGGTAGTAGTCGCCAGGGACGATATTTTTCATCGAGGGCCACGCAGATCATACGCAAGCAAAAACCAACCTCCCTAAACAACTCGCACCATCTTTGTTTTCCGATCCCGCTGCCGAAATTAGTGTAAACAAAATTAGCGTACTTGGTTTTTATTTTAATGTATCTCAAACCAATTTTAATGTATCTGAAAACTAATTTTGTATATTAGTGGTAGATACATTAAATTAGTGGTTAGATACATAAAAAAATAGTGTAGATACATCGTCATAAGTGGGAAACCAAGGAAGGGAATAGGTGAGGTAGATGCAACGAGCCTGTCGGAGTTACCACCGGCGAGGGTTCATATGACTGAGGCAAATCTTGACACAAAAGGGCTCGAATTGATGAGAAAGGGGAAATGGAGCACACATTCATCTAAATGAAAATATGGGGGGTAATTAAGCAACTTTTGGGAATGTTGAGTGATCCATCAATTTGTTAGTATGAAGACTCCTTTTATCCACCGAATTCCTCAGCTTCATAATCGCGAGTGTGGCCTCTCTGCATTTGAATACCGAGATCAGTCATGTAACAAAGTACTTAGTACTTATTTCTGAGAAGTACAATGACTAAAGTGGGTATATGACACAAATGTGTTATTGATGGAATGATCAACAACAAACTCTACCCCAAATCTAATCCAACTCATCCCCATCTACAATCACCATCAGCAACGACCACCACGAATAGCCACCACCACCTGACGCCGCCCACCACGGCTTGCTGCTACCACCAGCGATGCCGAAGAACACATTATGTGCCGCTGCAATTAACCAGTAGAATTTATTGCCAAGTGCTGCAACAATTAACCAGACTACGTTAATTTGTTGCCACATCAAATTAATGCCTGCAAATACACAAAAAACAAGAAACATTAAATTATGTTTTTTATTGAATGCTTTCACAAATGTTGCTGTTAGCATAATTGCGTACAACCATACAAATTGCTCAAAGTCAGATAAAGGCTTAATTTTTTAATCATTGCACTACAGCTCAATAAGTACTTGATACCTGCAATATTATGATTCATCAAAACAAATATAGGAAAATTAATGTATCTGATTTCCATATTGATGTATCTCAAACCAGTTTTGATGTACCTAATAACTAATTGTGTGTATCTATGTTACATATAAATTAAATTAGTGACTAGATACATCAATAATTAGTGTAGATTAATTGTCGTCGATCTTCGTGAAAGTCGCACACGGTGGTCAGAGACGTCGTCGGCAGCGTCGCCGAAGGAATCTCGGTGGTCTAACCTCCGTCGGAACGATGGCGGGAGTAGAGATAGAGAAGAGAAAGAGAATGAGAGCAGGAGTTGTGTCACAAAGGAAACGTCCGACTGGTGGTGATGGAGGTCGGCGGCGTCTGGTAATGGTGGTTGCGGCGTCTGGTCATGGTTGTGGCTGATCGGAATGTGTGCTAGTGGTGGATGGCGTTAAGGAAGATTAAGTTGGGATAAGATAAATGTTTTATACACAAATGAATAATGATACGTGGGTTAGGTGCACTAGTCTTAGGCGTTGGATTGTTTTTAAATCCAATGGTTGTAGTTCGTTCTCACCGTTCTCATCGAATGCTCGTTCTCACCGGATCCTAAATCTATATATATATATATATATATATATATATATGTATATATATATATATATATATATATATATATATATGTATATATATATATATATATATATATTATTATTATTATTATTATTATTATTATTATTATTATTATTATTTAAATTCTTTAGTTTCTAAACAGATCGAATCCCATTACAAAAGCTTGAAATTCCCAGACATCGAATTCATCATTATCAACATAAACAATTCATGTACCATTTCCCACATACTAAGGTGACAGTCATTTGAAGATTGACTACTCTCATGTACGAGTAAAGGGGTTTTGTACTCCGTTAAGTCTATATATACATATTTTAATCAAATCCACTGACGGCCAATCACCTTTAACTTAACAAAATTTTTCTCATTGAGACTCGTAATAGAATAAATTTGATTGCTCAAAGAAAATTTGCTAACTCAAATAATAGTTAAGGACAAATATTAGCATGATATGGGTATACTTTACTTATAACTTTGCACAAGAATATGCTAGGGGAGTCGCAATATTCTGACAGGAATTCATATTATATTTTATGCATTCCCCTTTTGGGCAGAATACACAAACATAATAACTACCTCCAACAGGAATTCATATTATATCTTATGCATTCCCCATTGGGCAGAATACACAAGACATAATAACTACCTCCAAGTAAATAGACAAGGAAATTTCTCAAAAATAAATCACCTTTGGGCAGATAAATTTCCAAGAAATTAAATTATTACACTTGTATTTACTCAACCACTTACTCAAATTAACTTATACAACTTCCCCCTTTGGGCAGGAAATTATACAAACTAATTTAAGAAGCACAAACATACATTCCGGAATCCTTATGATTTATTTTAAATATTGATAGATAGCCCGCTTTGGCCAAGCTACCCACCGCAATTAAAATAAATCACCGAAACAATACCCATATATTTACATACATGCTATTTCCAGTTTTGAACTTTGTCAATATTAAATGAGCGGCATGTTATTTGTCATTGAGCATTCGTTTTCATGTTAAAATTATTGCGGGTCAAATAAGTACAACACTCATCAAAATCTAATAACAAAGTGCAAAGGCAGAGAATATCACGACTTAATTTCATTGCACATGCTATGTTTTTCTTTACTGACTACGTATGATACACTGAACCGAAGAGGAAGAAAGGAGGAACTAAATTAGACCGCCAAGCTTAAACACAAATTGAATAAAATTTCATCAATCATGAAAAGGACAAAAACACAAAACACGATTAATGATTGATATATTTTGTGTTCCATACAAAACAAGGAAACTCCAAAGCATGACAAACCAACCGACAATATTTCATTGACAATATTTCATACTAAGTACTCCGTAATTTATAGTCAATAACAATGGGTTTCTATTCAAACTTATAACCATGCACAACCACGATATCGGATACCCCAATTAATATTAATTATACCGATCAAATGAAAATAATAATAATAATAATAAACCCTAGTACAATCCTGAGACCACATGTAAGATTAATTATTAGGATCATATTGTATAGGGTACATACCTTTAGCGGAAGCAATAGTCAGATTGTCGGGAGCGTACAATAATAATAAGTAATAAGATGATTAGTATACTAGGATCTTCTCCTCCCTCTTCTAGGTTCCTTATGATGACAATCAATGGGACATGTCAACTCAATAACCTATTTATATAGGTTAGAGGTATTCTAGACAGGAAGAGAGACCTAGCCATAATAGAATAGAACTGTATTTGGGCCCCCTCATCAAGCTGCCCACTGTATAATAAACAGGCCCTACACTTATCAGTACCATCACACTATGTACTTAACCGTACTGATTGTGACAGACCTGGGTCCAATGAATCATATAACTGTAGTGGGCTTTACCGGTCACATTTAACCCGTTTTTATAAATAAGAAAACCGACTAATGAAAGTCCAAATCCAACAATTGCGATTACTCAAGTTCAATAATTCAATCTGTTATCTTGATCTAATGACAACTCGTCTTCACCAATTTTGGGTAAAGTTTTTTTTAATATTTTAGCTGGAATCACCTAGGTTCATCTATATGAATGAGTGACGGTAATTGAATTTTACGTGTCGGGATGGAATTGTGATTACTCAAGTTCAATATCTATAAACATCTTTATGAGCTATCAGTAATGCTACTTATTGTTTTTGTACTGATTACATGCTTTGTGAATGAAGTTGATAACTACAAATATATAATCGTCTGTTCTGATCATCTCTTGCTAAAAAACATGCTAAGGCCTTGTTTGAAAACCAAAAGAGGAGGGAAGGGAAGGGAGGTCGAGGCCCCCCCCCAAATCTCTCCTATGTTGGAGGGATTTTAATTTTTCATTGTAGAAGGGAAATGAAGGGATCCATTACTCCCTTCCCTTGCCCTCCAAATTCCGCTATCCAAATGCTTAGTTTAAAAAAGCGCTCCTCGAGTGTGCCTAAAGCGGGTCATGGATGAGGCACTATTCAAAACGCCTCTATGCATTTTAGGTGCACCTTTTAGATGAGGCTCACTTAACAAGACTCTCTAGTACGCACTTTCCATATCTTGTTCATCTAGATCTTTAATTATGCCATTTCCCCCTACCCCATAATTCTCAACTTTTACTGCTATACATGTTAGCCAACATGAAAACTCTTAAAAGTTTTGCCCAATTTTTTTTTTTTTTTTGGAAAATACAAATTTCTAAAGGATGATTCATGTCAGCCGACCCCAAATCATTTTGGGATTAAGGCTCTGATGTTGTTGTTGGAAAACACAAATTTGTAACTAAAAATAGGGCGCCTGGTGTCAAAAAGGTGTGCGGTTTACACCTCAGTGCGCCTTGCCCCTCTTCAAACTAAAATCCAAACAAAGCCTAAGCGTGTATTGTGGGGGTAGGATTAGGTTTTATGTGTATTGAGGCTGATAGGGTTGACTGTAAGTGTTCCAGGCTCCTCAGAGGGATAATGTGGTTAGAGCAACTGGTGCTCGTCGTATGCGTCGAAGACCAGCTTCTGTAGCTAGTACGTCGTCAGCTGCAGTAGCTACCGAAGGTTAGTTTATATTGTTTCATTGTTTGGTAATATGAATATCCCATTTCCTTTTCTGATTAGGGTTTATGCGGAGTCAATGTGTCTCTGAGTTTGTTAATGGGTGAATTTGTGGTATAGCAAATGTAAATGTGTGATTGTTATGAATGTTATTCAGCTATCTTTGATTCTTCAGTACCGTGTTTACATGACATCTAACAATCTAAGCGACTTGGTTTAAAACGAAGAAGTGTTGGTAGAAGCTAGTTGATCCTTACCCCCTTGGTAATTAACTGGCTGGAGGACGCCGAAGTTATAATTTTACTTAGCTTATCTAGTCTTTCTGTACAAAATTTTAATCAGTTGCAGCTTGTACGCATTTTATAGAAGGTTCTGAAGTGTTTTGGAGTTTTAGTTTAAAGACGCCCACCGGCCCAAGGCTCAGTGAGGCACTTGCCAAAATGCCTTGGTACGCCTAAAGTGCGCCTCTTTGGTGCAATGAAAATTTCACTCTTTTTCCTTCTAGTTCTTTATTATTCCCTTCCTTTGGGCATTATCCCTAACTTTTACTCGTTTACATGTTAACACTCTTTAAAATCCTAAAAAAGATTTAGGCCTTGTTTGGATAGGGAAAGGGAAGGGATAGGGTAGGAGGGAAGCGAGGGGAAGGGAAGGGAAGGGAATTGAAGGGAAGGGGGAATGGAGGGGGAAAGGTTTCCGTCCCATTATCTCCTTTGTTGGATAGATTTTCATTTTCCTTGGGGGAGGGAAATGGAGGGATTCACCCTCTTCTCCAAATCCATCCACCTCTATTTTGTTAACCAGACAAATGACATCATCTACCTCCATTTCCCTTCCCTTTCTTTCTCTCCAAATCCCCTTATCCAAACATACCATTAGTCACACTAGAGAAAAATCCTATAAAAGATGATGTTCAAAAATTTATTTTGAATATAGAAATTTGTTTGCAAAAAAGTGAATCTCATGTCTGCGTGGCATGTTCCTTCGCTTTGTACCTCATCGCCACTTGTCCTTCTTGCCTTGGCGCGTCTCGCATCTTTTAAAACTACTGTCAGAGTCATGGTTCATTCATATTGTAAACGCAGATGTTCTAGATGAGAGCGATGATGAAGCTGCTGGGATGCATGATGAAGCTAGGGGTTCAAGGAAAAAAGATAAGAAGCGACAAGAACGGGAGGCGCAGAGAGAAGTATGATAAATGCCTTTTCTTTTTTAAAAAATGAAAAATGTATTATATTCTGGTCTGAGCTGTAGTGATGGCCTTCTTATGTGGATTGTAAAGGGCAAGATATTTACTATACCTGTCTCAACTACCAAGTTTGATAGCCTAAGATTGTTCATCTATTTGACAAAATTACTTTCCGTCCACTGCCATTACTTTTTTGACACCCTTAAGTTTTTTTTTTTTTGGCAAGGCTGACCAAGCTCCACGTGATACAAGGGTAGCAAAGCAAGATCGCTATGCAGAAGCGCGGCGAAGGAAAGATGAGGAGCGTGAAGCACAAGAGCGCCAACTGGTAATTTTATGTTTTTATTATGCTTGTCTTTTAAAACTGTTCCTTCGTTATGCATTATGGTTTCCTAGGACGTCATTTAACTCTTGGTGTTGGATTGTTGGTGTTGGTGCACAAGACCCGTGCTAATATCACTCTATAGTTGACATCTTGTTGGAAAGCAGCGTACATGATTGGAACATAAATTTTCTTCTCTTCCTTTCCCCCATCGTCATGAATCCAAGTTCCAGATCCTCAAATTTACTACTAAAAAAGTTCAAGTATTTCTAAAGATAGTCCTTTTGGTGTAGGAAGAAGAAGCCAAGGCTCGGAAAGCTAAGGAGGAAGCAGCAGCTGCATTAGAGTTTGAAAACTGGAAAGGGGCATTTTCAATTGATGCTGAAGGCACTACTGAAAACGAGGCACAAGAGAACCAGGACTTGCTTGCTGACTTTGTGGAATACATTAAGGTAGAACCTGGGACGATTAATGACCTTATTTTTCAACATTGTGGATTAGTGTGTTGGACTTGATTTGATAGTCTCTTTGTTCTGAATTTAGGGTTGAATGCCTGTTTTTTTTTTTCTCTATAATTCCTTAGCTACCAAATGTTTATTTTTTACTTCAATGCCTTGTTTCTTAACTCATCAATCCAGAAACACAAATGCGTCCCTCTGGAAGACCTCGCTGCTGAGTTTAGAATGAGGACTCAGGTACGTTGTTTTATCTATTTCTCCTTTTAAAGTGACGTGAAGTATATAATTATAATTCTTGCTTTTAACGTTTCTTTGCCATGTGATTTCCTATCAACAGGAGTGCATCAATCGTATCAATTCACTAGAAAGCATTGGTATGTACCAGAAGCATTCTCTTGTTTTATGCTCAGTACAAATTAACTCTTTATTTTAACATTTACTGGTTGCCATGTCGATAAAAGTTGAACAATCTAGGAGGTCCCCATCATCTAGTTATCTTTCTTTGGTTTTATTATGCCTGAAATCTGAAAGGTATATACCTTGTGTTGTTGCCAAATATGTGTTCGATTCTATTATTTCCGTCATGTGAAGCCATTTGTGTGTTTACTCCGTATTTATGATTCAGTAAGATATACTCCATATATGATGAGTTCACACCGTACAAGTCATAAGACAATACGAGCAAAGTTTTAAGCATTTGCTCTATATGTTTATTGATTTTATTCTGTGAGATCTCCCTGTGTGTGCAGTCGAAGAATTGAAAGGCCTCCATATATCTTCAGAAGGCTCCTTTAAAAAAAAATATAAATTGATTAATGATCATATTATTGTAGCCTTGATTTTATCTTCAATATGCTCTATAGTTTTTATGCTATATTGCTAATAAGCATGCTTTTCCTTTCTGAAAATTTGTAGGGAGGCTTTCAGGTGTCATGGATGATAGAGGGAAATACATATACATCTCTCTTGAAGAAATGCAAGCTGTTGCTGACTATATTAAGTGTGAAGGAAGGGTCAGCATCTCGCATTTGGCTAGTAAATCCAACCAGTTTATCGACTTAGAGCCCAAAGCTCAGTTTGAAGAGCTCGCTAGTATAGATGAAATAGTTGCTGCCTGAATTTAATTGCCCTTGTGTGCAACTATTTCTGATTAGTGGCATTATACAAAAGTTGAGAAGAAAGTTGCATTGCTTAGCTTACTTCATATGCAGAGACGGCAAGAAAAAGAAATGAAAACTGGTAGCTAACTCTCTATATTGATGACTCATATGTTTGTTTACTTCTGCGGTTCTGCTTATACTTATATGGCCGTATTTGATATACTTAATACAACCACCATCATGTATTTGCGCATCTTCTGGTTCTGATGGCGTTACCCCTAACATAGCATCCTTAAGGCTAACTTGTACGAGATTCAGGTGAAGTCCTTTACTGTCTCAGTGGCAGTCTTGAGATTTGGGTACCCACCAATGGTGGTAGTCGGAGACTCGTCCCCACCAACTAAAACCGCACGATAAGCTGGCTCAAGCAATTCTCTGTCGGAAGTTGGAACTCAAGGGCCGTCCATGACTTGATGCTCCCTTGTTCAGTAAGCTGCATTTGGGCTTTAAAGGGCCATAATTGGATGTTCAAATTCTTGACACGAGGGTACCTTTTTTCGCGGAGGATGAAGTTTGAAACATACATCCTATCGTGCATTGGGCCGCCTTTGGGATTGTTGGAGGCTGGTACTAGTTCCTCTTGCATCGCCAGAGGAGGAAATAACCCCTGGCACCTGGGTCTATGGGTCCCCAAACTCATCATAATTCATATCTACATCAGCAGTTCCATTTATCACCACCACCATAATATAGCTACCAATGACATCATTGATGGTATTTTGTAGTTAATAGAATACAGCAGGAGAGCAAAATTATTATAGATGAAATCTTTTTTGTAAAACACGGGTTCACCCAGTTTACTAACTGAAAGAAACCTTAGAAATGAAAGGAAGTGAGGACAAAACAGTAGAAGAAAAATAAAAAACGTCAGAGAGACCAAACAGGAAGGAGGATTCACCAAAGAAGATCGTCCTTCCCTTTGTCCTTCCCTTTTTCCGAAGAAAAGGAGGATCTTGACATAATTGATTTAACGGAAAAGATCCGAGTGAGTCATGAAACAAAAAGCAAGTTTCAATTGAATCATGAAAAGCAGCATTCCCCAGAATATCATATAGAGCTAATTTGCAGGTGTTTGTTAACTTGAGCATATATGGTTCACACTCTCAATCTGAGGTCTTTGATACTGCATAAACTTGATGCAAGACTCTTTGTATTTTAACACCCAAATCAAAGGTATCATGATAATTGAAAGGAAATTGGAAAATATACAGCCTACTTTTTTATACCACCACTCGTACACTATTTTCAAACAACTCGTAATAAAAATTATGTAGACAATTGAATTGCACAAGTGATATCGTTAAAAACCACCCTAGTAGACAATCACAGCCAGTGATGTCGTTAACAACCACACTGCTGAGCTGCTGGCACTTAGCGAAAACCCAAAAATAAAGACAATGAAAATAACAACCTATACTAGTGATGTCGTTAACAAGTAACAACCACCCTAATAGACATTTTAATAGATGATTTTCCTAATATGTGCGCAATGACTTGTAGACGGTTAGAGAAAATGCATACATGTAGAATATTTCATTGAATAGCCCACTTTAATGCCTCTAGAATCGCTAAAGCTTCAGCCTGTTCCGCAGACTGAGCATGAGATTTTCTAAGCAAATCATTTTTAACCAAACCCGAGAAACTGTTGTGAGCCCAACTCAAACCCATCAACCAAGGCACTGCATCCATTCATCACCAAAACCACCAACCACTTTCACCTAAACACCTTTCCATACCACCAGTTCCACCTTTAACCCTTAAGCCCCATCACCGATTCACCATGACATATACCAGCACCCAAGCCACATCGTCGAGCCTGTCATTGAACCACCATCCGACGGCCACCACAAAACGCCCCTCGCTCTGCCTCAACATTCACCACACTTGACCATGAAGAATAAGTGAGGGAGGGTCAAGATGAGGGAGGCAGCCCAGGCAGGGCGAGGGAGGAGATAGGGTTAAATTTTTTAAGTCAGAAAAGAGAGTATCAAGGTCAACTAATGGGTCTAATAGACGGAATCTCTTAGTAAGGTTATGTTTGGATTATGTCGAGAAAGTCCTTTCGGGTACAATTGGGGATACAAAAGGGAAAACAAAGAAAGGCGAACAAAAAAAACAATCATCATCATCATCATCATCATCATCATATCTATTAAACAAACAACCACAGAGCCAATGTGTCAGCCTATGGTTGGAAGTCAAAATTTCAAAGCTCTATTTTTTAATGCACCCACGTTCCTGAAATTCCGGAGACAATTTCTTTGTTTCATGAATCTGCGTCATGAATCTGCTTGCTTTATTAAAAATCACAATTATAATTCTAATCTATAAAATTAAAATTTATGTCAATAATTAACAATCTGCCATGTTTATAAATCAAGTCCAATATAAATTTACAAGCAACCGCAATAAATAAAATTAATAATTTATGATGATTACATAATTTCATAATGATAATTACACTTGATATAATAAGTTCCGTGATCTTTTAATGCAGCCAAAAAGGCCAATATAATTTGCAACAAAAAATTTCAGATTCAATCGCATGATCAGGAATGAGTAAAAAATTAATATAGAATATATACAATTTGAATAAGGCCAGTAATCTGATAAAAGCCATTCATCAAATACGAATGTGATGTTAAAATAACTACTAACTAGTTTTAATCGCGTGCACGAAATGCACGGGTTGTCTTTTTAAATATGTTTTTGAGTATATGGTAGTCGATCCTTCAATAGTTAGTTGTAATTTTTTTTTATTAAAATTTGAATGACACTGAATTAAAACGATATATCGTGTTAAAGTTTCAAAGTTGTGCAAATATAATTGCACATGATTAATTGTTCAATTGTTCATCTAAATAAATAGGTATTCAAGAGTTTTGTTATAGTGAATATCAGTCGTTTAAATATATAACAAATATCCACATGTTTATTTGTAAATAAGATTTCCTTGTTGCTTATTTCGATAATAAATTTGAATTATAATATGCGTAGCGTATTTCTCTATTTGTCCTAATCGTTTGTTTGTCTCTTTTATTCCTTGTGAGGAGTATTATTTTAAGCAAATACAAATTCTGAAACGGAGGGGTATATAATTTTAATGTCACGTCATTGTTGTATGATTAAATTTTTTATAATTATTTTTATAAAAGATTAAATAAACGAAACTGAAGTCTCAATTTGTAAACCAAGTTAATGATCTAGCCTCGTAACTAAATCAGCCCAAATGTCAACACCGTATCCGCTAAATACCAACCAAATAAAACAAAATCATCACAAATCGAGTTAATGAGTATAAAATTTATCCGAACCAAATAAAAAGACATAATCTTTGAGTAAGTCTCCTATAAAATGGATACATCTTTTTAATTATTAAAATTGGTCAAATACCATCTCACTTGTGTATATAAGACAAATCTAGTGTTATTCCCTATGCACTCTAGTCTCTACTTTTGTTTTATTCTAACTATATTTGACTCGTCTTAAGAAAAAAACGGATATTAACCATATTTTAACTGAGAAATTTGTGTAACTCTGTAACTCACTAAAAGAGCGCACATATATTTGGGTCAACTCATACAGTTACGGTCCATATATTATACGATAATATTTAAGTCGACTCATTCATCTCTTATAGGTCCATATTATATACCCTAAATTTTTGCACAATATATATACACTCCCTCATTCACTAATTGCCCTAAATTTAACACTTTCGATCACTCTCTTAGTCTTTCCGCCGCTCCCCCCTCTCAATAATCAATTTCATCTCATATTTTCATTTGTTTGCTCCCCCATCAATTTTAGTCCTCCCTCGTCTCGTTGATTACCATCACCCGTTATTTAGAAATCTGCAAAGTTCTAATCTTATCATTTAATTTAATAGATATAACTATACTCTCTCTCAATATTTTGATCAATTTTTCATAACATTATTTTTATCAAATTTTAATCACAAATTTTAACCTTATCACCTGTTTTGGATGGTCATGCAATTACATGATAAATAAATATTGAAGAACAATATGAAATTGTATCAAGATTTTAGTATTGTATATTATCTAAACGACAACCAAGCTTTAGTATTTCTGAGTATTGATTTTTTAATCCTTATTCCTTTTTTTTGCATGTAGTATTTTATATGATATTTTGGTTTTTTATATATATTTTTAGTTATTTTTACACCAAACTTCAATAATTATGATGTCTTTCAGTCTTATTAAAACATTTATTTTTACATTTAATGATTGTTGTTTTTAAAGTACTTTTTCACTTTTTTTCGCGTCTTGAAATGTATTTTCTGATATATTTTTCCCAAGAAATGAGTCTTTTTTTACCTTTTTTTATTTTAATAATTTTCACTTTTTTTTTTTGCATATATTTCAATTATTAATATTTTAATATCATTATAATTATTTTTTTATGAAGAGTTTGCAGATCTACTATTTACTTTATTGTTTGCAAATCTACCATTCAAATTAAAGACGATATAAATTTTGTGGTCTTATTTTGTTTTTTTTCTACAATTTTCAAATTTGCGGTCTTAGTTTTTTTTATTTTTTTTACGAATTTTCTTTGCCAAGGAATGCTATTTTATTTTATTTTAATATTTTCTACCGATTTTATCAACCAAAAACAAAATGATTTTCGATAATAATTTTTTTTTATACTTTATTCTGATTATATTGGTAATATTTTAGAAAATGTAATTGTATTACCTATGATTCTACATAGTTTGTATGTGATTGTATAATCTATAGTTTTATATAACTCTTAAAAATTAAGATCATAAGATAAATTAGGAGATTATGCATTATTTATTACTCCGTAATAATTTATATTTACGTACAAACATAAACATAAACATTTACCTACAAAACATGATGGTTTTCGAGAAATTAATCCAGATTCTTTGTTGCGGGTCCCACATTAACTATTTATATAAAAAAAAAACTCCATTTTATGACGTGGGTGAATTTGGATGCTTTAAATGTTTCTGTATTTATAAAGATAAGATATAAATAAAATACATGAAATAACTAAAAATATAAATAACTTGAAAAGATGTATATCAATTAATAACTTAAAATAACTACTAATAATTGTAAGGGAATTAATATTGGAAAAAAATTTACCAGGAAAAAAATATGAAAGATTAAAGAAATTATTACTAGAATAAAAATGAGAAAAAAAGGCTAAATTCAGAAAAATAAAACTGAGAAAAAAAAAGTGATAATGGAAAACTCACACATACACATTAATATCAGAATGTTTAATATCAACTGAAAAAGTGAAAAAGTTTGGATTATGGATTTATGGTATGCAAAAAAAAAAAAACACAGAAATTATCTGCAATCTACTTACACTTTTTTATATTCAGGTTGTATTTATAAGAGATGAGATTATATTGGATTTACCATTTTAGCCGAAGAGGCAGACTGACTGACAGACTGATAGAGGGAAGTGAAGGAGGGTGAGCTGCGTTTATTAGGGTGATGACTGATGATGTATATATGGCCAGGTGGGTGGAATTTGGTAAATTATACTCCCTCCAATTCATCATAATGTTCCCATTTGAGAATGACACAATACTTAAGAAAAATCAATATAAAAGAATAAAGGATAAATGTGGGGTTTGTTGATAGTAGAGAGGGAAAAATAGTTAGTAGTTAAATAAGGAGTTGTTGGGCCAAAACATTAAGGAAAATAATAAAATAAGAGTAAAAGAGTTGTGTGGGATTTGGTAATAGAAGAGAGGGATGAATAAAATAAGAGTAAAAATTACCAAAAAAGGAAAGAGGAACATTACTTGAATAATCCGTTTCGGGAAAGAGGAAACATTATAGCCAATTGGAGGGAGTACCATGCAGTCAGGAGTAGGTACTCGATTTTCTTAATTTTTTTCTTATAATAAATAAATTATAAATTTAATAAATTAGAAAATAATAAAAAATATATTATTATTCATAATTTTTATTCCTCTAAAAATTGAGATCATATTTGATATATTTTGTTATTTATTTTATTTTTCCTCACATATTCACATAACGTAATTGACATATTTATATCATATCACATAATTTTTTTCCTTAAATTATTTTGTATTATGCGATTCTGGTATGAAATTAAACGTTCATGATTATTGTTCAATATATTTGAATAAATAAAGTCATATTCACTAAACTATAAATGTCATATAAACTAAAGTGAAAGTGAATATAATAGAACCATCAGATGAATATCACACCCTATAATACATATTCATCAAACTACACTGTCATATTCACTAAACTGAAAGTGAATATGATAGTGTCCTATTGTGAATATTGCACTTTAAATCACATATTCATTAAACAATATTGTCATATTCACTAAACTTAAAATGAATATAATAGTGTCATATCGTGAATGTAACACTACGTAACACTTAAACTGAATATAACCGTCGTAACTTTTCTTAAAAATGGAAGTTAATTTTTGTTTTAAAATTTTAAAAGAAAAAAAAAGTAAGAAAAAAAAAGGAGGAAGTTGAGGATGAGTGGGGAGTGGGGGGTTGGAGGGAGTATGTAGTATCCTACACATGGGTGTAGGATATATGTAACACCCAGTAAATTTGAAGACCTTTATTATATTTTAAAAGTAATATTTTAATCTATTTTAATTTAATATTAATTTATTTGAAATAAAATTTATTTGATAAAATATAATATTATTTTATTTTGAAGAAATGTAATTGTTTTTGATAGTTTAGAAATGTTTAAAAGTGATTTAAACTATATTTAAACCTTTTCCTTTGATAAAATAGATTTCTGATAAAAGTCGTAATATTGGGATTTTCCCATTTCTTACGGTCGTTGGGTAAACGAGTTTAGATATTGGGCATATGAGTACTTAATCTTTTAGTAAAATCGTGTTTAAGAACTTTAATATTCTCGGAAATCGCGTTCGACGAATATTTCTAATTACCGTCGAAGCGAACCCAAAACGTAAACAATTGACCACCACCCCATGCCATATGGATCGACCAACCCCCTCCATTTGTCCCCTCTTTCAATCTTCATTTCCTCCATTCTCAATCTATCTCCTCCTTCTCTCAAACACCAAAAACCTATCAAAATAACCTCCTTACAATCCCTAAAACCACCATAAATCCTTCACTTCTCTACCAATTTGCATAAAACTTATATATTTGGAATCCTCTCTTCAATCCCCATCTACTAGTAAGCTTTATTTTCATTTCCCCCAATTTTGTTTTAAGACTCATCTTTTTAGGGTTTCGAATTTAAGCTTAATAATTGTGTTTTTGTTGTTCTTATAGGTGAAGAATTTGAAGATGAGTTAGGTGACTCATATGTTGTTGAAAATGAAGAGTAATTTTGGGTTTTAGAAGGTTTCTCAAGTGTCATTGTTCTCTTTTTCTAGCTTAAGGTAACTATTCCGAGTCACTCGACGAATTAATGTCACATTAGTAGTTGTATTTGTTGTTGTTTGTTGTCGTTTGTTGTTGTTTGTTGTTGTTTGAGACGATCTTGTTGATAAATGAATGAATGGAGTAACCAAAAATATGACAGATTGAACGACATCGAAAAATTAGGTGGTTTAGCCACTTGAATCACTCAATTTGGAGTCCGTATGAGTAATAACGATTAAAAATTTATAGAAAAGTTTACCCTTGTGTGAGACTGTTATTTATGCTATTTTATTATGCGAGAATTTTGTGGAATTAGTTATTTTGTAAGTTGGAATGTTTTCTTTATGTTGATAGTGTTCACATGATAGAAATTGGAATATTGCATGAGAATGATATTGTAATGAATGTTGTGATTTGGGCCAAAATGGGCCAAGACTACGGTGGGGCAGTTTGACCGAATGAGTTTGGTCAAACTAGGTTTAAACCGGTCAGCCTCGATTTGACCAATGATCTGTCGCGGGACTCGGGTCGAGGGTTTGTCTTTGAGGTGAGATTGGTTGTTATTGGATGTTTTACGTTATGCCTTGATATTTGTAATTATCATGTCACATGTTGGTTGTTGGATGCTTTGGATGCCTTAGGCTTGAGTCTTGTTGCCTCTTTGCCATTTTAGCTTGTTCTCATGGATTATGGTACCGTTGGTTAGCTGGAATTTGGATTATTATTGATATTGGAGATATTGTTGGATTGTCAGCTGAATATGCTCTTGCGTAGCCTTTCATATGCTAGGGTGTGTATGATCATTTATATGTGCAAGTTTGGACTCTTTGCCCCTCTTATGGTTAATTGGGTGTCCTACTTGTCTTGTGTGGTGTGGGCTAAAGTATTCAAGCTGGGACTAGGTCCTAGGTGAGTATTTCGGCCTTCATCATAAATAAGCCATTATAGTCTTTGACGAGTGTATGTTCACCGCTTAATAGCCTTTGTGTCTTAGCTTGGTGGGTTTATATCCAAGTTAGGGCATGACCTCCTGACGTACTCTTAGAAGTATGTGGTCAGCTTAAGTACTAGCCAACCCTTTGGTGGACTCTTTAGGGGTACTCATGTGGTGTTATCATGGGTCTTGGATGCGGTAGTTTTTCGCATGTCGCTAGGTCTGCGCAGGTTTAGGACTAGGGTGTTTACCTTACCTCGTGGTATAAACTCGAGTTACAGAGTGACTATTGACTGTCCTAAGAACTTATGCCTGTCTCTAGATATATTGTCCTTTCTTGTTTGATGATTCTATGAATCATAGAAGGTGAGATGCAAGCCGGCTATGGTTGATAGAGCTTGGATTCCTGGATGTTATGTGATTCACATGATAGTGTAGTATGAGTCGGTCTAGTATTCACATGCTAGGACTATGTGTTGTTATATTGTTGTTCACATGATAAGCACGATTGTCTAGCATCTATATGCTAAGGCTATGTATTATTCATATTCATATTCTTATGTTTACATGTTATATTAATTATGACATTTCGTGGCTTTAGGAGAACTCGGAGTTACTCCCCACCGACCGTGGCTTTCGTATTTGTATAAAATGCGATTGTGAGGTAGGTGATGCATATATGGGGTACATGGACGAGCTAGCGAGCAAAGTAACCTTGGGACCTAGATTGGCTTTATTTTATTGTGACCCTTAAACACTTTTTATGTTATATATTCTTTAGGGACATATGTCTCCCTTTTTCATATTTGGGTTGTATAACTTTGTTTCGCGACTTTAGCGATGTTTTATTTATGAGATTTATTTTAGACCTTGCATGTTTGACACCTTCCCATTTGGATATTTTTATAACAGGTTCAGGTTTCGTTTTCGGTTTTAAAAATTACAGGTTTTTACCCAAATGAACCTATTACAAACATATC
The DNA here is from genome assembly GCF_048544455.1 of Silene latifolia. Lineage (NCBI taxonomy): Eukaryota > Viridiplantae > Streptophyta > Magnoliopsida > Caryophyllales > Caryophyllaceae > Silene > Silene latifolia. Next base: position 250,154,674 of record NC_133538.1, on the reverse strand, counting down.
CATGCAGTTTTTATCTAGAATTATGTGTTTACTTTTCCACAATAAATGAGGGTGTCACAGTTGGTATCGGAGCATATTTGCTCCCGACGCACGTTTGTGCACCCCCGATAAAAAAAAAATAACTTGACCTTAAAATAATAAACTTGAGAGATGGGTAGGATGGGTAGACTTAGGACCATATGTTGTTGTCTCTTTGTGATTGCTCTTTGTTAGGTGCTAACATGTTTGTTTATTGTCATTTAATCATTGTTGTGCCCTTGGATCAATAACCGTAAACCTACCGACGTGAAGAACAAGATTTGGTACCTATTGCCGAGGATTGAAGATTTGTTCAACTCTTGAAGGATGATTCTACTTCCTCGAAGATGTTTCTCATTCTTTGTGTATCTTGCCTTACTCTTTATTTCTTAATGCTTGCTTCTTCTTCTAAACTCTCTTTTCCTTCCTTAGGAGTGACTCTTGTACCCTCCCAACTCGTGTTTTGTTCCTTGCTTATCTTCCCTTAACGCCTTTTTATAGTACTCTTTCTTTTGAGGAATGTTGGCCTTAGTTGGAGAATTTGACTTTTGAGGAGATTGTTTGTGGTTAACCCATAACCCTGGTTTTGAGAGGTTGTGATGTTAGAAAGACCTAGGTAGTGTGATGAGACATACTTAATGATTCTTAGACCTAGATCCTTAATAAAGTGAGTATTCTTGATTGGTGGATTTTGTGTTGTCAAGTGTGAGTTGCGTTTGTTACTAAGGCTATAGAACTTGGCTTTGTTGTCTAGGTTTGGGATTTGAGAGCCTTGGGAAGTGTAGTGAGACATGTCTTGGGATACTAGTGCTTAGTACTTGACTTTAAATGGATGGAATTGAATGGTGGAATATTTGAGGAAACCTTTCTGGGAATTTATAGCTTGGTATTCGGATCTTTGATTGAGGATTTTACTATTTTGAGAAACCCATGGTTGACACTGGTTGGATATGAGTATAGCTTTGTTGGAACTTTGACCTTGATCTTGTGGAAGTTGTTTGTGGATGTTTGAGGATTTGGAGTGGTGAAATCACACTTATAGTGGAGTACCCTGTTTCAGGGAATAGATTAGGATGAAGTAACATGAGCGTTTTGAGGAAATCCTTGGGAGTGATGTGGTTATAAGTTTTGTTGCTAAGAAGTTTTCGGAATCGTTTAGGTTGATGGTGTTGTTTGAGATTTGAGTACCTGACGTTTCCTTGTTGTCTAATTTCCTTTCTTCTTTGACCATAAGCGTTACCATTCATACCTCCTTTCCTCGCTTCATCTTGCTCATGATCTTAAAGTAGCCGCCGTGGCACATGCCTTGAAGACATGGAGGCATTACCTTATTGGAGTTCGTTGCCGCATTTATACCGATCATAAGAGTTTGAGGTGTATCTTTACCCAGAAAGAATTGAATATGAGGCAAAGAAGATGGCTAGAGTTGATTTATCATGAAGGGAAAGCAAATGTGGTGGCCGTTGCTTTGAGTAGGAAGACTAGTCACTCTATGAGCACTATCCGTGTGTTACCTGATGAACTTACCACGGAATTTCAAAAGTTAGGGATACGCCTTGTTGGGAAGGGCTTTGACTATCTTAGTGACTTGAGTGCAGAACCCGACTTTTACCGTGAGATCCGCACGTGCCTACCTGAGGATGCTACTTTCAAGTCCATTCAAGCAAAAATCCAACTTGGGCAAGCTAAGGATTGTGTGGTGGATAATGATGGATACCTTCGTTACCATGGTAGAATGTATGTTCCGAGGGTAGCAGAGTTGAGAAAGAAGATCCTTGATGAAGCTCACCTTTCTCCTTATTCTATTTATCCTGGTGGTGACAAGATGTATAAAGACTTGAAATTACAGTTTTGGTGGCCTAGGATGAAGATTGATGTCCTAGAATATGTTAGCAAGTGTCTTACCTGTCAGAAAGTGAAGATTGAGCATCAGAAACCCGGGGGTTTGCTACAACCTTTGGATGTTCCCCTTTGGAAATGGGAGTCCATCTCCATGGACTTTGTGATGGCTTTACCTAAGACTGCTAGCGGAAAAGATGCGGTTTGGGTGGTTGTGGATCGATTGACCAAGTGTGCTAGATTTATACCTATCAAGGAGACATGGAATTTAGTTGTCCTAGCTGAGGCCTATGTGAGGGAGATAGTACGCTACCATGGAGTGCCTAAGGATATAATTTCAGATCGTGACCCTAGATTCTATTCCCGTTTCTGGACTGCTTTGCAAGAAGCCATGGGTAGTAAGCTGCTGATGAGTACCACTTTTCATGCCGCTACAGATGGGCAGACTGAGAGGACTATCCAGACCTTAGAGGACCTCCTCCGTGTTTGTGCTTTAGACTTCCACACTTCTTGGGAGAAATGTTTACCTCTTGTCGAATTCTCCTACAATAATAGCTATCATTCCTCTATCAAGATGTCACCTTATGAAGCTTTGTACGGTAGGAAGTGCCATAGTTCTATTTGTTGGGATCAAGTCCAAGATGCTCATGTGTTGGAACCCGATTTGGTGACTGAGACCATCAATCAGGTTCAGATCATTCGAGAGCGTATGAAAACCGCTCAAGACCGACAGAAATCTTATGCCGATGTCCGTCGTCGACCACTTTCCTTTGAGGTTGATGATCGAGTGTTCCTTAAGGTATCATCTATGAAAGGGGTGAAACGTTTTGGTGTGAAAGGAAAGCCGAGTCCCAAATACATTGGACCTTTCCGTGTGCTTGAGAAGATTGGTCCCGTTGCTTACCGTTTAGAGTTGCCCCCGAATTTGAGCAAGGTTCATGATGTCTTCCATGTATCTCAGTTGAGGAAGTACATTAGTGATCCGAGCCATGTCATTCAAGAAGAAATCCCAGATTTGGAGCCTAACTTGACTTTAGAAGAAAGGCCAATCCGAATCCTCGAAAGAGCAAACAAGCAACTTAGAAACAAAGTTGTGCCCCTAGTTCGTATCCTTTGGCGTTGTGGAAATGTCGAAGAAGAAACTTGGGAGCCTGAATCTTCTGTGTTAGCTAAATATCCCGAACTTTTCTCGTGAGATAATTCTCTTTCCTTTATCTAATTCTTGTGAGTTTTAGCTATCCTTTCGAGTGTTCCTCTCCTTCTCTTAAATACTCTCCGCGTTAGTAGTCCTTGCTTAGTTGTTTAAAAGTCGTAGTTAGAGTTTGGTCATAGCTAGTGGAGTTATTATCCTTATTATAGAGTTTCGAACTAAAGATTTTTGAAAATGTTTTAATGTTTTCCACTGGTTTTAACGTCAATGAGTGGTAAAGCTCGTTATTGGAGACGTCCGATAATTGGTTTTCTCATTTGTTGGTGTAAAAATATATATTTTTATGTCTTTGATTTGGAATGTTGATGTTCTTGAACGGCCGACGAGGATATTCCGTTCCATTGAAAAGACACTTAGATTAAGCTAGACATGGCTAAAGCATATGACAGGGTGGAATGGGGTTTTATGGAACGGGTTCTTCGTGTAATGGGGTTTGGTCGACAATGGATAAACTGGGTTATGGAGTGCGTGTCCTCGGTGTCTTTCTCTGTGCTCATCACTGGAAATCCATCTCGCAGCTTTCGACCGTCTAGAGGCTTGCGTCAAGGTGACCCTCTCTCACCTTATTTATTTATCTTGTGCGCGGAAGTTCTTTCTAGTCTAATGAGGAGAGCCGTGGAGACGAACTTGCTGCATGGTATACGTATTTCGAGTAGTGCGCCATCTATTTCTCACCTGTTTTTTGCAGACGATAGTCTTTTCTTTGCAAAAGCTAATTTGGAGGAAGCTGATGTCATTAATAATATCTTGAGATGATATGAAGAAGCTTCGGGGCAGCTAGTAAACTTGGATAAGACTACCGTCTCTTTTAGCAAAGGAGTGCCGATTCAACGTAGGAGTAATTTAGCAACACGGTTGTGTATCACCGAGGTGGAGGAGCACTCTAGATACCTGGGTTTACCCACGGTCGTGGGGCGATCCAAGAAGGGGTTGACGGATATTCTTCGTGATAAGCTCAGTAAACGGCTGAATTGTCGGCGCGGGAAAACTTTGTCTAGGGCTGGTAAGGAAGTTCTTATAAAGGCAGTGGCCAATTCGCTTCCTACCTATGTGATGAGTCTTTTTAAAATTCTCGTCAATTTCTGTGATGAGCTTCGATCGTTGATTTCTCGCTTTTGGTGGGGCCACGAGGAAGGTAAAAGGGGCATCAATTGGGTGACGTGGAAGCGTTTATGTAGACCGAAGGGACTAGGGGGCATAGGGTTCTGTGACTTTCATTTGTTTAATGTTGCGTTAATTGGGAAGCAAGTGTGGAGACTTATGACGGAACCTGATAATTTATGGGCCAGATTGATGCGTGCTCGGTATTATCCGAATGGAGACTTTTCGACGGCTGAGTTGGGGTACAATCCAAGTTATACTTGGCGTGGTATCCTCGAAGCAAGAAAGGAAGTTTGGAGCGGGTTAAGGAGGAGGATTGGAGATGGGCAAACTACACGAGTTTGGACGGATACATGGATACCAAACTCGCAGTCAGGCCGAGTTCTTTCTCCGTGTGTACCTGGTCGTGAGAATATGATGGTGGGAGAGTTATTGGATGAGAATGGCTGGAAAAATGATCTTGCGACGGAGCTGTTCCTCCCTTTTGAGCGTGATAGGATAAGGCAGATCCGATTGGGGCTGCATCGGCCGAGAGATGAGTGCTTTTGGAGTGACGAGAAGGATGGTGTGTACACGGTGAGGTCTGCTTATAGGCGATTGGCTGGGGAAAAGGATGACTTGGAAATGGGAGGAGCTTCGAACTGGGAAAGGGAGAAGTGGTTGTGGAATAGACTCTGGAAAGTCCCGGTGTGGCCTCGTGTGAAGCTTTTTATTTGGCAGCTGTGCAGCGAAGCTTTGGCAACAACAGCGAATATAGCGTCTTGAGTTCGAGGTGACATCTCTCCTTGTTCTTTCTGTCATTTTTATTGTGAAACTAGCATTCATTTATTTAAAGATTCTGTCTTTGCTAAGCGGGTTTGGGAGGGGCTTGGGATAAGAGAGGAGGAGGATGACAACAGAGGGGGGATTCAGGATTGGATCGAGGCTAAATGGAGGGAGTTTGGGGGAAGGGAGCAGGCTTTGTTGATGGTGGGATGTTGGGCTATCTGGGAACACCGCAATAGGGTGGTTTTTGACGATATTTTGGTGAGCCAAGAGATGGTGGTGAGAAGAGTGACGGATGTCATGGATGAGATCGATGGAGGGGGGTTTGGGCAGCTGGTTCAGCGGAATGCTAGAGGGAGAGGAGAGGTGCGCGAGAGAGCGGAGGGTTGGGTGGCTCCACTGGACGGTTTTGTGAAGGTCAATGTGGATGCGGGGGTCAAAGAGGGAGAAGGAGTTGGCCTTGGAGTGGTTTGCCGAGATGCGAGTGGTCGGGTCCAATGGGGTTTGTCTTGTGCGCAAGAACATTGCTGGGAGCCGCAAGTCGCTGAAGCTGTTGCTATTCTTGAAGGAGTGCGAGAAGCATTGGCAAGAGGCCACTTGATGGTCATCTTTGAGAGCGATTGTTTACAAGTTATCGAGGCGCTCAAGAGGAAAGCTAAAGGATGAAGTATTCTGTCTCTAGTCATTGCCGACATTTTAGATTTTAGCAATTCGTTTATTTCTATTATTTGGTCGTATACTAGTCGTTTGAATAATTCTGTATCACACGCTCTAGCTCATGTTTTTCCTAGGGTGATCGGTAGAGTTGAGTGGTCAGAGACTCTGCCACCGGTCGCGAACAATGCTGTTTTGTTTGATTTATCTTTAATGCTGTTTTGTTTGATATATCCGTTTTATGATTAAAACGGATTAAATATTATCTATTTATGGGATAAGCTTTTTGTTAATCAATGCAATTTATTTTTGTCTAATCTTTATAATATGACATGTTTTAAGTTTAGGACGGATTTATCCGTCTTAATTCTTAAACATGAATTTACAGTTTACTTTTGTCTTGCCTTTATTATTTGACCCGTTTTAAGTTTATAGCGGATATATCCGTCTTAAACATAAATTTAATGATTCTCACTTATAAATTTCATAATTCAAATGTTTTAAATGAAACATGTTTTAACATTATATTTATTATATATATTTTATGAAACATAATTTCAAATGTTTTGAAACACATTTTCATGTACTTATCAGGCGTTGATCTGCACTTGACTCTTAAGTTAGCAGGCCGTTTTGGATTCAGTCAGACTCAGTCTATGAGTCAAGATTTATAGGCTTATTCACATAACATTATATTATCTTTTACCAATGTGACCAAGCAGGTCGAGTCAAGTTTCGACCTTAAACTAACTGGTCGTTGGAGATTTTGATTAAAAGGGTTATGGGTTAAGATCTACATATTTTGATCTTGAAAAAATGGGTCCGCTCGAGTTAGATTTATGGTTCGAGTCAAATTTTGACAAATCTACAAAGACGACATTGGTTTACAAGTTTGAAAAACTGCAATAATATCTTATCTTTAAAATTAAGAAATCGTGTATACAAACATTGTAATTCATGAATAAATCATCCAATTTTTTAATATCATTTGCACATTATTTTTAACATTGAAAAAAATGATTTTTTTTTTCCGTATTTTTATATGCTAATCTTTTTAGGATATGTATCTAAATAAGAAATTTATGGTTAAATCATCATATTTTATTATGACTGGTATATACAATATCTTAATTGCTAATGTAATTTATAATTCAAATATAAAAATCTTAAATATGACATAAAATTTAAACATTTTTATATATTTTTAGTTAATAATAATATTCTAAATAACATCCCATGCAATTTTCATGGGTTTAAGACTAGTTAAATCTTAAAAGAGACATTAATGCTAGGAATTGAAAAATAATAAGTCAAATGAAATCGACAACGTGAAATAGATATAGCACGAGACTGCCAGTAAATTTTAATTGTAATATGCAGAAGATAACAAGGAAGAGCCGTGTACAAAGAGGTGCACTGATTTAGTGGGAGACATAATATGGGAAAAAAATATTCAGTGGGTCCCTCACCCCAGCATGTGAGAGGTCTCTCAATAACCTATTTAGAGATTGTCTCTCCGGAGTTTTTGTGAACAAACATAAACTAGACCAGAAGGATATTTAAGTAAGTTCACTTGGCGGATCATTGATGATAATTTTACAGCCGGATGGCCTCGAAAGCCTCATTACCGTCTTCCACATCACGTTCTTCTGTTTATCACTTAGCCGCGGTTCGTGCAGATGGAGTTTCACCTCCTTCAATCTTGTGCAGCAAACCAGGAGATATTTGAGAAGCTCAACACTAACGAGTTCTTTTTTTTGGCAACGATAAAGAAAGGTTCCTTACATAGTGCTTAGCCGACTCTCGGAGACAGACTTTATTATTACATTATCCAAAACATAAGTTAAACTAAGAATGGGGTTAGCAAAAAGAAAAGGCTTCTTGAGGGGACGATCAAAGTTTGCCAAATGAGCGAATTCTTCTTTCATCTTCTTTGTCAGTTGGGCTTCAGGGGAGTACCTGCAACAAGACACACTTACGCCTCGAGGACGTAGATATTTACGGAAGAAAGACCTACTTGTAGAGCAAGTAGATACATTGTGTCTCGGAGATTCATCCCCTTGGCTATGATTCTTTTTGGAGTTGAAAATTCTCTTCGTCTCACTTACTTGACGATTAGAAGGATACCTGCAAAATCTACCTGAAGGGTTCCCGCAAAGCGTACGTGTAGGCGAGGCACGTGACCGTTTACCAAACAAAGGAATCTTGTACCTCTTAGGTCCAGCTGAAAAAAGGAATGACTCATGTTCACTTGGATCTTTATGGGCTTGGAAGCAAATAAAGGTGTTGGTCGTGTCATTCACCAAAGAAACAGGTAAGCAGGAATTAGGGGCGACAACCATATGGTCTCCTTGGAGGATTTGAGAACCAGAAGGAGATAAGTCGTCACAAATAGAGAAGGAGCTCGAGTTAACACCACCAATAGAGGACTCCCTCGAATTAGAAACATGAATCCCATTGATGGCTCCTAAACAAGAAACCGTGTCTTCATTTACCGTGTCTTCATTTACTACCTCCGTCTTCAGATTCCGCTTTTTAGAGCGTCTCCTCATCTTCTTTCTCTTATAATGTTCTCTTGCAATTCCACCCTCCTTTGTGACCTTGATATTAAGGATCCGAATTGTCATATTAGACAAGTCTCTTTTATTGTAAAAGCTCACCTGACTACCTTGAAGTATTTTTTGATAAGCTTGTCCGGAGATCCTTAGCCTTGAATTTCCTCCACCCTTTTTTGAGAACTCATGAACCGAGTTATTTGGAATATACTCGTTATCACCCATTTGAGAGTCTTTGTGATTGTGATCCAACTCAAAATTAGGAGAAGAATTTCCTTCGAGATTTATAGGAATACCATCATCCGAAATGCAGTTATCTATGACAATGGAGTCAGAAAGTGGAGTAACGCAAGCCACAAGAAGATCCCCCATTATCGTTAACTAAGGTGTCCCCGGTATTTTCATCAGGGATAGGTCTTTTAGATTCCCAAGCCACCTAACATGAAAACTGGTCCTCAATACTTCTCTTACCGTTATGATTAATAGCCCGTAAATTCTTGACAACATTGAGTTCTCTAAGAATATCTATATTCTTAGGTTCAAGCATTGACGCAGTTTCAAGATCAGTTTGCGCTTCCATGAGCAAATTAGTCTTCATACAAGCTATAGCTCGACGAAATAGAGCCTTAGCATTTTTAGGGAAGGACGACAAAACCAAAGAGTAGAAGTTTATGGCCGCCTCATACTTATGGAGCTTATTAGCGCAAGCCGCTAGATTCAAATTTAAAGAGACTACTAATTGCAAGACAGATTCAACCTCATAGTCCTCCACGGATTCCAAAACCAAACATTGTAGGGTAATATCCGTATAAAACCCAATAAAATTAGGACTATAACGCAAATTTTATATGAAATTTATTGTCATAAACGAAAAACAACAATGAAACGATAAAGATTAAGTATTAACCTCCGGTCCTAGTGCAATTCGGCAATGAGAGATCAAAGTAGATGTCCTCCTAATTGTTGCACCCAAGATCGTCCGAGAAATGCCCTTGTGCTAGAATGTATCCTCTAATTGCCTTGCAATATTGAGAGGATTGTTATGTGTGTTTTCTTTTAGATGTGAGATCTCAGGTTTTGAGAGAAAATGTTTCTCAAAAACCCTAATTTTTCCTCAAATGAATGATTAGGGCAAAAAGGAGAGGAAGCTCTCCTTTTGTGCTTGGTTCGGCCGTGAGCTTCCAAATGGGGAGAGTGGGCTTTCCACTTTCTCTTATTTTTAACTCATGGTACGACCCGAAATTCGCTAAATGTATATGACACGGTTTTATCATAAATCGTCATCGGTTATCGGTTATTAAAGCATCAACTAATAACACGGATTAGTTGAAGTGTTAATACATGTCCGACAAAGACGATATTGTATAATTAATTCAATATACATTAATTAAATATAATCGTTAATATTTAATTTACGAATTAACTGTTTAATTCGTCTTAGCCATTTTTATTTAATCCGTATTAAATAAAATATCTCAACATCACATTTTGACTAATTATTAGTCAAATAACTCGGACTAACTGGTTAGTCAATTTGGCATCAATATGACTGTATTTTCATACCGTCACATCTCTCAAACGTATCCTATAGGTGTGACTTTTAGGGACCAGTTGATCACCGCCATCTGTATGACAATAACGTCAAACTTCTCTAGCAAGCCAACCGTTATTGATAAACGTGGACCAACTGATTATAATACAAAAGTATACCCTTTGATCCTATTAGAGATTTAAATGTCCTTGCACTAACTGTAAAGGACACCAGCCCCAACAAGCTCCCACTTGTCCGTACAAGTGTATGTGCAATGACGTTATCCGCACTAACTGGAGGACACAGCTCCAACAAACTCCCACTTGTCCGTACAAGTGTATGTGCGATAACCGATTCTCATATTCATTTAAAATTTCTCCCACTCAATGTAAAACAATTTGCAGATCCGGATCCGCAAAGGTCGTATTTTACAATCGATCTGTATCTAGAGTGGTTTCCCCGACTAGAGAGTAACTTAACTGATAAAACGAATTCGTATTCGAGCATGGCCATGCATTTCGATTCTGACTCCTCGAGTGGCCCTGAGAAATATCGAGTACCCGATAAAGGCTGAATATTTCCTTCAACTCGAACTCCTTCCGATCTAAGCACAAACATGAAATGACCCGAAACAATCTACTTGGCCCCCTGTTACGGATGACCGTGAGAAAGAAACCAAAGTCACCCAAAATCCGCCTTAGTCTCAAGAGACAGTCGATAGTCAAAAGAATCGACTCTTAGGATCACCATGGAGGTCCTATCCACGACCAAGCACCGAATGTTATAAAACATTTAGGACTCCACGTTGATGTCACAATTGTGTCCTACGAGATATCCGTATAACACGCTTACGTGATTGGTCGATCAACCGGTTGACTTATGGCTCGTTGAACCCACCATCAACCAACGTCACAAAATAATTACCTTGAGTTATCAGCTCACGTGGGCAATTAAGGACCAAAATTATAATGTTTGTTCAGTTCACTTTGTGGTGTTCAAAATTTGTCGTACAAATCCACATGAAAAACAAAATATATAAAATATCAAAACGATGATGTTGTATAGAGTACAAAAGAGAATGAATCTAATCCATAAAAGAGTACTACAACTTAGGAACACGTTTAATTCCCATGGAATTAACATGCCCTTCATGCTTATCTTGTCGTAATGGTTTAGTGAGAGGATCTGCTATGTTATCCTCAGTAGCAATCTTTTCTATCACTACTTCCTTTTGCTCCACGTAATCTCGGATTAGATGAGCTTTCCGTTGTACATGTCTAGACTTGTTGCTAGACTTTGGCTCCTTAGCTTGGAAGATGGCACCTCTATTGTCGCAATAGATGGTGATCGGGTCATTCGAACTAGGCACTACAGATAGTCCTTGTAAGAATCGACGCATCCATATCGCTTCCTTTGCGACTTCGGACGCGGCATAGTACTCGGACTCGGTCGTAGAATCTCTTTGTAACACTTTGTTTGGAACTCTTCCAGGTGACTGCAGCTCCATTAAGAGTAAAACCGAATCGATGAGATTTTGAGTCATCTCGATCCGTTTGGAAGCTAGCATCTGCGTAACCGGTTGCGCATAGCTTTTGATCGCCTCCATAAGTCAATGCCCAATCTTTAGTCCTCCGTAGGTACTTAAGAATGTTCTTGACAGCCATCCAATGTGATTCACCTGGATGTTGTTGGAATCGACTTGTCATACTCAATGCATATGCCACGTCCGGACGTGTGCATATCATGGCATACATGATTGATCCTATAGCCGAGGCATAAGGAATCCGTGTCATGCGCTCTTTTTCTTCCGGTGTCTCTGGTGCACGAGACTTGCTCAAATGCACCCATGGAGCCATAGGAAGAAACCCCTTCTTGGAGTTAGTCATCTTTGAATCTCTCTAGGACTTTGTCTATGTAAGACTCTGATGAGAGATAACATCCGTCGTGATCTATCTCGATAGATACGGATGCCTAGAATTCTTTGTTCCTCGCCCAGATCTTTCATCTGGAAATGGTTTTTCAACCATACTTTCACCGAAGTTAAGAGAGGTATGTCATTCCCAATCAGAAGTATGTCATCGACATACAATATTAGGAAGACAATCTTGCTCCCACTCGACTTGATATAAAGACATGGTTCCTCGACCGATCGAGTAAATCCATTTTCTTTAATCACATGGTCGAAGCGATGATTCCAACTCCGAGATGCTTGCTTAAGTCCATAAATGGAACGCTTAAGTTTGCACACTTTCTTAGGATTTTGTGGATCGATGAAACCTTCGGGTTGTACCATGTACAACTCTTCCTCCAAAAACCCGTTTAAGAAGGCGGTTTTCACATCCATCTGCCAAATTTCATAGTCATGAAAAGCGGCAATCGCTAAGATAATCCGGATGGAACGCAGCATGACTACGGGTGCAAAAATTTCATCGTAGTGCAAACCTGGCACTTGGGTGAAACCTTTAGCAACTAGTCGTGCTTTATAGATATCTTGTTGACCTTCCACAGAATGCTTTATCTTGTAAAGCCATTTGCATTGAAGGGGACGAACCTTAGCAGGTAAGTCAACAAGATCCCATACGTTGTTCTCATACATAGAGTCCATCTCGGATTGCATGGCCTCAAGCCATAGCTTTGAGTCGGAACTAGTCATGGCACCTTTATAGGTTGCGGGTTCACTAATCGTTAAGAGTAGAACGTCATCTATGTCATGTTCCTCGACCATACCAATGTATCTGTCTGGAGGAATAGAGACTCTTCCCGACCTTCTAGGTTCCTCAGGAATATTCACCGCAGCCGGGATTGAAGGAATTGGTTCCTCCAATGGTTGCTCGGTATTTGGTTCTGGAATCTCCGACAGGTCGAAGGTTCTATCACTCTTTGCATTCTCGAGAAATTCCTTCTCTAAGAATGTCGCACTAGCCGCAACAAAAATACGTTGTTCGGTTGGCGAATAAAAGTAATGACCAAGTGTTCCTTTAGGATAACCTATAAAGTATGTCTTGACCGATCGCGGGCCGAGCTTATCCTCGTGTCTCCACTTGACATAAGCCTCGCAGCCCCAAACCCGTATAAAGGACAAGTTAGGGACTGTTCCCTTCCATAGTTCATATGGAGTCTTGTCAACAGACTTTAGACGGACTTGGTTAAGTATTAGAGCAGCGGTGACGAGAAGAGCATAACCCCATAATGAGTCGAAGCAACACGGTGTGACTCATCATGGATCGAACCATATCAAGTAGTGTTCGATTTCTCCGTTCGGACACACCATTCAACCGAGGTGTTCCAGGTGGAGTTAAGCGTAGGGCAATCCCACCCGATCCTTAAGGTGTTGATCAAACTCGTGAGAAAGATACTCGCCACCACGATCTGAACGCGGTGTTTTAATCTTTCTACCCAATAGGTTCTGTACCTATTCGGTATTCCTTGAATTTCTCAAGGGATTCACTTTTGTGCTTCATTAAGTAGACATAGCCATATCTACTTAAATCGTCCGTGAAAGTGATGAAATACCTATAGCCTTCTCGTGCGGTGATTGACATAGGTCCACATACATCCGTGTGTATGAGTCCTAATAGGTCAGCAGCGCGCATTCCAACACCTTTGAAGGAAATTCGAGTCATGCATCTTACCGATGAGACATGATTCACACGTGCCAAATGATTGAAAATCAAAGGCTGAGATAGCTCCATTTTTGATGAGCTTGTTTAACGCGTTTCTCATTAATGTGTCCCATACGGCGATTACCATAGATACGTTTGATCTTTGTCACCAACCTTTAACTTTTTATTCATTACGTGTAATATTTCGGTGGTCTGATCTAAAACATAAATTCCGTTCATGGAGACTGCCTTGCCATAAATCATATCGTGTAATGAGAAAATGCAAGTATTATTCTCTATTACAAATGAAAATCCAAGTTTGTCAAGTGCGAAACGAAATAATGTTTTTGGAAAGACTGGGTACATAATAGCGATTATATAAAAATAACTCAAATCCGCTAGGAAGGCTGGATGACATATGTTCCCCTTGAGACGGCGACCACTCGTGCTCCATTCCCGACACGCAGTCCACCTCACCCTTTACGAGGGGTTCGATGTTTCGGAGCCCCCGCACATGATTACACAGATGAGAACCACAACCAATATCAAGTACCCAAGTTCCGTAACTTGCATGGTTAATCTCAATCATATAAATAAAAGTAGAAGAGGATGAAGACATACCAACAGGTTTAACGCGACCTGCCTTTAAGTCCTCATGATAAACAGGACATGTACGCCTCCAATGCCCGGTCTTGTGGCAATGATGGCATTCCATGTTTTCATTCTTGCTCTTTGTCGCGCTTGATGAGGTGCTCGACTCACCAGGCCCACTCTTACCTGGACCCGACTTCTTAAACTTCGGTTTACCTCTTCTGCTAGGTTTGCACGAGCTTTGCCCTTACCCTTCCCCTTGTTTGTCACAACGAGAACATCCTGTTTCAAGCTCCCACTGAACTTCATGTCCTTCTCGGTGCTGTACAAGAAGGGAGTGCGATTCATGGGGACTTTTCTTCAAATCATTCATATAGTAATTCGCTCTAAAGAGCGCAAAACCATCGTGGAGTGAATGAAGCATGCGGTCAATCACGATGTTCTCGCTGATTTTACAATCAAGCGTCTCCGAGTCTCTCGACATTCTCAATCATCTTTGAGAATGTGTGGGCTAACCTATTGGCCCTTACGGAGTCTCGCATCAAAGAAGCGAGTGGTATGCTCATAGGTCACGATTCTCGGTGCTTTCGAGAATTCCTTAGTGAGCGTGGTGAAAATCTTGTTTGCACCTTGGGCTATGAAACGTTTACGCAAATTGGATTCCATTGCAAAAATGAGTACGTTTTTAATCGCACCCGCTTCCATGACGAAGTCGCTATACGTGGAGACCTCGTTAACTCGAGCCGTGGGGCACAGGGGTTGGCGGGAGGGGCTCGATCGGATACTTGAGCTTCCCGTCGGCGGTGGCGGCATTCCGTAATGCCGCTTCCTATTCCGCGAAGTTTGATCCATCATTCTTGATCTAGTAGACGATTCATCGATTCATAAAGATCCGAAGCCGGGACTCACGGTCCAATGTGGCACTTGGCATTGGGTCATCGAGGATGCCAGACCATTATGTTATTAGCGATTTAAAAAAACGTGATCTACGCTGAAAAAGAAAGAAAAACAAAAACGAAATAAGCAACTCATCGAGGTGATTTAAGTCTATTTAAAATTCATTTTAATCGTGTAGACTCATTGCACTTGCATAATTGATCTCCCTCAAGAATAATACAAGTGATCCCAAGACTCAATTTCGTAAATTGATAAGCCAACTGTTTAGCTAGTTCTTAGTAAAAACTCTTGGTCGATAGATTTCCGTAAATCCTATCTATAGTCCACCATAATCACAGGATCGTACGAGTGACCATAGTGTAGAGATAAAATAGGTCAATCGGTTCCAACTTACCCGACGTAGAAGGGGTCATATTATGCCTACCGACGAAGAAGGGACTCATTGGAGTTTGACCTATAAAGACTATTCTCAATTTTGGTTTATACGAGGAAGATCCCATCAACTAAGTTTAAATTCATTTTAAGTGAATGAATAACTAGCAACTGCGTGAATGAATTAATTTAGATGATGGCTTAAATCGTGTGACATATGAATGTCATAGAAAACTAACGCGTGACCTCTACATGAGTCAGTTTTCATGCAATTATTAGGTGGTTTGGTTTTTAGGCGGAATATGATGCAATCTATCGATACGATAAAATAAATAAATGAATGCAATACGTAAATAAAAATTCCTAGTGTGGCCTATCCTAGTAAAAAGAACAAAAAACAACTTTGGAATCCACCGTTGGACCCGAGAAGCTTGTCTTGATGTTCCATCTTTGTCCATGCAGCGGGAGTGAGCATCCGATCTCCATCTTTAGTCTTCTCAAAATTACAATTAAAATTTACAAAATATAAACCTATTTAAATTCTAAATAAAAAACTGTAATTAAAAGAAATAAAAAGGGAGATACGAGATCTCAAAATACAACCAAGACCGTGTTCCATCATTACGGTAACACGTTCTACTAAGGCCACACTAAGTTACAACCGATTGTAAAATAAATAAATAAATACGTAATGTAAACATTCAAAACATTCAAAATAATGATAAATAAAATGCATCAACTAAATTAAATTTATTCGTGACATAATTCCGTAATTATGTTAAATTTATCCAAACCACCTTTAATGATTAAAATTATGTGACAAAACCGCTTTAGTCAAGTTAATTTTAATCCGTGATAATCCGTTACTTTAAATCGTTTTAAAGTAACTAACTTGTACGTGGGTGAACCGTTTCACTATCAAGCGAATGCATAAATCAGTATTATGCAAAATTGGCCGAAAAAAAAAACAAAACAGAAATTTTTTTTTTTTCTTTCTTCACGGCTGGGCGTGAACAGTACCCAGAATTTTTTTTTTTTTTTATAATGCTGCTGAAAACCGAGAGCAACAAAAAGAACAAAAAAAAAATTTTCGGCTCAATCATTACGTGAGCAACAAAAGATCAAAAACAAAACGATTTGTAAAAACCCAATTGCAATTTAATCTAATCCGTATAGAATTGAAATTACAATTGAAACAACTTTAACATATTGCAATAATTATCGATTAAAATTACAATATGCAAAGAACAAAAGGAAAACAAAAGATCGACAATGCAACCGTGTAAACTGGACACGGTTCCCAAAGCAAAAACAGGCCGTGACACTAAAAAAAATGCCGAGACCTAAAAGGCCACACGGTCTATCAAATTTTTATACAAAAATTATCGATTTGATAAAAACCAATTGCGATATCACCTAATCCGTATAGAAATGAATTTGCAATTGATAGATCTTTAACATATTACAATGAATATCGATTACAAAATAATATGCAAAGATCAAAATCGAAAAAAAAAAGAAAACAAGGCACGGAATTCATGGCAGCCGTGCCAAAAAATAAAAAACCGTGCAAAAAAAATTTTTAGCCGTGTGGTTTTGAGCAACAAAAAAATTATCGATCCATTTCGTTTGATGAAAATCACATAGAAAAATTTACGTGGCCTCGCTCTGATACCACTTGTAGGGTAATATCCGTATAAAACCCAATAAAATTAGGACTATAACGCAAATTTTATATGCAATTTATTGTCATAAACGAAAAACAACAATGAAACGATAAAGATTAAGTATTAACCTCCGGTCCTAGTGCAATTCGGCAATGAGAGATCAAAGTAGATCTCCTCCTAATTGTTGCACCCAAGATCGTCCGAGAAATGCCCTTGTGCTAGAATGTATCCTCTAATTGCCTTGCAATATTGAGAGGATTGTTATGTGTGTTTTCTTTTAGATGTGAGATCTCAGGTTTTGAGAGAAAATGTTTCTCAAAAACCCTAATTTTTCCTCAAATGAATGATTAGGGCAAAAAGGAGAGGAAGCTCTCCTTTTGTGCTTGGTTCGGCCGTGAGCTTCCAAATGGGGAGAGTGGGCTTTCCACTTTCTCTTATTTTTAACTCATGGTACGACCCGAAATTCGCTAAATGTATATGACACGGTTTTATCATAAATCGTCATCGGTTATCGGTTATTAAAGCATCAACTAATAACACGGATTAGTTGAAGTGTTAATACATGTCCGACAAAGACGATATTGTATAATTAATTCAATATACATTAATTAAATATAATCGTTAATATTTAATTTACGAATTAACTGTTTAATTCGTCTTAGCCATTTTTATTTAATCCGTATTAAATAAAATATCTCAACATCACATTTTGACTAATTATTAGTCAAATAACTCGGACTAACTGGTTAGTCAATTTGGCATCAATATGACTGTATTTTCATACCATCACATCTCTCAAACGTATCCTATAGGTGTGACTTTTAGGGACCAGTTGATCACCGCCATCTGTATGACAATAACGTCAAACTTCTCTAGCAAGCCAACCGTTATTGATAAACGTGGACCAACTGATTATAATACAAAAGTATACCCTTTGATCCTATTAGAGATTTAAATGTCCTTGCACTAACTGTAAAGGACACCAGCCCCAACAAACATAAGAGTCAACATGCCATTTCATAGCAGCCGCCAGCAGAGTCAAAAAGATTTAACTTAAAGAAGTCGTTGTCCCTCTCCTTAAGGAATTTAACCTTTATCAAATGAGGTTCTTCCATTGGTAAGAAAGAACTAAACATTAACCAGTCATCCTCCTTGAACTCACCATTTCCATGAGCAATAACAAAATGCTTTAGAAAAATTTCATCAATAGAAATGGTAGCCATAACTTTTCATAAAACAACCCGAACTCAAAAAGTTAAGATAGAACACCTTTAAGAGGTGAAAACTAAATCAAGTACTCTTTTAAGAGTATATTATTATGAAAAAATGAAAACCAGTTAAAGAACTTATAAACAAGAGTTTCGCACAAAAGATTTCAGAAAAAAATCACCGCACCTGACCTTAACCCTCACCACCGTAAACACCCATCCCGAGTCCACCCAAAGCCCACTCTTCTAAAAACCCAGACTACCAACACCCAAACTCCAGCAGCACCACCCTACACTCTTCAACACTAACCCGCTGTTATTAATACACCAAATCACACTTGTAACCCTTACACACACAATGACTTTACAACTCATAAACACAAGGGAATTATGTTTCAGGAATCAGAAAACCAAAACGAGAATCGTAAATTCTGAAAATCAGCTCATCGTACCACATCAGAACGTTATGGCCGATGGGTGTCGGACAAAAAACCAAAAACAGTACAAGCTTCAAGTTGAGAAATCAGGCCTTATAAAACCTTCAGTAGTCAAACAGGAAAAAACGAGACGGAGATGGAATCAATCACCAGGTGAAACTGAAAGATTCAAAATTCAGATAATCTGCCAAACCAGATCCACGAAAAGCTGCACCATAGTGCCTCAGTCCTTTCGGACCACAAGCAAGAAAACCTACATTAGACTCCTTTAGATCGAACAACAAACCTGGGATAAGGGAAACACCCACCACGACGTAAGCAAGACCAACGAAAGCCTAATCAGAGAAGAGGATGAACAAAGAAGAGGGTGGTGAGCCGCAACAGCCAACGACCACAGTCAATCGTGAAGACCAATTGAACCACGAAGAGGAAAAAAGGGGAAATAAAACGGGTATTCTAGTTAATTAGAGAAGAGTGAGAGTGAGGGATCGCCGGAGATGGGGCTTTAAGGCAGGGCTTTGAAAGACGGCCCCATCTCCGGCGATAGGGTGAGACTCAAGTGGGACGGTGGGTGGAAGGGCGATGCGGCAGTTTCACGATTGGGAAGATCTAGGGTTTTCTGTATATATATATAGAGAGAGAGAGAGAGAGAGAGAGAGAGAGAAAGAGGAGAGCTTTTCTGTTAATTAAGACCCTTAACACTAATGAGTTTATTCATGCCAAAACCATAAATTTCTATATATTCAACATGTAACCCCAAACCTAAAGAATCAACCTCAGGCCAACCCTCCAGTTCGTCAACGTGTCTGCTCCATGACGAAAGCTAGCAAAAGAAATGGAAATCAGTGTGAAGTTGAAGCTTTTTTTTGTCAAACATTATATAAAATTAGGTAAGAGAGAAACATTATAAAAGCACCATCCCCAATGGATCCAAATTATTAGTATTTTGTGCTTCATTTGTTGTGAAGCAATAAAGCAATATTCGTCCACGCACAATACAATGTTTGTTACTGGTCATCTAAAAACAGCCTTAATATGCCGTAAAGACGTAAACACTAGTATAAGCCTGAGTACATCTACCTGCCCACAGCCTGCTATTGGCTAGATTCTTTGAGGCACTGTGGTAATGTTGTTACTATGGTAGATACAAAGTGAGCATTAAGGAAACATTATTAAAGCAAGAACTCATTAGAAAGACGATACCAACCATGTGCATTATCAAGGACACATAATTAGGCATATGCATCAGCAACATTCTTGTTTGTAGTATACAATGCTCTTAAATACAGTGGATTCCTAAACATTTTAACCTATTGAAATATGGAAGCTTGAGATGCACTGTTGTGTTCTCCGGCTGATCACAGCTTTCCTGCAAATCACGCTGCTGAACTGAGTTAATAGCTACCACTAGTTTAAAGCAAGAACTCACCCCTTTTCTCCCCCACTATCCAAACAAAAGTACCTAAAATAGTAATGCAGATAATCTTCTAAGAAATAATTCATATATTAATGTACGCATAATTACTCACGTCGATAGGGCATATAGAGACATTGAGCTTGATTACATGTCGTAGTGTTTGAAAAAGATCACCCCACACAACTAATTTCATACAACAGTTAACCTTTGCTTCAGCCAAAAGTTACATATCATCAGTCATTATCAAATGATACCAGTCAATTTCGTCAATGTCATCTAAGTAAATAAGTTCAAAGTACTCCAAGTTTGGTACTCCTATGCTGCCCGAAGTAAATCCTGCTATGGACAACTTTAGAATCTTTAAAGTCGAGCAACAGAAATTAATTTCACCACTATGATCAAGAATACTAAGTTCCCAAAGGCGAGGAGAAGCAGGAATTAGAGACCTTAGAGGCTCATTGTCATCACTAACTTCGACACGCTGTAGGTGGATTTTCTCTAGCCTTGGAAGATGTACCATGGAAGTAAAGACAACATTTATATCATCACAGTCAACACATTGTAATCTTAAAGCAACAAGGTGTTCTCCTAGTGTACCATCCAGCAACAACATTATAAATAAAGTCTTGGATTGAGCATAGAATAGGTTCAGTTCCTTAACCGAACGTCTCGATAACACCTTATACCACTCATGTCGGTCTTTGTCTTTCATATCGACGAGGACAGCAAAATCCACTATTCTAAGCATGGTGCACTATTCTGAAGCAGTACTCTGTTCATATAGTGCTTCAAAGATTGGTATTGTGTGACGGGAATCTGTAAAGAATTATATGCAATGTCATCTGGATCATAAGTGAATACAAGAACAGGTACACCAGTCCAGACATACTCCCATCTCCGAGATAACACACTAGTAGCCATGGCAGATCTAGTAGGAAGAAATGCTAAAATGCGATACAACAGATGGTCGGGTAGCCCACTGATCCGATCAACCCTCTTCAAATTAGACCTTCTACGTGAAGATAACGTTTCCATTGTTTTGAACAAATCTGGCAAATAGACAAAAATGATTGAGGAATATAGAATTACAAATTGATCTCCGAGTGTCTATAACATTGATCAACTAAGAATCACTTACTGACATGCTGTTAAGCAAGCTGTTTATCTCCCCTTGTTTATAATATTGATCAACCCTCTTCAAATTATATATTTTAACCTCTGATTGTTAATCCAAATTACCCCCTCTGTGACGGTCATTTGTTTATCTTTTATGTTCTTTGTGAGTGGTATTTTAATCAAAGTTAAGCAAATGATTGAGACAGAGGGCGTATAAAACAGTTCCTTTTTAATTACTGGGGAGACTACCGACTACCGTAAACTCATAGAGGGTAATGCATCCTACTGTTCATTTTTGAATTATATTTGTTAGATATAATACTAAGTTAGTTATAATCTGTTATGCTGATGTTAGTTAAGTTGCTTATGTCAGCATAGTAGAGTTGGTTAGAGATTGTTACATTGTAACTATTAATACCTCACTTGTACATCAAAATTATTAACAACTTATAATACAATTCATCATACTCTCAATAATCTCTCTATACTTCTATATTCTCTGATATTCTACATGGTATCAGTGGTATTAACTTTTCTGGGTTTGTTACACGCTTGATCTTCATCATCATCTTGATTGAAGTTCTCCGTATCTTCATACTGGTTTTTTCTTTCTGGGTTATTTATTTCAGTTCTTTCATCAATCAAGATTACGAGGTATCAAGTTGATTTCCATACTTAATTCAATCGCTTCCGCTACAATTTGTTGCTTATCTTTGTTTTTCTTACTACAATCATCATGCCTGATATCACTGTTTCTTCTAGTTCTTCTTATGAATATTTCGATGATCCATTATTTCTATCCCAGTCTGATCAACCCACTGCGAGTCTGGTTACGAGTCTTTTTTGGGGGTCATGATTTCTTGGGATGGAGAAGGGAGGCTTTTATGGCCTTAGCCTCTAAGAATAAAGATTCTTTTGTTGTTGGAACATCCATTAAACCACCTAAAACTGATAAGAAGCATAGTCAGTGGGTTCGCTGTGATTTTATGGTTAGACAATGGATCTTAAATTCTTTTGTTCCTTCTATCAAGGATAGCATAAAATATGTTAATTCTGCAAAAGAATTATGGTCAGAGTTGCTTGAGAGGTACGGACAGGCTAGTGCATTAGAGGTTTACCAATTGAAGAAGGAGTTAGAGGGAGTAGCACAGGATAACTCATCCTTAGTAGATTATTATGGGAAAATGAAGAATCTCTGGGAGACTTTGGATGGATTGGATCCTTTACCACTTTTCTCTTGTGGGAAAATTGATCAGTGCACATGCTCTTTGCTCAAAAAGATCATTGACAGAGAAAATACAGCAAAGCTCATACAATTTTTAATGGGTTTAAATGGGGGATATGATACTGTTAGGTCTCAAATCTTGTCTATGGATCCTTTACCCAGTATCAACAAATCCCTCGGTTTCTTGCAAAATATTGAAAGACAGAAACAGATCACTGAATCTGTTAATACAATCTCTGAAGCAAGTGCATATGCAAGTTTTAAAGTTCCAGATCAGAAGAAGCCTGCTATGAATGCTGACAAATATTATGATCACTGTGAAAGGAAGGGGCATACAAGGGCCACTTGTATACCCCTTCCTTTCACAGTGATCACAATATTTGTCAGCATTCATAGCAGGCTTCTTAATTGCTCTGTGATTAAAGGTTTTCCAAATGACAAGGGAAAAGGAAAGAGCAAGACTACTAATTTTCAATCTGGGAATGCTGGTCCTTCCAAGAAAGTTGCTAATGCAGCTGATGTTCTTGGGTTTGATTCACCTCTAGATGATGAAGTGCTGATATCTGCTTCTGTTGGGTGTTCAGCAAATACATCTCATACTTGGTCCTCTTCTGGCATTTCTACAGATGTCTTAAATGGAATTATCAATTTTGTTGTTGATCAGGTCCTTCAAAGGATTTCTGATCAGCAACCTGGCCTTTTTTCCTCGCAATTTGCAGGTATAATTCCTTCATACGTTTCTGCTATTCATAAGTCATATTTGCTAAATGATTGGATTATAGACACAGGAGAATCAGATCATATGACCTATAACTTAAACATTTTGACAGATGTTGCTGATCTTTTAAAACCCATTCAGGTTGGCTTACCTGATGGTTCAGTTAAGTTAGTAAATAAGACAGGGACAGTAAGAATAACAGATAGAATTAAATTGCTTAATGTCTTTTATATACCTGATTTTCAGCAGAATCTTATGTCTGTTAGTAAACTAATTGATCACAATGCTTGTTCTGTTGTATTCAATTCAACTAACTGTGTTTTTCCGGACCATTCAAGTAAAAATGTGATTGCTAAGGGACAAAGAGTGGCTGACCTTTATAGATTTCATGATCACAAACAGTCAGTCATCATTGATAAAATTTCAAATCTTGTCACTAAAGTACTAGAATCAAAATTACAGTCTGTAACAAATAAGTCAACTTATTCTATAGCAGCTGCTGTTTCTTTTACTTTGATGCACAATAGGTTGGGACACTTATCTGTTAATAAGTTGAAATTTGTACCTGGTATGAAATCAGTAATAAAACAAGATTTTAATTGTGATATTTGCATCCTTGCTAAGCATCATAGGTTGCCTTTCTCTGTTTGTAATAAAATAGCAGCTGCTTGATTTGATCTTCTTCACATTGATGTTTGGGGACCTTACAAGGTTCCATCTATTTCTGGAGCTAAATATTTCCTAACTATCTTAGATGATTATTCTAGAAATACTTGGACCATATTATTCCAAAATAAAGACCAAGTACCAGGGTTGTTTAGGGATTTCTTAGCCTATATTTTAACTAAGTTCAATAAGACTGTCAAGACAGTGAGATCAGATAATTGTACAGAATTCTTGCAGCAATATTGTTCTGAGTTGTTTAAAGCCAAAGGCATTGTTCACCAGACAAGTATTGTAGGCACCCCACAATAAAATGGGAGGGTTGAAAGGAAACACAGACACCTCCTTGAGACTGCTAGAGCACTTAAAATTCAGGCTAATTTGCCTATCAAATTTTGGGGAGATTGTGTGCTGACTACTACTTATCTTATAAATCTCATGCCCTCCCCCATTCTCCACAATTTGACTGCATTTCAACTTATTTTTGGTCATGAACCTGTTTATGATAATCTGAAAATATTTGGATGTGTTTGTTATGCAACAATGCCACCTACTTTTTCTGATAAATTTGGCAATAAAGCAAGAAAGTGCATTTTTATAGTGTATCCCCATAATCAGAAAGGATATAGGTTATATGATGTAAATTTACATAAGGTATTTGTTAGTAGAGATATTGTTTTTAAGGAGCAGGAATTCTATTATAATACTAAGCCTACTGAGGATATGGCGATCACTGCCACAACATTGGTGAACCCAGCTTTATCAACTAATATATTATCTAGTGATCATTCTTTCCCAAGTGGGTTAACACCACCTGAGAATCATGACTACAACACTACTTCTATAACTCAATAGCCCGAGTAGCCAGTCAGAACATCCTCTAGACCAAGACAAGTAAGTTCTTGGTTGAGGGATTATCATTGCAGCCAAAAGTTACCTGTGCAACATAAGAAATCTGCAAATTCAGTAGCATTTCAAGCAGATTTGTTAGCTCAGTTACATGAGTATGACCATGAGTATACTGCTTCACTTGCTGCTGTTTTGGAAGAACAGGAGCCTTATAGATATTCAGAGGCTCAGAGTGATAAGAGGTGGGTTGAAGCCATGCAGGAAGAAATTAAGGCTTTGGAGAAGAACAAAACTTGGGAATTAGTTGAGTTACCCAAAGGAAAGAAGGCATTGGTTCTAAATGGGTGTATAAGATAAAGTATAAGCCAAATGGATCAGTTGAAAGGTTTAAAGCACGATTAGTTGCTAAATGTTTTAATCAGGTCAAGGATAAAGATTTTAAACATACCTTTTCTCCTGTTGCCAAGTTAACAACAGTAAGGACCTTATTAGCTGTTGCAGCCTCTAAGAACTGGCTTATGTTTCAATTGGATGTGAACAATGCATTCTTGCATGGTTTCCTAGAGGAGGAAGTTTATATGAAAGTTCCAGAAGGCTATGAAAATAGTGAGGGATTAGTCTGTAAGCTCAACAGGTCCTTATATGGCCTCAAGCAAGCTTCAAGGCAGTGGAATAAGGAATTGACAAGATTCTTGCAGCAATTAGGCTATGAATAGTCTAAGCAGGATTATTCATTATTTACAAAATATAATGAAGACACAACTCCTTTTACAGTCCTTCTGGTGTATGTAGATGATATTCTATTTATTAGTACATCTCCAGAAGAGATAGCTAATGTGAAACAATAGTTGCATGATGCCTATTCTATCAACGACTTGGGACACTTCAGATATTTTCTTGGATTGGAAATATCAAGAAATTATTTAGGTATAATGATCAATCAAAGAAAATATATTATTGATATACTCAAGGATTTGCAGATGGAGAATTGTACATCTGGAGCATTTCCCTTGCAAAAAGGTCTCAAGCTATCTATAGATGATGGGGAATTACTGGCAGAACCTGAACAGTATAGAAGACTTATAGGCAGACTTCTATACTTGAATCTCTCGAGGCCAGATTTATCCTATACTGTTTAGCATTTAAGCCAATTTGTCAGTCAACCAAGGCAACCTCACCTACAGGCAGCTTTACATGTTGTCAAGTATATGAAAGGCACAATCAATGCATAACTCTTTTATAAATCACAATCAAATCTCACTGTAACAGCATACAGCGATGCTGACTGGGGCTAATGTCAGTACACTTGCGGGTCTCTCAGTGACTACTGTATATTTTTGGGTGAGTCTTTAGTGTCTTGGAAGACTAAGAAGCAACCTACTATTAGTAAAAGTTCAGCTGAATCTGAATATAGGAGTTTATCTTACACCACCTCTGAGTTAGTTTGGCTTGACAGATTATTAAGTGATTTGAAGATATCAGTTCCAAAGCCTATTCCTTTGCACTGTGACAGTAAGTCAGCTATTCATATCTCAGCAAATCCTGTATTCCATGAACGGACGAAGCACTCGAGCATTGACTGTCACTATGTTCGGGAAAAGCAAGATGAAGGATTCTTATACACCACTCATATCAGGACTGGCTTGCAAATTGCAGACATTATGACAAAAGCCTTGGGCACTGAACAACATCAGCATTTTTCTCACAAGCTAGGATTATGTCTTAGCCAAATCTAGCTTGAGGGGGGGTATGTTAGATATAATACTAAGTTTGTTATAATCTATTATGCTGATGTTAATTAGTTAGTTAAGTTGCTCATGTCAGCATAGTAGAGTTGGTTAGAGGTTGTTTCTTGTAACTATAAATACCGCACTTGTACATCAGAATTATTAACAACTTATAATACAATTCATCATATTCTCTCAATAATCTCTCTATACTTCTATATTCTCTGATATTCTACAATATTCAACATTTATCAGGACAATTTTGAATCTGGCAGTAATTTATACAAATATAAAAGTAAACTTGATATTAGAAAATATTGATCCTATGAAAATAATAATAGGCCGTCATAATTTTCAGACAGCATGTTATCAACTCTTAAAGCCCAAAGGGCATTCAAGTGAGCGCATGTATTGAAGTATGAAACCCTTGATTATGCTTCGACAATTGGCTTAGGCTTTTGGTTTAGATGGTAGCTAAATAAATTCAACAACAATCAAGATAGCAAAGGGCAAAGAACTCCATTAACCATTAACCTTTAATCAGGGGTGGATCTAGATAGGAGGCTACCTGGGCTTCAGCCCAACCCATTTTTAAGAATAAAAATAAGTTACATGTCTAAATATTCATTGTTTCAGTTGTAGCTCAGTTGGTTGAAGTAGTTGCATGATGGATTTCTTTCTTTGTTGTCAGTGGCGGGCCTTCAATTCCCATACCTAACATTGTTCGGCATTTGATCATAAATAAATCTTAAAATGGAGTAATATTCATGGTATATTGTTAACACGAGAAGTAAAACGGAGCACATAATACTTTGATCATTGTTAAAATTACTTTAAACAAATTTGAGACACCGGGCTATTTGAGAAAACAAAATTGTTGTATCTCAAAAAGACGGAGATAATAGGACGTCTTTGTTTTTGTTATGATGGTTGTTAAACTCGTGTTGAAAATAAATTTGTAAACAAGCATACATTTTGTTTAATCATATATTTTAACACAAATTTTCATTGTCTTCGTCTTAAGCTTAAGACGGGTCAAATATCATACCATTTACAAAATAAAATGCTTAGATATGAGCAAAAGAGTTATCTTATTTATGCAAATTGTATGATATTTGATCGATTTTAATCTTAAAACGGATATATCCATCTAAAGAGAGACTTATTGATAATTTTATAAGATAATGATTTACAGTATATTGTAATTCTTCAAACAAAAAAACAAAAAAAAGCTTTGCCATCATTAACAGCTAGATCGCTACACTATGTGCTACTCCAATTATACGAATTGCCGGTTTCACATGTCTAACCATCGCCGACGTCAACCTAGCCCAACCTACTTCTGAATCCTAGATCCGCCCCTGCGTTTAACCTAATTACACCATGAGCTAAACTAAATCAAAGCAACAATCAAGCACGCAGAGAGCAAATGAAACTGGAAAAATGGCAAGATAAAGGAAAAAGATGAAGACTTGCCCGGTTAACCGAAAATCAAGATACAATTGAAAATCACAAAATAAAACAATGAAATTACCATAAAACTGGAGCTTTTATTTACAGCGGATGCGAGGGAGGTAGTACCACATTACTGCACTTTAGTTCACCATTGTTTACCTCAGCTTCGATGCCCTTATTTAGGGCAGAGCAAAAAATCCGATTATCCAAACTGATTCGATATCCGATCCGAATCTGATCCGAATGTTTGGATATCTGATCCAAAAACACTTTAGTTTTCAAACCAAAAGGGATTTGTTGAAATCCTAGGATTTCTTATTAACTAAGAAGTAAGAGACTAGAAAAGTGTTTTAGTTTCGCGCATTGCAAATTCTACAAAGGAATCTAAGTAAATTGTGGTAAAATGGTCAACGTAGGGATTAAGGGTGAATCCCTCTACAAATGATTTAATCACAAGTTATGTGATAACAGTGGGAGCATCTTTCATGTTAAAGAGCCCAAGTCTAGTATATGTCTAGTCCCCTTACACATCTACTCCTTGTGAAGACAAAAAGCATAAAGAAAAGATGCCATCCCTTGGCATATGCTCCCCCCCTCCATCAGTTTTCATGTAGAATAAGAGGAGATTTTCTTCTCCTATTTGTATCATTCATTTTATCATATACACATGCAACTTTCCTCTCACATTTTGTAGCTTGTCTTTCTCCACAAATATGAGAAGATTCAATCTAAATTGTTCAAAGAAATTACTAATATTATTAGTGTAATATATGAGTATTAGTAATCAATTTTAAGGTAGACTACTAATTAAATATCTAGCAAATATTATTTAGTAGTGATAAGGGTTAAATCTTGGGTGCAATCAAGAGGAGAATCTCTACATTGAGATTTTGGAGGATCATCCTAATATTCATTATAGCTTAAGAATAAGTGAAGGTAGAAGACCTTACTTGTGCCCATAAATCCAAAATTTACAATGTAAGGGATATTGTTTTTCTTATAAATCTCTTATTTTGTTATGCATGAATTAGATATAAAGAACACAAATTAAGAAGTTAATTAGTTCACTATTATAAGAGTCTAATAATAGGTATATGAACCTAACAAATATTATGATAATTTGTCGGGTTTAGGTCGGGTTTTGTTTGGTTCATCAATTTAATCCTATTATACTATAATGTGGTAATTCAACAAAATAAATTACGTTAATTAATGAGTTTGGACAAATGAGTTGTAGTCTTTTGCTACTTAAAATAAGTTGGTGCAGGATTGTAATTTGGATGACCAAAAGGCTAAAGAATCTTTCTGTACATGGAATAACAAACATGAAGTAGGATCTAAAGTCTACAATAGAATTGATAGAGTTCTTTGTAATGCTGATTGGATTGATTGTTTCACTGGTAGCTATGTTCACTTCCTTCCTGAAGGGATGTTTGATCATTGCCCATGCCTAGTCAGGTTTGAGGAGGAGAGCCATACAAGGGGGAAAACTTTCAAGTATTTTAACATGTGGTCCCTTGCACCTGATTTTGATGACATTGTCATAAGTGGGTGAAGTTATGAGATCTCTGGCAGTCCTATGTTCAGAATAAGAAAGAAATTGAAAGTATTAAAATGGAAGCTTAAAAACTTAAACATGGACCAATTTGGGGACATTGAGAACTTGACTCATGTCACTGAACTTGCCCTGGTTCATTTTCAGGAGCTCCTTGTTCATCAACCTTTAAATGAGGAATTATGTGCAGCTGAGAAATCTTGTGCAGAGGAGTTAGGGATTTTACTTAAAGCCAGTGAGTTGTTCCTAAGGCAGAAGGCAAAATGTGAATGGCTCCAACATGGGGATGATAATACAAAATATTTCCATTCCCACATTAAAAATAGAAGAGTCAGAAATAGGGTCTATCAGGTTAGGGATATGAGTGGCAATTTATGTACCACACCTGAAGAGATCAAACGAGCATTTGAAGAGTATTATATTTCTCTATTGGGTACTTCTCACCCAGTCTCTAACATCAATATGGGGGTGGTAAGGTCTCGTAAGTGCTTAACTGAGAGGCATTTCTCTATTTTAAATGCTCATGTTTCTGATGAGGAAGTGAGGTTAGCAATGTTTGATATATCAGGTAACAAGGCTCCTGGACCCGATGGGTTTAGTAGTTAATTCTTTAAAGATGCTTGGCAGATAGTTGGCCCAGAGGTGTGTGATGCAATCAGGAGTGTGTTCTAGTCTGGTTCCCTTTTAAAGCAATGTAACAATACTATCATTACTTTGGTGCCTAATTCAAGGTGGATATGCCTGAAACAGTCCTTTTTATTCAGGCCTATTGTCTGCTGCAACACTCTGTACAAGTGCTTATCAAAAGTTCTATGCAACATAATGAGCCAGATATTGTAAGCCATTCCCAAAGTACCTTTATTAAAGGGAGAGATATAGTGGGCAATATTCTAATTATCCAGGACTTAATCAAATTATATCATAGGAAAACATGCTCACCTAGGGTTTTGATGAAATTATATCTACAGAAGGCCTATGACTCAGTGGAGTGGCCTTTTGTTGAAAACATGTTAACTGCTCTTGGTTTTCCTGGGCATATAGTGAAGCTTCTAATGCAATGTGTGTCAACACCTTCTTACTCTATTGCTCTGAATGGGGAGGTGTTTTGATTCTTTAAATGAAAGAGAGGCCTAAGGCAGGGGGATCCCTTATCCCCCTTCTTTTTTACTATTTGCCTGGATTACCTAAGCAAGATACTGGAGGTTATTCAACAGCACAAACAGTTTAGATATCACCCTCTTTGTCAGAGAACTAAATTACCACACCTATGTTTTACAGATGATCTAATCATGTTCTATAAAGGAGATATACGCTCTATTAAATTTCTACTTAACTCCTTTGAATATTTCTCAAAAGCCTCTGGTTTGGTAATGAATAGGAGTAAATCTAACATTTACTGTAACACTACGGATTTTGTTAAGTTGTATACTCGACCGAGTAGAGCCTACTCGGCCGAGTAGTGTTAATTGTGGAGTCTGTTTTGGTGCTGCCGAGTAATACCTGCCGAGTATGGAGAATACTCGACCGAGTAGATGATACTCGACCGAGTATAGCTTTACTCGACCGAGTATCCGGTCTGGAGAATGTTATTTTATCGGTTTGATTAGGGAATGTTAGGGTTATTTTATATTCGACGTCAGTTTCTAAAAACATCACTTCCAACCCTAATCATTCTACGATCTCTCCCTAATCACTCCCTAATCATCCTCTAATCTCGTTGGGTGTGCAAATCGTCGTGATCCTTGCGTGTAGTCTCTTATTCTACTGTTGGTAAGTTTCATTCCCTTGTCATTTGTATTCTTTTGGGGTTACTGTATATATGGAATTGGGGAAAATGGGATTGTGCAATGTGTGATTGTATTATGTGATTATTGTTGTAGGTGACGATGTGATATTTGTTATGCATTTGTATGGTTGATTGCAGCGTAAGCGGATTGCGAAAAGGTAGGGTTTCCTACTCGGTTCTTGTTCTTTGTAAGACATGTTTGTTGTGATTATTGTTATCTGTTGATCATCGGAGTAGGGAGATTGTTGTGACGATGTCGGTGTGAGGGGATTGAGATGGTTGTGATGTCATGTGATTGTGATTGTGGTGGAGTCACTTGCGGGAGTGGCTTCACACCCTAGTTCGCCCTCCGTGGAACCCGCCACGGAAGGGGATGTGCACATTAAGGGACAGGGATTGTTAGTCGCTCGTTGATGAGCTGGACTAGGTGGGGATGGGCTGCGGTCACCCACTGGCGGCGAGGATTACCCGTTGCGATGGGTAATCAGCGGCTTCACACTTCGGTGTGTGGTCGATTCTTGTGTGAGATCGATGATCACCGGTTGTATTGTTTGTTGTCTTATATAGATTGAGTAGTACTCGACCCCGTGTTGTTGTTTTGTAAAACTGCGGTGATCCATTCGGGGATGGTGAGCAGATTGTGACAGGTGATACATTTATTGAGATTGGGGCATTCATGGGAGAGTCACCACGCTGGATTAGCTGACACCATCACGAGCCTTAGTTATTGTTTTGGTAGTTGTTGCCATTTGGATAATTCGTTTATTAGATTTTGGAGACTATGTAACTTTTATAATTACGTACATTAATAAATGTGTTTGGACTGTTGCTTTTGATATATACTAACCTCGGGCAACCGAGATGGTAACAACCTTTCATGCTGGGGTAGTCCTGGTAAGGTACCTTGGTATGAGCGGGTGTTACAAAGTGGTATCAGAGTCGACGATTCCGGCACCTAAAACTAATGAACTCAATGAACTTAGAGAGTCTAAATAAAATGAACCCGGGAGAGTTGTTTGGAGCTACCGCAAAGACTTGGGAGACGTCCCGAAGTCGCACTATGGCCCTCACAATCTCAAGCCGGTCACCAGGGGGAATTTGTTGTGAGTCTTTTCGATGCGTGTGTGTGGCATGTGGAACTTGAATGGTTGAATCATGTGAAAGGAAGTGAGATGTGTGGAAACATGTTTAAGACATGGTGAAACTTGTTGAAACGGATTTGGTATGAAATATGTTGGCATGTTAAGTGTTTATTATGTGGCTTTCAAAAGAGTAGTGGTACATGGGTACATAATCATGATAATGTTAATGTTTGGTTGTTGGTAGTAGCATGTGATTAAGGTCATGCGCCTATGCATATGAATGTCGTGTTTAATTTTCATGTGGGTATGATAAAAGTTCACCTCTGTACTGGTTTTTAGAAGTATTGGGTCGTTATTATTTGTTTTATGCATGTTTAAGTTGTTTTGTTAAGGAATTTTGAGTTGTATACAAACCGATGTTTGGAAGGGTTGTCTTAAAACTGTCATAAGTCGAGTTCTAGAAATGATATTGCTGTGATTCCAAGTTGAGGTGATAGCTTGTCCTCTTACGATTCTAACGATAGGTCACACGCCCAAAATGACCAAGTAACGAGTGAGATATGACTGTTTTACGAAAACTGGACGGTCTGAGAATCTGCTGATATACTCGACCGAGTAGTCCCTACTCGGCCGAGTATCTTTTATACTCGACCGAGTATTCCGTATTCGGCCGAGTAATCTCTCTGTGATAATACTGTTTAGCGTCTGGAGTCGTGAACTCGGCCGAGTAGTCTCATACTCGACCGAGTAAGGTCTACTCGGCCGAGTATGCCCAATACTCGACCGAGTAATCCTTCTGCGACAATTGAGTTTGCTTCTGGAGTCCAAAACTCGACCGTGTAATATAGTTGCTCGACCGAGTACCTTGTACTCGACTTAGTATGTTATGTACTCGACTGAGTACCTCATTGGGCGGCCACATTGAGTCGGTGGCTATGTTCTTACTTTTGTTTTGAGCCGGTGGCTATGTCTTTACATTGTTTTGAGTCGTAGGGTATATACACATGTATGTTTTGAGTCTTAAAGTATTCTTTTATATATGCGACGGTCTTGATAAGTAAGTTACCAAATGCTATGATAGGGAGAATGTCGGCTTATGAGAGATAAGTGTTGGATAAGGAAGACATGTGTTAATGTGGTTGTGAGAAATAGTGGAAAAAGGAAAGGGAAGAATGATGAGCTAGTCGAGGTAAATAGCATGTTTCGTGAGATATGGTGAGTGATATAGTCGTGTGTTGAGTAATATAAAAGTAAGTATATATGGGCAAAAGTAATGTGAGTTTAAAGAAACGTGAGAATGAAAGATTGAGATGAGGGATACGAATAGTGACATTTCGGGATGTGCAAGGACTTATAGAGGGAGACGGTTAGCATTGTGTTGCTTAAGGATATATGTAATGAAAGGTTGCTTTGGAGGGATGGAGAAGAGGGATATATAGTGAACTTAGATAGAGTTATGTCGCGACGTGGATTTGTAGATACTGACCAAGTTTGGGAATTTGGAATATCAAGAGGTGAGCCTAGTGTGTAATTCTTTGGGCGATTAACGGTATGAGATTAATTTTTGGTTTTCTAGAGATACGAAAGGGAGATACGACTAGTTGAATAGTAATCAGAGTGTGGAGTTGATGGTGACAAGGGTGAGTGAGAAACAAGATGAGAGAGGATAAATGATAAGAAGAATGATAAGATATTGATATGAATTAATGGAATTAGAGTTGTGGAGCTATGGGAAAATAAACAGTTTACTAAAAAAATTTGGTAGAAAGAGAAAGGAGATGAATTATTAATTGGTATCATTGAGTAAAAAGGGGGAAAGATGGATGGATGGAAGTTGAGAGAACGTTGACCGGAGTTAAGGAGCATGAAGGTAGGAAATTATGGAAATGTACGATAGCCTCACTAGAGGGTGTGAGTTAATGGTTATATAGGAGAACATGACGACATGTTAGCCGTGGGTTTCGAGGTATTAAGGGAATAAGGAGCTTGTAGAGTGTTTGCACGATCCGAGATTTTGGTGGAGAGTTAGGTAACGATATGATAAAGGATAGAATTGGGAATAATGTTGAGGTAAATTGTGTTGATGGATTGGATGTTTGTTATTTGGGATGATAACCAAAGAGAGAAAACGGATTGTGATATTAAGAAGTGATAGTAAGAGAGTAGTCACATGAAGGATGTTGGTGTCATAGTATTGTCACTAGTGGTTGAGGATGATGTTACTTTAGGGAAGCTAGTTGTTCTAATGAGGTTGATTTTGTAGAGACCAGATTGATATGTATGGTTGTGAGAGAGTATAAGATGTGGTTATATGAGGCGGTTGTTAGTAGTTGAGTATTAATGGTATGGTTACACTTGGCAGGGGGTGATGGTTATGCGAGTGGGAGAATATGTTATGAGGGGTGTACGAGTTAAGCTCGGGTGAGAGGTAACTTTTGTCAAGTGGTAACTTACGTGATCAGGATTGACTAGTTGGATGTGGTTATGGGTCTATGATGTGTATAAATGTTTGTGTGAGGTTCTGACCTCACGAGAAGCGGTATGGTGTGATAGTCATAAAGTTGTTATATGAATGTTATATATGTTGGGTTACTTGGGTACAACAATCTAATGGAATAAGGTTCAAAAAGTAATAATTTGATTGATCTGGCATGGATAGTTAAAATCGTATGTGTATTGATGATACATATTTTATTCCGTGAAAAGGTATGGATGATATGCATGAGATTCTTGTATGTCTATTCCGTATAAAATGTTGTGTTACGATCGAGTAAAGCAGTTTTAAGTAAGTTTTCTTGTCCGGAGAATTATACTGAGTCAGTGTTTGTGGAAATTATATGTGGGTGTAATGTTTATCGATGTGGTTGTTGTGCCTCGGGTGGTGATCCGGGCACGGTACTTCGTGTTGTGATGCGGGCATTTTCGCGCTGCGGTGCGGCTGTTGGTGGCGGTGTTGCGATGCCGTCACCGGTTGTGGTGGAGTATACGAGGTGGTTACGATTTGAGTTTCAAAAGTACAGACCAGTTATGCACAGATTGTTGTTTTGTTGCTGTTATTTCTTGTGAGTTTTGGTTAGACATGTAGACTGTTGTTTTGTTTGTTGATGTGTCTTACCAGTTTCAGTTTGGGAATGAGGGTAGAGTATGATATGAAAGAGAGTTGTATATGTTTTCGTTGTTGTCATGGTATAGTGATATTCTGTTGATGGGACATAGTTGGGATAGGTTGTTACAGTAATTTTGATCTTGTTCTAGATGAGGCCTTGGTAGACGTGGTAATGGCAAGTGATTCGTAGAACATGTGTGGTAATGATCTGATATATGCAGGTGGTTCATAATCCTTTGTTGAGACAGTGAGTGTAGGGTGTTGGGTAATTAGTGTCGTGTTAAGTTATGTATGAGTCTTGCGGTAATGAAAGAAAGGAACTTGAGGATCTAGTGTGACTGTACGTAACAAGTGTGGATCGTGAGTTATGCTTTTGGCGATAAGAGTTTTATATAGTTTATATAGAGAGGTATGTCGTGTTGCGGTAATGTGGAAGAGTTAGAGTGTTTGTTATGATCAGGATTTTGTGGTATTGGCTAGATGGAGTGCAGAATGAGTTGAGGTATGAGAACTGTTTAAGTAAGAGAGCCTTGGAAATAGGAATGGTTATAGGTGTGAGGGTATAGGAGGTTATCTTTGATATGTGGTGGTGATGAAGATAATGAGAGGATATAGCTGAGGATCTAGTATTAGTGAGTTACGAGGACGTAACATATGTTTTAAGAGGAGTAGCATGCGGCAAAGAGCGTTTGAGGATTGTGCATGTCGTAGTATATTTGGAAGTAGAGTGTTGGTGTAGCATAAAGGACGGATATTTGTGTTGATTTAATTAAAGGTCATGACCGTGCTTGTAGTAGTTCGATGCTTAGGAATGAGAGAATATTTCAATAGTGTTGACAGTTGAATGATGATGATTATGAGTCCGATAGTTTTGACAGTTGGAAGAGGATGTTTATGTGTTTGAGTAAACTTCGAGGACGAATTTCGTTTTAAGGATGGTAGAATGTAACATTCCGTTTTGATGGTTGATCTTCTTTTGTGGATTGAGTGCTATTGAGTGTTATGAAAGTGATACAAGGTTGGCAACATTATATTGTGGTTATTGGGTAATGTTATGGAGTCAGTATTGGGAGCCTATGCTATAGTGGAGACGATATCGTGAGCCATGTTGTGGAAGGAAGAGTGGTTTGTGGAGTTAGTGTTAGATGTTCCATGTTTTATAGGTTGGGTTGGAACTTGGGACGAAGTTCTTTTAAGGGGGAAGATTGTAACACTACGGATTTTGTTAAGTTGTATACTCGACCGAGTAGAGCCTACTCGGCCGAGTAGTGTTAATTAGGAGTCTTTTTTGGTCTTGCTGAGAGTAATACTCGGCCGAGTATGGAGAATACTCGACCGAGTAGATGATACTCGACCGAGTATAGCTTTACTCGACCGAGTATCCGGTCTGGCGAATGTTATTTTATCGGTTTGATTAGGGAATGTTAGGGTTATTTTATATTCGACGTCAGTTTCTAAAAACATCACTTCCAACCCTAATCATTCTACGATCTCTCCCTAATCACTCCCTAATCATCCTCTAATCTCGTTGGGTGTGCAAATCGTCATGATCCTTGCGTGTAGTCTCTTATTCTACTGTTGGTAAGTTTCATTCCCTTGTCATTTGTATTCTTTTGGGGTTACTGTATATATGGAATTGGGGAAAATGGGATTGTGCAATGTGTAATTGTATTATGTGATTATTGTTGTAGGTGACGATGTGATATTTGTTATGCATTTGTATGGTTGATTGCGGCGTAAGCGGTTGCGAAAAGGTAGGGTTTCCTACTCGGTTCTTGTTCTTTGTAAGACATGTTTGTTGTGATTATTGTTATCTGTTGATCATCGGAGTAGGGAGATTGTTGTGACGATGTCGGTGTGAGGGGATTGAGATGGTTGTGATGTCATGTGATTGTGATTGTGGTGGAGTCACTTGCGGGAGTGGCTTCACACCCTGGTTCGCCCTCCGTGGAACCCGCCACGGAAGGGGATGTGCACATTAAGGGACGAGGGGATTGTTAGTCGCTCGTTGATGAGCGGACTAGGTGGGGATGGGCTGCGGTCACCCATCGGCGGCGAGGATTACCTGTTGCGATGGGTAATCTGCGGGCTTCACACTTCGGTGTGTGGTCGATTCTTCGTGTGAGATCGATGATCACCGGTTGTATTGTTTGTTGTCTTATATAGATTGAGTAATCTGACCCGTGTTGTTGTTTTGTAAAACCTGCGGTGATCCATTCGGGGATGGTGAGCAGATTGTGACAGGTGATACATTTATTGAGATTGGGGCATTCATGGGAGAGTCACCACGCTGGATTAGCTGACACCATCACGAGCCTTAGTTATTGTTTTGGTAGTTGTTGCCATTTGGATAATTCGTTTATTAGATTTTGGAGACTATGTAACTTTTATAATTACGTACATTAATAAATGTGTTTGGACTGTTGCTTTTGATATATACTAACCTCGGGCAACCGAGATGGTAACAACCTTTCATGTTGGGGTAGTCCTGGTAAGGTACCTTGGTATGAGGGGGTGTTACATTTACTTCAATGGAACTGAGGAGCAATTGATCTCTGAGGTGGAGCTTGCAACTGGTATGACAAGGGGGAAGATGCCATTCAAGTATTTAGGGGTTAATGTCTCTCCCAAGAGACTTACTGTGATGGAGTGTACTTGTGTAATACCCCGTAATTTGATAAGTATTTATAAGAATAATTTATGTAATTCGAATAATTAATTAAAAGACATTTATATTAATAATTGTAAATAAGACGATAATTAATAATAAATTAATGGATGAGTCGGGATTGGATGTTGGGCTGTGTACATTGGGTCGTGGACTCGTTTAATAATACTAGTAATAATAATAATAATAATAATAATAATAATAATAATAATAATAATAATAATAATAATAATAATAATAATAATAATAATAATAATAATAATAATAATAATAATAGTAATATAATTGGTAGTAATGTGTAATATAATACTCCCTCCTAGTCTGATTGTTGGTTCCCTTTCTTTTGGGCACCAAAATTAAGGAAATGAATTGGAGCACACAAAACACCCTACTCGACATGAAATTAAATTTGGACCACACAAAACTTACCAAAAAAGGAAAGAGGAACCAACACCCGACTAGCATGAAAAAGGGAAGAGGAACCAACAATCAGACTAGGAGGGAGTAATAGTTTCTTAATACCCTTCTATATGACCTTTCCTAATACTTTTCTATAAGACTACCTTGTCACTATAAATAGAAGACATTGACCCTTATTCACTCATAATTCCATAAGCACATAAGTTAGAGAGGGAGAGGGAGAATAAGAAGGAAAAAAAAGGAAAAGGGAATTGGACAATCAATTTGGGGATTTTGCATCTGTTGCTATTGGATTCGATCTTTTATTTTGTAAATTGTCTTTAATCTTTCTAAGATTCAATTTTTCATCTTTAAGACTTAAATTATAGTAGGATTATGGTAGAAGTCGTGCTTAATTACATAAGTATTAGGTTAAACATGATTAGATTAAAGAAAGAAAGTTACAGCAATTTGGCAGATTCGTAAGTTGTTTTGTTTAATTTATTTCGTGGTCTTAAATTGTTTGTTTTCAAAAACTTAATTAAGAGACTGTGGTTTATTTCAAGTCTAGTTTATGCATATAAAATTTCGTAGTAATCTACCATATGGTTTGTCTTGGGTGATTTATTTATGAACGTGTCGCCAAAAAGTCCGCGAATCTGCTAGTGTTGTAAGGAATGCTTCGAAACCCTAACTTATATGTCAAAAATATTTTGTGTCTTTTTCATACATTAAATTTGAAGAGTCTAGCTGATGTTAGAAATTGGTATTTCTCAAAAATCATATGTTAAAGTTGTTTTATGAATCGATACTTTTTATGCGACGAGATTTGTCAGTAATTATAAATCTTTCAAGAAAACCTTGATAAATTTGGAATTTGAGGAAAGTCTATTTCACAAGAACTGTAGATATAAGTCTAAGGGTTCCA
Organism: Silene latifolia; assembly: GCF_048544455.1. Taxonomy (NCBI): domain Eukaryota; kingdom Viridiplantae; phylum Streptophyta; class Magnoliopsida; order Caryophyllales; family Caryophyllaceae; genus Silene; species Silene latifolia. Next base: position 250,115,533 of record NC_133538.1, on the reverse strand, counting down.
ACCCCATCGGTCTTGCATCGTTTAAATTTTTATTGAATTAATTATGAGTTTTATAGTGAGACTGATTTGTGCTGTAAAGACGGATTTTAATTCAATAATTACGTATGTTAATAATTAGTAAATTATAATTAATTAATAATTGAGTATGTGACGTAGTTAGTAATTATAAATATTATTATTATTATTAGGTGACAGATTTGTTGAGGAGCATTACTTATCGGATTTGCTTTGCTTGCATTAATTGGACTTGGTAATCAGGTAGGATAATCTACTCATTTTAACTATGTATGATTGAGTTGGCTTGAGCATGTGATATGGTAATTGTTGATGATTTCTGTATTTGAGATTGATATGTATTATGAGATGGATTATCATTATTGGGCTAAGCTATTATTGTGAACTGGTTGAGTATACTTATAATATATATTGTATGATGAGATTTGGATTATGCGGATATTGGACGGCCCCAGGCTGGTTCTGCAGACCATGTCTCTGGTGGATAATGTGGTTGAGTTATTGGACTGCCCCAGGCTTGGTCTCTGGTGGATCATGTGAGTGAATGATTGGAAGGCCCCAGGCTTAGTCTCTGGTGGATAACGTGGACAGTTGATGTTGAGATATGACATGTTGATAGTTGCGAGATTGTAAAGTTGCTTTGTTATTATGAAGTATTTTATCCTACTCAACCTCGTGGTTGACAGTGTATTCCTGAACACCTATGATGAACTGTAACTGGGGAGCAGACTTGACAGGTACTTGAGACTACTTGGCTAGGAGCTTGGGAGGTGTGTGAGGACATGGACTGGACGACTTAGCTTTAGCTCACTACTTAGTTACTCATCACCACTAGTTGTCTTATAAATTCACTAGTTTTTATTGTATTTTTTTTGAGAAGAAAAGAAAAATATGTTTAAGACATTTGAGTTTAATTTATTTAAAGTGCCTTGGTTTGATAAACTCTTTAGTCACTACCTCAGACATTTAGAGATGGTAATAGTCTCACTTATCTAGGAAGGCCTAGTTAAGGCTCTTAGATAAATGGGGGTGTTACAAAGTGGTATTAGAGCGAACGATCCTCAGGCCTAAACCAATGAATAATGAACATAGGTTGTGTCTAATAAAATGAATCTCAAGATAGAAACTGTTAGGAGCCTCATCTTAGGCTTGGGAATGAGTAGGGCCCCTCACTCCAAACCATTGGCCCTCTCAGTTTCGAACCAGGAACCCTGGGAGAAAAGTTGAGAGTATGGGGTAGATAAAAGGAAGTATATTCAATTTAGGGAGATGTTCGTATGCTTGACATGAATTGTACTAACTTTGTTGCAGGATGGGAGTATGGTAAGTATTAAGAAAGATTGTTGGCTTGGCCAAATGATGTTATAACGAGAATTATATTGTTTATAGGATGAAATGAGGATTTGATAAGAAGTGAATGGTGAATTGTTTGATCATGAGCATGAAAGTAATTGTGAATTGATATTGATTATGTGGTTAGATGTTGTGTGATAGTAGTATCATGTCTAGTGATATGCGGCTATGTGAATCCCGAAACCATTCTATTTATAATATTATGAAATGATTAACTTGTGATTGGGATGCTTTAGAGTAGATTCTAGTCGTGTGTGAAGTATGATGTACGAGGGTGTTGATGATGGCTTATGACCTAGTAAAAAGGAACCTAGGGCCGAACCTTACTTTGTCAGATTTTTACCCCTATTTGATCTAGTTTCCGTTTGATCTATGTTTATTGTATAAGGTCGAAAATTTTATGAGTGATAAACTAGTGAGTTAGCTCCTTTTAAGTAAAGATGTACATTAGACTCTTGTGATCTGAAAACACATTAAAGGTCGCCCCATAAAGAGAGTGCCTAAAAAATCTTGAGAGCAAACACAACTGCACCCAACTCTAGATCATGCGTCGGATAGTTCTCCTTATAAGGCTTCAATTGCCTAAAAGCATCTTTCCCGTTCTGCATCAACACACAACCTAACCCGTTCTTCAAAGCATCTGTATACACCTAAAATATCTCACACCCTTCAGGTAAAGCTAAGACTGGAGCTGTGGTCAAACGCTCCTTTAATGTTTGGAACGCCGTCTTACATCTTTCATCCCAACGAAACCTGTTCTCTTTCCTCATCAACGTGGTCATAGGTCTGGCGATCTTTGACAAGTCTTTCACGAACCGTCTATAGTACCCTGCCAAACCCAAGAAACTCCTGATCTCTGCCACGTTCCTTGGTGCTTCCCACTTAGCTACTGCCTCTTGTTGGAGCTTGTGTCCTCCACAAATTAGTGTGATAACATTTGTAAATCTCTTACAGGTTCACAAGGGTATACTTCGTTTATTTAATCAGTTGATTAACGTTTACCTAATAACGGTTGGCTTGCTAGAAAGTTTGACGTTATTATCATACAGATGGCGGTGATCAACTGGTCCCTAAAGGTCACACCTATAGGATGTGTTTGAAAAATGTGGTTATAGAAATATATTCATATTGATGCCCAAAATGACTAAAAAGTTAGTCAATGTGTTGATGAGATAATTATTTAATAAAATTAAATAATATTAAGTTGAGACAATTAATCAAATTAAGTAAATTAAATATATTAAGTTATATTTAATTAATTATATATAATGTTAGCTTGGACGAATTAATCTGATAATTCGTAATTAAATATAATCAGTTGTATTTAATATCAACAAGTTGAATGTGTCATAGTGGTAATAGTGAGGGTACATAAGCCAAGAGGTCATGGGTTTGATCCTCACTAGATGACAATTTAACACACTTTATATATTTTTGGAAAGACCAAAAATAAGGAGAATTTTACTCCTTATTTCGGTTAGCTTGGACGGAAATTAGGAAAAGTTTTTCTTTTCCTAATTGACTCCAAGTTTCGGTCTGTATAAAAAGAAAGGTAGAGAGTTATTTCTACACTAATGCTTTTTCTTGACCTAGCCTCCTCTTTCTCATCACAAGAACACAAAGACAATTAAATTTTACAGAAAATTTTAGATTGATTTCTAGCATAATCAAAGGGCATATCTCAGATCGTCTTGGGTGCAACTAATAGGCGAATATCAATTTTGATATTGTTCTTAGGCCATATTTGCTAGGACCGAAGGTTAATTCTAAATCTTTTTACTTATGTTTATGTATTTTATTTTATGACCTTAGATCATCTTTATTAAATCGTTATAATCCTTCTAGTTTAAGGGAAGTATACAGATTTATTTTCCCACAAGTGGTATTAGAGCACTAGGCCACGATTTTAATTTTGATGATTTTCATAAAATTTGTATGTAAACTATAACCTAATTTTCGAGAAAATAAATTAGGGTTTCGAATTTTTTTTGTGGTTCGAAAATTTTTTGTGCCGTTTTTTTCCTTTCTGTTTGATGATATTTTTCCATTCTATTTTTCATATTATAGTTTATAATCAGTTAAAATTATCATATGAAGAATTGGTAGTTTTTGATTTAATGCAGATTAAGTTAAAATTAAATGGAATCGTCATGTTTATGATAAAAAGATTGTTTTTGCTATATAGTTTTTGGCATATAAATTGATCATGTTTATTATTTCATATGCTAATCATGTTCTAATAGCAAAGGTAAACAATTTAGTCATCAAATCTTGTTTTAGGGCATATTGCCGCAAAAAGAAAAGAAAAAAAAGGGGACGATTTTAAGGTTTGCCGAGAAAAAAAAAAATTGTTTTTGTTTTTGGTAAACCGAGAATGAGAAAAAAAAAATAAAAGGAAAATTTTGTTTTCTTGTTTTTTGCCATATTGCTGAAAGAAAATTTATGGAAAGTTTTTTTTTGGGTTTCCTAATTGCCGAATAGAAAGAAAACAAAAGGTATTTGGTTGTTTTTTATTTCGGCCGTGATATAAAAATAATTTTTTTTTTTGTTTTATTTTTTTGCCGAGACAAAATAAAAAAAAAGGAATTTTGTTTTTTTATTTTGGCCAATTAGTTATTGTGAATCGGTTCACAATTTAAAGATACCGAGTTATTTTAAAGCGGTTTAAAATTTTGACGGATAGAATTCATATTACAAGTTTAATATGGATTGAAATGAAATTAATGTGATTAAATTGCGGAATTGTCACTTAATTTAATTTAAATAGGTGGTTTGGATAAATTAATCAACATAATTAATGTATTGTATTATGTATGTTTAATTTATTTTAGTTGATGCTTTTAATTATGTTGAATGAATCGAATGAATGAATTTTATTTACGTATTTAATTTTGCAATCGGTTGTAATTTGTAATACTTAGTGTGGCCCTAGTCAATTATGTTTTCGTAATGAAGGAAACATGATTTTTATGTAATTATGAGATCTCGAATCTCCTTTATTTTAGTTTTGGGTTTTGAAATTAGAATGTAATTAATAGGTCAATTATGTAATTTTATTTATTGTAATTTCAAAGAAGACTAAAGATGAAGATTCAAGCTCACTCCCGCTACATGGATCAAGATGGAACATCAAGACAAGCTTCTCGGGTCCAAGGATGGATTCCAAACTTGTATTTATTGTTCTTTTTGATAGGATAGGCCACACTAGGACTTTTACTGTTTTTTTTTACGTTTTTCATTTTATTGCTTTTCTTTCACATGCTAGTAATTGCATCATATTCCGCCTAAAACCAAACCACCTACTACTAAAATGCATGAAAATTGACTCATATAGTTGTATGTTAGTTTTCATGGACATGCAGATGTCACAGTCTATAAGCCATCACCTTAGTTTAAATCATTCTCGCATGCTAGATTATAGTTCACTTAAAATGAATTAAAAAGTTGATGGGATCTTCCTCTAAAACGGAAATTGAGATTAGTCTTTATAAGGGCAAACATCTATGAGTCCCTTCTTCGTCGGTAGGCCTAATATGACCCCTTCTACGTTGGGTAAGTAGTTGTGTTGACTTAGTTTACCTCAACATTGTAGTCCGAAGAGTTTCTCGTGATTATGATGGACTAAAGATAGTATTTACAGAAATTTATCGACCAAGAATTCTAACGGTAGAATTAGCTAACAGGTTAGCTTATCAATTTACAGAGAATTGAGTCTTGGGGTCATTTATATAATTCTTAAGAGAGGTCAATTGTATAGATGTTTTTGAGTCTTCGCGTTATGACATTAGTTCATTAGACTTAAAATAAAAACGATGCATGCTTATTATTTTATTCTTCTTTCGCAGTGTAGAACACGCTTATTATCAATAATACTGTTACAACAAATGGCTGGAAATAACGCAATCCCAATGCCTAGTGCCACACTAGATCGTTCGACCTGGCTTAAAATGTTTATGGACCAAATGAATCAGTCCACTCGACTGAAGAATGATGGGTCCAATTTTACGGTCTGGGAGGCGGCACTACGGAATGCTGCCACTGCTGACGGTAAGCTCAGGTATTTAACTGAGCCAATGCCGGTCAACCCAGGCCCAAATGCAGGAATCAACGAGTCACTCGCTTATAGTGATTTCGTTATGGAAGCGGGTGCGATAAAGAACGTACTCATCTTTGCAATGGAAACCAATTTGAAGAGACGCTTCATTGCCCAAGGTGCAAACAAGATTTTCACCACGCTCACTTACGAGTTCTCAAAGGCACCGAGAATCGTTACATATGAGCATACCTGTCGCTTCTTTGATGCGAATCCTCACTTATTTTCAAAACCAGGGGAAACCCCCTTGCACCGCCAACAGGCTCGCGCCTCATGTGGCCGCCTGGTGCAGGGTCTGTTCCCTTTTCAGCATTAGTCTAGGACGATCCCGATTCCGGCCAACCCGGATATAGGACGGATCATATGACTATTTGCTCATTCAAAAATCACATTTACAAAATGCCTTACTAAGACAAATGGATCGCGTTATGCACCATAAACCTAATACGGTAACTGGATGTTTGATTTCCGTCTTGCATGCAAATCAACCATAAATCCAACTCGACATCTTATACTTGATACTTGGATTAAATCGACCGACTTAGAAAGCTCTCACACGTTAGGTTTAAATTATTGGATGCGCATTCATGCATTTAAACCGTTTTATCAACTTTTGCATTCAACCAACCAAGATCGATCAGTAGAGGCCGCTACCGCGGGCGGGATTGGGTTTCTTATTAAAGGGCTTCCCAATACGTACTTTCACCTCTTACTCAGAAACTTTGGATAGTGGACGACCTTATCCAGGGTGTACGAGAGTCATTCTAGAGATAGGATACTAAAGAGGGACAATTCCTTATCTTTAGTACCTATGTTAAACCCTGCTTTGTGCTTCGTTTGACCGAGGAATAAAGTGGATTCGAACGGGTCCAAGCATCCCACAAATGCTTGGTGGCGACTCCGAACATCTCTAATTGTTTCGAGACCCTTACCGAGATGAAACCGACCGATCTAAAACAATCCGATCGAAAGCATTTTTTACGCCACCGAGCGTGGTTTTCAAAAGACCGCTGCACATCCGCAGATCGACCTGGCTTGCAGGTGGGCCGATGTCCACAGATTGGCGACTCCGCTGGGGATAACTAGGACACTTACGTCTTTGTGATCCCTAGATGGTGAGAGTCGAATGAGGTCTTGGTTGGAATGTATTAATTGATATTACGGTCACGGTCGGGTTCGTTCTCCGGACCCATAACCTAACCCTCTTCGACCAATTGGCTCGTCTCGTCGGCGTGAGTTTTCTCATCCCCGCGTTTTGAATCCCGATTGAGTTAAGCATACCGTTGACGTTAGACATTTCTGTTTCGTCAAAGAGTTTTCATCACCTTCGAGCACGAGGCTAGGGCACCCTCCTTACACATTTTGTTTGGATTGGTATCCCTCTTGCAAATCGGGGGTTGATTGCTTGGTGTGTAACCCACCCTTCTAAGCCAAAACCCGTGTCAGTATTATGCATAATATAATGAAACTGTGAGTGCTTATGTGCTACTTGATCATAAGTCCTTCCGTGTCATTTCCAAACTTTCAAAAATACCCTTTTGCGCCGTTATAATGGTCATTTCAAACCTCGGTCTTTCGCCGACCGTTGCACGCCTTTCTAGGCCGTCGTAATGACGATTTTCAAACCCGGTTTTTATAACCACTTCAACATGCCTTTCTAGGCCGTCGTAATGACAATTTTCAAACCCGGTTTTTATAAGCACTTCAACACGCCTTTCTAGGTCGTCGTAATGACGATTTTTCAAACCCGGTTTTTATAACCATTCCAACACGCCTTTTTAGGCAGTCGTAATGAAGATTTTCAAACTCAGTTTTCTACATCCATTTCAAATCACCTTTTTACGCCGTTATAATCGCCGCGTCTAGACACGGATTTTAACCCGTTTCGCGCCGACAATGGCTCATTCAAAACCCGAGAAAAGTACACACCCTTTTCTCGAGACACTTTCGAGATTCCGAGGACCATGCACCGTCCCCGAGACCTCTTCAAACATTTCAAACTCGATTTTCAAAACATACAATTTTGAATTTCAAAAAAACCGTCTTGTTAGACAGTACATTGTTTTCCGAGCCGATTCAAACTCAAAACCGTCTTTTGCAAATAAACTCAAGATAACCCTTTCAAAACTTCAGTCCACCGTTCCAATTCCGCCTCGTGTTTATCGAGTCGAAGCAAACGTACTTATGGGTCTTTACTTATGAGTCGTCTCACCACAAGACTCGTCCAATGGCGCTACGCCACTACGTTGGACGCGTGTCAAAAGTTCGGTCAACACCGTCACGTCATAAATCGAGTCAGCACCGAGGTACCATACACGGTCATCCTCGTTTTGTTGAGTCTGATCCTTGTCTCACCCTTTGTGTTGTATGCGTTCAGTCTTTGAACCGTGTCGGATTGAGTTTTAATGTGAGCCTTTTTTCTACCTCAGAGCTATGGCCCCGTCTTCAACTTCGTCTGTCAACAACAACAACAATAATAACAACAGAGATGTCAGGACTGATCAGCTAGCCAGCCTGTTCACTGCTCTTAAGGTCACCCTGGATCGTGTCGAGACCCGTATCGACGCCCTGGAAAATAAGGAAGCTGGAGAACATAATACTCCACCTTTGACTGAAACCGAGAAGAGGCTAAAGCTCTTGGAAGAACAGCTCCTAGCCCGGGGTAACAATATTCATCTTGAGAACAACCGAAGGTTCGAACCTGTTGGGGATCAATTACCTGACAACTTTACCCTGACTAATGTGCCCAAGTTCAAAGGAGTGGAGGACCCACTCAATCATATCCGTGCCTTCAAAGAGTACATGGCCATAACAGGGGTCAAACAGGAACTTTTTACCCGGATCTTTCCGTCCTCTCTGGAACCGATCCTTCGCCAATGGTACTACTCCCTTGATCCGAAGAACCTTACTACTTGGGATGAGGTCGCAGTTGAATTTGCCAAGCAATATGCCGACAATGTTGAAATCCAAGCCAATACCCGTACTCTTGAGGTCCTAACCCAGAACGACAAGGAGGGATTAACCGAGTTCTTAACCCGTTGGAGGAGGATAAGTACTCAGCTGGTCAGCAAGCCGAGTGAATCAACCTTATTGGAAAAGTTCGTCAACAATCTCCGCCCAGTGTATGCCAACTTACTGAGGTACCAAAATATTAAGACCTTCCAGGATCTGCAAATCCTCGGGACACGCATTGAAGATGACCTCCGGAAGGGCGTCTTAGCCAAAACCACTGGTAGAGGCTACCAAGGATCCACATCAACCAGATCTCGCCCTTATGGTCAAACGAACAAGATTGATGAGGTCAACCTCCTTGAACCAACCGCCAAGAGAGCTGAGCGCCCCCTAGAGAGTATTCACTAATATAGGGTCAACTTATGCAAGTGCCCTGAAGAGACTCATGGACCAGAGGAAGTTACAATCAATCGGACCCACCCCGGATCCGACCGATGCTAAGAAATCCCGCTTTTGAAACCCCAATGCCTACTGTCAGTACCATCAAGGGAAAGGGCATAATACGGAAACCTGCTTCAAACTCAAACACATCATCCAAGACATGATTGAAAAAGGGGATTTGCCTTTACCCCCGCCGACTAAGCCAAACAACAAAACAAACCCTCTGGGAATCCACGCTATCTCCAACGATGAGCCAACTCTGGACTGCTCACACCTCATCCTGCCAGTTGATGACGAGGTGAATGCTTTGAAGAAAGATCCCTCGGACGGGGTATTTGTGTTCAGTGCCGCCACTATGCTCACCATGTTCCAACAGGTTGAGGAAGCCATAGCCAGTCTCTCCGAAAGGATCACCCGACTTGACGATGCCTACTGTCGACTTATCTTCAATCCTCCACCACCACGCCCGAGGGAGAGTCCCCCGAGCGCCCAATACTACCCTCACCAGGATGGATTGCTCCCGCGACCATTCTGGCATGTTCCTCACGATAATCACCACCACAATAATCACCACCACAATAATCAGCCTCACAATAACTACCCTCACAAGAATCACCCCCACAAAAATGTCCCTCACAAAAATTGCCCACCGAGGAATACCCCTCCAAGGTACCCTCGGAATTCCGGAATTAATGGCATCTGTAGAGATGATGTTGAGGATGTCTATATCGTCCCAGGGAAGCAGGCAAAGGAGATCGGTCACCTTACTCTGTCCGGATGCCCCTACCAGAACCTGAACAATCCAACGGTCATTCCAACAACGAATGACCAAGTTGTCTCGGACATGGGCACTCAACCAAAGGCTCCCGAGCATTCGATCCTGAAGCAGCTCCAGAAGGCAAAAGCCGAAATCTCAATTTGGCAACTGATTGCGACATCCTTTGAGCATCGACAGGCTTTGCTACAGGCCTTGGGAAAATTAACTGTGCCCTCCACCTCCTCCCCTGAAGAAATAGTGGCACACATGACAAGGGACACCCCTAACTTGAACAACCCGGTCGTCTTCTCTAACGAGGATATCCCTCCCTTCGGAGCCAATCATAATCTTGCCATGTACATTACCGTACAATGTCTCAAGAAGAATGTGCCCATAGTCCTTGTGGATGACGGGTCCGCAGTGAATGTCATTCCCCTCAAGACGGCTCACAAATTGGGTATTAAGGAAGCTGATCTGGTCCCAACAAACCAAGGAGTACGCGCCTACGACGACACTTATCGCAAGGTCGCAGGGCTTATCACTCTAACTGTCGCAACCGGACCGCTGGAAAGGCAAACCAGTTTTCAGGTGGTCGACATCGACGCCTCCTTCAATATGCTCCTGGGATGTCCCAGGATTCACGCCGTCAAGACAGTTACCTCAACTCTCCACCAGAAAATCTGGTTCCCCTTCAACAGGAAAACGATAACGATTCGGCTTCCCCGATCAAAGCCGTCATGAGAAAGGGAATAGCCTCCCAAGCCATTGAGGAGGATGATATTGAAATGTGGGGATTCCAAGCCGTGAACGCCATAACTGATGAATCAACACCCTTTGATTGTGACCCGTTTGCCAACCTCACAGTCAACCGCATCATGATGCGCCAAGGTTACTTCCCGGGTCTGCCCCAGAATCCACTGAAGAGCACCTTACCTCCCTTGAAACAGGCTAAGGTCCCCAACATCCAATTCGGACTGGGCTATGAACCTACCGATGAAGATATCCAAGAGATGAACCTCCTAGTTCGAAAACGCAAGAAGTACGGGGTTATCCTCTGTCCCTATCATCTGACTCTCAATGGATACTTTGTCCCCGAGGGAGAGTCCGAGCTCTATCATGGCTTTCCGGAGCCGATCTATGACTCTGTGGCCAAGACCAGGTACCCGGGTGTGGAAGTCTTCCAGGACTGCTACTTAATCCCCGACAACACCAAAGCTGCATCAACCGAGTCTAAGCCGTCATCATGCCTCGATGGACAAGCTATCACCCTCCTCTTTGGAGAGGATAACATCAAGCACCTCGACAATGAGGACATCATCAACATCGCCCTGAAGGAAAACCAGTTTGACCCAACCGCCTTGATCTCCGACACTGACCCGGAGAAAGCTACACAAGGCTGGAGGAAGACCGTCAAGTGGACCGATCACCGAGGCCGTATTCTCAAGATCACTACTGGAGAAGGCCCTATGTTCAAAGAGGGAAGTGAAGAAGAATCTAAATCTGAGTCTGAGTCGGAGTTAGAGTCCGTCATAGCTCCTAACACTCCTGATGTCCCAGTCAAGGTCCCCTTCCCACTATTTTATCACAATGTCGTGGCTGATTCAGAGGCTGAGTCTACTAGGGTCACCCCCACTCCCATGAAAGTTGACAACCTGGAGCCTGTTCCAGGGGCCACCTCCTCTGCGGTGTCGCCTCTAACTGAACATGAGATGTCTGTCCTCTCCGAGCTTTTCGCTCGTGTCAACTTAATAAACGTTAAGTTTGCTTACGACTCGTCTCAATTTAACTGCAATACAACTCTGAATGACTATGAGGAATTTGACTTGAGTGACTACCCACCTCACTTAGCCAAAGAACTTAAGAAACGGGAAACCAGAACCCCTGTCATTGAGGAGACCGAACCTATTAATGTAGGAACCGACAACACACCTCAAGAACTTAGGATAGGGACAACCCTGGACCCCTCGGAAAGACAGCAATTCATCAACCTCCTCCACGAATACAAGGACGTATTCGCTCGGTCCTACAGAGATATGCATGGGATTGACAGGGAAATTGCGGAGCACCGGATACCCATTAAGCCCGGAGTTAAACTTGTGAAGCAGAAGCTGCGTTGAATGCGTCCTGAATGGGCCCTGAAAATCAAGGAAGAAGTGGATAAACAATTCAAGGCCGGTTTCATCAAAGTGTCTGAATACTCTGACTGGGTGGCCAACATTGTGTCTGTACCGAAGAAAGATGGAAGAATTCGGGTTTGTGTCGAATTCAGGGATCTGAATAAGGCGAGTCCAAAGGACGACTTCCCTTTGCCACATGTTGACATTCTCGGTGGACAATCTTTGCCAGAGCACGCCCTCCTATCATTCATGGACGGGTATGCTGGGTACAACTAGATTAAAATGGCTGAGGAAGACATGCACAAGACTGCATTCACTACGCAGTGGGGTACATATTGCTACACGGTCATGCCTTTCGGTCTTATCAATGCCGGAGAAACCTATCAAAGAACCGCTACCACTCTCCTTCATGATATGATGCACAAGGAGGTAGAGGTATATGTCGATGACATGATTGTCAAGTCAAGAGAATGGGACGGCCACATCGGTGCCCTTCGGAAATTCTTCGCTCGTCTGCGGAAATATAACATGAGACTAAATCCTTAGAAGTGTGCATTCAGGGTCACCTCCGGAAAACTCTTAGGATATGTCGTCAGCAAAAGAGGCATTGAGATTGATTTAACCAAAATCAAAGCCCTCCAACAAATGCAACGGCCTAAGAACGAGAAGGAGATTCGGGGATTTCTCGGTCAGGTCTAATACATCAGCCGCTTCATTTCCAAGCTCACCATGATTTGTGAAACAATATTCAAGAAGCTTCGCGCCTCCGATCACACTTATTGGGACGATGACTATCAAAAAGCCTTCGACAGGATAAAGGAAATCCTATCCAAGCCTCCTGTCCTCATGCCACCTCAATCGGGGATTCCTTTATCTCTATACCTGACTGTTACCGACACAGCCATGGGAGCAATGCTAGCACAAACAGTCGACGGCGAAGAACAAACCATTTACTACATCAGCAAAAAGTTCATTGAGTATGAGACAAGGTACACCCAACTGGAAAAGACATGCCTTGCCCTAGTATGGTCAACAAAGAAGCTGCGAGATTACATGCTCAGCTACATGGTCCACATCTACTCCAAGATGGACCCGGTCAAATACATCTTTGAGAAACCCGTACTAAACGGAAGGCTGTCTAGGTGGACACTCATGCTGTCTGAGTTTGATCTCAAGTTTGTACCCCTCAAGGTTATTAAGGGAAGGGTTAGTCGCCGATTTTCTGGCAGAAAATCCCGTCAACGAGGATCCAACGACCGACACATGGTCACTTCCTGACGAAGTTATCCTTTGTGCCGACTCCGATGTATGGGACCTATACTTCGATGGTGTATCTAATCTGAGAGGCTTCGGGGTAGGAATCCTTCTAATATCACCAGAGGGAGAACATGTTCCGATCTCAGTCAAGCTAGACTTCGCCGTCACCAATAATGCCGCTGAATATGAAGCATGCTTCATCGGCCTACAAGCAGCCATCACACTTGGCATCAAGAGACTGAGGGTCCACGACGATTCCTCGCTCCTCATCAATCAGGTGTCCAGATCATGGAAAATCCGAAGTGACAGCTTAGCTCCCTACCGACCAAAGATCAATCAAGAGGCCGAGTTCTTCGACCAAGTCGACTACTTCCATTTGCCGCGAGAGGAAAATCAATTTGCTGATGCCCTGGCAAAACTTGCCGCGCTCATGAACATACCCGACGACATGACATCGATGCCCCTATGTGTCGAGAGAAGGAGCGAGCCAGCTCACATTTGTGCCATCAACAACGACGAGGAAAGCCATGTCGAACATTGGTAGCAAGCCATCCTCAATTACAAAACCAAAAACGAATTCCCTCCTAACTCTGTCCCAAGAGGACAAAGACCCATCCGTTTACTTGCATCACAATTCGAGATAAACCAAAATCAACTATACAAAAGAACACCCCAAGGGATTCTCCTCCTTTGCATTGACCATCACAAAGCCAAAAAAGTCATGGGAGAGGTCCACGACGGAGAATATGGCCCTCACATGAGCTCAATGACGCTTACCCGAAAAATCATGCGGCTAGGTTGCTACTAGACCACTATGGAAGCCGATTGCCGTAACTACTTCAAACATTGCCACAATTGCCAAATCTTTGCCAACATACAGCACATACCACTATCCCTTTAATACACCATGACATCACCCTGGCCTTTCTCGACCTGGGGCATCGACATCATAGAGAAAGTTAACCCGGTAGGCACCAAGGGGCATTGTTTTGTCCTCTCGCATCGACTATTTCACCAAATAGGTAGAAGTGCAGACATATGCAGTCTTGATCGCCAAACAAGTGGCCAAGTTCATCCAAAACAACATCATCTGCCGATATGGGGTACCCCATGAAATCATCAGCGATCAAGGCTCTCACTTGCGGGCGGAAACTCAGGCCTTGCTGGACAAATACAAGATCAAACGACATCGATCATCCCCTTACCGTCCCCAAACTAACGGAGCGGTGGAGGCAGCAAACAAAACTCTTGTCACCATTATCAAGAAAATGCAAGACAACTACCGCGATTGGCCGAGCAAACTCCCATTCGCACTCTGGGGAAACTGAACCTCCATTCGAACACCGACAGGCGCCACACCCTTCTACCTAGCATATGGCATGGAGGCGGTTCAACCGGTAGAGTCAGAGGTCCCTTCTCTACGTATCCTGTTAGAGAGTCAAGTTCCTGAGGCGGAATGGACCCGTCAAAGGTACGAGCAACTCACTCTTCTAGACGAGCGGCGACTCCACGCCTTGCACAACGTCCAACTATACCAACGACGTATACAACGGGAATTCAACAAGAAGGTCAAACCCAGGAACATTAAGGAGGGCGACTTGTTCCTCAAGTCGGTCCGAGCACCGCTACCCGTCGATCCGAGGGGAAAATTCAAACCCAACTGGGCCGGACCATACCTGGTCAAGAAAATACTTTCGGGGGGCGCAGTGAGGCTGAGTGACCTAGACGGGGAGGATTTTAGAAACCCGATCAACCTAGACCAACTCAAGAAGTACTACCCTTGAACTATAGCAACCAACGACCTAACCCTAGTTTTACAACTAGCGGCCACCTTAACCCTTTTCAAGTCATGTTCCTCAACGCATTCTGATTTGAAATTGCATGTTTTATCAAGTCTAAGTTGCGGCACCTTGCCCGTTTCGAATGTCTTTTGATCTGTCAAAGGCAACGTCCATTTGCACTAAAACAAATTCACAAAACCCCTGAACTACGAGCATGGTTTAATTTCACCTATTCAGGTGGATACTTAGGCAGTCCCTCTTATGCATGAGGGATACAACGACAAAACCCAATCAAATTTACAGAACATTCCGAACTACGATCATGGTTTGATTTCGCCACTCCAGGTGGATACGTAGGCAGTCCTTTCCTACACAGGAAGGATACAACCATCCCCATAATAAAGAAAACCCACATACAAAAAAACATCCCCATCAAAAAAGAAAAGGGAACAACATTCCCTTTTCCCCACAAAAAATACAAAAAATAAGCCTTTCTCTCTTCTTACAAAAATTCCACTTTCCCCAGTGCAAATGTTTAGGATGATTCAAATCGAATTGCCTTTATAAAATGGATGGAAGAAACAAGCGTTCACAATTTTGACACAAGAAATCCTCTTATTTAATTAATAATGGGAGGGATTACAATTTCAACAACAAATAAAGCTCGACGAGTCTATAACTTGTCAAAGCTAAGGTGTCGACTAAAACACCTCACATAATAATAAAGTGGGTAATGGAGGTCTTCGCTCTTCCATTCTACCCTTGCCTTTTCCCTCGGGGTACATCTTCCCCTTGTTTTTCTTGTTGGCCCGCCTAACATGGATTTCCTCTTCAGAACGGATCATCAACGGATCTACAACGGCAACGGCCTCCTGTCTAGTGCAAGACCCCATGTTCGGCCCGAAACGAGCCCATGCACGGCCCACCACATTTTGGGACCCGAGCTTCTCCTCTTTGGTGGTCTCATCACATCGGGGCTAGCTCCATCAACATAATCCTCAAATAAGGCACGGTTGGCCTTGCCAACCTCTCGATACTTCAAGTCGACAGCCTTGCCCTTACGGAATTTGGACCTCTCTTCCAAGGACGAAGCTCTTGACCACTTGACATAAGCGGGAGTCACCCATGTCGTGGCAACGGGGTTTGGTACCTCCCAAATCGGACGAGTGGCCCACCATCTTTCGAAGACCTCCACAAGCTCGGAGTTCCGTAAAACATTCTCTTGGACAAGGGTATCTTGAGCGGGCACCTTTTGTTGACGCCCATTTGCCTCATGAGCCTTTTGGGATAAATGAAGGAGGCAACCTTCAAACCCACCACCATCAAAGAATGAGGACTAGGACCCGAAGCGGGCAACCCCGTGAAGGACCTCAAGTGCCACCATGGCACCACCCAACGGATGTGAGGACCACCCTCCTCCGCCAATCTTGCGACCCAATAAGCCTCGGTGGAAGCAAAGCTATCCGAGTACAACTTCTTCCTCATAGTAAGGTGACAGAAGGAATAAGAAGAAGAATCAACCGGAGGCTCTACATACCTTAGCCTCTCCAATAGCCACACTTGGAGGATCCTTGGGGATCCGAATGAGGGAACTTCTTCGCAAGAACCCTTCTTGTCTAAAGCTTGGATGATCTCGCCAGGAACCAACCATGATGGATCTCTACCATGCTCCATTTGCTCAACCACATGAACAAGGGTCATGCTACCATAACATTTCGGCCCCTCCTTCTTCAAAGCATCAACAAAGAGGTACTCATGGATAAAGCAAAAGGCAAGAGCCCTTCTCCTAGCCACCTCCGAAACATTGGCGTCTAATCGGTTTGAAAAGATGTTGATAAGAGCCAACATGTCCACACCATGTGGAGCAAGAAGGAAATTGACTTGACTTGTCGACAAGCCCAACATTGAACGGAATTTCTCCTTGTAGCACAACCGAGTCGGAGGAAGCACCGGAACACAACCCAGCCACCCACCAATGGCTCCAACTTCTTCGGCAAGAGGACAAATTTCACATTTCGGGAAAACGAAAACATGGTGTTTCGAATCCCAAAACAGAGAACATGCTTCGAGAAATGAGGATTGTACCTTGACTTGACGGAGCACCAACAATTGACCAACTCCCATGCAAATAAGTTGATACTTTTCGGGAGGCGTCAAATCCCGACACCATTGTCGCAACGCATTCTCAAAGGCATCCATGAAATATTTTTGTGGAAGAAGAAGAAGAGGTTTTATAGAGATGTTTTTGTGTTTCGGATGATGAAACAATGAAGCGCAAACATCACTATTAAAACAAAAACAATCAGCATGTTTTTCAGAAAAAGGGGAGAGCTGGCTCCCATCGCCAGGCCGCTCGCGCCTCTTTAGGCCTTCTCCCAGGATTCCCGCTTTGACTTGTCTCTTTCAAGTTGTGTTTTCTCCTGACACCTCAAACCTCCCGCCAGAACGCTCGCGCCTCTTCGGGATGATCCAGGACATTTTGTGTTTTCTCACACTCACATTTCCTTGTTTTCGCGTTTTACGAAATCCGACACGGTATTTTCTTTCTTTTTTTTAAGGGGGGAAGGGCTAGTCGGCCCGATCCGCGACGGATAGCTTTAAACATACGGAATTTTCTTTCTTTTTTTTAAGGGGGGAAGGGCTAGTCGGCCCGATCCGCGACGGATAGTTTCCATGTCAGTTAAAATTCCGAAATTTTTTCGCTTTTTCGCAATTTTGCAGCAAAAATAAAAATCGAAAATTGATAACACGACATCAGTTTTCCTCGAAATTCAAGTGCTCACAAATTTGAAGTCTTGACCTCACAAAAACCAAATCCAATATACTCGTAAAAATCTTTTCTAAAATTCTTCCCTGACGGTTTGAGTTTGAATTTTTCGAGTCACAAATCAATATCAATAATTTCGATGCAATTTAATTCACGACACGAGTTAAATGCTCAAATTTTCAAATCAATTCCTTTCGAAGTCCAAACGTGACAACTTGTCGCAAAAATTTTCAAAATTCATTTCAAATTTCAAATTTCAATTTTTAACTTCGTGGCATCGTGGTTAATCTTTGTTTTCAATCAAATGCTGTTTACGTGTTTACGTTTATGCATACGTGCTACCTGTTGCCTGTTTTTCTACACTAACGATGCAGGAACTAGTGCAAAGCAAAAAGGAGAATTGACAGCCGACAACGCTCCTCCGAAACACAACACAAAAAAGCGAAAAATCACAAAATGAACCACAATCCAAAAACACATATATACAAACCACCTCACGCAAAATACATCGACACACGTTTGATACAAACGACTGACCATACAAACAGGATCCAGTACAGACATTTATCATACAGACACTGGCCTAAGACAACAAACTGGGGGCTACCCGCCACCTACCGAACTAAGCACTCCCTATCCTTCCAATCGAAAAAGAAAAGGAGCAACACGGGGAACAGAGTAGAAACAACGGAAGCAGAGGTGGTTACCATGACGGTAAAACTGCGTTCCTCCTCCATAACAAAAAGAAAAATGATGCCTGGCAGACTTCAGACGACACAAAAACCGAGGATCGTAACTCAGCACGTACCCCGACGTTGACCTCCTATCATCATAATTCAAGAGCAAAAGGGGACCATGACAACGGACACTACCCCGATATTGACCCCCAATCACCAGAACTCGACGACGATCAAAAGTGGCAACATGGGATAACACGCCCGTACTGAACCCCACTCATCGGACATCCGAACCCCTGTAGACAATGACCAACGATCGATACACGATCATTGGCCAGGAAAAGGCCGCCAGGAAGAAACACAACCAAGCCTGTAACAAAGAAAAGTCGCCTCTCCTCCTCCGGGATCATCATCCTCCTCCAAGGGCTCAACAACAGATCCCATAGGCCCCGAATGGTACCCTGCAATCAAAGGCAAACAAAGAACGTCAGCCGAAATCTCGGCATTACGACAGCATAAAATGGACAAATCCAAAAAAAAACCTGCAAAGCAGAACAAGGGAAACCCCGCCCAAATCCAAGCAAACAAAAATAATTCACAAAAAGAACGCACAAAAAAACGACTCACCCTTCTTTTCAAGCAAAAGACGAGTCAAAACAACCACAACAAAAAGCGGCACCCCAAGACCCATACAAGGTCCGCCAACAAATCAAAATACACTCCCAATACAATGAGATGTTTTTCTACGGCTCGAAAAGGCAATTCCTACGCTAATTTGTGTGCAAACCGTTCAAAATTTCAAAAAACGGCCACAACAAGGCAACATGATTTTATCACGCCTCAAGGCAACCTAAACTACCAATGGGGCTTATTCCGTCAGACATAAGACCGTCACAAAACGCAAAAATTCCAATTTTGCCCACAATACCCAACAAATGTCCACAATGGCAAATACGGTCTTTCCCGACTACAATGCAACCTAGTGGGACCCACTACTCAAGCAAATAAACTTGGCATTGTGAAATGAGACAGTTTCTTCGCCTCACTCACGTTTTTCGAGCATAGGGAGCGGGAACGGGGACCAAAATGCAAACTAAAAGCACCCATATACTCCTAAACAGGTTTCTAACCTAATACAATAATCAATTTCACTCAAAATGGGCTCAATCAAAAACGCCCAAATCGATTTTCTAGGGCAAAATTCTCGCCCTAAATCAATTCAGCTAAAAGACCAACAAATTTAAATGAATTCAAGAGGAAATACATACCTTGAGATGTCATTGTTGATAATGGCACGAATGAAAACAAGCTAAAGACCAACAATGGCGGTGTTTTTGGTTTGTTTGTGTCGAAGGTTGAAGACGAAATGAGGAGGATATGCGGACCATCCTCGCGTCTTTTACAGAAAAATAGGGAATCTCCCTTGACTCGCCAGGTTGCTCGCGCCTCAATGAGGTGCTCCCTACTCCTTCAGCGAAATTTTGGGCTTTGGCCCAATTTCCCATAACAAACTTCAAATTTTCAATGACGACATTAAGGACCGTCATTTTTCAAATACAACAACAAATAGTGAAATCAAAATTCACTATTTTCCTTCAAAATTCCAAACAAACGACGATTAAAACCGCCATTTTTTTCAAATACAAAAGCAAATAGTGAAAATTCAAATTCACTATTTTCCTTCAAATTTCAACGACGACAATTAAAACCGTCAATTTTCAAAATAATAGTGAAAATTCAAATTCACTATTTCGTCAAATTTCAACGACGGCAATTAAAACCGTCAATTTTCAAAATAATAGTTGGAAATTAAATTCCACTATTTTCACCACACATGTCAACAGCGGCACATAAACCGTCACTTCAAACGTAATAGTGAAGATTCCAAATTCACTATTTCCTTCACATGTCAATGACGGCACATAAACCGTCACTTCAGACGTAATAGCTTCCTTCAAAAAATTCAAACAAACGGCGATTAAAACCGCCATTTCAAATTCAAAAAACGAGTAGTGAAGATTCAAAATTCACTATTCCTTCAAAATGTCAACAGGGGGCTTCCTCGCGGGACCCGCTCATTTCAACAACATTGATAGTGAAATTCAAAATTCACCATTTCCACGGCGGCATCATGAGTCCGCTACCTTCAAAACAAGCCCATCCGATGCGGCTATTCTCACGGTCAATCAACCGACCGCCCCATGGCTGGCGAGCCTTAGTACGCATCGCGGCTGGCGAGCCCTCCTCATATACGCCCCATAGCTAGCGAGCCTTACTACGCATTGCGGCTGGCGAGCCCTCCTCATATACGGCCCATGTCTGGCGAGCCTTACTACGCACCGCGGCTAGAGAGCCCTCCTTATATACGCACCATGGCTGGCAAGCTTTACTACACATCGTGGCTGGCGAGCCCTCCTCATGTACGCACCACAGCTAGCGAGCCTTTTTCCGCAAACACGCAAGGACGTATCCGAAGATGCCTCAGGTATGACTCCTTCTTATGGCTGGCGAGCCTTTGTATGTAGTCTAGCGGACTTTAAACGACCCGCACGTACAGTCGACAGACTCTAAACTGTTCCCGACGACAGGTCCTTGGCTCGTACCCTCGAGTCGCCTTGGCGTCGCCCTTGCCGATGGCAGGTCCTTGGCCCGAATCCTTTCGAGCCGCTTCGACGTTGCTTGGGTCTCCGGGTTGTAATCTTCGATTGAGCTGGGGGCTCTACTTTGACTTTTGCCCTGTCCAAGCCTCAGTCAAAGTGGGGGCTCTATAGATACCCAGTATCTGCTGAGACTCCAATAAACACCCGATGATTATCGGACTACAACATGTTCTGGAATCGCGGCGTTTGATCGACAGTTTGTGTACAACTTTACGTCGGAAAACTTAAAATTGATTTCGAAAATAAAACATTTCAAAACTTTTCAAAAGTACCTGGAGTGTTTAATGCACGACGACGGGGTCGCAATAACACTAACTAGAGTCAAAACCGACACCGGACAAAAAAGCGACTCAAAAATTCAAATCCCGATTCCAACAACGAGTCAACCACAAAAAACAAACCATTTCAAACCTTCTATACTAAGATTTCCCGGATTCATGAATGGTCAAGTACCAAACATGTGACTACAAATCCTAGGATAGAACAAATCATGATTGCACTTATGTGAAAGTGACAGGACAACTCGAAGACCCGCGACGTGGCTCGCGCCTCTTTGAGCAGCCCAGGTGACCACGTCGCTCAAAACTCACACAACCGCTCATTTTCCTATAAATACCCCTCAAATGCCCCCATTTGAGAACTTACGAGAGTGTCCGCCCCCTCTTTTCTCCCTTAAAATTCTCGACTCGACTTCTTAAGTCACAATCCGACGCGTATTTACGACCTACCGATCGTAAATACAAGCCTTACACATTGTTTGGTACCGTCATCGTGCATTAAATCACTTGACTGCCCATTTCGACCACTACACCATCACTAATCTTAATAAACACTCTTTTTACTTACCAAAACGGTTTTAAACCGAGTCTTTTCCGACCAAACGAGTTGTTACACTTATGTCGGTTTCTCGCCATAACCAAACATGTAAGTATGAGGGTGTAAAAATCCTTCTTTTATCATGTCTTTGCTTGTTTTATGACCATAACATGCTAAAACATGCATAACACGATCCAAATCATAGGATAGATGAGCCAAAATTGAGTTTTGGCCTGAGGCAGAATCCCCTTGTTCTGCACAGAGGCCCGCGCCTCAATGGGGTGCCTAGGTCAGAACTCAACCGTGTTTGTTCTCGTCCTTCCTCATTAATCTATTTTCATATTTGTAATCGGTTTTTACCAGTTCGAATGTTTTCAAACCCTTTTATTTATTTTTACAAATTTTAACCATAAAGCATTTTTCACCTTTGGTTCTTAATACCATGACGGTTTAATCCGTGTTCCAGTGATAATATTTGGTTAATAACATTTAAAAGGTATTTTAAAGCCTTTTATTTCATTTCTTTACATTTTGAGAGGTATTTTAAAGCCTTTCATCATTTCTTTACATTTCCAAAATAAACATATTAGTCACCAACACAAAGTCATCCTTGGTTCCACATGCCATGCCGGATTTTAACCCGGGTACGATGATGAGTATTGACTAATTATATTCAAATGAACTTAAGACAATTAGTTCATGATCATTCTCAAAACTATCCATGTCAAGTCGAACCCGACACCGAATATCATCAAAATAATGATGATTATTCGAGTCTCGTTCCCCAAATCAACAAATACGGTCTAAACGACCCTTTCAAACCGAAACGAGTTTAAATACCCACTTTTCAACACATTTCATAAACGTTTTTCAAATGGTCAGAGCACGGCATATAACCGTTGACTGACCCGCGCCTAAACAAGCCTTTTCTTTCTTATTTTTAAAACCAGGGGAAACCCCCTTGCACCGCCAACAGGCTCGCGCCTCATGTGGCCGCCTGGTGCAGGGTCTGATCCCTTTCCAGCATTAGTCTAGGACGATCCCGACTCCGGCCAACCTAGATATAGTACGGATCAGATGACTAGTTGCTCATTCAAAAATCACATTTGCAAAATGCCTTACTAAGACAAATGGATCGCGTTATGCACCATAAACCTAGTACGGCAAATGGATGTTTAATTTCCGTCTTGCATGCAAATCAACCATAAATCCAACTCAACATCTTATACTTGATACTTGGATTAAATCAACCGCCTTAGAAAGCTCTCACATGTTAGGTTTAAATTATTGGATGCGCATTCATGCATTTAAACCGTTTTATCAACTTTTGCATTCAACCAACCAAGAACGATCAGTAGAGGCCGCTACCGCGGGCGGGATTGGGTATCTGATTAAAGGGCTTCCCAATACGTACATTCACGTCTTACTCAGAAACTTTGGATAGTGGACGACCTTATCCAGGGCGTACGAGAGTCATTCTAGAGATAGGATGCTAAAGAGGGACGATTCCTTATCTTTAGTACCTATGTCAAACCCTGCTTTGTGCTTCGTTTGACCGAGGTATAAAGTGGATTCGAACGGGTTCCAAGCATCCCACAAGTGCTTGGTGGAGACTCCGAACATCTCTAATCTTTTCGAGACCCTTACCGAGACGAAACCGACCGATCTAAAACGATCCGGTCGAAAACATTTTTTACGCCGCCGAGCGTGGCTTTTAAAAGACCGTTGCACGTCCGCAGATCGACCGGGCTTGCAGGTGGGCCGATGTCCACATTTTCAAGCTTTTGAAAATTCAAATGTTTAAGGTTTGAAATTTGCAAAGTTTTAACACTTAAAACATTTTGTCGAAAGACATCCTCATACGGTAGTACCAGAAACCACAGTACAACGTACTGTTGCATGGTTTTGCCATAACTTGACTTAAATGAGAATGTTACACTTACTCTTAGATTTTTAGACTAAGTCTTAGAACTATCATTGTCTTGACTTTCTTGATTATCTTGATCATGTTGAATCATTGTTGAAAGTCCATTTGATTGCTTCAATCACTAATCATTCAACTAAAAGCAAACAATCAAATAACAAAGGGGACTTGGCATCATCAACTTAATGTGTTATACCAAATTCCCCATTTGATGATGACAAGTCCAAACATGTGTGATATTCCCCCTTAGCCCATGGTTAGTCGGTCTTTGGTCATTTCAACATAGACATAATTCATAAACATGATCAAGGTAATCGAAGGGTGCAACATGCTTGGCCAAAGTAAAACATCTAATCATGAAAGCTAAGACATAATCACGGTGAACGTTAGCCTAAGAGTTAAAAGATCACACATAAGCATAGTTTGAACTACTTCCCCCTCTTGACATCATCAAGGGAGGATAAAACATGTTTAAGGATAGCGAAAATAGTTCAAAACACACACAAATAAGTTCAAGCATAAGAAAAAAACATCCAAGAGTTGCAAAATAAGTTCCTAAAGCAAAGAGCCGAAAAGTTTAAGGAGTAAGAGAGTTAGAAAAGCAACATCAAATTTACGGGGATGGCTTATTCTTGTCAAGGCGTTCAAGGAGATCCTCATTCATGGTAAGTAGATCACTCATCTCTGAAGAAAATGTAGATCTATATACATACTAACATACTCATATATGTTTAAATTAATTTGTCATAAAATTAAAGGTGGAACTTATGCATGCAAACTAATTAAAGAAATGCGAAAGAAACATTATTCTTACAATGGGTATTTCGGTTTAAATGGGCACAAAAGAAATCTCCTTTTCTTTTGTTCTTGAGCTTTCCTTTAATGGACGAAACAAGATCCAAGTGTAGGATCTCTCCTTAGGAATGATACCCAAAGCTAACTCTTAATAAAATTAATATTATATGAACTAGTACAATATTAATTTTTAAGAAAAATTGAACCAAAAATGTTTGGTTTTGGCTCCTAAAACCGGGTAGGAGAAGAGGAGAGGAAGAGAATTATTTTTGTCTCTCTAGAAATAATTTTTATGAAGTGAATGAATAATAATTATCACACACCCATTCATATGGTGAATGATAATAAAATAAGCAAAAGAACCCTTGTTCTTTTCAAGGGAAAACCGGGTAGGGTAGAGGATAAAAGGCCAATGCATGCACAATTTGTTCTTTACAAGAATGTGTAGGGTGCATGGCTAGTATTAGGTTAATCATCATTATGCTTTCCATTAACTTTAACCAACATATTATATATGTTAATTCCACCCAATATTTTGGCCCAAATGGATGACATGAAATCCATTTTATTTTTGTCAAATGTAAATATGTCACATGTCATATGTAACATAAATTTTTTATGTATTTTTAACATATTAAAAATCAACGTATTATATAAAAATACGTCATATACAAAAATCGACTTAGTAATTCATAATTACTTGTGCCAAAATATTTTACCAATTTATAAATCATATTTATAATAATTCATTCAAATTCAATTGTTTCTTTAAACAATAATTTCATCCGAGTAATGATACAATTCAATTAATTACTCGGACCGTATCACATTTCAATTTGATACGTAAATTTTACTTCCAAAATCGTCCGTCAATTTTTCAAGTAATTTAATTAATTCGTAACATTATACGATTAATTAAATGATCAATTAAGAGTGTTGCCCTATAGTTATGACCTAGGGGTCAAACGATAACCACCGTCACACGACGATAATGTCAAACTCTAGTCGACCAATCATTACCGATATATGTTGACCAGTTGACAGTATAAATACTTCCCAATTGTATTCTTTAAAATGAGATTTAATAATGATATTTAAATCATATGATCGCACTATTGTTGAGGACACATTTCCCAACAATCTCCCACTTGTCCTCGACAAGTGTGCGTCACCAATTCTCTTGTCCTATTACTATCTCCCACTCAATGCAAGGTGTCTTTCAGGTCGTACTTGCAAGTGATCATATCGAGAGTGGTTTCCTCGATCTGGAGAATAACTGATTGACCGGACTTATCTATCATAGATACTTTCCGAGCGTGGCCACGCATTTCCAGTTCATTACTCCTCGAGTGGCCCTGAGATATTGTTATAACCCTGACTAGGGGTGGACAATTCCTATCGCACTCATTCCCTTCGACTAGCCACAGCCATCATAACCCAAAATATGCCCATTTGACCCCATTTACGAAGGTCGTAGTAACACAAATCAAAGTTAATCTGAAACTGTGCCATCTTAGGCGAATAGTCTTTAGTTAAAAGAATCGACTCATTTGAATACTATAGTAGCTCTCGCCACGACCAGGCTATATAAATTTGCCAGAACTCTATAAGCGGTCATAAAGCCCGACAAAATGTTCCTAACAGTCTGCCTATGTGATCGACTAGTCATCTCACATGACTCTATGGCACTTGAACTTGCCATCAATCGCCTCACACTCTAGTCACTTCGAGACGTCACCTCATACAAGTGACTATGGGCAAATACTATGTTAATCCGTGTTCACTTTAACGGGGTTCAATTGTCACTACAACCCGTTTGGATGTAACAATGTATAAATTAAAGATAAAAGACAAATGTGATTGTGAACATGAACAAAAACAACGCTTTTATTTCATTTCAAAATCTAACAAAAACTTGGTACACGTTTAAGTCCCATGGACGTAACATGTCCATCATGCTTAGCCTGCGATAAAGGCTTGGTGAGCGGATCGGCTATGTTGTCATCCGTCCCAACCTTACAAATCGCAATCTCCTTTCTTTCAATGAAATCTCTTATTACATGATACTTTCTAAGTACATGTCTAGATCTATTACTAGACTTCGGCTCCTTAGCTTGGAAGATCGTCCCACTATTATCACAATAGAGAGTGATGGGATCATTGGCAGTAGGTACTACTTTTAGACCTTCCGTGAATTGCCTGATCCAAACAGCTTCTTTAGCGACTTCGATCTTTGCAATGTACTCACCTCCGTTGTAGAATCCGCGATTCTGACTTCCTTGAAGCTTCTCCAGATTACGGCACCACCATTGAGCATAAACACGAAACCAGCTTGTGATTTCAAGTCATCTCTATCTGTTTGAAAACTTGAGTCCGTGTCCATTAACACGCAACTCAAATAGTCTCCTCCAAACACAAGGATAGAATCCTTATTTCTTCTCAAGTACTTAAGGATGTTCTTGACGGAAATCCAGTGACTCTCACCCGGATTTCCTTGATATCTACTCGTCATGCTCAAGGCATACGAGACATCAGGACGTGTGCATATCATGGCATACATGATTGATCCAACAGCGGAAGCATAAGGGATCAACTTCATGCGTTCAAAATCATGGGGTTCGGAGGGACATTGAGTCTTGCTCAATATCGGCCCGGTTACCATAGGTACCAAACCCCTTTTGGATTTGTCCATCTTTGAACCGTCGAAGAATCTTATCAACATAAGACTCTTGACTTAGTGCCAATATCCTCTTGGATCTATCTCTATAGATCCGGATACCTAATATGCGTTGTGCCTCTCCTAAATCCTTCATTTGGAAGTGGTTACCTAACCACTTCTTAACAGAAGACAACATTGGAATATCATTTCCAATGAGTAGTATGTCATCGACATACAAGATTAGGAACACAACATTGCTCCCACTGAATTTCATGTATAAACATGGTTCTGAACACTTGAGTGAAACCATTTTCCTTTATAACATGATTGAATCGATGATTCCAACTTCTAGATGCTTGCTTAAGACCATAAATGGATCTCTTAAGCTTGCACACTTTGTCAGGATTTTTAGAATCAACAAAACCTTCGGGTTGTATCATGTACACCTCCTCTTCTAAATGACCATTTAGAAAAGCGGTTTTGACATCCATTTGCCATATTTCATAGTCATGAAATGCGGCAATCGCTAACAAAATCCGTATGGATCTTAGCATGGCTACGGGGGCGAAGGTCTCATCATAATGGAGACCTTGGACTTGGGTAAATCCTTTTACCACTAGCCTAGCTTTGTAGACATCGTCATGTCCTTCTATACCATTCTTGATCTTGAATATCCATTTGCATTGGAGGGGTCTTGCCCCTTTAGGCAAATCTACCAAGTCCCAAACTTGGTTTTCATGCATAGAATCCATTTCGGACTTCATGGCTTCAAGCCATAAGGAGGAATTTAGACTAGAGATTGCGGCCTTGTAGGTGGCGGGCTCGTCACTTTCCATAAGCAATACATCGAGTGTTCCATCTTCCTAGATAAGTCCCACATATCGATCGGGATGGCGAGTTACTCGGCCCGTCCTTCTTAGTGGAGGAGGTACAACCGCGTTAGACGACGAAGGAACATCTTCTTGCGTCTCTTCCTCGGTTTGTGGCTCTTGAACTTCGTCAAGTTCAAAATTTCTCCCACTCTGTCTCTTAGAAATGAATTGACTTTCTAAGAAGACAGCCTCGCTAGACACAAACACTTTGTTTTCTTGAGGTTTGTAGAAGTAGTATCCTCGACAATGCGAGGGTAACCTGACAAAGTGCATTTTTCGAATCTTGGGGCAAGCTTATTGTCGGGTTTAGTCTTGACGTAAGCATCACATCCCCAAATCCTCATATAGGATATATTGGGAACCTTTCCCGTCCACATCTCATATGGAGTCTTTTCGGTGGATTTAGTGGGACTATTGTTCAAAGATCTAATTGCGGTTTGAATCGCAAATCCCCAAAACGAGTTCGGTAACTCGGTTTGACTCATCATGGATCGAACCATATCAAGTAGGGTTCGATTCCTCCTTTCGGCAACACCATTGAGTTGTGGTGTTCCGGGTGGAGAAAGTTGTGATATAATACCACAACCTTTCAAGTGTGAATCAAATTCAAGGCTAAGGTATTCACCACCACGATCGGAACGTAGTGCTTTTACCTTTTTGTTCAATTGGTTCTCTACTTTGTTTTGAAATTCCTTGAATTTCTCAAACGCTTCACTCTTATGTTTCATTAAATAGACATGCCCATGTCTACTTAAGTCGTCGGTGAAGGTTATAAAGTAGTCATAATTACCACGAGCGGTGATACTCATTGGTCCACACACATCGGTGTGCATGAGTCCCAATAGCTCACTAGCTCGTATCCCTTTACCACTAAAAGGATTACGAGTCATTTTGCCAAGTAGGCAATATTCACATGTACCAAATGATTGATAATCAAATGGTGTAATCACATTAGTAGAAATTAATCTTTTGATGCGATTCTCGTTTATGTGACCTAATCGACAATGCCAAATGAACGCTTCACTTGGGTCACTTGTTTTGAGTTTCTTTGATTGAATGTTATAAATATCATTAGTCGGATTTGAGGTCTCTAAAATGTAAATGCCATTGATAGAGGAAGCTTGGCCTATAACCAAGTCGTTCCTAGAAATAGTACAACGATTGTTCTTAATGACAAAACAAAAACCGTCCATGTCTAGCATGGCGATTGAAATAATGTTTTTAGAGAGTGTAGGCACATAAAAACAATTATGCAAATACAACTCAAATCCATTAGGCAAAGCTAAAACATAAGTTCCCTTGGATTCGGCCGCTACCCGAGCTCCATTTCCAAGGCGTAGATCCACATCTCCCTTGCTAAGCCTCTCCACATCTCTTAAACCCTGTAAATGATTACAAAGGTGAGAACCACAACCGGTATCTAGTACCCATGTCGTAGTGGAAGTATAATTTATATCAATAACATAAATTTCTTTAGGAATTGTACCTTTTGGAGTAATGAGTCCTTCCCTTATATTTCGCAAATATACGGGACAATTCCTAAGCCAATGTCCCATGCCATAGCAATAATGGCACTCATCATTAACTTGCTTGAAGTTTTTGATTTTCTTTCCTTTCTTCTTGAACCTTTTGCCTTTAGAAGCAAGAGCTTGATTGCTTGAGCTCCCACTAGCTTTGGCATCTTTATCTTCCAGAGACAAAGACCCTATAGATTGTATGAGGTAGTCTTCCTGAGACGGACTCACACGAGGTCTAGTAGTAGTAGGTGGTTTAGAAGAAGTGATGAAGTTAAGGTTTCCATCCGAACCTATCCCGAAATGAAGTTCTCTAGTAGTATCGAAATCATTGTTGGAGCATACGTCGTCAAGAACATTGTGATAAGATTCAATAGTTATTGGTGCGGTAGCATTTGATGGATTCATTGTAAAGAACTACAAATATGGAGGAAAAGGAAATATTAACATTTGTCTTTTTAAATCATACTTGTAAAATATTAACAAGATATGAACATTTATATAGTGACCTCTACCCAACTATAATAAATGATTCCAAGATCCAAATTCATATTAACTTGGGCACGGTATGGCCGATGAAACCCTTATCAATATAACTCGGTGGATTAACGTTTTAATCGATTCTACTTTTAGAACTCTTGGTCGATAAAATTACTCTAATATTTATCTATAGCCCGGAACACATGCAACTACGGTCGCGAATACTTCCGTTGAGCTCAATCCAAATTTCGAATAAATGTGTCCATGATCCAAATCCACATCAACTTGGGCACGGTATGGCCGATGAAACCCTCATTAACATGAACTCGGTGGATTAACACTCATCACCCACTTCCCCTACGTAACAAGGTTTGTACCCCGGTAGCGCCGAGTGCACTCCCTCGCGAAATAGGTTTTCATGGTTTCTACTATTTGGTAAGGCTATGTTTCAATTAATTCTTTTAGCGAGAGGTCATGTCAATTTATTATCTATCACGTTTTAAGTGAACTAAAGCGGTGAACTACGATAATTCTAATTGACACGGTCGATAAACTCGATAAAATAAGGATGCATGTTTAGTTATGGCGATTTAGCGATGCATGTGACATAAAATAAAATGCATGCATAAAAAAAATCCTAGTATGGCCTTTCCTAAAAAAAATATATAACTATTACATATTCGGAAACCAACTCCATTGGTCCCTTGAACTTCGGTTGTGGCACGCATCTCGAGGTAACACCGTCTTTATGTATCGCCATTCTTGAAGAAATCCGTCTTTGGGAACTCCGGAATGAATAAAATTACATAATAAATTACATAATTTCCTATTATACATTTGTAACTAAAATAAAATAAATCTATTAAATTACAAAACGGTGATACGAGATCACAATAAAATTACAACCGAATCGATATTCCCATACATTTCGGGAAATACCTATTAAATCTAAGGCCATACTAAGTAAAATTACATAATTCAAAAATTACATAAATTAAAATTATGACAATCATAAAGAAAATGCAGCATTATAATATGTATGAACATGCTCAATTTTATGCTAAATCGCCTTTAATTAGCCAATATCGTATATTACTCGGTTTTTACGGATTTGTGTGATTTCAACATTTTTATAATCACAAAAATACATAAACTCATATTTATGCATAAGTTAATTACCCTAACCTCTTAGGACTCAAAATTTAGTCTTCACTAATAATTTGACCATAATTAACCCATATTTTATAAAATTGTTCATAAATGGACCAAAAATTACAAAAATAAGCTATAAACTTCAAATAAATCACAAAATTTCAAATAAATTCAAAATTTGAAATTTAAACTCATGAACATTCTGGAAAAATACCATGACACTCATAATGTTCAAAATTTTAGGTTAAAAATTTCGAAATTTTTCCGGAAAAAACAATGTTGCGGTTTATCGGTTTTTCAATAAAATAATCATAAATCATGGGAAAAATTATATTCATTAAATTTTCAATTTTAGATCTGAAAAAGATAATAAAATGCAACATTAGACGTTTTTCCTAAGTCATAGATTATGTTTTATTAATTTTTCACTAATAATGTCACTATTTATGCTATTTTTCTTCAAAAATCCATAAATCATGCAAAAAGACTTCTTTATAGCCAATTATTTTACACACATCTTGTAAAATTGCATGTGACAATATATTAATTTTCTATGACCAGATTCGAATTTTAACTCAAATTAACCTATTTTTCACTTAAATCCGAATTTAATAATGGAAAAATCATTTTTCGAGCATAGCAAGTCCAAAAATTATGAAAATTTACAGGTTATCTCAAAATAATATATGTGACAACATATCCAAAAATCAATGGAAAATTCGAAGTATAGTTAATTTTAGACCGAAAATGACATTTTTACTCATAAAATCATATTTAAATGCCATTATTGTATAATATGAACAATAAAAATCCGTAAAATTAACCAAAATATCCTAAAACATTTTAGGACCAGAAATATTAACATGCATGGATTAATTTCGTGATATCTCATAATAACACAAATTTTACAAGTTTTATATGTTATTCTTATAACTCGGAAAAACTTTTAACCGATTTGCATGCAAACAACCGTGGCTCTTGATACCGATTGAAGGAAATGTAGATCTATATACATACTAACATACTCATATATATTTAAACTAATTTGTCATAAAATTAAAGGTGGAACTTATGCATGCAAACTAATTAAAGAAATGAGAAAGAAACATTATTCTTACAATGGGTATTTCGGTTTAAATGGGCACAAAAGAAATCTCCTTTTGTTTTGTTCTTGAGCTTTCCTTTAATGGAAGAAATAAGATCCAAGTGTAGGATCTCTCCTTAGGAATTATACCCAAAGCTAACTCTTAATAAAATTAATATTATATGAACTAGTACAATATTAATTTTTAAGAAAAATTGAACCAAAAATGTTTGGTTTTGGCTCCTAAAACCGGGTAGGAGAAGAGGAGAGGAAGAGAATTATTTTTGTCTCTCTAGAAATAATTTTTATGAAGTGAATGAATAATAATTATCACACACTCATTCATATGGTGAATGATAATAAAATAAGCAAAAGAACCCTTGTTCTTTTCAAGGGAAAACCGGGTAGGGTGGAGGATAAAAGGCCAATGCATGCACAATTTGTTCTTTACAAGAATGTGTAGGGTGCATGGCTAGTATTAGGTTAATCATCATTATGCTTTCCATTAACTTTAACCAACATATTATATATGTTAATTCCACGCAATATTTCGGCCCAAATGGATGACATGAAATCCATTTTATTTTTGTCAAATGTAAATATGTCACATGTCATATGTAACATAAATTTGTTATGTATTTTTAACATATTAAAAATCAACGTATTATATAAAAATACGTCATATACAAAAATCGACTTAGTAATTCATAATTACTTGTGCCAAAATATTTTACCAATTTATAAATCATATTTATAATAATTCATTCAAATTCAATTGTTTCTTTAAACAATAATTTCATCCGAGTAATGATACAATTCAATTACTCAGACCGTGTCACATTTCAATTTGATACGTAAATTTTACTTCCAAAATCGTCCGTCAATTTTTCAAGTAATTTAATTAATTCGTAACATTATACGATTAATTAAATGATCAATTAAGAGTGTTGCCCTATAGGTATGACCTAGGGGGTCAACTGATCACCACCGTCACACGACAGTAATGTCAAACTCTAGTCAGCCAATCATTACCGATATATGTTGACCAATTGACAGTATAAATACTTCCCAATTGTATTCTTTAAAATGAGATTTAATAATGATATTTAAATCATATGATCGCACTATTGTTGAGGACACATTTCCCAACAATCTCATCCCGTAGCTTAGCATTCTCCTTGACCAAGCGATTAACCATTCCCAAGAGTTGATCCAACTTACTAAGCACAATTCCAAGATTAACAGAAGCTTGGACTGTGGCATCACCTTTGCCCAGATTTTTCTTTGTCAATTTCCCATTTTAGATTTCCATATTCATTGGGGAAAGGAGGCCCGGAGTCATCTCATCACTTAGCTTCTGAACAGCGGGACTCCCTTTCAACACTAAACCTTTATTCTCGAAAATTAGAGAATGCCATATCCCGTAAGGAACCACTATGTTCTTATTATAATTTCCGTCTTGAAATTCGGCAGCAATCTCATTAATGCGATGGAACATGAGACGAGGAAGATTAATGGGAATATGTTTGACAATATGATGAATGAGGAGCATGTCGAGGAGAGAGCATCTCCCTCGACTGTTGTTGCTAGGGACAAGGTTCCTAAAGACAATATTGAAGATAAATAGAATTGGGGCAGGGAGTTCAAGGGCATAGACATTTGTAGGACCATGTTCATCATGAGGTCTAAGAACTTTCATAACCTCGGTAGATGTGACTTCCTCAACCTCACCCCAGTCACGTTTTGGAAAGGTGGTTAACCCAACATCAGTAATCTCTAAATGGGCCGCAAGTTGTTTGGTTGTGAGGACAAGGGGTTTTTGATTGATGTAGGCCGAGAGGGTACCAGATGCAACATTAACCTTGATAGTAGCATAGAATTGAATAATCTCGGACAAGTACATATGGCTATACTTGTCCAACAGATTTATCCAACCCTGAGCTACCATGGCTTCTTTGAAGTACTTAAAGGCAGGTGAAGAGTCATACTAGGATATTTTGTATCGCCTGCTACTATGAAAGCAATAGTTCAGAATACCATGACACAAATTCAATGTTTATTCGGGGAGATTAATGGAGTTAAGATGATTTAGGACATCATTTTTGAATTGATCGGCATGAGGTGCTACAATCAGATCCATACATGTATTGAGGGGAATCTTCTCCTCAATAATCTCATCTTCATTGATTTTGTCCAAACTTGGCAGATGCCAACGATATCGAGGTCGTTTGGGTGCCTTGGTTCTTGAACCGGATCCCTTCCTTCTTTGAGTGAGTTTGGATTTGGGTGGGGATGCTTTTGGTGTCACATCGTCATCATCACCAAATATTTCGATCATCTTTTTCTTGGATCGTGTCCGAGAGGACGTTTTTGAGAAAAGTGGATCAAGCCCATCATCAACTTCCTTCCCAACATCGCAATCATCAACATTGATCACTTCTTCAACAGTGGATGCCTTTGTTGCATCAGTCTCAGCCGACACATCTTCCTCCATTATTTCATTCACCAAGTCTTTTAAGATTTTATCAATACCATCATCCTTCTTTTCCTCGGTTTATTTTTCTTCACTCTTTTCTTTTTCCTTTTTTTCATTTATCTCACTCTCTTTTTCTGATTTGTCTTCATTCTCTTTTTCTTCTTTTTCATTTTTCTCACCGATTTCTCCCTCTTTTTCTGATTTTTCTCCACTCTTCTTTTCTTTCTGTATTTCACTCTCCTTTTCAACACCATCTTCCCTCTTCTCTTTCTCAATATTACTTAAATCATCACCTTTTTCTTGTTTGTCTTCATCATTTTCCCCCTCCTTTTCTTTCGAGGTGCCACCTTTTGCTTTTGATTTCACACCTTCATAGTCTTGCATGTCGGTGTCTTCTTCCTCATCAGACTCAACATCTACTTCATGATCCAAATGAAGTGAGATGGGATGTCTCCTTCCACGACCGCCTCTGCCACGCCCACCGCCTCGTTTTGGTATTGTTTTCTTTCATGTAACAGTAGGCTTAACGGTAGCAGATGTGGTGTCTTTGGTGGTTTTTTTGGTGATGGGAATAGTTTCTGCAGCGGTTTTGGGAGCCATTTTTAGCTTTGCAATGAACTTTGGATTAAAGATGTTTCTAAGGTTTATAAGTTCCTTGGACAGTCGAGGTTTTGGAGGCTTCTTTGAGTATAAAGGGATTGATTTGGACGGTTTTTGAGAATAAAGAGAGTTTTGAAAAGGATTTTTATTGTTTAGTGGATAAAAGGGATTGTTTGTGAATTGGCATGAAGGGTAATGATTTGTACGGTGGGGTTAAAGAGGGTGTTTAATGTGATTTTGTGAGGGGCAAGGTTAGTGAGGGATAGGTGGAGTGTTTAATTGTGAATGATGGGACATAAAGTGGGAGTGGCTCAATGCAAAAGGAAAAAAAAGCTTAAATGCAACTAAGGATCTTGATTTAAAATGCACGGTTCATATTTGCATGCATATGATGTTTATTTTGCTAATTAACACATTAATTCCAACCTCTAGTCAATCATTGGCGAAAATAAATTTGATTTAGCTAAATGTCACCTAGTAAACCAATTTCCGACCGAAGTCTTACGAATTGTTCTCTTTCCAACGGTTTTGTAAAAATGTCCGCAATTTGATTTTCCGTTTTACAAAAGCTTAGACATATATTACCCTTTTCAACTTGATCACGTAAAAAATGATGTTGTATGTCGATGTGTTTAGTTCGTGAGTGTTGTATAGGATTCTTTGATATATTGATTGCACTAGTATTGTCACAAAATATAGGGGTAGTCTCAAAAATAAGGCCATAATCATGCAATTGTTGACGTACCCAAAGAATTTGTGCACAACATAGAGCGGCACTCACATATTCACTTTCGGCCGTGGACAATGCAACGGTGTTTTGCTTCTTAGAAGCCCATGAAATGAGACACGGTCCTAGGAATGTAGCAATGCCCGAAGTGCTTTTCCTATCCAATGTATCACCGGCATAGTCCGCATCCGAAAATCCTACAAGATCAAGTTCGTAGTGAGTTGGGTACCAAAAATATAGCCCTTGTGTTCCAATCAAATACCTAAAAATCCGTTTGACGGCTTTGAAATGTGATTCCTTAGGATTTGCTTGGAAACGGGCACAAGCACACACACACACACTAAATTGTATGTCGGGTAAACTAGCGATTAAGTAGAGTGAGAAACCGATCATACCTTGATATACCTTTTCACTAATGCTATTATCATTTTCGTCCTTGTCAAGCTTGACTTTAGGCACCATTGGTCTGGGCATAGGATTAGAATTAGTAAACCCAAACTTACTTAGCATTTTTTAAGCACTTTTGTTGATGAATCATTGTTCCATTTTCATTTTGTTTGATTTGAAGACCAAGAAAAAATCCAAGTTCTCCCATCATACTCATTTCAAATTCGAAAGTCATTAAATCAGAAAAGTACTTATAAAGAATATTGTTAGTTGCTCCAAAAATAATGTCATCGGCATATACTTGCACAAGCAACAGTTCATCTCCCTGTGACTTGATAAACAAAGTTTTATCCACGGACCCACGTAAGAAACCATTTTCCAATAGAAACTTTGAAAGCCTATCATACCAGGCCCTAGGAGCCTTTTTTAAACCATAAAGTGCTTTATCAAGTTTAAAAACGTGGTTGGGAAACTCGTTGTTTACAAAACTCGGAGGTTGTTCAACAAACACTTCTTCATCAAGGTATCCATTTAAAAATGCGGATTTGACATCCATTTGAAAAAGCTTTATACCTTGATAAGATGCAAAAGCTACAAGAATCCGTATGGCCTCAAGCCTAGCTACCGGTGCAAAGGTTTCATCATAATCGATTCCTTCTTGTTGGTTAAAACCTTGCACCACTATTCTAGCTTTATTCCTTATAATTTCTCCAACATCATCTAGCTTGTTGCAAAAGACCCACCGTGTACCAATTACAGTATGTTGGGAGGGCCTAGGGACAAGATACCATACCTTGTTCCTTTCGAATTGCTCCAATTCCTCTTGCATTGCTATCACCCAGCATTCATCAGTCAGGGCTACTGTGACATGGTCTTGTTCAATTTGTGAGATGAAAGCATTGTGTGCACAAAAAATTTGGAGCGATGTTCTGGTTTTTATTCTAGAGGTTAGGTCACTGGTTAGTTTTGATAGAGGATGTGAGCTTTGGTGTTTCCATTTTTTGGGAATAAGTGAGTTAGAGGATTCGGTTTGTTCGTCTGCAACAGTAGAGGAGACTGTTACATGAGGATTGTTTGAAGGAGGTGATTGTGGTTCGTTTATGATTTGATTTGGCTGTTCTTCACCATCCTTGTCCCCCCTGGATGAGCTAGCATCATCTTGTGTAGAAGGACGATTAGTTCCCCCTGAATTTTGGACATCTTCCTTATGCAATAGTGGCTCCAACTGTTGCTCAGCCTCTTCCACCACTTGATCCATATCATATCGTGTCATACCAATCTTAAAATCATCATCATATTCATCATCCTCATCATCAACCTGTGAGTTTGACACAAAAAGACTAGATTCGTCAAATATTACATGAACGCTTTCTTCCATTTTCATAGTCCTTTTGTTATAAACCTTATAGGCTTTACTATGATCGAAATAACCAACAAAAACTCCTTCATCACTACGAGCATCAAATTTGTCAAGGTTGTCTTTTCCATTATTGTGCACAAAGCATTTACTACCAAAGCATTTTAAATATGAGAGATTAGGTTTTCTTCCTCGTAGTAGTTCATAGGGAGTTTTCTCAATGATTTTTCTAATCATGACACGGTTGTAAATATAGCTAGATGTGTTTGCGGCTTCGGCCCAAAAATTCTTAGGAACATTAGAGCTAATGAGCATGGTCCTAGCCATATTTTCAAGAGTTCGATTCATTCGTTCCACAACCCCATTTTGTTGTGGGATTCTTGCGGCCAAAAAGTTATGACTAACACCATTCCCATTGCAATAAGACTCAAATGACAAGTTCTCAAATTCGGTTCCATGGTCGGATCTCAATGAGACAAGTTTATAACCAAATTTGTTTTGAACCTTTTTGACCCAAATTAAGAACTCATCAAATGTTTGGTTCTTAGAACTTAAAAAGAGAAGCCAAACAAATGTTGTGAAGTCATCTACAATGACACAACTATAGCGACTTCCACCTCTACTCACAATACGCATGGGACCACATAGATCAATATGAATGAGTTCAAGAGGTAAGGAAGTGCTAACAACCTTTTTGGATTTAAAAGAGCGTTTAACTTGTTTTCCTTTAACACAATCATCATAAAGTGATTTAAACTCAAACTTAATGTTAGGAATGACGTCAACTAGATCAAGTCTCTTGAGAGTGTTAGTGTCTTAGCATTTACATGACCAAGTCGTTTGTGCCAAAGCCAAGGGTCATTCTTTTGAACACTCATGCATGATAGTGATTGACCCGACAATGAATATAAATTAGTCATGTAGACATCTTTGACACGTTTACCTTCGAGTATGAGTTCTCTAGTTTTTCCATGGATGATTCTATATTCACTAGCAAGAAATTCAATAATATTACCTCGATCACATAGTTGTGAAATGCTCAAGAGATTGTGTTTCAAACCTTTGACAAGCAACACTTTGTCCACGCATAGTGACTTTGACTTACCAACTTTTCCAATACAAAGGATTTCACCTTTCTTGTTGTCGCCAAAAGTCACCATGCCACCATCGTAGGCTTCTAGCGAGAGGAATTGGATTTCATCTACCGTCATGTGACGAGAGCATCCACTGTCTAAGTACCAATTGCTGCTGCCCCTCACTAATGCCTATAAGAAATCAAACATTTAGTTTAGGAACCCAAACAAGTTTGGGTTCCTTCTTGACAACGACCTTTTTTACTTCCTCTTTCTTGATCCAAACTTGTTTAACATTTTTAGTGTTTCTTTCTAAGTCACGGATTCTTTTTTCACAACCATTGAACCCATGACCTTTTTTGCCACAATAGTTACAAATAATGTACTCAGGAAGACCAGCATACTTTCTTCTTCGGAAGTCAATTTTGTTTGGATCCTGTTTCGAGTGCAACAGTGTGTGCTATTGTTGCACTTGAAACCAAGCCCAGCTTTCTTTGCAAATTTTTCATATTCTTGTGATTGTTTTAAGAGAAACTCTAAAACAGTCTAATTTCCTTCCCATTTCAAGTAAAACATCTTAGCCTCATCTAGCTCTTTAGTCAATGTTTCGATTTTAGCAAGATGATTAAGATTTAATTTACCCAAGTTGTCGAAAGCTTATTTTGCAAGTCTTGCTTCATCACTAAGTAACAATTCAATTTGTTCTAATTGTTTTTTATTCCTTTGACATGATGTGAGGTCAGCTAGGAGAGAGTCCCATTCTTTAGTTAAGGAAGACACTAGTTTGGTGAGAGTATCTATTTCTTTTCTTGACTCGGATGCCACAATAGAGACCTCTGTGGCATGAATTTGTTCAGCCTTTTTTAACATCTCAATTTGAGCAAGAAGGTCATCATTTGATTTTTGGACACGTTCTAAGGCACTTTTGACATGACTAGACTCATCATTTAATATTTCAGCAATTTTAACAAGATAATCTTTTTCATTGTTACGAGTAGCTAAGTCAATCAAAAGTTGGTCACGTTCTTGAGTTAGTGACGACACATTTCCTTTAGAACTGGATGCAACAGTGCAGGGATCTGTTGCACCCGTTTCATCGACTTTGTTGGCTAAAAACAGATTTTGTTTTCGAAGCTTTTTTATTTCTTTTTCAAGACTCAACATGGAACTAGGTTGATCATTCTCATTTAGACTTTCTTTTAAGATAACGTTTTCCTCAGCTATGTCCTCAATTTCGATTTGCGTAGCTTCCAACTTATTAGTTTGGACACGAAATTTATCAATAAATTGATCTAGGAGGAGACAAATTTTGTCTTTAGAGAAGGATTGAACCTTTTTCTTGAGCTTAATTACCTCATGATTTGAATCTGAGTCTGAATCTGCGGAGTGACCCATAAGACACTTGATGTCTTCTTTCTTTGAGGATTTGGAATCACCTTTTGTGGAACTAGACGAGATGCAAAGTTTGGCGTCTAATTCATCCTCAAGGACATCGTCCTCTTTAGAATCAGACATGCCCCAAATAGCAGTCATTACTTTGTTTTTGTACTCACGTTTAGCGGAATCACGTTTTTCTTTAGATTTGATATCGTTCCACTTTGGGCATTATTTGATTTGTTGACCTTTGTCACCACATTTAAAGCAACCAACAGTGGAATTAGACCTTCTCTTAAGAAAACGACGTTTGCTAGAGTTTTTGCTATACCTTTGAGAGTTTCGACCATTTATCAGGCAAACAATGTTTTTAGTAAACATTGCAAACTCATCATCCTCATTCTCCTCATTACTTGAGAGAGCATTAAGAGCGAGTCCTTTCCTTTTAGAGCTTTCACTAGAACGCTTCATGAGAGTTAGCTCATGAGCCATAAGTGAGCCCATAAGTTCATCAAGGGCGAGCAATGAAAGGTCTTTAGCTTCCTCAATAGCCGTAACCTTCTGTTGCCACTTTTCAGTTAGGCTACAAAGAATTTTACGGACTAAATCCTCGGATTGAAAGCTCCTACCTAAACTCTTAGTCATTGACAATATTTGAAAAACGTGAAGACAAATTATTAATTGACTCATCTCATTCCATATTGAACATCTCATACTGTTGCATGAGAACATCAATACGGTATTTTTGACTTGTGACGTTCCCTCATAAACAAGGCTTAGGGTGTTCCAAATCTCTTTGGCCGAAGCACATCCTGATATACGATTAATCTCTTGGTCACCAATCTCATATTGAAGAATGGACATGGCCTTAGAGTTTTTCTCGATTTTCCTATAAACGGCCTCAACATATTTATCCTCACTTTTCAAGGTACTAGTGCCATCAGCATTAGTCACTTCGATTTTGAGGGGACCCTTTTGAATGATCAACCAACATTCATAGTCCGCACTTTTAACATAATGCTCCATGCGATGTTTCCACCAGGCATAGTTTTTTCCCTTGAAAATGGGATACTTAGTGTGTTTTGAATCGTCCACAAATATAGGATCAACTCTTTGGATTTAATCAATATCAAGAGCACGAGGCTTTGATACCAATTGAAGAGTTAGGAACGATAAATACCTAAGAGGGGGAGGGGCTGAATTAGGTGTACCTTTTAAAAATTTTATCCTTAACTTGCTTAATTGATTAACTTAAGTAAAGAATATTGAAGTACAAGTGTGGACATGGGCCACGTCTCAGTCTGCGGATTTGGGCCGCAAGCCGATTCGCGGTCACGGGCCACCTGCACGCCAAGCCAATCTGTGGACATGCAGAGGTCTTTTGAAAGCCACACTCGGTGGCGTAAAATGCTCTCGACCGGATCGCTTTAGATCGATCGGTTTCGTCTCGGTAAAGGTCTCGAAACGATTAGAGATGTTCAGAGTCGCCACCAAGAATTTGTGGGATGCTTGGAACCCGTTCGAATCCACTTTATACCTAGGTCAACCAAGGCAAAAAGCGGTGTTTGACATAGGTACTAAAGATAAGGACTCGTCCCCCTTTTAGCATTCTATGCCTAAATGACTCTCGTACGCCCTGGATAAGGCCATCCACTATCCAAAGGTTCTGAGTAAGGGGTGAGGGTACGTATTGGGAAGCCCTTTAATCGGACACCCAATCCCGCCCGCGTTAGCGGCCTCTACTGATCGATCGTGGTTGTTTAA
Organism: Silene latifolia; assembly: GCF_048544455.1. Lineage (NCBI taxonomy): Eukaryota > Viridiplantae > Streptophyta > Magnoliopsida > Caryophyllales > Caryophyllaceae > Silene > Silene latifolia. Next base: position 250,073,609 of record NC_133538.1, on the reverse strand, counting down.
GTGCAAGAGTTGATAAAACGGTGTAAATGCATGAATGCACATCCAAAAGTGTTAACCTAACATGTGAGCTTTCTAACTCAGTTTGTTAATTCAAATATCAAGCATAAGATGTCAAGTTGGATTTATGGTTGATTTGCATGTGAGAACGGAAATTAAACATCCATTTACAAAATTCGGGTTATGATGCTTAACACGATTCATTTATTTGAAAAAGGATGTCAAATGACAAAGTGTAAAAACGTAAGCTTGTCAATCTGATCCGTCATGTATTCGGATTAACCGTAATCGGGATCGTCCTAGACAAGTGCTAAAAACGAGGCAGAATAGCGCCAGGCAGCCCCATTGGGGTGCGAGCCTATTGGCGATGGAAGGGGCTCTGCCCTGGTTTTGAAATGTGAAAACAGGCGGTCCCTTGGGGCGCGAGCCACGAGCCGACCCAAGGGGGCGTCTCCTGGTTTTTGAAAAGGTTGTTTAAAACCATATTTATGATGAAAGATTTGCAAATATGATTTCCATGACTCGGAATAATTACTATTATGTTAAGTTCAATTATTTGTAATTAGTCAAGTTTGTCATCGTACTCGGATTAAACCGACATTGTATAAAGAACCAAGGATGATTATGAATTATGACTAATAAGTTTACAAATGTAAACAAATGAGAAAAATGCTAAATAAAAGAAAAGGGTGTTAAAATACCCATTAAAATGTAATTAACCAATAATATCATCGAGTCACGGAATAAACCGCCATGGTATAAAGAACCAAGGATGATTATGATTTACGGCTAAAAAGCTTGTCATAAAAATGACTTGAAACATTTGAAATGGTAAAAACCGATTACAAATAAGAAATGAAATAAAGAGGAAAGACGAGAGCAAACACGGTTGAGTCTGACCCGACAACCCACATGAGGCGCGAGCCTCTTTGCATACCAAAGGGCTTCTTTCTCGGGCCAAAACTCGGTTTTGGGTCGTCTAACCTATATTTAAATCGTGTTATGCATTGTTCATGCTTATAGACTCATAAAAACAGTAAAGACATGAAATAAAGTGAGTTCTTTACACCCTCAAACTTATGTTTATTGATGTTTGCGAAATAGACGACTTTAGAGACGGTTTTCTCGTTGTGACTAATCGCTATCAAAGAAGTTTAAAAGAGTGCCTTAAAAAAGGATTTGGTTTTGAAAATGAGTTGAAAATATGTTAATTAAAACATGTTGATTGATGTTGAGTTGGTCGAATAGGTCGGTCGAATGCACGGCGACGGTACCAAACAATATGTGTAAGGCTTATGTTTACGATCGGTAGGTCGTAAACACGTGTCGATTTTATGACTTAGGAAGTCGAGTATAGAAGTTTAAGAGAGATGTGAGGGGGCGGACGCTCGCATGAAGATTATGGTGTGTGATGGTGGGTATTTATAGAGAAATTTGGGATGGTAGGTCGGTCGATTTTGCTTGGAGGCTAAGGAGACACCCCATTGAGGCGCGAGCCACCCCGTGACTCAATGGGGTGTACTGTCCCTTTCAAATTGGACGTGGCCTATTCTCCATCCATTGTTTGGTTGGTTTGATATGTGGTATTCATATAAGATGTCGTGTAATAATATGGGCATCTAATAAGATAATTTTGGGTGTTACTTGAGGTAGGTGTTTTGTGTGCTTGACTCGGGTTTGACCCGTGTGAGTCGGGATTTGAATTTTGAGTCGGTTTTTGGCTCGGTGTCGGTTTTGACTCTAATTAGGGTCATTTTAATGGAAATGACATGATGAAAACATTTATGGCATTATTTTCGACATTCGAGATTTGGTTTGACTCGGTTTGACTCAGGTTGACTCGAGTTGCGGGTTTCTGAGTCGGTTTTGGGTCCGAAGACGGTTTTGACTCTAATTAGGGTCATTTTAATGGAAATTACATGATAAAAACATTCATGGCATTATTTTTGACATTCGAAATTTGGGTTGACACGGGTTGACTCAGGTTGACTCGAGTTGCGGGTTTCTGAGTCGGTTTTGGGTCCGAAGACAATTTTAACTCTAAATAGTGTTATTTTAATGCAAATGAAGTTAGAAAACTTTTGAAATCATTTTTCATATCCGAGTAGTGCATTAAACCGTCTCATGTATAGCCAATCCACGCACGCATATCAAAAACATGTTATAGTCCGATCATCATCGGGTGGTTTTTGGAAGGTGCAGATACTGGGTATCTACGGAGCCCCCACTTTGACTGAGGCTTGGACAGGGCGAAAGTCAAAGTATGATCTCCAGGTTAATCGAAGATTACAACCTGAAAACCATTGCGACGTCGAGGCGACTCAAAAGGGTTTGAGCCAAGGACCTGCCGTCGGAAAGGGCGACGTCAAGGCGACTCGGGGATTCGAGTCAAGGACCTGCCGTCGGGAACATTTTAGAGTATATCGAATTCCGATTCGAGTCGTTTAAAAACCATTAGACTACGTATAAAAGCTCGCCAGTCATAAGAAGGAATCACACCTGAGGCATCTTCGGGATACGTCCTTCAATCATTTGCGCGCAAAGGCTCGCCAGCCGGTGTTGAAGGTGGTGCGTTTTGAGGCTCGCCAGCCATAGGAAGGGGTCATACCTGAGGCATCTTCGGGATATGTCCTTGAGTCGTATCTTGTGTGCGTGCAAAGGCTCGCCAGCTGTGATAAGGAGTCGTTCCCGAGGCATCTTCGGGATACGTCCTTGAGTTGTACCTTGTTTGCGGACAAAGGCTCGCCATCTTGTGAAAAGGAGTCGTACCCGAGGCATCTTCGGGATACGTCCTTGAGTTTTATCTTGTTTGTAGACAAAGGCTAGCCAGCCATATGCGTTGTAAGGCTCGCCAGCCATCTATGGTCGAATGATCGACTGTGGGAAATAGCCTGGAACATCGGTCTTATTTCAAGGTATTGTCTGCTAATGACTTCCAACCAGGTTGACGTTGATAGGTTCTGCTAGGGAGCAACGAACTCCAACTTGATGGGTGCCCTAAACGAGCTCCGTGGGGATAAATCATGTAAGCAAGGCTCTCTGGAAAACCATTTAGGGAGAGCGCTGCGTCAGGATCATGAATGATGTTGTGAGGATCTTTGAAAGACCTGTGTGACTTCCATTTGAAAATCGGCACTCGCTGGGGAGTTAGAAACTTCTCAGAACTTGCCAGGGATATGAGTTGTTGCTCGTTGGGAGGTAGCGTGTGCCATGTAATCGGCGGGGTTAAAGCTCTTGGACTTGATGGGTCGTCGTTTGTTGAGAAGAACCCAGTACGTAGTTGGAGTGAGTTTGTCTTCTCAAGATTACCTGCATGGTTAGTGACCACACAAATCTGCAGTCGCATAGACACGCATGTAGGCACGCAAGCATATAAGCACATAAGCACATAAGCATGTGAGCAATTAGCATATAAGCAACTAGCATGTATTATCTCACGCGAAGGGAGATAGAAGTTTCGAATGTTGTGAAGCTTAAAGGCGAGGCTTGTTACTCGTAGATCTGTGATTTGATAAATTGGAGACACGTGGCTATTGGGACACTGACTCACATAGACGCATACTGACAAACTGACAAATGGGCAGTCGTGAACGTGATGCCTACTCAGTATCGACACGACACGGGGGTGACTCTGACAGACTTCGCACATGTAAGTGCAACTCCTTAGCCAAGAAAAGGTGATAACGCGTATCAGATCCCTGGATTGGAAGGTCCGCTCAGCTGGGAACATGAATTGATCAACTTCTCCAGACATCTTTGCCCTTGTTTGCTTACTTGAGATTCCTTCTCGAGGTATGATGATTCGGAGGGCGGAACCAAGACCTTGTCATCGCTCGAACCGAGCACTAGATTATGGGCGGTTTTATTTTGGACTGTAGTTGAGACTCAAGAGATGTTTGAGGATAAAGGATGGGTGGCGTCTTGAAAAAGAAGCCCCTAGAGTGAGAAGGTGAGATTCTGACAAAAAGGAGGAATGGGCAACGAATTAAGGAAGAAGCCCCCAGTAAAGAGGTATAAGATTGATTTTTGTAGCTGGGTGGACTGCTTTGAGGATTGATGTTGATGGTTGAGATTGAAAGGGATATGCGGTTGTGTCCTTGTTGGGGGACTGCCTACATATTCGCGTGTTTGCGAAATCAAACCAGATCGTAGTTCTGAGCTGGTTATTGAGGATTGAAAATTGGAAATGTTGTGAAAGGAGTATGCGGTTGTGCCCTTGTAATAGGACTGCCTATGTATTTGCGTGTTTGCGAAATCAAACCAGATCGTAGTTCTGAGTGTGTGTGCCTAAGCGAGATGTTAGGACCTTGAAGTGATTTTGAGGTGTAAGGTTGTGTCCTTGAGGGACTGCCTACGTATTCACGTGAAGTGAAATCAAACCAGATCGTAGTTCTGAATGTGTGCCTAAGCGAGATGTTAGGACCTTGAAGTGATTTTGAGGTGTATGGTTGTGTCCATGAAGGATTGCCTACGTATTCACGTGAAGTGAAATCAAACCAGATCGTAGTTCTGAATGTGTTTGTGTGCCTAAGCGAGATGTTAGGACCTTTAAGTGTGTGGGTCACGACGGTAAAAGCCGTTTGGTGACTCGAAAAATTGATTTGAGATAATTCCTCCTTGATCATGAATCGAAGAGGTGTAATTTGTAAAAATGTTCCTTATCATGTGAGCACACTAAAAAGTGGACCCTAAGGGTAGATTGAGTATGTCCCGTTTCTCGGTAGAAAAGAATTCGAGGACTCCGTATCTGGGTCAGGGTGAAAATGGCTTCAACATTATGGAATGTGGAGCATGGTAATAATGGTTTGTTTGACAGATAAAAATCTGGAGTTGAGCGTCACGACGGAAAATTCCGTTTGGTGACTCGAAGGTTGATTGGAGATAAATACCTCTTGATCATGAATCGAAGAGGTGTAATTTGTGAAAATGTTCCTTATCATTTGAGCACACTAAAAGTGGACTCTAAGGGTAGATTAGGTATGTCCCGTTCTCGATAGCAAAGCATTCGAGGACTCCGTGGGGACTGTGGTGAAAATGGCTTCAACATTATGGAATATAATGTGGAGCTTGGTAATAATGGTTTGCTTAACACATAAAAATATGGAGCAAGAATTTTGTGGTGTTTAGGCCGAAGGGTAACGGCTTGTAGTGTGGTGCGGAATGGGGTCTCCGGCTTGATGTGGCCTGAGCACGAAATGGTTGGTAAATAAAATGGGATCAGATTTTCATGTCTGGACCTTAAAGGTTAAAGTGTGATATTACGAGCTTGAGGGGAATCCTCAGAAGCCTAGATAGGTCTCCCTGTAGTAGTCTCTGGAAGGACTTAGGGGTGAAGCAGTTTTGATTATGATCTTGAGGGGAATCCCCAAGATCCTAGATAGATTTCCTTGTAGTAGTCTGCAGAAGGACTTAGGGGTGCTGGGCTTTGGACTTGTAGGTCCGGGACTTGGTGTTTTGGACTTATGGGTCCTGGACTTTGGACTTGTTGGTCCTGGACTTTGTGTGGTTGACTCATGGGTCTTGGGGTTTGGACTTGTTGGTCCTAGACTTTGTGTGGTTAACTCATGGGTCTTGGGCTTTGGACTTGTTGGTCCTGGACTTTGTGTTTTGGACTTGTTGGTCCTGGGCTTTGGACTTTTTGGTCCTGGACTTGGTGTTTTGGACTTGTTGGTCCTGGGCTTTGGACTTTTTGGTCCTGTACTTTGTGTTTTGGACTTGTTGGTCCGAAGTTTGAAAGGTGACGGTTTTTAAATCCGTCATTTGAAATTGTGGGAAAATAAAGAATTTGAATTTCGCTATTTCATTTTTGAAAAGTGACGGTCTTGAATTTCGTCAGTTGAAATTGTGGGAAAATAGCGAATTTGAATTTTACTATTTCTGTTTTGAATGGGATGGTTTTTTTTTTAATTCCGTTGTTTGGAATTGTGAAAATAGTGAATTTGAATTTCACTATCTTGTTTTTGATTTGAAATTGACAGTTTTATTTCCGTCGTTTGAAATTTGTGAAAATAGCAAATTTGAATTTCACTATTTTATTTTTTGGTTTGAAAATGACGGTTTTAATTTCCGTCATTTGAAGCTGGTGCTGATAACGAACTTGAATTTCACTATCTTGTTTTTTTTTGTGGTTTGAGAATGACGGTGTTTGATTCCGTCGTTTGAAATTCGTGAAAATAGCGATCTTGAATTTCACTATTTTGTGTTTGTGATTTGACTTTAGCATTGACTTTGGTTTTCGCCTTTGTTTTGGCTTGGTTTTGCTTTGGCATTGGGTGAATGACTTTTTGGCTTGGGCCTTTGATTTTGGCCTTTCGCTTTGCCTTTGAGTGAATGGCTATTGGCTTGGGCCTTTGATTTGGGCCTTTCACTTTGACTTTGGGTGAATGGCTATTGGCTTGAGCCTTTGATTTTGGCCTTTCGCTTTGGATTTTGATTTATTGGTTCTTTGCCGTCCTTCGTTCGAGGCAGGTAAAGGTTCAGACAGGGAAGTACCCGTTGGTGAGAGGTTGATACTTGGTGATTGGATGTTTTGTGGGGAATGGGCTTGCCTTCCATCATTGATCATGAACAAGGAGATGTTCTGGTTTGTTGTCTGGGTTCGTCGTAGGATCCCCTTGATAGAAGCTCGTTCTAAATTGGGTGCTAATGAAAGGTTTCTATTGCCAGACATGGAATAGGTAAAGAAATGGACACAGAGTTGCGAGTCCTCTGCTTACTCGGTACGGAACATCACTCGAGTGTACTCACATTGAATTGGAACATATTGTTCGTTTTAAATCAATTCTCAAATCAATTCTCGTTGTCAACGGGAAATGGTAAAGAGGAGAATATATGATAGTTGGAAATTGTGCTTTTATTTAGATAAATAAGAGGTTAGCACAGACTCGATGAATACATGTGACTCATGGGGACAGCCCCCAGTTGTCACTTAGGAATAAAAGGACATACACTAGGATAGATATGAGAAAGCCTAAGACTTGGACTCGGACTTAATCGTAGATACGAACTTCTAATCATCATGTTCCTCCTCGAAGGTTTCTTTCGCAGCATCCATCGGCTTGAATGTTTGATCTTGAGCATTGACCCACTTGAGCACTTCACTCTCGTTGTTGGGAATGATATGAGGACAATAGTCGATGAGGCTTTTATCTCCTTGCAGAAAGAGATGTTCATTAGGGTTGTCTTCATCACTTGGTTGGCATAGGGATGAAGCTATCAGTTCATGATTGTCGATGATATTTTGAATAACATGTTTTAGTTTGAAGCACGTTTCAGTATCATGACCTTTTCCTTGATGATATTGGTAATAGGCACTACCGTCCCGGAAACGGGTTTTCTTGCATTCAGACGGGTCCGGGGTGGGCCCGATTGGTTGGAGCTTCCCTTCAGTCATAAGCATTTGAAGAGCTGCGGCGTAGGTTGCGTTGAGTTTAGTGAATATCCTTTGAGAACGCTTAACCTTACTGTTTGATTTGAGACATTCACGAGGATTGTCTTGACTGAGAGGTGCAATTATGATTTTCCCAGCCTCGATCATATCTTGAATGGCATGCTTGAGTTTGAAGCAGGTTTCGGTGTCATGGCCATTGCCTTGATGGTATTGGCAATAGGCATTACCATCCCAGAATCGGGCTCTTTTGTGTTCGGGTTTGTTCCGAGTCGGACCAATGGGTTGGAGCATTCCTTCTGAAGCAAGTATCTCCAGAGCAGTGCCTTATGTTATTCCCAGATCTGTGAATACCCTTTGATGTTTTCCAATGGTTCCCACATTGGTGTTTTTTGGGGTGTTTTTGTGAGTTTTGTTTTTGTTTTTGTCAATCCTGGGTGGAAGCAGGATTGGGTTGTTGTTAGTGGGAAGTTTTTGGGATGTTGCTTGATATTTTGAAGGATATTTTGGTGAGGCAATTTCATGTTCTTTGTCGGTAGGTTCGTGGATGTGGGAACCATCAGATGACTCCTCATTTTCAACAGCTAATGGTTGGTGAATGGAGGGTTGGTTTTCTCCTTGGTGGTTAGGTTCATTTTCTGTACTACCAAACCTCTTCTCCAAATTAGCTACCCGGGTGTTCAAGTCATCGATAGCAACTTGCAACTTTGAGAATATGTTGTTGATGGAGACGGAGAGCATCATTATAGCGCTTTGTAGGCCATCCTCTTCAATTGCATGAATTTCCTCATCGTCGGGAGGGCTGAGGTGAGAGAAGTCCAGGGAAGATTCCTGGTTGTGTTCAGTAGGGTTTTCTGGAGGGTTGACTTTGTTGTTTGTTGAGTGCGGTTGTGGTAATTCGCCATTTTCAATCATATAAAGGATGGCACCTTTCAGAGGGAGACACGTTTCAGTATCGTGTCCGCGGCCTTGGTGATATTGACAAAACAGTTTTCCGTCCCATCTACGTCCTCGCTTGTTTGGTTGAGGGTCTGGAGTTGGACCAATCGGTTTGAGTTTTTCTTGTGATATTAGCCTTTCCAAGGCTGTGGCATAAGGCATACCCAAATCAGGGAAGGACCGATGAGGTCGTCTGGTTTTGGTTTGGTCGTTGGCCAGTAGCCGGCTTTCAAGGAGCTTAACCTTTTGTTCAATATCAGAAGAGAGAAAATTCTCAGTTGCCATTTTGTCCTCAACTTGGGAGAGACGAGTGCTCAAGTTTTCCACGGTAGCTAGGAGTCGAAGGACCATGTTTTTGATTTCAGCGGAAGTCATGTCGGATGCAGATTGACCAGCTTCTTGAGTTTCTGGATGGCGATCGATGGCACCCAAGGGATTCCTGATTGACATAACGATAGGCGTTATAACTTGTCTTGGCAAGGGATTGCACAAATAAAGCAAGTACGACACATATGCACAAAAGGCAATTTTGTTGCGAAGACGCGACGGTGTGACTAGGTTATGAGCTCATTAAAGATCGTGAATGACCTCTTGTGTTTGAACTCTTGGTGCATGACTTTGAACTTACACTCGAGTGTCGACTTTGGCATAGTGATGCCTAGACACATGATTTCTGACTTGATTTGGATGTGTGTCGATGGAGTGACGCCGTTGTACGAGACATGTACACAAACTTGACCTTTGACCCGTAATGTAGGGGAAAGACGGGTTTAATACCCGACTGGTTTTGACTTTGCTAACGCCAATTAAGATGTCTCGACAATTAGGCGACACGACCTAGACCAGAAGGTAGGTACTAACTTCTGCAGAGACTCAACGTTATCTAGACGACTTGACTTGAAATCGACTGGACTCTAATCGACTCGAGGCTGAATCGGAAAGGTGGACTGAAATTTTCAAAAATAGAAATTTTCAAAAAGGTTCATTTGTCGTTTTACGGACGGCTTCCGAAGAGTAGAGATCTCCGAAAGTCAATCAGTTGAAGAGTTGTCTTAAGTTTGTTTTCAAAAGACGGTTTGAGTTGAAATTGCGGCGGCTCTGAAAACAAAGTGTTGTTTCCAAAGACGGTTTTTGAAATTCCGAATCACGGATTAGAAAATCGAGAATCGAATAATTTGGAATCGTCATCACAATGGCCATGAAAACGGCTAAGTTTGGTTTCATAGGATTTAAAATTGAATTGAAATTTGAAAATGGTTAAGTTTGTTTTCAAAGATTTGAATTTTGAATTGAAATTTGAAAACGGTTAAATTGTTTTCAAAGACTTGATTTTGAATTAAAATTTGAAAACGGTTAAATTTATTTTCAAATGATTTGAAATTGGATTTGGAATTTGAAAACGGTTAAATTTGTTTTCAAAGATTTGGTTTTGATTGAAATTTGAAAACGGTTAAATTTGTTTTCAAAGATTTGAAATCGGATTTGAAATAGAAAACGGTTAAATTTGTTTTCAAAGACTTGATTTTGAATTTAGAATTTGAAAATAGTTAAATTTGTTTTCAAAGATTTGATTTTGAATTTGAAATTTGAAAACGGTTAATTTGTTTTCAAAGACTTGAAATTGAATTTGAAATTTGAAAACGGTTAAATTTGTTTTCAAATGATTTGAAATTGGATCTGGAATTTGAAAGCGGTTAAATTGGCCTTCAAATGATTTGATTTTTGAATTGGAATTTGAAAATGGTTAAATTTGTTTTCAAATGATTTGATTTTTGATTTGAATTTGAAAGCGGTTAAATTGGCCTTCAAATGATTTGATTTTAATTGGAATTTGAAAACGGTTAAATTCGTTTTCAAATGATTTGATTTTGAATGGAATTTGAAAACGGTTAAATTCGTTTTCAAATGATTTGATTTTTGATTGGAATTTGAAAGCGGTTAAATTGGCTTTCAATTGACTTGGTTTTGAATTGGAATTTGAAAACGGTTAAATTCGCTTTCAAATGATTTGATTTTGAATTGGAATTTGAAAACGGTTAAATTCGTTTTCAAAACTTGAAATTGGAATTCGTGAGGATTGAATTCGTCATTACGACGGGTTAGAAAACCGTTTTAACCTTTAAAAGACGGTATGCAAATCGAAAATTGTGAGAATTTAAATCGTTATTACGACGGCTTAGAAAAGCCAAATTTGATTTCGAAAACGACATTTGAAATTAGGAAAGTTGCACGGGTTGAAATTGTCATTACGACGGTTTGAAAAACATTTTTGTTTGAAAATTGATTTCGAATTTTGAAAATTCGAGGATAGAATTTGTCATTAAGACGGCGTAAAAGGGCGCTTTGAGAATGCAACGGTCGGCGACAGACCGAGGTTTGGAACGGCCATTATGACGACGTAAAAGGGGGTTTTGAAATGGTTTGTGAAAACCAGGGTTTGAAATCGTCATTACGACGGTATAAAAGGTGGATTTTGAAATGGTTGTGAAAAACGGATTTTAAATTCGTCATTACGACGGCCTGGAAATGCATGTTGAAATGGTTGTAGAAAACTGGATTTGAAAATCGTCATTACGACGGCCTAGAAAGGCGTGTTGAAATGGTTATATAAACCGGGTTTGAAAATCGTCACTACGACGGCCTAAAAAGGCGTGTCATTTGAAATGCAACGGTCGGCGAAAGACCGAGGTTTGAAACGGCCATTATAACGGCGCAAAAAGGTGTTTTGAAACGGTTGTAAAGACCGGGTTTGAAAATCGTCATTACGACGGCCTAAAAAGGCGTGCAACGGTCGGCAAAAGACCGAGGTTTGAAATGGCCATTATAACGGCGCAAAAGGTTGTTTTGAAACGGTTGTAAAAACCGGGTTTGAAAATCGTCATTACGACGGCATAAAAGGTGGGCAACGGTCGGTGAAAGACCAAGGTTTTAAATGGCCATTATAACGGCAAAAAAAGGTGTTTTTGAAAGTTTGAAAATGACACGGAAGGACTTATGATCAAGTAGCACATAAGCACTCACAGGTCATTATATTATGCATTATGCTGACACGGGTTTTGGCTTAAAAGGGTGGGTTACACACCAAGCAATCAAACCCCGATTTTCGAGAGGGATGCCAATCCAAACAAAATGTGTAAAGAGGGTGCCCTAGCCTCGTGCTCGAAAGTGATGAAAGCTCTTTGACGAAACAAGAATGTGTAACATCAATGGTATGCTTGACTCAATCGGGATTCGAATCGCGGGGATGAGAAAACTCACACCGAAGAGACGAGCCAATTGGTCGATAAAGGTTAAGTTGTGGACCCGGACAAGGAACCCGACTTATGACCGTAATATCAATTAATGCACTTTAACCACGACCTCGTTCGAGTTTCACCTCTAAGGATCACAAATACACAAGTGTCCTAGTCTCCCCAGCGGAGTCACCAAACTGTGGACATGGGCCACGTCTCGGTCTGGGGATTTGGGCCGCAAGCCGATCCGCGGTCACGGGCCACCTACACGCCAGGCCAATCTGTGGACGTGCAGAGGTCTCTTTAAAAGCCACACTCGGCGGCGTAAAATGCTCTCGACCGAATCACTTTAGATCGATCGGTTTCGTCTCGGTAAAGGTCTCGAAACGATTAGAGATGTTCGAAGTCGCCACCAAGAATTTGTGGGATGCTTGGAACCCGTTCGAATCCACTTTATACCTAGGTCAACCAAGGCAAAAAGCGGTGTTTGACATAGGTACTAAAGATAAGGAATCGTCCCCCTTTTAGCATTTTATGCCTAAAATGACTCTCGTACGCCCTGGATAAGGCCATCCACTATCCAAAGGTTCTGAGTAATGGGTGAGGGTACGTATTGGGAAGCCCTTTAATCGGACACCCAATCCCGCCCGCGTTAGCGGCCTCTACTGATCGATCTTGGTTGTTTAAGTGCGAGAGTTGATAAAACGGTGTAAATGCATGAATGCACATCCAAAAGTGTTAACCTAACATGTGAGCTTTCTAAGTCAGTTTGTTAATCCAAATATCAAGCATAAGATGTCAAGTTGGATTTATGGTTGATTTGCATGTGAGAACGGAAATTAAACATCCATTTACCAAATTCGGGTTATGATGCTTAACACAATTCATTTATTTGAAAAAGGATGTCAAATGACAAAGTGTAAAAACGTAAGCTTGTCAATCTGATCCGTCATGTATTCGGATTAACCGTAATCGGGATCGTCCTAGACAAGTGCTAAAAACGAGGCAAAATAGCGCCAGGCAGCCCCATTGGGGCGCGAGCCTATTGGCAATGGAAGGGGCTCTGCCCTGGTTTTGAAATGTGAAAACAGGCGGTCCCTTGGGGCGCGAGCCATGAGCCGACCCAAGGGGGCGTCTCCTGGTTTTTGAAAAGGTTGTTTAAAACCGTATTTATGATGAAAGATTTGCAAATATGATTTCCATGACTCGGAATAATTACTATTATGTTAGTAATATTCGTTGTCGGATTTGCGTGTTTAAAAAGCATAATAAAATGTGTAAAAGGAAAATGTTTGATTTGAACTAATTATGTTAAGTTCAATTATTTGTAATTAGTCAAGTTTGTCATCGTACTCGGATTAAACCGACATGGTATAAAGAACCAAGGATGATTATGAATTATGACTAATATGTTTACAAATGTAAACAAATGAGAAAAATGCTAAATAAAAGAAACGGGTGTTAAAATACCCATTAAAATGTAATTAACCAAATAATATCATCGAGTCACGGAATAAACTGCCATGGTATAAAGAACCAAGGATGATTATGATTTATGGCTAAAAAGCTTGTCATAAAAATGACTTGAAACATTTGAAATGGTAAAAACCGATTACAAATAAGAAATGAAATAAAGAGGAAAGACGAGAGCAAACACGGTTGAGTCTGACCCGACAACCCACATGAGGCGCGAGCCTCTTTGCATACCAAAGGGCTTCTGTCTCGGGCCAAAACTCGGTTTTGGCTCGTCTAACCTATATTTGAATCGTGTTATGCACTGTTCATGCTTATAGACTCATAAAAACAGTAAAGACATGAAATAAAGTGAGTTGTTTACATCCTCAAACTTACGTGTATTGATGTTTGCGAAATAGACGACTTTAGAGACGGTTTTCTCGTTGTGACTAATCGCGATCAAAGAAGTTTAAAAGAGTGCCTTAAAAAAGGATTTGGTTTTGAAAATGAGTTGAGAATATGTTAATTAAAACTTGTTGATTTATGTTGAGTTGGTCGAATGGGTCGGTCGAATGCACGGCGACGGTACCAAACAATATGTGTAAGGCTTGTGTTTACGATCGGTAGGTCGTAAACACGTGTCGATTTTATGACTTAGGAAGTCGAGTATAGAAGTTTAAGAGAGATGTGAGAGGGCGGACGCTCGCGTGAAGATTATGGTGTGTGATGGTGAGTATTTATAGAGAAATGTGGGATGGTAGGTCGGTCGATTTTGCTTGGAGGCTAAGGAGACACCCCATTGAGGCGCGAGCCACCCCGTGACTCAATGGGGTGTACTGTCCCTTTCAAATTGGACGTGGCCTATTCTCCATCCATTGTTTGGTTGGTTTGATATGTGGTATTCATATAAGATGTCATGTAACAATATGGGCATCTAATAAGATGATTTTGGGTGTTACTTGAGGTAGGTGTTTTGTGTGCTTGACTCGGGTTTGACCCGTGTGAGTCGGGATTTGAATTTTGAGTCGGTTTTTGGCTCGGTGTTGGGTTTGACTCTAATTAGGGTCATTTTAATGGAAATGACATGATGAAAACATTCATGGCATTATTTTCGACATTCGAGATTTGGTTTGACTCGGTTTGACTCAGGTTGACTCGAGTTCCGGGTTTCTAAGTCGATTTTGGGTCCGAAGACGGTTTTGACTCTAATTAGGGTCATTTTAGTGGAAATGACATGATGAAAACATTCATGGCATTATTTTTGACATTCGAGATTTGGGTTGACTCGGGTTGACTCAGGTTGACTCGAGTTGCGTGTTTCTGAGTCGGTTTTGGGTCCGAAGACGGTTTTAACTCTAAATAGTGTTATTTTAATGCAAATGAAGTTAGAAAACTTTTGAAATCATTTTTCATATCTGAGTAGTGCATTAAACCGTCTCATGTATAGCCAATCCACGCATGCATATCAAAAACACGTTATAGTCCGATCATCACCGGGTGGTTTTTGGAAGGTGCAGATACTGGGTATCTACAACAAGACTTGAGAAACTTAATTAAATGTAAGTTCTCAAGAAGATACAGTACTTCTATGTCACAGTATAGGTGATTTTGACACAGAACTTGACTAGGTACAAGCTAGAAATAGCAAAGTGAAAGAACGTAAAAGTAAATGAACAAACAAACGACATTTTAAAAATTGGTTCAGTATCTACTCCGAGGCCTACGTCAAACCGTTATTTTATTAATTGTTTAAAAATTTACTCAAACTTACTAAACCCTTTACAATGAAAATAACTCGCCAACCTACTCCGGTTGCACTCAAACTTAAATCTACTCCGCTTCAAGAGTTTATGGGTTCTATCTCAAGGTGTTACAGAATCTTAAATCTCAAGAGTTCACTAAATGAACATAGAGATCACAATTAAGATCTAACACGAGAATCATGGAACAAACTCATTATGTCACAGTACAACGAACTTATACTTGGAGGTTTTACAGCTTTTTGAAGACTTTAAAAATCTGAAAAACGTTTTGCAAACACTTGAAGAACAAAGCTTTAAATGCACAAATGATTTGCAATGTTTTACAATAAATGCTTTGGAAAGTCTTAAGAAATAAATGAGACTAAGACACTCTATTTATAGTGGATTTGATCTTAGATAGGTACAATTTAGGAAAATTAAATCCAATATAAAAATAGTAGCCTTGAGTGATGGTAAGTGTTAGACTATAGGCTTGGGGCTTAAGAAATCAGAAAACTTAAGCTATTACACTCAACATGTGACATTTTACCAAAATGGCAAATAACTTTTCTTACTTTAGAAGTTTGACATATCTTCCTTACCATTTTAGTAAAAGGTATTTACACAAATCTAGAGGCTTAGTCAAGTGGATTTGTGACTTAAAAATTTCAGATTTTTTTCAAGCTTTTGAAAATTCAAATGTTTAAGGTTTGAAAGTTTTAACACTTAAAACATTTTGTCGAAAGACATCCTCCATACGGTAGTACCAGAAACCACAGTACAACGTACTGTTGCATGGTTTTGCCATAACTTGACTTAAATGAGAATGTTACACTTACTCTTACATTTTTCGACTAAGGCTTAGAAACTATCATTGTCTTGACCTTCTTTATTATATTGATCATCTTGAATCATTGTTGAAAGTCTATTTGATTGCTTCAATCACTAATCATTCAACTAAAAGGAAACAATCAAATAACAAAGGGGACTTGGCATCATCAAATTAATGTGTTCTAACAGGACGCTTCTGAAGTACTGCCTTTAGAAGAGGTTGGAGTAGAATCGGACGTACCCCACCTTTTATTGTCTCCCCCTTGACGGAACCTATTGTTTCCCGCAGAGGGAGGGCTTGCTTGTGGAGTCGTTCCTCCAAATTTTGGGTTACTTCCGCCCGCTACAGAGAATCCCTTCTTTTGGGCGGCTTCACGCTCCGTGTAGTAATCGAACAGTCTTTTGGCCGCTGTCATCGCAGCCGAGAGGGACTCTGGCCTCTGTCGCATGATCTCTCGTTGAGCGCACTCCTTCAAGCCATCGATAAACTGGAACATCTGATCCTTCTTAGTCATGTCGACAATCTCCAACATACACGCCGAGTAACCTTTCACGTAATCACGAATCGAGCCTGTATGTTTCAAGCTCTTCAATTTCCTTCGAGCTAGGAAATCGGTGTTCTCCGGGTAGAATTTCTCCTTGAAGAGTCGTTTGAAGTCGTCCCATGACTCTAGCACAATGGTCCCTGACTCGATCTTAGCGTATTTTGAGCGCCACTATTGTTTGACATCATCCATTAAGTACATACTCGCAGTGCTGACTTTCAGACTCTCGTCGAGCATGCTCACTCGGAAGTACTGTTCCATGTCGAAGAAGAAGTTATCGATCTCCTTCGAGTCTCTCACCCCACTATACTTGTGAGGTGTAGGCGGTTTCACCTTGTGAGCTCCACCGAAACTCCCATATGCGGCCACTTTCATCAAGGTATTACACATGTTCTTTAGTTGAGCGAGTATTTCGTGGAGGTAGCCCACCTCCTCGTTATAATCTTTCGGAATCGCCTTTTCCACAGTCACCACACGGGCCTCGTGCCTCTTTATGGTCTCATCTATGGCTACAAAGCGGGCCTCATGCCTCTTTACCGTCTCGTCTAAGGTGTGGTGAATATTCCCCAAACTCACAAGGAGAGCCTCTAACGATGGAATTTTCTTGTCCATCAGTTTCTCTAAGGCCTCCACTCCAGCCTTAGTGTCGCTTTTGTTCCCACTCGGTTCTACAGTCCTTCCTGCCATTGTATGTAGTAGCCTGTCGTGAAGACCGAGCTCTGATACCAAATGTCAATGTCCAAACTTTAAGCCGGGTTGTGGAGCGCACGCTTGTCTAAAATCACGACAAGAATGCTAGCGAGATCATCAAGCACTAGTGTTTGTGTTAGAACACTTTTTTGATGATGACATTAAGATCCTCCATTTCAGGATTTAGCCCTCTTCCCCAATCAAGAATTAATCAATGTTCAAGGTCAAGAAGTGCTGATGAAGCTACCCAAGAATTGTGTTGTAATAAGAGTCACTTATGTAAGGGTTAGAGACTATGGTACTAAGGCAACAGTAAGCAGGACTGTTGTTTAACAACAGTCTGCTTTCTAAGGCAACAGTAAGCAAGACTGTTGCTTTAGCTCATGTCACTTGAAGGAAGTCTTCAATTTCAAAAATACTCATATTTCCAAATACAAACTTCTATCTTTGAAATGTTCATTTATGATATTTGAATTATATGAAAGGTTGTTTTTAAGAAAAGAATATTCAAATGGCATATTTCAAAAGGTTTTATCTCAAATTGGCAATACCTTTTATCATAACTTTTGGAAAGAGGAACTTGTTTCTTTCCAAAATTATTTCTCTAAAAATGTCTTAACTTGGTTGTCAATCTTGCTTTGACTGATTTTCAAAGGCCTTTTAATGATAATAACAAAGCTTCTTTTCTTCTTCAACCTTTGGAAGAATGCCCCCTTTTATGAAAACTTGGTTAAGTCAAAAATATTTGTTTTCTATCATATGTCTTGACCTCTAAACCCTCGTTTGCTTCCCTATAAAAGGAGCACTCTTCTCCTTCATTTCTCAAGACTTTTCTGAGAATTTCAAAGAGTTTTGCAAAGTATTTTAAGGAACTTAAAAGCTTTTTCTTGTTTGCAAAATATTCTAAGTCTTCAAGTGCATCAGTCTTTACTACCGTTGTTTTTAGTATCATATTATCTCACCTAAGAATCGTTTGATCAATAAGTTGTCCTTATCAATTTGTTTGAATCAGTTTGAGGAAACTTGATCGTGTAAACATTCCAAGGTAGAGCGTCGAGTTCTTAAACGAAGTAGTCTTTGAACTCTTGTCGCAACCAGAGTAGGTTGTTGGTTCTTTTTATTGTAAGGGTTTAAGTAGTCGGACTATATAACTTAAATAATCAATAAAAATAAGATTGGATGTAGGCCCTTAGAGAGTTGGCCGATCCAATTCAAAAACATTGTGTTGATCGCTCTTTACTTTATTCCGCTGCAATTATTTTTCTTGTGTTTCTTTCTATTTTTATTTATTTAGCAACGGTCCTGAATACTGTCGCTTTGGTCTGTAGCCTCAATCCTTTTTGCTAAGACAAACAAGCAATAGTCAGAACAATTGTTGTTTTTCATTTCAGCAATCTTCTTCAACAAACGTGATACAGTTCTAATTACTCAATTTATTGGATGTATCTACTTGTTCCTCATATCATCAATCAACTTGCTTTAATTAAATAAAGATCAAGTTGAAATTTTTAAAATAGTACCTAATTCACCCCCTCCCCCTCTTAGGTACTTGAAATCCTAAACTCTTCAATTGGTATCAGAGCCTCGTGCTCTTGATCAAGGCTAACTGCCTTAGAGTTTGATTCTTGGGATATGGATTCCTTAAAATACTCCAAGATCCCGGTCTTTACTGGTGAGAATTTTGGATGGTGGAAGCTCAAAATGGAGCACTATATCAAAAGTATCAATTATCAATGTTGGAAAATCATGTAGGACGGACCTCTTGTTATTGAGGAAACCGATATTCTTACGGGTTCTACTAAATCCAAGGCCGAAAAAGATTACAATGAAAATGATTTTAAATTGGCCGAAAAGAACTCGAAAGCAATGTCGATTATTCAACGGTGTGTCGGTGACGCCGAAGTAAGTCGGATTTCCAGATGCCCTATGGCCAAACTAATTTGGGACTCCCTTTTTCTTGCCTATGAAGGGACGTCTCAAGTTAGAAAACACCATAGTGATCTTCTCATGCAACAATATGAGATGTTTCACATAGGAAAGGACGAGTCAATTAATAGCTTTTCATCTCGTTTTTCGTGTATTATCAATGAACTAAAAAGTCTAGGGAGAAATTTCGAGTCCGAGGACATCATTCGAAATATTCTCCGTAGTCTTACCACTAAATGGAAACCTAAGGTAACCGCCATAGAGGAGGCCAAAGATCTATCCATTCTATCTCTTCATGAACTAAAGGGATCACTAATGGCTCACGAGTTTAATCTCGATAAGCATTCTAGTGAATCTTCAAGGGGAAAGAGTCTTGCTCTAACATCCCCTTCAATTGATGATGAGGATGAAGAGGAAGATGAGTTTGCTTTGTTCTCTAGGAACTTAGTTGGAATGGTGAATGGCCATGGAACAAAAGGTTCAATAATAATTTCACGAAAAAACGCTTTCCAAAGAAAAGACCCATTACCACTATAGGATGCTTTAAGTGTGGTGACAAATCACACCAAATTAAAGAATATCCTAAGTGGGATGAGATTAAGTCTAAGGATAAGTGAGATAAGGCTAAAAAGGACTACAAGAATGGGGTCATGTCCGCCATATGGGGAATGTCCGACTCCGAGGAGGGTGAAATCATCAAAGAGGAACTAGAGGCTAAAATGGGTCTTACAAATCGTCTCAAGGACAAAGTATCCAAACCCTTCAAATCCGAATATCTTAGATGTCTTATGGCTCATCCCGATGATTCCGACAATGAGGTAAAACTTCTAAAAGCCAAGGCTAGGACTTACGCCAAAGAAAAAGTATGTAAGCTTCTTGATAAACTCTTTCATAAATGTCATTCACAAACTGAAAAGTTGGATCTCATGCAAGATGAGATAGAGGAAATTGCTAAAGAAAATTTTCACCTTAAAAATGAACTTAAAGCAACAGACAGTGTGACTGTTACTTATGAGGCATACAATGAGGTGAAAAGAGTAAACAAGTTGAACAAAGAGTTGTCAAATGAACTAGAGTGTCTTAAGTCGTACCCCAATGATGTTTCTGATCTTGAGAATGTCAATACTACTCTTATTATGCAAATGTCCATAATAACAAAAGAACGTGATGAGCTTTTATAAAAACAATCTATGTTTAAAGGCGTAATTGATGATTTAGTTGATGAGGTAGAAGAACTCAAAACAATAGTGTCTCCGACCGTTGCTTCTAACAGTACCAAAGAAGTTTCAAATGAACTAATCACCAACCTATCAAAAGAGAATGAATGTCTTAAAGTGAACATAGATGCCAACAAAAGGCAGATTAGAATACTTCACGAAAAATTTGTCAAATTTCAACATGAATCTCCCGAATGTAGTTCATCTAGATCCAAGATTGTTCACTTAGATAGATGCATCTCGAGTCTTAAGCTCAATGTTCAACAAAAATCTGAAACTTTTATGGAATTAAAATCTGAGTATGTCTTAATGAAGAAGGAGTTAGAAAACTCTAAGGAAAGGAACAAGTATCTCACCTTTAAAGTCGAGGAACTAAACAAAGAACTTGTTGAGGCTAAGAATGTTTCTAAAAATTGGGAAGGAAGTCAAAATGTCTTAAATTTCCTCACTAATCAATCTAAGAGATGTGATAAAGTCGCCGGTCTTGGTTTCAAATAGAACAGTCGGACAGACTGTTGCTTTCAAAAACCAGATCCAACTCAAACCAACTTTTGAAGAAGGAAGTATGTTGGTCTTCCCGACTATATCATTTGTAACTATTGTGGTAAAACCGGTCATGTCTTTAATGCTTGCAAGAAGAGACATAATGACATTAACAAAAACATCAAAGTTGTGAAACAAATATGGATTAGAAAAGATATGTTGAGAAATTTAAAGGATAAAAAGGGACCCAAATTCATTTAGGTTCCTAAACTCAAAATCTAATCTTGTGTAGGGCTTGGTGAGAGGCGCTCGCAATTGGTAGTTGGATAGTGGATGTTCTCATCACATGACGGGAGATAGAAGCCAATTCCTCTCACTAGAAGCTTATGATGGTGGCAATGTAACGTTTGGCGACGACAAGAAAGGTGAAATAATAGGCATGGGTAAGGTCGGTAAGTTATCGTTACTTTGTGTCGAGAATGTGTGGCTTGTTAAAGGTTTAAAACATAATCTCCTTAGCATTTCTCAACTATGTTATAAAGGTAATATTGTGTAATTTAGTGCTAATTTGTGTCGAATAATTGATGCCATAACTCATGAAATTATTATCGAAGGAAGACGTGTTAAAGATGTGTACTTAACCGACTTAAACATGTTATCCGGTCATACCATGTCATGCATGAGTGTAATGAAAAATGATCCTTGGTTTTGGCTTAAAAGGTTTGGATATGTTAGTGCTAAAACTCTTAATACTCTTAAAAGACTTGATTTGGTTGAGGGATTTCCTAACATGAAATTTGACTTTGACAAAGTATGTGATGAATGTACTAGATGTAAACATGTTAGAAGTTCCTTTAAACCTAAAATAATTGTGAGTACTCTTCGTCCATTACAACTTTTGCATATCGACTTATGTGGACCAATGAGAAATAGAAGTAGAGGAGGTAGTCATTATGTGTGTGTGTGTCATTTTTGATGATTATTCAAGGTTTGTTTGGGCACTTTTCTTAAGTTCCAGGCATTTGATGAGTTTGAAATTTGGTTGAAAAAGATTCAAAATAAACTTGATTTCAAACTTGTTTCCATAAGAACGGATCATGAAACCGAATTCGAAAACTCATCATTTTGTGCTTATTGTAATGACAATGGTGTAGACCATAATTTTTCGGCTCCTAAAAGACCACAACAAAATGGAGTGGTTGAACAAATGAATAGGACCCTTGAAAGTATGGCTAGAACCATATTGTTGTGTAGTAATATGCCTGGGAACTTTTGGACCGAAGCGGTAAATACCGCTTGGTATATTCATAATCATGTCATGATAAGGAGCATAATTAATAAAACCCCCTATGAAATTTTACGTGGAAGAAAGCCCAATATTTCATATTTTAGATGCTTTGGGAGCAAATGTTTTGTTCACAATAATGGAAAATATAACTTGGGAAAATTCGACCCACGTAGTGATGAAGCGGCGTTTATTAGTTATTCCGACCATAGCAAGACTTATAAAGTTTATAACAAATGAACCATGCTAATTGAAGAAAGTGTCCATGTCATATTTGATGAATCTAGCATTCTTGGACAGGTACAAAATGAGGGTGAAGATGATGAAGACGACGAAGATAATGAATTTGAGATAGGTCTCCTGAGAAAACACTTTGTGTTTGAGGATGAAGAAGCTCCAAACAATGATGCCATGCAACAGTCACATAGACTGTTACCTACTGTCACAAGCAACAGTTTAGAGGGAACACACGGTGAAACAACGGTTCCAGAGACTGTTTCTTCCTCTTCTAGAACAACAACAATCCAAGATACTGTTGCTCCAGAAGAATCCTCAAACACTGATATGGAGCCATCTTCTGACCAGCAAGCAACAGTCATGGAGACTGTTATATCTGACGGGGAACAAAACACCTTTATTCCTAGAAAATGGAAACATCAAAGCTCCCATCCACTCTCAAATCTAACAAGTGACTTGAATTCCGGAATTAAAATAAGGGCCTCCTTTAACAACTTCGCATCTCTTGATGAGTTTTGTGCCCAAAGCGCCTTTCTCTCTCAAATTGAGCCGGCCAACATAACAATTGCTTTGACCGATGCCGATTGGATGCTAGCCATGCAAGATGAGCTCAATCAATTCAAGAGAAATGAGGTATGACACCTTGTCCCTAGACCATCTAATCGTACCGTCATTGGTACTAGATGGGTCTTTCGCAATAACCTTGATGATTGACACATCTGTCGCGTACCTGTAAAAAAAAACCAACTGGCCAACTAACTAATATAGCTAGGGAAGTCGGGTCGAATCCACAGAGAGGTAGGAAATTGACTGCTAACACTAGGCTCGTCTAAGTAACCAATTTTGGGGGTTTATAAATTGTGATTTCTAAACTAACAGAGTAAGGGAAAGAGAAATAAAAGGAGGAGTTAACGAGATAAAAGAGAATAGCCGAGACAAGCGGTTCGCCATAATCATCCGGTCGAGTAATCTAGGTCCCAGTCAACGCAAGATGCGGTCTAAAGGGTAGCGAACGTCACCTTTCGGTCCTTAATTCACCCTAAAGTGTAAACAGTTTAACTTTCGCCCTCGCTGCAATACTCTATTGTTCGCTACTAGTCTCCCTCTTCCAACCTTTCGGTCCAGGTCAAGGTCCACCAAGAATAAGGGTCTAATTGCGTCGACTCAATTAGGCAATTACAGTTATTTGTAGCATTTAAACAACAAAGACGTACGGCATTGATCTAGTAATTCGATTACTCTCCCTTCAAATCATGGGTCCCCTATAGTCTCAGCATAGGAAATTAGCTACTCATAATTGTCAGATTAACAATAACAATAACCAAACAATTAAAACTAAACATGATGAATAATCTAATTGATTGAACGATTAAAAGGTAAAGAGAGAGAAGGAATTAAAAACAATAAATACGATAAAGAAGTAAATTAAATTGATAATACCGAATTCGAGTAGCAAGGTAGAGAATAGAATCCCAAGAACAGTGACCAAAGTAACAAATGAAATGTACGTAGTAAAGGAGATAGGAGTAACGTGATGTCCTCCTCAGTCTTATACTGAAAAATTGTCTTAAACCTAATCTATGGACTGATTACCAAAGCCCATAAAGAATTAGGCGGAAATAAACCAAAAACACACGAAATCCTCTCGATCGAAAGCGAGAGAGATTACTCGATCGAACTCCAAGTTACTCGATCGAGCTAGAGCAACCTCTCGATCGAGCACTGCCCGCTGGACCTCCTCGATCGACTCCTTAAGCTGGTCGATCGACCAGTCTTGAGTGTATAAAGCATTCGATCGAACACCAAAGCATTCGATCGAGCTATATAAGCGCATCAGGACTTGAATTCCTTCCTAGCTCAGCTCATACGTCCTCTAAGTGTAAGATTCCTAAGCTCCGGCTCCTTATTTCCCATGAATGCATACAATTGGGACAATTAAGGCTCGATTTAGCTCCTCCTCGGTCAATTCCTGCAAATTACAATAAACGGACCAAAGTAGAATATTCGGGGGTATTTGTAGCCAGATGCTACATAAAAAGCACAGAAATGCGTGTGAAAATGAGGTGAAAACCTTATATAAAAGACACGCATCAAATCTCCCCAAACCAAACCTTTGCTTGTCCCCAAGCAAATATGAATGCAACTAAGGGTGAACAATAGAACGGGACCAACGCATCAGCTACAAATCATCCACTGGAACCAATTTAATGCAACAAAATGACAAAGTGGCAACTGAGAAGTGCAAACGAGTTAAATTAATGTTTCAAGCTTACTGAACCGTCGACCTTGCAAGATTCAAAGGTGTCGGACTCTCACGGGTCGCTCGTCACTCAAAATCAGGTACAAGGTGAGAATATACGTGAAAGATAGGAAAAAGCAAGGCACTCACCTAACTCGACCTATAAGAACATGCATGCAGTTAACATGAATAAAGTCTCTACAACCGTACATATGAATTCCAACCATACTAATGACCAAGACACGTGCCGAGGACTTACATTTGGGATAGTGAGGTAATGGGTAAGAAGGGGCTAAAACGAATTTGGATATGTGGGGTTAATAGCTAGGCTAGCAACAACGGATCCAAATATAGACTGCATCCCAACTTCGTACTCATAACAGCAAGATGAAACGGTGCAAAATTATGCGCTAAACTCACAAAACACCAAAAGTCGTCAACTCCCCATAAGATATAAATAAGGCATGGGAGTGTGAAACGTTGCGCAATTCTCATTCTTTTTTTTTTTTCATTTTGAATTTTTCTGTCTTTTTTTTTCTTTTTCGCTTTCTTTCTTTTTCTTTTCTTTCTCGCACTCTTTTTTTTTTTTCATTTCAACATTTTTTTCTTTCTTTCCCTCTCAATCTTTCCACCATCTTCTGAAATCAGATGAAATAACCATTTTGCAATAACACATTCCAAGAACTACTCGTTACTAGCTCAGCTAGGGTAGGAAATATTATAGAAAGTAGTTGATAGGACAAAAAGGCAATTTGGCTATGTGAGGCTCATGGGTAGAATGAAATAAGGGGAACTGCCTCTCCTAACACGTGTCACCATCCACAGACGGAATGCATACAGGTATTAAGAAGACTAGACTCATGCTTATGCAAATTGATGTTACATGTCTTAAAGAGAGTACTACTCACATCCTAAATGAAACCGGTCATGAATGTCACCAGTTTAATAAGCTCTAACCTCAGAATGTATTGTAGCTTGCCGACATAAAGAATCAAGTCTATTCGTTTAGATAAAAGAGAAACAAAAACTCGTAGATTATGCACATAAACATGCCAGCTAAATGTCAAGAATGTGCCAGGCTCGAGTAAGGATTCAAAGTAGCATCAATGTTCAAACGTTCCGACTCAATTTAAACATGAAAATTTTGAAATTTTTTTTGAATTTTTTATGATTTTTATATGAATTTTTGAATTAATTAAAACAACAACGCATGCGGAAATAAATAAACGTGCAAGCAAAAATGCAAGAAACATGCAGACACAGATATGGATGCATACCTCCCCAAACCAAACCGTACAATGCCCTCATTGTACCAAAAATAGGGAAAGAAATGCAAATCGAAAAGGAAAGGAAGATTGGAGTCGGAAAACTTACAAAACGTCATATAGCGGGACCTCCCCAAACCGACCATGAACATGGGAGGTCAAAGAAAGTCAAAGAATGGTTTTGTAGACGTAACCCAACAGCAGCTGGAGATCATAACTGCTCGATCGAGCGCCGAACACTCGATCGAATGAACCATTGTATTGGAAGGGCTCGATCGAGTGACAAACCACTCGATCGAGTAAGCACGGGTAGGGATCTGGTCGATCGAGGACATCATCCCTCGATCGAGTAGCACCACATCGAGAAAGTGCTCGATCGAACACAAAAGCACTCGATCGAGTACTTTAACCTCGCAATGACGCATAAGAGCAAGGAAAGCACAAAAATTGTTCATAAAGCAGCGTCTAACGTTTAACGTAAAGCTAAAAAACAAAAAGTTCAACAAAAAGTACAAAAAAAAGCTGTCCGGGCGCCTCCCGGAGAGCGCTGGTTTAAGAGGTCCCGCACGACCTTTTTGGTATCAAGTAATCGGCGCGCGCGTCGAGCTCGTTGAAGCGCGGGACTTCAACGCGGTTGTCCGCTTCACTCGCCTCATAGTAATGCTTCACATATTGGCCATTCACCTTAAATCTGTGGCCCTCGGAATCTTCAAGCTCCACGGATCCAAATTTGGTGACACATGTCACCGTGTATGGACCACTCCACCTGGACTTCAGCTTGCCAGGAAATAGTCTCAAACGGGCATTGAACAGCAACACCTTCTGCCCCACATGAAACTCCCGAGGTAAGATTCTCTTGTCATGCCATCTCTTCGTCTTTTCCTTGTAAATGCGCGAGTTATCATAGGCATTAAGCCTAAACTCTTCCAATTCATCTAGCTGCAAAAGACGATTCGACCACACGCTTTAGGATCATAATTAAGCTCACGAATTGCCCACCAGGCCTTACATTCCAGCTCAACAGGTAAGTGACACGATTTCCCATAAACTAACCTATAAGGTGATGCACCAATTGGTGTCTTAAAGGCAGTTCTATAAGCCCATAACGTGTCATCAAGCTTAAGACTCCAGTCTTTCCGTGATTTAGAAACTACTTTAGACAAGATCTCTTTCAGCTCGCGATTAGAGACCTCTACCTGACCACTAGTTTGGGGATGATACCCCAAACCACGCCGGTGTTGGACACCAACTCTAGACAGTATGGAAGTGAGTTTCTTTTCTTTAAAATGCATCCCCCCATCACTAATGACGACCCTAGGGACACCAAAACGGGGGAATATGATCTTTTTGAACATCTTTATAACGGTCTTACCATCACAATGAGGTGAAGCAATTGCCTCAACCCATTTTGACACATAGTCTACAGCTACTAAAATGTACCTGTTACCTTTACTGGATGGGAACGGTCCTTGGAAATCAATGCCCCAGACATCGAAAACCTCAACCTCTAGGATGCCGTTTTGTGGCATCTCGTGTCTCTTCGAAATATTCCCTGATCGTTGGCATGCATCACAGGCTGAAACAAAAGACTTGGCGTCAGCAAACAAAGAAGGCCAGTAAAAACCAGACTGAAGTACCTTAGCCACGGTGCGCGATGGACCGTGGTGACCACCATATGAAGAGGAGTGACAGCCTTCCAGGACTATTTTGGTCTCCCACTGCGGAATACACCGTCTGTAGAGACCGTCTGCACATTCCTTAAACAAGTAAGGGTCATCCTGTATATCTTTGTTAGCGTTATACTGAAAACGCTTTTTTGATGAGAAAGGTCAGGCGGCAGCTTGCCACTGACAACGAAGTTAGCTATATCTGCATACCAAGGTTCCTGGTCAACAATAGACGATATAACAACAATTAAAGAATCGTCAGGGAAAGAATCATCAATAGGGAGAGAATCTTCCCCTTCTTGTCGCATCAGGCGCGACAAGTGATCAGCTACAACGTTCTCAGCTCCTTTCTTATCCTTAATCTGAAGGTCAAACTCCTGAAGGAGGAGTATCCATCTCAGTAGCCGCGGTTTGGCCTCCTTCTTAGCAAGGAGATGCCTCAAAGCTGCATGGTCAGTAAAAACAGTGACTTCTGACCCAACTAAATAAGTACGAAACTTTTCTAAGGCATAAACTACAGCTAACTCCTTCTCGATGGTAGTGTACTTCACTTGAGCCTCATCCGGAGTTCGGCTCGCATAGTAAATAGCATTCAAGGCTTTGTCTTTCCTCTGGCCTAGCACCGCTCCTAGTGCATAGTCACTCGCGTCGCACATGATCTCGAACGGCAAGTCCCGGTTGGGAGGTCAGTATGATCGGCGCGGAGACTAAGGCCTGCTTTAACCTGTTAAAAGCGGAAAGACAAGCGTCGATAAACACAAAAGGGGCATCTTTAAACAACAGTGTGTAAGTGGTTTAGCAATTTTGGAGAAATCCTTGATAAACCGGCGATAAAAGCCAGCGTGACCAAGGAAACTCCTCACCCCCTTAACATTAACAGGAGGTGGTAATTGCTGAATCACTTCCACCTTTGCTTTGTCAACTTCTATTCCCCTATCAGAAACCAAGTGCCCTAAGACAACTCCCTCGTTGACCATAAAGTGGCACTTCTCCCGATTCAAAGACAAGGTTAACCTCAATACAAATACGCAACACTTTCTCAAGGTTAGACAGACAGTTAGAAAAATCACTTCCATATACACTAAAGTCATCCATAAAGACTTCCATGATAGACTCTATATACTCTGAAAATATCCCCATCATGCACCTTTGGAAGGTGGCAGGGGCATTGCACAAACCAAAAGGCATTCTGCGATACGCAAAAACGCCCTTAGGACAAGTAAATGTAGTCTTGGCCTGATCGTCTGGGTGGATGGGGATCTGAAAGAACCCTGAATACCCATCTAAATAGCAGAAAAATTTATGAGAAGCTAACCTTTCTACCATTTGATCAATAAAAGGAAGGGGAAAGTGATCTTTCTTGGTGGCGGCATTCAGCTGTCTATAATCTTTGCACATCCGCCAACCAGTCACTACTCGGGTAGGTATTAATTCATTTTTCTCATTCTTAACTACAGTTGTCCCTCCTTTCTTCGGGACTACCTGTACGGGGCTTACCCATCTAGAATTACCTACCGAATAGATAATACCTGCATCCAACAGCTTCATTACCTCAGCCATCACAACATCCTGCATCTTCTCGGTTCACCGACGCCCGCCCCCGCCTGCAAGGTTTGTGATCCTCCTCCAGCTCTATCCTGTGCATACAAATATCGGGACTAATCCCCGTGATATCATCCAGTGAATAGCCCATTGCTTTCCTGTTTTTCTTTACCTCAATGGAGCAAAGAGTGCTGATCATTTGTTCCACCTGCTCTCCCTCATGCTCATCTAAATCATCAACAAGCAAATCCAACGCAGCGTCATCGTCCTCTGGGCTATCTGCACACTCATCAAAAAGCATGAGAGCTTCCAGTGGGTCCTTCATAAAAGAACTTGACCAGAAGTCATAAATAGACTCATCAATGATATCGACCGAATAGCAAGTGTCCTCTATCATCGGGTGGGCTAAAGTACTGGGCAAACTAAATGTGATAGCGTCATCCCCTACTGCAAGAGTCAGAC
This sequence comes from Silene latifolia, assembly GCF_048544455.1. Lineage (NCBI taxonomy): Eukaryota > Viridiplantae > Streptophyta > Magnoliopsida > Caryophyllales > Caryophyllaceae > Silene > Silene latifolia. The sequence goes on along the minus strand of NC_133538.1, from coordinate 250,044,467 downwards.
GCCCTTGTCTAACATCAATAACGGCCCCAGCTGTACAAAGGAACGGTCTTCCTAAAATAATTTGGGTCCGGGTGTCCTCAGCTATATCCAAAACAATGAAATCTACTGGGATGTATAGCTTGCCTATTTTCACAGGCACATCCTCCAAGACACCTAAAGGTCTCCTAACAGATCTATCAGCCATCTGTAGGGTGATGTTAGTCACCTTGAAGTGACTCATCTTCAATTTCTTGCAGACAGGAAGGGGCATGACACTGACACTGGCACCTAAATCACAGAGGGCCTTATCAATAACCATATTACCTATGACACAAGTAATAGAAAAGCTGCCCGGGTCTTTCATTTTTGGAGGGGCCTTATTTAACAGCAGATTACTAGACTCTTCCATAAATGAAATCGTCTCAAATTCGCTCAAATTTCTCTTACGCGTCACGATATCCTTCATAAACTTGGCGTAAGTGGGTACTTGAGTAACAAGTTCGGAGAAAGGAACAGATTACACGGAGGTTCTTCACGATGTCCACGAACTTACCGTACTGTTGCTCGATCCTTGCGTCCTTCAGACGACTCGGGAAGGGTACCCTGGTAGCGATGAGTGGTCCCGCAACCTTTCCTTTACCCTTATCGATGCGTGACGTCTCCACAGCAGGGGAAGATGACACGGTGGCGGTATTAGATACTGCATTCGGAATTCCGCCACTTAATGCACTGGATCGAGTACTTTTACTGGTCGATCGACCAGTTTCTTCTTCAATATCACTCGATCGACCTGTCTTGACACTTGATCGAGTGTCTTCTTCAACATAGTTACTCGATCGACCAACTTGGAGTTCTATACTTCTCGATCGACCACCATTGTCACTCGATCGAGTGACTGGATGATTAGAACTACTCGATCGAGTAGATGAGTTGCTCGATCGAGTGGTTACTTTCACACGCAAGTATTTCTGCGCAAGAACTCATCTAGATCATCATCCGAGTCATCATCACCGCCAAAACCTCATCCTCTCCATGAATAAGGTCATTTTGAGAATTCATGGCACTGACGGGATCGCAAATTGGAGGAGTCTTGGTTTGGTCTGCATGCGAGTGTTAATCTGCGACTTGTTCTTTCAACTCCGATATAACAAAGATCGATTGCCGTGACCTACTCAACATGATGGATTTCAATTCGGCAATTGCTTCTCTTGAAGAAGGAGAGACCGGTTGTGGCACGGGTGTAGAAGGGGTAGAAACGCTTTTTATCTCGTCATATAGCTGGGAGAAAGGAACTCCCTGCTTGAACTTCTTATATGCAAGGGCGCGCTCTATACTTGACGTACACTCATAAAGATCGTGCCCTTCTTCACCACATCTTCCACATGGCTCTGTATACTCTGTAATCGTAGGAATTTTAGCAACAACTTCAAAACAACGGCTTATCTGTAAAACTGGTCAAAACTTTGCAGAAAATGAGATAGTCCTAAGGAATAAATTCCTCGAGACAAAAAGACAAACTTAGTTAAAGCAACCAATATGCGCCACCTCCCCGGCAACGGCGCCAAAATTTGACACGTCTGTCGCGTACCTGTCAAAAATAACCAACTGGCCAACTAACTAATATAGCTAGGGAAGTCGGGTCGAATCCACAGAGAGGTAGGAAATTGACTGCTAACACTAGGCTCGTCTAAGTAACCAATTTTGGGGGTTTATAAATTATGATTTCTAAACTAACAGAGTAAGGGAAAGAGAAATAAAAGGAGGAGTTAACAGATAAAAGAGAATAGCTGAGACAAGCGGTTCGCCATAATCATCTGGTCGAGTAATCTAGGTCCCAGGTCAACGCAGTACGGTCTAAAGGGTAGCGAACGTCACCTTTCGGTCCTTAATTCACCCTAAAGTGTAAACAGTTTAACTTTCGCCCTCGCTGCAATACTCTATTGTTCGCTACTAGTCTCCCTCTTCCAACCTTTCGGTCCAGGTCAAGGTCCACCAAGAATAAGGGTCTAATTGCGTCGACTCAATTAGGCAATTACAGTTATTTGTAGCATTTAAACAACAAAGACGGTACCGGCATTGATCTAGTAATTCGATTACTCTCCCTTCAAATCATGGGTCCCCTATAGTCTCAGCATAGGAAATTAGCTACTCATAATTGTCAGATTAACAATAACAATAACCAAACAATTAAAACTAAACATGATGAATAATCTAATTGATTGAACGATTAAAAGGTAAAGAGAGAGAAGGAATTAAAAACAATAAATACGATAAAGAAGTAAATTAAATTGATAATACCGAATTCGAGTAGCAAGGTAGAGAATAGAATCCCAAGAACAGTGACCAAAGTAACAAATGAAATGTACGTAGTAAAGGAGATAGGAGTAACGTGATGTCCTCCTCAGTCTTATACTGAAAAATTGTCTTAAACCTAATCTATGGACTGATTACCAAAGCCCATAAAGAATTAGGCGGAAATAAACCAAAAACACACGAAATCCTCTCGATCGAGCAGAGAGATTACTCGATCGAACTCCAAGTTACTCGATCGAGCTAGAGCAACCTCTCGATCGAGCACTGCCCGCTGGACCTCCTCGATCGACTCCTTAAGCTGGTCGATCGACCAGTCTTGAGTGTATAAAGCATTCGATCGAACACCAAAGCATTCGATCGAGCTATATAAGCGCATCAGGACTTGAATTCCTTCCTAGCTCAGCTCATACGTCCTCTAAGTGTAAGATTCCTAAGCTCCGGCTCCTTATTTCCCATGAATGCATACAATTGGGACAATTAAGGCTCGATTTAGCTCCTCCTCGGTCAATTCCTGCAAATTACAATAAACGGACCAAAGTAGAATATTCGGGGGTATTTGTAGCCAGATGCTACATAAAAAGCACAGAAATGCGTGTGAAAATGAGGTGAAAACCTTATATAAAAGACACGCATCAAATCTCCCCAAACCAAACCTTTGCTTGTCCCCAAGCAAATATGAATGCAACTAAGGGTGAACAATAGAACGGGACCAACGCATCAGCTACAAATCATCCACTGGAACCAATTTAATGCAACAAAATGACAAAGTGGCAACTGAGAAGTGCAAACGAGTTAAATTAATGTTTCAAGCTTACTGAACCGTCGACCTTGCAAGATTCAAAGGTGTCGGACTCTCACGGGTCGCTCGTCACTCAAAATCAGGTACAAGGTGAGAATATATGTGAAAGATAGGAAAAAGCAAGGCACTCACCTAACTCGACCTATAAGAACATGCATGCAGTTAACATGAATAAAGTCTCTACAACCGTACATATGCATTCCAACCATACTAATGACCAAGACACGTGCCGAGGACTTACATTTGGGATAGTGAGGTAATGGGTAAGAAGGGGCTAAAACGAATTTGGATATGTGGGGTTAATAGCTAGGCTAGCAACAACGGATCCAAATATAGACTGCATCCCAACTTCGTACTCATAACAGCAAGATGAAACGGTGCAAAATTATGCGCTAAACTCACAAAACACCAAAAGTCGTCAACTCCCCATAAGATATAAATAAGGCATGGGAGTGTGAAACGTTGCGCAATTCTCATTCTTTTTTTTTTTCATTTTGAATTTTTCTGTCTTTTTTTTTCTTTTTCGCTTTCTTTCTTTTTCTTTTCTTTCTCGCACTCTTTTTTTTTTTTCATTTCAACATTTTTTTCTTTCTTTCCCTCTCAATCTTTCCACCATCTTCTGAAATCAGATGAAATAACCATTTTGCAATAACACATTCCAAGAACTACTCGTTACTAGCTCAGCTAGGGTAGGAAATATTATAGAAAGTAGTTGATAGGACAAAAAGGCAATTTGGCTATGTGAGGCTCATGGGTAGAATGAAATAAGGGGAACTGCCTCTCCTAACACGTGTCACCATCCACAGACCGAATGCATACAGGTATTAAGAAGACTAGACTCATGCTTATGCAAATTGATGTTACATGTCTTAAAGAGAGTACTACTCACATCCTAAATGAAACCGGTCATGAATGTCACCAGTTTAATAAGCTCTAACCTCAGAATGTATTGTAGCTTGCCGACATAAAGAATCAAGTCTATTCGTTCAGATAAAAGAGAAACAAAAACTCGTAGATTATGCACATAAACATGCCAGCTAAATGTCAAGAATGTGCCAGGCTCGAGTAAGGATTCAAAGTAGCATCAATGTTCAAACGTTCCGACTCAATTTAAACATGAAAATTTTGAAAATTTTTTTGAATTTTTTATGATTTTTATATGAATTTTTGAATTAATTAAAACAACAATGCATGCGGAAATAAATAAACGTGCAAGCAAAAATGCAAGAAACATGCAGACACAGATATGGATGCATACCTCCCCAAACCAAACCGTACAATGCCCTCATTGTACCAAAAATAGGGAAAGAAATGCAACTGAAAAGGAAAGGAAGATTGGAGTCGGAAAACTTACAAAACGTCATATAGCGGGACCTCCCCAAACCGACCATGAACATGGGAGGTCAAAGAAAGTCAAAGAATGGTTTTGTAGACGTAACCCAACAGCAGCTGGAGATCATAACTGCTCGATCGAGCGCCGGAATGTACTCGATCGAATGAACCATTGTATTGGAAGGGCTCGATCGAGTGACAAACCACTCGATCGAGTAAGCACGGGTAGGGATCTGGTCGATCGAGGACATCATCCCTCGATCGAGTAGCAACCCACATCGAAAGTGCTCGATCGAACACAAAAGCACTCGATCGAGTACTTTAACCTCGCAATGTGACGCATAAGAGCAAGGAAAGCACAAAAATTGTTCATAAAGCAGCGTCTAACGTTTAACGTAAAGCTAAAAAACAAAAAGTTCAACAAAAAGTACAAAAAAAACTGTCCGGCCGCCTCCCGGAGAGCGCTGGTTTAAGAGGTCCCGCACGACCTTTTTGGTATCAAAATCGCTGCGTCGAGCTCGTCGAAGCGCAGGACTTCAACGCGGTTGTCCGCTTCACTCGCCTCATAGTAATGCTTCACATATTGGCCATTCACCTTAAATCAGGCCCTCGGAATCTTCAAGCTCCACGGATCCAAATTTGGTGACACATGTCACCGTGTATGGACCACTCCACCTGGACTTGACTTGCCGGAAATAGTCTCAAACGGGCATTGAACAAAGAACACCTTCCGCCCCACATGAAACTCCCGAGGTAAGATTCTCTTGTCATGCCATCTCTTCGTCTTTTCCTTGTAAATGCGCGAGTTATCATAGGCATTAAGCCTAAACTCTTCCAATTCATCTAGTTGCAAAAGACGATTCTGACCACACAATTTAGGATCATAATTAAGCTCACGGATTGCCCACCAGGCCTTACATTCCAGCTCAACGGGTAAGTGACACGATTTCCCATAAACTAACCTATAAGGTGATGCACCAATTGGTGTCTTAAAGGCGGTTCTATAAGCCCATAACGTGTCATCAAGCTTAAGACTCCAGTCTTTCCGTGATTTAGAAACTACTTTAGACAAGATCTCTTTCACTCGCGATTAGAGACCTCTACTGCGACCACTAGTTTGGGGATGATACCCCAAACCACGCGGTGTTGGACACCAACTCTAAACAAGATATGGAAGTGAGTTTCTTTTCCTTAAAATGCATCCCCCCATCACTAATGACGACCCTAGGGACACCAAAACAGGGGAATATGATCTTTTTGAACATCTTTATCACGGTCTTACCATCACAATGAGGTGAAGCAATTGCCTCAACCCATTTTGACACATAGTCTACACAGCTACTAAAAATGTACACATTACCTTTTCTTGGATGGGAACGGTCCTTAGAAATCAATGCCCCAGACATCGAAAACCTCAACCTCTAGGATGCCGTTTTGTGGCATCTCGTGTCTCTTCGAAATATTCCCGATCGTTGGCATGCATCACAGTCAAACAAAAGACTTGGCGTCGGCAAACAAAGAAGGCCAAGAAAACCAGATCGAAGTACCTTAGCCACGGTGCGCGATGGACCGTGGTGACCACCATATGAAGAGGAGTGACAGCCTTCCAAGACTATTTTGGTCTCCCACTGCGGAATACACCGTCTGTAGAGACCGTCTGCACATTCCTTAAACAAGTAAGGGTCATCCTGTAAATATCGCTTAGCGTTATACGTAAAACGCTTCTTTTGATGAGAAGGTCGGGCGCGACTTTCCACCGACAACGAAGTTAGCTATATCTGCATACCAAGGTTCCTGGTCAACAATAGACGATATAACAAAGAATTAAAGAATCGTCGGGAAAGAATCATCAATAGGGAGAGAATCTTCCCTTCTAGTCGCATCAGGTAGCGACAAGTGATCAGCTACAACGTTCTCGGCTCCTTTCTTATCCTTAATCTGCAGTCAAACTCCTGAAGGAGGAGTATCCATCTCGATGGCCGCGGTTTGGCCTCCTTCTTAGCAAGGAGATGCCTCAAAGCTGCATGGTCGGTAAAAACAGTGACTTCCGACCCAACTAAATAAGTACGAAACTTTTCTAAGGCATAAACTACATGCTAACGGCTCCTTCTCGATGGTAGTGTACTTCACTTGAGCCTCATCCAGAGTTCGGCTCGCATAGTAAATAGCATTCAAGGCTTTGTCTTTCCTCTGACCTAGCACCGCTCCTAGTGCATAGTCACTCGCGTCGCACATGATCTCGAACGGCAAGTCCCAGTTGGGAGGCTGTATGATCGGCGCGGAGACTAAGGCCTGCTTTAACCTGTTAAAAGCGGAAAGACAAGCGTCAGTAAACACAAAAGGGGCATCTTTAAGCAACAGCTGTGTAAGTGGTTTAGCAATTTTGGAGAAATCCTTGATAAACCGGCGATAAAAGCCAGCGTGACCAAGGAAACTCCTCACCCCCTTAACATTAACAGGAGGTGGTAATTGCTGAATCACTTCCAACTTTGCTTTGTCAACTTCTATTCCCCTATCAGAAACCAAGTGCCCTAAGACAACTCCCTCGTTGACCATAAAGTGGCACTTCTCCCGATTCAAAGACAAGGTTAACCTCAATACAAATGAACACTTTCTCAAGGTTAGACAGACAGTTAGAAAAATCACTTCCATATACACTAAAGTCATCCATAAAGACTTCCATGATAGACTCTATATACTCTGAAAATATCCCCATCATGCACCTTTGGAAGGTGGCAGGGGCATTGCACAAACCAAAAGGCATTCTGCGATACGCAAAAACGCCCTTAGGACAAGTAAATGTAGTCTTGGCCGATCGTGCTGGTGGATGGGGATCCGAAAGAACCACGAATACCCATCTAAATAGCAGAAAAATTTATGAGAAGCTAACCTTTCTACCATTTGATCAATAAAAGGAAGGGGAAAGTGATCTTTCTTGGTGGCGGCATTCAGCTGTCTATAATCTATGCACATCCGCCAACCACCACTACTACTCGGGTAGGTATTAATTCATTTTTCTCATTCTTAACTACGGTTGTCCCTCCTTTCTTCGGGACTACCCGTATGGGGCTTACCCATCTAGAATTACCTACCGAATAGATAATACCCGCATCCAACAACTTCATTACCTCAGCCATCACAACATCCTCGCATCTTCCGGTTCAGTGACCGACGCCACCCCCGCCTGCAAGGTTTGTGATCCTCCTCCAGCTCTATCCTGTGCATACAAATATCGGGACTAATCCCCGTGATATCATCCAGTGAATAGCCCATTGCTTTCCTGTTTTTCTTTACCTCAATGGAGCAAAGAGTGCTGATCATTTGTTCCACCTGCTCTCCCTCATGCTCATCTAAATCATCAACAAGCAAATCCAACGCAGCGTCATCGTCCTCTGGGCTATCTGCACACTCATCAAAAAGCATGAGAGCTTCCAGTGGGTCCTTCATAAAAGAACTTGACCAGAAGTCATAAATAGACTCATCAATGATATCGACCGAATAGCAAGTGTCCTCTATCATCGGGTGGGCTAAAGATCTGGGCAAACTAAATGTGATAGCGTCATCCCCTACCGCAAGAGTCGACGCCCTTGTCTAACATCAATAACGGCCCCACCAACACAAAGGAACGGTCTTCCTAAAATAATTTGGGTCCGGTGTCCTCGGCTATATCCAAAACAATGAAATCTCTTGGGATGTATAGCTTGCCTATTTTCACAGGCACATCCTCCAAGACACCTAAAGGTCTCCTAACAGATCTATCAGCCATCTGTAGGGTGATGTTAGTCACCTTGAAGTGACTCATCTTCAATTTCTTGCAGACAGGAAGGGGCATGACACTGACACTGGCACCTAAATCACAGAGGGCCTTATCAATAACCATATTACCTATGACACAAGTAATAGAAAAGCTGCCCGGGTCTTTCATTTTTGGAGGGGCCTTATTTAACAGTAGATTACTAGACTCTTCCATAAATGAAATCGTCTCAAATTCGCTCAAATTTCTCTTACGCGTCACGATATCCTTCATAAACTTGGCGTAAGTGGGTACTTGAGTAACAAGTTCGGAGAAAGGAACAGTTACCTGGAGGTTCTTCACGATGTCCACGAACTTACCGTACTGTTGCTCGATCCTTGCGTCCTTCAGACGACTCGGGAAGGGTACCCTGGTAGCGATGATTGGTCCCGCAACCTTTCCTTTACCCTTATCGATGCGTGACGTCTCCACAAAGGGGAAGATGACACGGTGGCGTGATTAGATACTTTGCATTCGGAATTCCGCCACTTAATGCACTCGGATCGAGTACTTTTCTTGGTCGATCGACCCGCTTTCTTCTTCAATATCACTCGATCGACCTGTCTTGACACTCGATCGAGTGTCTTCTTCAGCATAGTTACTCGATCGACCAACTTGGAGTTCTATACTTCTCGATCGACCACCATTGTCACTCGATCGAGTGACTGGATGATTAGAACTACTCGATCGAGTAGATGAGTTGCTCGATCGAGTGGTTACTGCACACGCAGCAAGTATTTCCTGCAAGAACTCATCTAGATCATCATCTGAGTCATCATCGGCTGCCAAAACCTCATCCTCTCCATGAATAAGGTCATTTTGAGAATTCATGGCACTGACGGGATCGCAAATTGGAGGAGTCTTTGTTTGGTCTGCCGCGAGTGTTAACTGCGCGACTTGTTCTTTCAACTCCGATATAACAAAGATCGATTGTTGTGACCTACTCAACATGATGGATTTCAATTCGGCAATTGCTTCTCTTGAAGAAGGAGAGACCGGTTGTGGTACGGGTGTAGAAGGGGTAGAAACGCTTTTTATCTCGTCATATAGCTGGGAGAAAGGAACTCCTTGCTTGAACTTCTTATATGCAAGGGCGCGCTCTATACTTGACGTACACTCATAAAGATCGTGCCCTTCTTCACCACATCTTCCACATGGCTCTGTATGCTCTGTAATCGTAGGCATTTTGGCAACAACTTCAAAACAACGGCTTATCTGCAAAACTGGTCAAAACTTTGCAGAAAATGAGATAGTCCCAAGGAATAAATTCCTCGAGACAAAAAGACAAACTTAGTTAAAGCAACCAATATGCGCCACCTCCCCGGCAACGGCGCCAAAATTTGACACGTCTGTCGCGTACCTGTCAAAAATAACCAACTGGCCAACTAACTAATATAGCTAGGGAAGTCGGGTCGAATCCACAGAGAGGTAGGAAATTGATCCAACACTAGGCTCGTCAAAGTAACCAATTTTGGGGGTTTATAAATTGTGATTTCTAAACTAACAGAGTAAGGGAAAGAGAAATAAAAGGAGGAGTTAACAGATAAAAGAGAATAGCCGAGACAAGCGGTTCGCCATAATCATCCCTGGTCGAGTAATCTAGGTCCCAGTCAACGCAAGATGCGGTCTAAAGGGTAGCGAACGTCTCCTTTCGGTCCTTAATTCACCCTAAAGTGTAAACAGTTTAACTTTCGCCCTCGCTGCAATACTCTATTGTTCGCTACTAGTCTCCCTCTTCCAACCTTTCGGTCCAGGTCAAGGTCCACCAAGAATAAGGGTCTAATTGCGTCGACTCAATTAGGCAATTACGATTATTTGTAGCATTTAAACAACAAAGACGATGCAGGCATTGATCTAGTAATTCGATTACTCTCCCTTCAAATCATGGGTCCCCTATAGTCTCGATAGAAATTAGCTACTCATAATTGTCGGATTAACAATAACAATAACCAAACAATTAAAACTAAACATGATGAATAATCTAATTGATTGAACGATTAAAAGGTAAAGAGAGAGAAGGAATTAAAAACAATAAATACGATAAAGAAGTAAATTAAATTGATAATACCGAATTCGAGTAGCAAGGTAGAGAATAGAATCCCAAGAACAGTGACCAAAGTAACAAATGAAATGTACGTAGTAAAGGAGATAGGAGTAACGTGATGTCCTCCTCAGTCTTATACTGAAAAATTGTCTTAAACCTAATCTATGGACTGATTACCAAAGCCCATAAAGAATTAGGCGGAAATAAACCAAAAACACACGAAATCCTCTCGATCGAGCAGAGAGATTACTCGATCGAACTCCAAGTTACTCGATCGAGCTAGAGCAACCTCTCGATCGAGCACTGCCCGCTGGACCTCCTCGATCGACTCCTTAAGCTGGTCGATCGACCAGTCTTGAGTGTATAAAGCATTCGATCGAACACCAAAGCATTCGATCGAGCTATATAAGCGCATCAGGACTTGAATTCCTTCCTAGCTCAGCTCATACGTCCTCTAAGTGTAAGATTCCTAAGCTCCGGCTCCTTATTTCCCATGAATGCATACAATTGGGACAATTAAGGCTCGATTTAGCTCCTCCTCGGTCAATTCCTGCAAATTACAATAAACGGACCAAAGTAGAATATTCGGGGTATTTGTAGCCGATGCTACATAAAAGCACGAAATGCGTGTGAAAATGAGGTGAAAACCTTATATAAAAGACACGCATCAAATCTCCCCAAACCAAACCTTTGCTTGTCCCCAAGCAAATATGAATGCAACTAAGGGTGAACAATAGAACGGGACCAACGCATCAGCTACAAATCATCCACTGGAACCAATTTAATGCAACAAAATGACAAAGTGGCAAATCGAGAAGTGCAAACGAGTTAAATTAATGTTTCAAGCTTATCAACCGTCGACCTTGCAAGATTCAAAGGTGTCGGACTCTCACGGGTCGCTCGTCACTCAAAATCAGGTACAAGGTGAGAATATATGTGAAAGATAGGAAAAAGCAAGGCACTCACCTAACTCGACCTATAAGAACATGCATGCAGTTAACATGAATAAAGTCTCTACAACCGTACATATGCATTCCAACCATACTAATGACCAAGACACGTGCCGAGGACTTACATTTGGGATAGTGAGGTAATGGGTAAGAAGGGGCTAAAACGAATTTGGATATGTGGGGTTAATAGCTAGGCTAGCAACAACGGATCCAAATATAGACTGCATCCCAACTTCGTACTCATAACAGCAAGATGAAACGGTGCAAAATTATGCGCTAAACTCACAAAACACCAAAAGTCGTCAACTCCCCATAAGATATAAATAAGGCATGGGAGTGTGAAACGTTGCGCAATTCTCATTCTTTTTTTTTTTCATTTTGAATTTTTCTGTCTTTTTTTTTTTTCGCTTTCTTTCTTTTTCTTTTCTTTCTCGCACTCTTTTTTTTTTTTCATTTCAACATTTTTTTCTTTCTTTCCCTCTCAATCTTTCCACCATCTTCTGAAATCAGATGAAATAACCATTTTGCAATAACACATTCCAAGAACTACTCGTTACTAGCTCAGCTAGGGTAGGAAATATTATAGAAAGTAGTTGATAGGACAAAAAGGCAATTTGGCTATGTGAGGCTCATGGGTAGAATGAAATAAGGGGAACTGCCTCTCCTAACACGTGTCACCATCCACAGACCGAATGCATACAGGTATTAAGAAGACTAGACTCATGCTTATGCAAATTGATGTTACATGTCTTAAAGAGAGTACTACTCACATCCTAAATGAAACCGGTCATGAATGTCACCAGTTTAATAAGCTCTAACCTCAGAATGTATTGTAGCTTGCCGACATAAAGAATCAAGTCTATTCGTTCAGATAAAAGAGAAACAAAAACTCGTAGATTATGCACATAAACATGCCAGCTAAATGTCAAGAATGTGCCAGGCTCGAGTAAGGATTCAAAGTAGCATCAATGTTCAAACGTTCCGACTCAATTTAAACATGAAAATTTTGAAAATTTTTTTGAATTTTTTATGATTTTTATATGAATTTTTGAATTAATTAAAACAACAATGCATGCGGAAATAAATAAACGTGCAAGCAAAAATGCAAGAAACATGCAGACACAGATATGGATGCATACCTCCCCAAACCAAACCGTACAATGCCCTCATTGTACCAAAAATAGGGAAAGAAATGCAACTGAAAAGGAAAGGAAGATTGGAGTCGGAAAACTTACAAAACGTCATATAGCGGGACCTCCCCAAACCGACCATGAACATGGGAGGTCAAAGAAAGTCAAAGAATGGTTTTGTAGACGTAACCCAACAGCAGCTGGAGATCATAACTGCTCGATCGAGCGCCCGGAACAGCTCGATCGAATGAACCATTGTATTGGAAGGGCTCGATCGAGTGACAAACCACTCGATCGAGTAAGCACGGGTAGGGATCTGGTCGATCGAGGACATCATCCCTCGATCGAGTAGCAGCCACATCAGAAAGTGCTCGATCGAACACAAAAGCACTCGATCGAGTACTTTAACCTGCAACAGACGCATAAGAGCAAGGAAAGCACAAAAATTGTTCATAAAGCAGCGTCTAACGTTTAACGTAAAGCTAAAAAACAAAAAGTTCAACAAAAAGTACAAAAAAAACTGTCCGGGCTGCCTCCCGGAGAGCGCTGGTTTAAGAGGTCCCGCACGACCTTTTTGGTATCAAGTAACTGGCGCGTCGAGCTCGTCGAAGCGCAGGACTTCAACGCGGTTGTCCGCTTCACTCGCCTCATAGTAATGCTTCACATATTGGCCATTCACCTTAAATCTGTGGCCCTCGGAATCTTCAAGCTCCACGGATCCAAATTTGGTGACACATGTCACCGTGTATGGACCACTCCACCTGGACTTCAGCTTGCCAGGAAATAGTCTCAAACGGGCATTGAACAGCAACACCTTCTGCCCCACATGAAACTCCCGAGGTAAGATTCTCTTGTCATGCCATCTCTTCGTCTTTTCCTTGTAAATGCGCGAGCTGTCATAGGCATTAAGCCTAAACTCTTCCAATTCATCTAGCTGCAAAAGACGATTCGACCACACGTTTAGGATCATAATTAAGCTCACGGATTGCCCACCAGGCCTTACATTCCAGCTCAACGGGTAAGTGACACGATTTCCCATAAACTAACCTATAAGGTGATGCACCAATTGGTGTCTTAAAGCGATTCTATAAGCCCATAACGTGTCATCTAGCTTAAGACTCCAATCTTTCCGTGATTTAGAAACTACTTTAGACAAGATCTCTTTCAGCTCGCGATTAGAGACCTCTACCTGACCACTAGTTTGGGGATGATACCCCAAACCACGCCGGTGTTGGACACCAACTCTAGACAGTATGGAAGTGAGTTTCTTTTCTTTAAAATGCATCCCCCCATCACTAATGACGACCCTAGGGACACCAAAACGGGAGAATATGATCTTTTTGAACATCTTTATCACGGTCTTACCATCACAATGAGGTGAAGCAATTGCCTCAACCCATTTTGACACATAGTCTACAGCTACTAAAATGTACCTTTTACCTTTACTGGATGGGAACGGTCCTTGGAAATCAATGCCCCAGACATCGAAAACCTCAACCTCTAGGATGCCGTTTTGTGGAATCTCGTGTCTCTTCGAAATATTCCCTGATCGTTGGCATGCATCACAGGCTGAAACAAAAGACTTGGCGTCAGCAAACAAAGAAGGCCAGGAAAAACCAGATCAAGTACCTTAGCCACGGTGCGCGATGGACCGTGGTGACCACCATATGAAGAGGAGTGACAGCCTTCCAGGACTATTTTGGTCTCCCACTGCGGAATACACCGTCTATAGAGACCGTCTGCACATTCCTTAAACAAGTAAGGGTCATCCCGGAAATCGCTTTGCTAGCGTTATACAGAAAACGCTTCTTTTGCTGATGAGAAAGGTCAGGCGGCAGCTTGCCACTGACAACGAAGTTAGCTATATCTGCATACCAAGGTTCTTGGGTCTGTGCTTAGTCTCATGGGGCTCAAAGAAACAAAACACAGTTGCTCTTTCAGCGGCCAAAAGCGAATACGTTAGTGCCGCTCATTGTTGCTCACAACTTCTTTGGGTAAAACAACAACATTTCGATTTTGGTATTATTTATGACTTTGTTCCCATATTATGTGATAAAACGAGTGCGATAAATATATCAAAAAATCCTATTCAAGATTCTAAGACCAAACATATTGAAAATCGTCATCATTTTATTCGTGATCACGTAGAAAAAGGGTATGGTGAACTTATCATTTGCAAAACCGAAAATCAAATTGCCGACATATTTACTAAACCACTTGCAAGAGAACAATTTGAAAAACTTAGGTTACAAATTGGCTTAATTAATTGCATGTAATTTTTATTTGAATTAAACTAATCCCTCACATGATTGACTTGAACGGGTTTGCTATCTTTTATTCTAGTTTATTCATTCCATGTTATGTCCGTAATCGATAAACCGTGTGTGTGCTTAATAATCACTCAAGCGCATGTCTAGTCTTGTGTTTAATGGTACCTACCCTATTGAATGAGGACACCTCCCCTCTCAAATAAACCCGAAAACCAACCCTTTCAACCACCTTTCAAATGGATGTCTCTTACTCTTTAAATCGCTCAAAAAACTTCATTTTCATTACCCTAAGACCTAACCCTTTTACATTCAATTCACTTATGTTGCAAAGGTCTATGTGAAACAAAGAACCAAATAATTACTTGTTCTACATATTCATCAAGAGATGATTGAGATGTTGGTTGGAAAAATAGAGAATGAAAAAAAATAATAATAAAAACTAATGGAAAGAAATGGGAAGATAATATGGGGAATATCAAAGTGATTGTAATTATTGGAATACACATAGAAGCATTGAGGGTTAATTTCTTGAAGAAAGTAGTATGGCGCAAAATTGGGGGAAGTAGAAAGGAAAGCAACAGTGTATGCGAGTGTTGCTATGCTCAAAGGACAAGATCAATTTGTCAAAAAATTTCATGATATAAAAGCAAAATACAAGAAGTTGATGTTTTTTTATCACAAAGTCCAATGCAACAGTAGAAATCACTGTAACTCAAGCCTTACAAGCTTACAAGCTGACAGAAAACCGAAAACAAAGTACAGTTAAAACTTTGTCATAAACTATACTCTTTCATTGATGCAGGGGATGCAATTCCAGCATCTCTTCTTACTGCATCTCAATCATAAACACCCATATAAACCCCTCCCTATAATTTTCAGACTTCTCTGAAAATCAAACTCTTAGAGAATATTAAAAAGAAAAACAAGAAAACAGTAGCATAAGAAGCAACAAATGGCACATCTGACAGTAGCATAAAATTAAATGTGGGAAAGAAAGAAAGTTAAAAAATATTACCTTACACCATTCATCAAACAGCTTGCGCTCGCCTGTTACCATCTTGAGAGTATTGTCCCATACGAATCCACTAACCTTGTGTTTGATCTCAAGTAAATCATTAAATCGCTTTTTAAGATAGCCTAATCTTGACTCGATGTTAGTTGCTCTAAGTCCGGCATCAGGCATTTTTTCTGAAATTAGCTTCTCCAAATGCACCAAGTAACCAGATTTAAACCCACCTTCAGCCTTCCACTTTCCATCCAAATATAAAAACAGCAATAAATCCACCAACAAGGTATCCTCCTCCACAGTCCACCTCCTTGGACTAATCTTTTCGCTATTAGCTTCACTTTCGGCCATCGTGTAGACACTATGTATGTAAAATTTGTAACGACTAAAAACTTATACATTAAAAACTGCATTATTGAAGTTTTTAAGTTCTACAAATAAAATTCATAGCTAGACAAACAAATGAACAACCCAGTGTATCACAACAAGGAAAACCAGTGTACCACAACCAAATAAAAACATCTAATTAAGCAAAGTATCAAACATATGTTATATGCCTAAAAGGCCTAAGCTGTTTTCAACTATCAAACATCTCCTTAGCTAGTTCATCTCTATTATGTCCAAGAGACAAATGTATCAATTATATTTATATAATCTTCATCGTGTTCCATATATAAACTGTCTACCATAATCTGTATCTAATAAGGACTCCATTGGATTGATGTGACCATAATTGGCGCATATTTAGCCCCCGAATTACCATTGTTTCCATGCTTTTTAGTGCCTATTTGGGTCATTTCTTATCTTTAGTTCTTTGTTTTGCATATTCTTTGAGATTTTGATCCCTTGGTAGGAAAGGAGTAAGAATCTTGCATTTTCATGGCAAAACGAGGCTAAATTGATTGTATTCAATGACCAAGCATCAAGGAGAGACAAGACTAGAAGGCCTTTGTACATATCATAGTAGAAGAACAATGTTGAGAAAAGGATCCTTGAGTCCCCGAGGAAATCCCCAAGGAATTTATGAAGAAAAGGGAAGAAAAGAAGAAGAATTGAAGCTGACCAACAATCCGAACGGATTGTACCAAATCCGCCCGTCCGTCCAGCCCAATCCGAGCGTCCCACCTTGGAATCCGCTCGGATTCCCCCAGCACAATCCGAGCGTCCCTCTCCTGAATCCGCTCGGATTCCTCAGCCCAGATCCGGCCGTCCCGACTCCAATCCGCACGGATTTCATGACAAAGACGTTTTCATTCTTCAAGCTACGAAAAGAGAAGCCCTTCTCTCGAGAAAATACCGATTCTCCTTGCTCAACTTAAAAAGTGTAATTACTAGTTTAGCCCTTAGTTAACCCTAATGCATCCTCCCTAATTTTCACTATAAATACCCCATTAGGCTAATTAGAGGAGCAGGTTCTTCTTATCAATAATTAGTATAGTTAATATCAATCAAATCTCTCTTTAATATTGTAATCAAGTATTAATCAAGTTTTAATCCAAGTTTTAGTTCTTTAATCTCTCTCTTGTTCTTCCTTTATTTTGGGTAATTGAAGATTATTTGGGTTATTTTGGGAGATTGACAACCTCTCAATCTAGGATTCAAGTACTTCTATTAT
Organism: Silene latifolia; assembly: GCF_048544455.1. NCBI lineage: Eukaryota > Viridiplantae > Streptophyta > Magnoliopsida > Caryophyllales > Caryophyllaceae > Silene > Silene latifolia. Next base: position 250,027,236 of record NC_133538.1, on the reverse strand, counting down.
TCTTGCTTTATTATTGGAATCATTAGTAGGTATAATCTCTTAATCCCTTTTTAATTATTGTTAATTACTTTCATTTATTCATCATGTTTCATTATGTTAGTATGATTGACAACCTTTCTAACATGATCAACATGATAATGAGTGAGTAGTCTCTTAGCTAGGGTTTAATGGGTGATTAGGGGAAACCAACATGGGGAATGATTCATGCTTAAATCAATATGCTTTCATATCTTATTTGCTTGCTTGTTTTGATCTTAATACATGCACATGTTATATTTGATGAAATGCTAAGCCTATGAATCCTTGCATTTACTATCATCTTCTATCCCTTCAACTTGACTTGTAAGACATCACCCAACTCGAGTCTTGTTAGACCATGCATGTGTTGAGTAGGAAAGATTAAGTCGACTTGTAGGTGTTGTACAATCTAATCGATTCGGCTCCGGGACCCAAACTTTCCTAGGATTGTAAGATATAACCCAACTCAATCCATCACAACAATAATTGCTTCCTTATAATTTGAGAACATGTTTGTATGATCATATCCCATGATTCCCCTATGAACCCATGACACCCTAGTGCTTTTAATCAATTGTTTACACCCCTTATTTTATTCATCTTGATAGTTTATTTTCGTTGTTATTTTAGTTTAGTAACCTTCTACATCAACCCAATTTGTGACACCCCTTAGACACTACTAGTTACAATAGAATTCTCATTTCAATACCCGTCCCTTGAGATCCGACCTTTACTTGCCTCTTTACTAATTGTAGAGTTGTTTGTGGAGTATAAATTGTGTTTTGTATCGACCATTGACCAACGACCACATATGCTTAATTGTGAACACAAAATGGCCTCGATCAAAAATGGCGCCGTTGCCGGGGACGGTGTTTAATTGATTTAAGATTTCTTTTATTGTTATTAGTTGTGTCTTTTTCACCTTGGGGAAGTAAAACTCCTCAAGGTTTGCTCTAATCGTTTTCAAGTTGTTTGATATTTTGCGAGAATGGATTTCATAGATTGTTTTGTAGAGGACCACTTGAGTATCCCTTACTTCAAGGATCCCATGCAAGCATTAGAGGCCTTAGAAGCAAGTAAGGCTAAGAGCATGTATTGGGAGTTGGAGGTGGATCTCTTTGAGGCCGCTCTAGCTAACAAGGAACTTACTCATGCACAATCCGAGTTGGTGCATAATATTCTAGTAGAAGCATGTCAACCCATAGAGGATGAGCAATCCATCCTAGAGGATATTCTACAAACTCAAGAGCAAGAAGAACCCATCATGGAATTCGAATATGATGAGGTTCATGAAAGTGAAGAAGAGTATGTCATGAGAATGGAATGTTTAATGGAGATGGAGCAAATTCTCAATGAAACTCCAAAGGAGGAAAGTGAGGTACAAACTCCTACTTTGAAACCCCTTCCCCCAAATTTGAAATATGCTTATCTTGATGAATCAAAGACCAAACCCGTAATTGTTAATGATAGACTTGATGATGACCAATTGGGAAAATTACTTAATGTGTTGAAACAACATGAGAAGGCTATAGGTTATAGTCTAGATGACCTTAAAGGGATAAGTCCCAACTTTTGCATGCATAGGATTCATCTAGAGGACGACCATAGACCTACCATTCAACCCCAAAGAAGATTGAACCCCCACATGCAAGAAGTTGTCAAAGGAGAGGTCATGAAATTACTTGATGCGGGAATCATATATCCCATATTGGATTCTTTGTGGGTTAGCCCCGTCCAAGTGGTACCTAAGAAAGGAGGTACTACGGTAGTGACAAATGAAAAGAATGAATTAATACCCACAAGAATGATCACCGGTTGGCGTATGTGCATTGATTACCGTAAATTAAACTCCGCAACAAGGAAAGATCACTTCCCCTTACCATTCATTGACCAAATGCTTGAGAGGTTAGCCTCTAACAAATTCTTTTGTTAACTTGACGGGTATTCGGGATTCTTCCGAATCCCTATACACCCGGATGACCAACATAAGACCACCTTCACATGCCCCTATGGCACTTTTGCCTATAGAAGGATGCCTTTTGGATTATGTAATGCCCCCGCCACTTTCCAAAGATGTATGATGAGTGTCTTCTCCGATTATCTAGAGACCATAATGAAAGTTTTTATGGATGATTTAAGTGTTTATGGAAAGGACTTTGACTCATGCTTGCATAATCTTTCTCTTGTATTGCAAAAATGTGAAGATGTTAGTCTTGTTTTAAATTGGGAAAAGTGTCATTTCATGGTCAATGAAGGAATTGTTTTGGGTCACTTGATTTTGGAAAAGGGCATCGAGGTCGATAAAGCTAAAGTTGAGGTGATAGAGAAACTCCCACCTCCCGTGAATGTTAGAGGGGTGAGAAGTTTTCTCGGTCACGCGGGTTTTTACCGTCGTTTCATAAAAGATTTTTCGAAAATAGCGAAACCCCTCACTCAACTTTTGCTTAAGGATGCCCAATTCCAATTCTTGACGAGTGTGTTGAAGCTTTTAATAGAATCAAAGAAGCATTGATCTCGGCACCAATCATCCAACCCCCAAATTGGGAGTTACCTTTCGAGATTATGTGTGACGCTAGCAACTACGCCGTTGGAGCGGTTCTTGGCCAACGGGTAGGGAGAGCTCTTCATGCCATCTATTACATAAGCAAAACCCTCGACCCTTCTCAAGTGAATTACGATACAACCGAAAAGGAGCTTCTTGCCATTGTTTATGGTTTGGATAAATTCCGTTCCTACTTGCTTGGATCCAAGGTGATTGTATTTTCGGATCACTGTGCTCTCCGACATCTCTTGATAAAGAAGGAGGCAAAACCAAGATTGTTGAGATTGATTTTGCTTCTTCAAGAATTTGATTTGGAAATAAGAGACAAGAAAGGAGCCGAGAATGTAGTGGCGGATCACTTGTCAAGAATCCGGTTTCATGATGAAAATGGAGAAACCCCGATCAATGACTCATTCCCCGACGATATTTTAATGGCTATTCAAACTCAACTTGAAAGGCACATCACCCCATGGTTTGCCGATTACGCCAATTATATTGTTGGAAAGGTGCTCCCTCCAAACTTGAACCACAACCAAAGGAAGAGATTCCTATTCGAAGTGAAGAGGTACTTTTGGGATGACCCAAACCTCTACAAGGAGTGTAGTGATGGACTCTACCGGAGATGTATCCCTCAATGGGAAATCCAAGGAATCTTGGAAGGATGTCATTCATCACCCTACGGTGGGCACCATGGAGCAAGAAGAACCGTTGCAAAAATTCTCCAATCGGGCTTCTATTGGCCCACAATGTTTCAAGATACAAGAGAATTCATTATTCATTGTGATGCTTGTCAAAGAACGGGAAATATATCTTGGAGAAACGAAATGCCACAAAGGGGCATTCTAGAGGTGGAGATTTTCGATGTTTGGGGAATTGACTACCAAGGACCCTTTGTGACATCCAATGGGAACAAGTACATCCTTGTGGCCGTAGATTATGTTTCAAAGTGGGTGGAGGCAATTGCCACCCCAAATGATGATGCGAAAACGGTCACCAAGCTTTTCAAGAAGATAATTTTCCCACGATTTGGAGTTCCTAGAGCTATCATTAGTGATGGGGGAACACATTTCCATGAGAAGAAGCTTGCATCCCTTTTGACCAAATATGGTGTTCAACATCGAACCGGCTTGGGATATCATCCTCAAACAAGCGGTCAAGTGGAAATTTCAAATAGAGAGATCAAGCAAATCCTTGAAAAAGTTGTGAACAAGACTCGGAAAGATTGGAGCACAAAGCTTGATGGTGCTCTTTGGGCTTATAGGACGGCCTATAAGACTCCCATTGGTGCCTCCCCCTACAAGCTTGTGTATGGAAAAGCATGTCATTTGCCAATCGAATTGGAATACAAAGCTTATTGGGCAATCCGAGCACTCAATCTTGATCTCAAATTGAGCGGTCAAAAGAGGATGATCCAAATCCAAGAGTTGGAAGAATTCCGACTACAATCTTATGAGAATGCAAAGATTTACAAGGAAAGAACAAAATTGCTTCATGATAAGAGAATTCGACAAAAGGCCTTGCACAAGGGAGACAAAGTCCTTCTATTCAACTCCCGCTACCGACTCTTTCCGGGAAAATTGAACTCTAGATGGATGGGTCCCTATGTGATAACCGAAGTTGGAAAATATGGAGATTTCGAACTCAAGGCGGAAGATGGAAGCAAGTTCAAGGTAAATGGTCAAAGATTGAAGCCATACTATGAAGGAGCATTTGTTGGAGAGGTCGAGGCTACCTACCTCGGGCCTCCTCCCCCTTGAAAGGACCATCTAAGGGAGAGTTTGGTGGAGTCCTCCCTAAACCACCATTTGTAAATATACTAACCCTCTAACTTGTATTTATTATTTAATTGCTTTTATTTTAATAAATGTCATAAACTCTTTTCATGAGCGTAAGTGAGGGAGGGTTACTAACAAGTTTTTGAATGAAGGAAGGAGCAAATTCCTAGGTGTGGGGATGCATTGAAAGAAAGAAGAAAAAGTCAAAGCTCGCGACCTGAAATCCGACCGTTCCCGGAATCCGGGCGTCTGACAGAATCCGGACGTCCGGGGGAGAAACCGCGCGTCCACTGTGTTTGAGAAATTGAAGATTTCTGGACTGATGAAGAATCCGAGCGTCCTAAGGAAGAAGACGCCCGTCTGAAAGAATCCGGCCGGATTATTGGAAAGACGCTCGTCCTTTCCACCTGAGCATTTCAAGAAAATTCTCTGTCAAAGAATCCGTCCGTCTTCTCAAGAAGACGCCCGTCCCACTGAAAGAATCCGAGCATCTTATTCTCGGGACGCCCGTCTTGTGGCGACAAAAATTTTGGAATTTTACTCTGTGGCAGAATCCGGGCGTATTGCCCAGAATCCGCCCGTCCCGTGAGAGAAGAATCCGAGCGTCTTACCTTCGAATCCGCTCGTCTCACGCCCGTTTTTCGCCCGACTTTTCTCAATTAAATTACACCCCACCACCCATATAATGACACATCACTACTCCTTCCACTTACCCTATAAAACCCACCTCCTTATGACTCCCATACATATCCAAATCACTCTCTTCACCCACAAAATTAAAAATCCCCAATTTTCTAGGGTTTCCAATTCTCAATTAACAAGGAACATCCTTTGCAATCTTCAAATCAAAAGAACCCAACAAAAGAAGCAAGAATGGCACCAAGGAGATCCTCCTTTAGAAGTGCAAGAAGACCAAGGATGGTGGGAAGTTCCTCTACCTCACATCTCAACACCATTAGAAGAGAGCATGTAGAGATTGTAGACCTCACAAGGCTCGATGATTTCTCGAATGTGGAATTCCTTGATGATGTGCAGCGATTGGTCTTCCATCGACTCTTAAGTAAGAATATTCTTCCCACTAAATTTCTTTGTCATGATACCTTAAGAAAGCTTGGAATCTTTCACCAAGTAGAAGCACTCTTTGAGGTTTTTGGTCTTTCAACTCTCTTTCGCATGTATGAGCCAACATATCGGTCCCTTGTGCTAGAATTCTTAAGCTTTTTGAGAATCACAACCTTGAACAAGACTATTTGCATAGAGTTTAGGTTGGAGAATGTCTCTAGAATGATGACCCTAGTCGAGTTTGCCAATGTGTTCGGACTTGATGTTTCGCCTACCCGAACATCAAAGCCCAAAAAGTATAATGTTGCACCATTGTGGAGGGCCATGACGGGCCGGGATTTCATTCTTACCAAAGAGTGTCTTGCTTTTCACATCCAAAACCCGATCTTGAGGCTTACATATAGATTTCTTTCGGGTACTCTTTTCGCCCGCCGTGATCCGGCCATTGTCAACCAATTGGACCTTGTATTCATGGAATCATACCTCAACATTCAAGGGAGAGATGGGTATCAATTCAATGCACCTCTAGTTATGCTAGAGAAATGGGCAAAGTTTCGAAATGGGAATGATGATGGAATGAAGCACATAGTGAATGGTGGACTCATAACTAGACTTGCAAAGCACTTCAACCCAAGGTTCAATGAGAACAATGAGTACACTCCACTTGCGGGGAACACGAGAATTAATGAAGATCTCCTTATCGTCCAACACCATTGGATAACCCTTGAGGGGGTTGATAAGAGGATAAAGTGGTTGACAAAAGGGAGCGATCCACTCTATCTCCCAATGCATGATTTACCACGGGTCTCCCCAAGAAGAGGAAGCTTGTCCCCAATGCCCTCCTACCTCATCCCAAGTCAAAAAAGGCAAACTCCACCTCCACAAAATCCACCACCACAACAAGAACAACAAACTCCAAATGAAAGGATAAAAGTGCCTCCTTACCCCTTTCCCTACCAACCACATAACCATCCAAATCCCTTCATCCTCCCCCGTGACGACTTTGTCACGGGAATCTTGCAAGATTTACACTACCGTCAATATGAGACCTCCGTGGACACTTATTATGCTCTTTACCCCCAATACTATGATATGGCTCAAAAAGGACGGATTAGTGAGGAAGGAGCTTTCCCCTCATGGGCTCAAATGGAATTGCTCTTTCCTAACTCGGAGAAGGCTAATGAAGGAGCGAACGGTCGCAAAGGAGAAGAAAGTGGGGACTCTTGTGGAGGTGATACGGTGAAGCTTGAGAGTGAAGATGAATTCATGGATCCAAGCTTAAGTGATGCTTCTAGGGATATTTGGGATACCGATATTGAAGGAGATGATGCCGATATCTAGGAGATTACTTCATCACTAGGTGGAGCGGGCAAGAGGCACCCACCTTAGTTCAAGTGAAGTTTTCTCATCTCCCCTCTTTATCTTTATTTTCATGAAAAGAACTTTGTATCTTATTTCTTTGTATTTTATTTCATTTTGATCATTGTTGGTTTAGTCCTAGCAACATCAAAGGACTCACACCTCGGTTCCATTGAGGTGTTCCTTCTTTTTTGTTCCCATTTTTGAAAATCCAAAATGACAATCTAGTTTCATGCATAGCATAGTGTGTGCATGAACTATACCCATCCTTGACATTAGCAATAGTGTCTTATTTGGTTTGGGGAAGTTAATGCATACACAACGGGAGGTAATCTAAATTATCCTCTCCGTCATAACAAAAACCATGCATCATGTAGTATAGCTTAGTGTAGAATTGCATTTAGTATAGAAATCATGCATCATTTTTGCATAATTTCCATCATTTTGGCCATTGAGGACAATGCCCATATTAGTGTGGGGATGGGAATTCTAACACTTAACTCTTATTCAAAAAACCATAAAAATTGAAAAATTTCAAAAACCATAAAAATTGAAAAAATTAAAAAACCAAAAACAAGTTCATTTCCTTTGTATATATTGTCTTGTATATATTGTGTTTGTTTTATCCTTGTTCACTTTGATTGACTACGCCACATCCGAGACATGAGGATATTGAAGACCGCATGGTATGATCTTTCCAATCTCCTTTTTCCTCTTTATGTTAATGACTATGTGGCTTTATTTTGATTGATGCGGTAAAACAATGTGAACTTAGGATTGCATATAGCTTATATGCCATATTAGTTGGTAGAATCATTTGCATTAGGATGTATATATATTAGTTGCATCATGGCATGTAGTTGCATGTTAGAAAATTTTGCGAAACCGTCTACTTGGGAAGCTTGACTAGTGTATATAGGCCTTAGTAGATGCTTTTTCTTCTTAAGACTTTGCTTGTTAGAATACTTGTAAAACACCCTAGGATGTGTCATGCTAGTATCCTTTGACCCATGGATTAAGCCCTAGTCAAGAGTACCTTGTGGTGTGATAACTCCTTAGCTACCGTTTATTCCAAGGTGACCCTTGAAACCATGCATCCATCATTCATCCATGTTCTACCATACATTTTGTCATCAAAAAGGGAATGGGCACAAAAAAGAAATCAATTTGAGTTCAATGAAATGAAAAGTGAAAGAAAGTTTGCAAAATGCATCAAAAGAAAAGAGGAGCAAAAATAGAACTCCTAAAAGCTTCAAAATATAAGCCACCCTCCCTACATATGGGGTGACTTTGAAAATGTTCAAAAGAAATGCAAAGAAAAGTTGAAAGTTGTCAAGTGTTGAAATGCCAAAAATCAAAAAGAAATGGCAAAGAAAGTGTTCTCAAATGCCAAATGCCACAAGAAATTGGGGGGAAAAACAAAAACAAAAGCAAACTCCCAAAGTGAAACTCAAATATTTATTGATCCCTTTATCCATCGTATCCATTTTTGTGCATGGTAGAGAGGGGACGACCCTTCTTCTTGTCTAGGCAAGAGGGGGAATTCCGCGATCCTCCAGTGTTTCTAACACCATAGGGAGTCTACTCTTGACAAAAGCATTTAACGATTGAGGACAAAGGTACCCTAGCTTGACACAACTTGGAGGTGATTTATTGGTATCCTTCTAGGCTTAGTAGTTTGAAGAAATTGCATCTATGAAGGAGTGTGTACCCTTGAATTGCTTCCCTTGTAGATAATTTCCGCCACTTAGATGAGGAAAGTGGCTATTCTTTTTGTAGATGCATCCATTATGTGATTTTATGTGCTTTAATGTTTGGATGTGTCGCCATTTTGGCAAGACCCACCTTGCCTTGCAAGAAGGCATCCTACCTCATGGTTGTCTTGTTGTGAGTTGAAGGGGCGGAGTGAGACCCGCTAATTGTCTCATATCGGCTATTATTATTAGGTTAGGTTAGTATTGGTCCTAGTCTTTGTCACCTCTCTACTCGGGACGAGCAAAGGTTCGGTTTGGGGGTATTTGATGTGACCATAATTGGCGCATATTTAGCCCCCGAATTACCATTGTTTCCATGCTTTTTAGTGCCTATTTGGGTCATTTCTTATCTTTAGTTCTTTGTTTTGCATATTCTTTGAGATTTTGATCCCTTGGTAGGAAAGGAGTAAGAATCTTGCATTTTCATGGCAAAACGAGGCTAAATTGATTGTATTCAATGACCAAGCATCAAGGAGAGACAAGACTAGAAGGCATTTGTACATATCATAGTAGAAGAACAATGTTGAGAAAAGGATCCTTGAGTCCCCGAGGAAATCCCCAAGGAATATATGAAGAAAAGGGAAGAAAAGAAGAAGAATTGAAGCTGACCAACAATCCGAACGGATTGTACCAAATCCGCCCGTCCGTCCAGCCCAATCCGAGCGTCCCACCTTGGAATCCGCTCGGATTCCCCAAAGACAATCCGAGCGTCCCTCTCCTGAATCCGCTCGGATTCCTCAGTCCAGATCCGGCCGTCCCGACTCCAATCCGCACGGATTTCATGCAAAGACGTTTTTCATTCTTCAAGCTACGAAAAGAGAAGCCCTTCTCTCGAAAATACCGGATTCTCCTTGCTCAACTTAAAAGTGTAATTACTAGTTTAGCCCTTAGTTAACCCTAATGCATCCTCCCTAATTTTCACTATAAATACCCCATTAGGCTAATTAGAGGAGCAGGTTCTTCTTATCAATAATTAGTATAGTTAATATCAATCAAATCTCTCTTTAATATTGTAATCAAGTATTAATCAAGTTTTAATCCAAGTTTTAGTTCTTTAATCTCTCTCTTGTTCTTCCTTTATTTTGGGTAATTGAAGATTATTTGGGTTATTTTGGGAGATTGACAACCTCTCAATCTAGGATTCAAGTACTTCTATTATTCTTGCTTTATTATTGGAATCATTAGTAGGTATAATCTCTTAATCCCTTTTTAATTATTGTTAATTACTTTCATTTATTCATCATGTTTCATTATGTTAGTATGATTGACAACCTTTCTAGCATGATCAACATGATAATGAGTGAGTAGTCTCTTAGCTAGGGTTTAATGGGTGATTAGGGGAAACCAACATGGGAATGATTCATGCTTAAATCAATATGCTTTCATATCTTATTTGCTTGCTTGTTTTGATCTTAATACATGCACATGTTATATTTGATGAAATGCTAAGCCTATGAATCCTTGCATTTACTATCATCTTCTATCCCTTCAACTTGACTTGTAAGACATAACCCAACTCGAGTCTTGTTAGACCATGCATGTGTTGAGTAGGAAAGATTAAGTCGACTTGTAGGTGTTGTACAATCTAATCGATTCGACTCCAGGACCCAAACTTTCCTAGGATTGTAAGATATAACCCAACTCAATCCATCACAACAATAATTGCTTGCTTATAATTTGAGAACATGTTTGTATGATCATATCCCATGATTCCCCTATGAACCCATGACACCCTAGTGCTTTTAATCAATTGTTTACACCCCTTATTTTATTCATCTTGATAGTTTATTTTCGTTGTTATTTTAGTTTAGTAACCTTCTACATCAACCCAATTTGTGACACCCCTTAGACACTACTAGTTACAATAGAATTCTCATTTCAATACCCGTCCCTTGGGATCCGACCTTTACTTGCCTCTTTACTAATTGTAGAGTTGTTTGTGGAGTATAAATAGTGTTTTGTATCGACCATTGACCAACGACCACATATGCTTAATTGTGAACACGAAATGGCCTCGATCATGGATCGACACTCATTTCGCGACGAATCAGATTGTGAATAAGACAGCAAGCACTGATGATGTCAGTATGAGTATCCGCATTATAAAAACTATAGTTTCTGTGTATTACCCACCTTATTTTCAACAACCCAAAACACCTCTCAATGACATTTCATGCAGAAGAATGTTTCATATTATAAAATTCCTTCTCGTTACCTGGTTGCCGACCATCTTTCCATTCATTGAGATGGTACCTCTGCCCTCTATAAGGAGCAAGAAAGCCTTCACCATTTATAAAACCCGCATCAACTAGGTAATAACTACCTATTAACATAACATTAAACTGGTTTTAGTTACTAGGTAATAACTACTCTTTTATAATTTATTCACTAGCGAGAAAAATGAATAATGTCCTCACCACGAGGAACTTTAAACGGATGTCTTCTACTCACAACATCCTAGAGGACTCTACCAATGACCGCTGAGCCTTCCCACCCGGGTAAAATATAGGTAAACTGTAATATTACGGTTTTTCTAAGTCTGTACTCGACCGAATATGGCTTACTCAGCCGAGTAGGTGTGTCGTGTGTTTCTGGGAAGTTTACTGCCCAGGAATACTCGGCCGAGTATTGGAATACTCGACCGGGTAGAGGATACTCGACCGAGTATACTCTATTCTCGACCGAGTATCCGGTCTGACGGGTGTTATTTCCACAGTTTGATTTAGAAAGGATTAGAGTTATATAATCGTGGATTAATAGTTTCTAATCATTTTCACAAAACCTAAACACTTCAACGTAACTCTAATCCTCTCCAAATATCTCTCAATTATGTGGATTGTTAGCAAGTCTTATTCATCATTCATTATATCGTTGGTGTTGGTAAGTCCTTAATTTCATTAGTTTCATTGTTTAATCTTTTAGGGTTTATCTTAATATATGAATTGGGGGAAAAAGAGGGTTTTGCATATGGTAATTGGAGTTTATGTGATTGTTGTTAGGTGAGGACTTCGTAGAGGAGCCATTCTAGATTGGCTTGCTTGTGTCTCATTGCAGTTGTGCAAAGTAAGGTTTCCCTACGCGGTTTACTGTTTAATCATTATAAGTATATGATTTTATTGTTGTACGATTATTTATCTGCTGATCGTTGTTGGTGTGTTGGAGTTGATGTTGGTGATGTGATGGTTGTTGATGATGTTCGCGAGGCGCGTCCTCGGCTGAGTGGAGTCAATTGTGGGTGTGGCTTCATGCCTTAGTTTCGCCCTCTGTGGAACCCGCCACAGGATGGGATGTGCACATTAATGAACAGGGTTATCGCTCGTTGATGAGCAGGTACTTGGTGGGGATTGGCTGTGGTCCCCCACTGGCGGTGTGGATTACCTGTTGCGATGGGTAATCTGGCAGGGCTACACACTTTAGTGTGTAGTCAGTTACTATATTAGATCGGGAGTTGGAGGTGTGACAATCAACAGTTTGCCTTTCTATACTTGTTTTATTTTGGTTATACAGTAACTGACCTCGTTGTTGTTTTATAAAATCTGTGGTGATGCATTCGGGGATGGTGAGCATATTTTGACAGGTGATGCTGTACTTTAGCTATGGTGTCGTCATGGGGAGTCATCACTTGAGTCTATCTACCGTTGTCAAGAGCTTTTAGTTTTCAGTTTCAGTTGTTGAACACTAGACACATGTACTTTGGTTTTTGGATTTTGATCTATGTAACCAGTTAATCATTTATACTTAAATAATTATGTTTTGGATTGGTAACTTTGAAATACTAACCTCGGGCAACCGAGATGGTGACGGTCTCTCATACTAGGGTGGTCCTGGTAAGGCACCTTGGTATGTAGGGGTGTCACAAAGTGGTATCAGAGCGACGATTCTGGAACCTAAAACTAATGAACACAATGAACTTAGGAGTCTAAATAAAATGAACCCGGGGAGAATTTTTTGGATTTACCGCAAAGACTTGGAGACGTCCCGAAGTCGCATTGAGGCCTTTACGATCTCTAAACGATCACAAGGGGGAGTTTTGGGAACTGTTGTATGTCGAGTCATGTGTGTGTAGTACTTGTAACTTGAATCTTGTTCAATGGTTGGATGAAATGATGAAAGAAGTGGAATGTGATAGTATTTGAAAGACGCATTGAGAATTGGTCGATGTTAGATCTTGAGCATGAAATATGTTGAGCATGTTAAGTGTTTATTATGTGGCTTTCAAAAGGGTAGTGGTACATCGTATATATCTTGGTAGAAAACCCTGTTTAAGTATGTTTATGATAGTTGCAGCTCATTTTTGGCATGACGCGGCCGAGTAGGGCGGGTACTCGACCGAGTAGGGGGTACTCGACCGAGTAGGGGGTACTCGGCCGAGTAACCAGGCACTCCACCGAGTGTTGTTTGGGTTGTATATAGCAGTAGCTTCTGGTTGTGATCACTCGACCGAGTATTAAAGCATACTCGACTGAGTATCATCCTTACTCGGCCGAGTATGTTTTCTGTGTTTTTGACGTTGGCTACTGGAGTAGAACACTCGATCGAGTAGTAGTAGTACTCGACCGAGTATCTCACCATACTTGGCCGAGTACTTCCTTGGCGGAGAGTTATGATTATTTTGAGCCATAGGCTATGTGCTTACGTTTCCTTGCTTTTATTAGCTCAAAATGCCGCCAAAGAGGTCAGCCGCGTATATCCAAGCATCTGTGATGAACACAGATGAGGTAGCTCGTATGATCGAGCAGCAGCAGGCTCTCTTTAAGGCTCTTAAGAATGTGGGTAAGGGGGCTGAAAAACCGGTGGATGCATCTCACCTGAGCACAATCATTGCCCGCTTCAATCCATCAACTTATGAGTGCACCGGAGAACCTAAGCTGTGATATGTCTGTCGTGTACCTATCAAAAATAAACTAACTAAACTAACTATATAGCTAGGGAAGTCAGGTCGGTCTCCTCAGGGAGGCAAGATATCTGTAGAAGTCCGTATATTTGGTCACAAATGAGGGGTTGTTTAAATTGGTTTTCTAAACTAAAAGGTTTAAAGGAAAGAGAAGCAGAGATAAGAGCAATAAAGACAGGAAAATAGAATTAAACTATCAGATAGAGAAGGGTCATGTCAGGATTTCGGTTCACTACGGTAGTCCAGTGACTCAACTGTAAACAACTTAGACAAATTAATGCGAGACAGATATGGAAAGGTCCTTCCGGTCCACTTTCTACCCTAAACTTCCACTAACTTAACTTCCGTCCTCGTCAGGGTAGTCTATGGTTCATAGCAGGCCTATTTAGTCCAATCTTCCGATCCAAGATTATATTTAGCCAGAATAAAGGGTGACTCAGAAGCGTGCACTCAACTAAGTCGGTAAAATACAGTTAAATTGCTATGGTGACAGAATCTCACAATTAATTCATCTAAACTGCTTACTACATCGTCACATTTCTACCGTAGATCCCCTAATCCCAACATGAATTAGATTTAGCTACTCATAACGCTATTTATACAATCAAAACTAACAGCAGATAAATGAGCAGCATTCAACATATTAAAACGATAATTAAATTGCATAAAAGTAAATTAGGGCAGAAATTAAATAAAGTAAAACAAAGAATTAAAGTAAACAAAAGAACGATTATTATTAAGAAAGGAGAAAGAGATTACAATCGTGCGAATCCGGCGTAAAGAACGACAAAATCCAAGGGAATTAACCCCTAAAGCAAAGTTACAGTGAAGAATGAAAATGATAGATGAAAAACTGAGTAAAAGTGTCGATGATAATAGAATCGATAGATAGCTAATGACCTAGTAACATAATGCTTAAATAGAAAATAAACTAAGTCCAAAAGCTAAAACAAGCTTACGGGCTAATTAAAGCCCACGCCAACAGAAACCACTCGATCGAGTAGAATAAATCCACTCGATCGAGCAAAACACCAGAAAATCTACTCGATCGAGTAGATTAGTTACTCGATCGAGTAACCTCTCTTTTCAGCACTTCTTGATCGAGTAAATAACTACTCGATCGATCAACTTTGGCCATAAAAACCACTCGATCGAGTAATAAAACCACTCGATCGAGTCTTCTTCCTTCAAATTAGCCCAATCTCGTCACCGACTGCCTCGTAAATCGTGCCTTCACGCATTCCAATGCAGTATATCACTCTGGATAATCCCGTCTCCTCTAAATGCATGCAAAAAGGACGAAAAATGGTACGATTCCACTACTTTCGCGTTCATTTCTACAAAACGAACAAAAGTAGCCAATTCGGGGCATAATACTATATAAACCGTACAAAAAATGCATTGAAATACGTGCTAAAATAGGCTAAAAAGACTATACAATATGCACATATCAAATCTCTCCAAACCGAACCTTACTCGTCCTCGAGTAAACTAAAATGCAACTAATGGAACGGAAATGAAAACTCAGAGCTAGCTTAACTTGTCTACTTGAACCAATTTAATGCAACAAAAACTAACAGTTATAGCTAAGCAGTCAATACGCAAACGAGTTATTAGCTGTTCAGAAATATAGCCAACCTATCGACCATGCAAGACCAACAAAATCGGACTCTCTCGTGGTCACTCTTCTCTCATGAAGCAAAGGGTGAATGTTATATGTAAAAGAGAGAAGGAAAGACAGTCACTCACCTAAATGCGACCTACATAGCATGCATGCAACAAAAATGAAATACAATTCAAGTACTAATGCACACACTTCAACCAATAATGTCCGTCACAGCAGAGGGCTTACAAATAATATGGGAATAGTGAGGTTCAGGTGAGAAAAGGCAAAACAAGTTATGGTAATGTGGAGGTAAAACCGTCAAGCTAGTTCCTAACAGGACCATAATAAACCATCCGAATCTCAACTGACTAAGAAATAAACACAAGTGCCCTTCATTTGGCACACAACTTACTAATCTCATACACAATCTCCTCAAAAATATGGAATAAGAATGGAGGAGTCAGACGGTCACAAACTTTCCTTTTTAACACTGTCTAAATGAATCAAAAGAAACAAATCAAACTTTTCAAACTTTTTTTTTTCTTTTCTTCGCGTCTTTCACTCTTTTTTTTTCCTTTTTTTTTTCTTTCACGTTTTTTTTTCTTTCTTTCTTTTTCTCCTTCCTCTATTTACACCAACTCCATACAAATAAATACGGGCCAAACTGCAGACGGAAAATCATACCACAAAAGACATACTAAACTAGCTTGACTAGGCAGGCTCAGTTTGGGATGTAGCTAATGAGTCAAAAAGGCAAGTTTTGGCTTATGTGGAGCTAAATGGGTGAAAAATATAAGGAAAATGGGAAAATTTGCAAGCACCTCCCTGCATGTGACACCAACCACAAACCCGAATGTGTGCATTTGACAAGAAATTGAATGTCATAAAAGTGCAAATATGATGAACATGCTATGCAAGGAGTACTACTCTCAATTCCTAATAAACTAGTCATAAATGTCACCAGGTATGGGCTCCAAAACTCAGAATTTATGGAGTAGTTTGGCAATTTATCAGGTGAAGTCTAAACAGTCAGCTATATTTGAACAGAAACTCGTAGACTATGCGTATGACAAAGCTAATAACTATCAACAAAGTGCAAGGCTCAAGTAAAAATGACAAGTTATAGTGCAGTTTCATCACGGAAATCTACCGTTCCGACTCAACCTATATGCAAAGATAAACGTGAATATTTTTGAATTTTTGAAATTTTCTAATTTTTTTGGTTTTTTTTTTTTGATTTTTTTAATGAAATAAACAAACAATGCAAGCTGAAATAAATAAACGTGAATGCAAAACAAATGCAAATGCAGACTCAAAAGGATGCAATACCCTCCCCAAACCAAAACGGACAACGCCCTCGTTGTCCTCCAGCACACACCAGCAGATATATACAGGGGAACGGGAATATACAACCAATAAAGAATAAAAAGCAATAAAATAAAAAGGAGACAAAAATAAAAGAGTAAGATGTACATACAAAATACGAACTTCCCCAAACCAGCCAGAAAACTAGGGAAGTGAGTAGACCAGTAGCTACTCATCAGCCTCGTCGTCACAGACGTCCTCCACCGTGAACTCCGAATCTTCCTCCTCCTCTCTCCTCCTCCTCTGCTCAGCTCTAGCTCTCTCCGCTGCCGCCGCCGGGTCCTCTTCCTCCTCCTCCTCCTCAGCAGACTCCGGGTACCCCTTAGCTGGGTACCGGTAAAAGAAAGGGTGTGGCCAACCCTCTGGGATCGGACGGTGTCGACTTAAGTGGTACTCGTATAGAGGGAACAAAGTCAAAGCTAAGTCCTGCTCCATACAAGCCTGTCTCTCTGCAATCTCAACTAACAAACCGTCACGACGCCCTTGGTCTATGACCGAGGACGCCTCAAAGGGTGGTGGAGGTACAAAATTAGCCAGTAGGACCGGCTATGCCTGTGTCTGGTCGGCGGGTGCGGGAGTAGGAGTAGGAGTAGGAGTCGGTATGGGAGTAGCCGTGGAAGGCTGGACACTCTCAGAAGGTGTGGACTCCTCTCTAGTCTCAAGTCTACGCCGCTTCTTAGCGGCGGGTAAAGTGGGAGGTGGTTGGAGTGGAAGGTGGTAGTCAGGCAGTGGTGGAAGTCAAGCGCCCCTAGCGACAGTAGGCAAAGGGTCCACAGACAAGGAACTGTCTATCTTCCATGTCTGGTAGTTGGTGGTCAGCCAATGCTGAGAGTGCATGCCATCTAGGCTCAAGTACCACTCTCCCCGGAGGTACGGTAAGTCACGCGGCCAGATGGGGAAAAGGGAACGGGTGATAATGGTGGCCATGCAACCACAAGCAATAGATCCCGTGACCTTCAGCCCCTAGGCCTGGAAGTACTGGGCGGCCAGATAGGCAATGTTGAGGGTAAAAGGACCCTCGCAGTCAATGTTCGGGTAACCGCCTAAGATGGAGAGCTCGTTGTTGTTGATGTTGTTTGGCTCCTTTTGGCCAAAAATGATGCTCCCCATCAGTCTAAGAAAGTAACGGGCAGGGGGAAGGTGGACCTGTGCGAGCTTTCGCTCGGTAAAGGTGGTATGGGCCGAGGTCCGCCAATACTGACGAATGATCCTCCTAGGGGCGATAGCGTCGCCTGTAGAGGAGAGGCCAAGTCTACTACCAAAATCCTCCAAAGTCATCGAAAAAGTCCGGTTGAACAACCGGAAAGACACAAAAGAACTAGTGGGAGCAGCATTGGGTGCCCAGGAGGAGTAGGTGAAGGAGCTGAGGAACTCAAGACTCAACTCCAAAAAGGTACGGCCACTCATAGTAATGAGTCCGGCCATCCCCGTGCCCCGTAAAAGCTCACAAACTGACTCGTAGATGCCGAGTCTATCAAGTGCCGGTTTATCTAAAAACTGGGTAGGTAAAAACTCACAGCCTAGGAGGTTATAAAACCTCTTACGATGTACACCGTTAATGAAATTACCTGCGGGTAGTCGGGGTGAGAGTCGAGGGAGTTGTCCCCTTGGACAGTGACCGTGCCAGAAGGAGCAGCTGAAGTGGAAGTGCTAGGAGCTGCCGTAGAACGGGAACGTCCACGACCTCGGCCCCAGCCTATAGAACCCGAAGTAGAAGCCTGTGCAGTGACACTGCGAGGAACTAAGGCCGCTCTAAAGGCAGCTGCAACTGCAGGTGAGTCCGCCACAGGTGTGCTCACCGTGGCTGGAGAAGAAGCTGTGACTACTGTAACCACCACTGAAGAAGAAAGCCTAGCAGCAGTACTAGCAGTGGTGGTGGCTATGACTGAAGTGGCAGTCGAAACAAAGGTAGAAGCAGTGCTAGCTGGCGTAAAAACAGTACCGGCAGCTGAAACTAAGAACACAGAAGTGCTGACCGGTGCGGAGACGGTAGTAACAGCAGGGACTACCGTCTCAGACAGAGACAAAGACGGACTAGCAGAAGAGCTCGACGAAGGCATCAAACTAGAATCCATCCTGAATAAATAGGCAGGGGAATTTGATAAGAATAAGACATGAAACAGCGTGAACAGCATGAATTTGGCATGAAAATTCCCCTAATCAGTCGAAAAAATTCGACTTAAAGCACAAAAATTCCCAACTTTCCATAAGCAATTCGAATAAAAGCGTGTAAACAGCGATAGAGTGAGGTAGCAGGCATTAACGCATGAAATTAAGCAACAACTGAGGTAAATTAAGCATGATAACATGAAAACCCATTTGACAGTATGAAAACCCAGTCTAACAGTCAAAAAATTTCGACTGTACTGAACCTTTATCGAATATTTCTCGCAAAATTCGAAATTAAACATGTAAAAGCAATGAGGCATGGGAAATGATCATCAAGTAATACAAAGAAGGGCAAGCAATGACTGTTATAGTTGAGAAACTCGACTAAGCAAGGAATTTCGAAACCCTAACCTAATTCACCTCATAAAAATGCGAAATAAATGAAATTAAAATGTAATGAGGTGTAGGAATTACTTACTTGATGCTAGAGGTCCTACAAAGAACAATTAATCGACAAGAGATAAGCAAATTTGGCGGTTTTTTGATCGAAAACCGCGGAACCCTAATTCCTTCAATAAACCGAGTAAAGCAACACGAATCAAGGAGAAAGTAGAGGGCTTTTGTCAATTAATTAACAATGAACACAATGTAGAAGACGGATTTGGTAAAAGGGCAAGAAAAAAGAGGGATTTGGGGGTTTTTGATCGCAAAATAGGAAAGGGGTCGAAATATTAGGGATGAAATGAATTAAGGATGAAAAAGAGGGAAGTTAAAGAAACTCCCTTCGCTTGATTTCCACTTTTACTCGATCGAGTGGTTTAGAACTTCTCGATCGAGTCCTTTTTGTATTCATCTACTCGATCGAGCAGAATTTTACTCGATCGAGAACTCCCCTTTTCTGCTTTATTCGATCGACTGTAATGGCATTACTCGATCGAACAGAATCCACTCGATCGAGTACAAAAAGTACTCGATCTAGCTCTTTTTCTCGTGTAAGCTCCTGAATTCGTCATTCTTCCTTTAAATTTGCGTAAAATTCCCCAAACCTGCATAAAAACACTTGCAAAAATATCCCAAAATACCAAATACGCAAAGTAACAGTCTATAGTCTCTATCTACGCTAAAAATTGTCTAAATTCTAATTGTCCTAATTAAAAGAAATAAAAGAAATTCAACGAAAATTCAAAAATTGTTTATACAAGTTGGTACACGGGCATTTCCCCGCTCACTTCCCAGAGCAATTCAGTAGCCTATCGGAGGGCTCCTGACTAGAGGACTTCACCTCAGCAACATTGATCGTCCTCTTCAGCTTCCATGAGCTTGAACTTGAATCACTAGGAGGAGAATAGTTCACATCCACATATGCGCGAACTTTTCTCACCCTTACTCTTTTCTCACCAGCTTTAACACTGTCACTCCCACTTTGACTGACATTAATTGCACAATGCCCTTTGACAGCTCCTTCATTGTTTTCATCTATACCTGCAACAAGGAAAACAGACGAACTTTCCTCCTTTTTGTTCTCAACCTGAGGCGGAGGGGTCACAATAGCAGCACAATGCTCCAAATTTTAATTTGGAGTGTTAATAATAGGGTCAATAGAAGAGAGGGCATTGCAAGGCTGAGCTTGCATGGGAGCCCTCCAGAACTTAGACTGATGGAATATCAGCTCCTCGTCCCCAACCTAAAAAGTCAATGTCTTGCCCCCGAGGTCTATTACTGCACGGACAGTAGATAAAAATGGTCTCCCTAAAATAATAGGAGTATGTGCATCTTCGGGGATGTCAAGTACAACGAAGTCAACGAGAATAAAGAACCTCCCGATCTTAAGAGGTACGTCTTCTATTACACCTAGTGGCCGTGATATGCTATGGTCGGCCATCTGAACAGTCATGTTGGTGCAATTAAACTTTGTCAAACCAAGTCTCCTAGCCAGAGACAACGGTAAGACACTCACGCTAGCGCCAAGATCGCATAACGTGTTATCAATCAAGTGGGTACCAATAAGACACGGAATCGAAAAACAACCTGGGTCTGACTGTTTGGCAGGTAACTTATTCTGAACTAGGGCCGTTGTAACACCCGCGAATTTTCCATTTTGTCAATTTTAATTTAATTAACCGTTCTATTGTCTCATTTATATTTTAAATTATTTAATTTAATTAATTTCTTTATTAAACATGATTTTTATAAATATCATATTTTTAAAGCTTAAGTTATACAAAATAAATATTTTGGTCGGATAATAATGATAATAATAATATTATTCTCCGTCTCGAGTTATAGTAGATTTGGGACGAAAATCCTAGTGGATACCGACTCACTTTGAGTTATCGGGCTTAACTTGACTCATGGGCCTTTTCCCCCTCTTTTCTCAACACAAAACCTCAACTAAACCCTCACAACTTTATCTCCCTCACTTCTAATTTCTGAAATTTCCCAACAAACACATCTCCATTGTTAAACCCTTTCCTCTCAACCCTAAAATCACCATAACTCACTCAATTCTTCACCAATCTCGTTCCTTTTCACACCATTCTCTTCCTTTTCTCATTTCCCTTCTTTCTAAGTAAGAAAGTTGCCATCTTTTCCTCTATTTCGAAATTCTCATCTTACAAGGATGTGGATTCTTGACTTAATACCTTTCTTTTTATGTTTAGGGGAGAACTTGGACAACCCGGAGGAGGATAGCTACATCATTGACGAGTCTTTAGAAGATTGAAGTGCAAAAAGGTAACGGTGATGGGTTACTCGACTTTTATGTTAAAATTGTGTGGTTTTATGTAGTTATAATCTCATATGAATGTTAAAAGTTGTATCTTTCATGATTGGTGCTAATTTGGTTGTTGAATATCATGCTTGTTTGCAATTCTCACATGTATGGATGAAAATCTCATGCTACATCTCTTGAATTCGAAATTACCCATTCACATGCTCAAACATGTTGTTTTTCCGAGTTAGAATCATGCTAGGATACGTAAACAATTGATGAGAAACAATTTTTGTTGGTTTCAAATGGTTTGGAAGTGTTTTGCATTGAACCCGTGTGTTTGTAGTCCCAGTAGAGATGGCGGCTGACGGCTCTCTCTTGACCGGGAGATTCTGTAAGTTTTGGACATATTTTAGTAAGCTCAGTAGTCCCAGTAGGGTGACCGGCGACCGGTCCGTCTTGACCGGGGAGTACACCGAGGGTTTTAGGTGATTTTGAGTTTGGGCGTATTCCCAGTAGGGTGACCGTGGGCGGTCTCTTGACCATTGGGAGTGCACTGAAAGTTTTATGTGTTTTTTGAAATTTGGCCGTATTCCCAGCCGGTGGACCGGCAGCCGGTCTCTTGACCATTGGGAGCGCACTGTAAGTTTTATTAAACTTCGATTTTGGCATGTTGTCCCGGTAGGTGGCCGGCGGCAGTACCCCTCCCTACCGGGAGTCCCCTGTGTGTTCCTTTTCACTTGTAACCTCTAATGATCAATGGTTTATGCATGTATCTTCTTCCTTATCGGTAATTGGTTAATTTAAGACTTATTGACGTTATAATCATGCAACTATTGTTACTCGTATTTGTGACCGGAGTGTGACGGTTTACATTGTGTGACTACTCGACATTCCTCATTTATTTGCCCTCGGACATTGGGTCACGATTAGGTGCCATTGTTTCCGAGTTGGGCTATCTTCCTTCCGCCTCTTCGGACCTTGGGGTACGGCTAGGTACCATTGTTCCGATTTGGGGTTACTCGACCTTAGGGCACGGCTAGGTGTCATGGATCGAGTCTTGGATACGATTTGGGATTGTATGTCGAATCGGGTGTCGTCCATCCCGAGAGTCTGGCCAGATTTAGACTAGGACCGTATTATGATCGTCGTCCTACCAGGAGGTTGGAGTCTAGGGGTTGTCTTGTTTTGAGTCAATCCTTTGTAAATGTCTTGCTTGTTACGGTCATTGGCGTGTTCTTATATACGAGAGTGCACGTCTTCTATGATTGTTTGTGAGAGTCTTGGTCCTATCGGATACTAGTGGTGAGATGCAAGCCCCTAGTTGCGATATGATCGCCGGGATTGATGTTCCCATCCGTTCTTATGGTGAGATGCAAGCCATAAGTATGAATGTGACATTAGTAGCCACGTCCCGTGCTATGGTTGTTAAGAAGTTTTCAAGTAATGGCTATTGGTTTCCATCCATGTATTTTCTATTCAATTGATCCGATGTTTACCTTCTTCATATGATTCGATGCCTAATCTCATATCCATGTTTTGGTTACCTTGAATGCATGTTTAATATAATGTGCCATGCCTATCTCATTAAGAATGCAATGTGCCTATCTCATTATGATTATCGTTTATATTCCCTTGTTCATATTATTCAAGTATGATGCATGATCAATATGTTTGATTAAGTTCTTGCTTATGTGCATTTTGACATATTGTGGCTGGGAGAACCCTGAGTTACTCCCCACTGACTGTGGCGTTCATGTTTACATGAATGACAGGTTTGTGATGCAGATTATGGGGAAGACGTGTGAGCTAGCGAGAACGTTGAACCTTGGACCTTAGTTATAGTTTGCTTAGACTCACCTATCGTTAGACTTGTGTTTATTCGTGGGATATCTTTTCCCCATCGCACTCCGTTTTTAATTGTAAAACTTATTCATCTTACTCTTCATTTTCGTTTGATCACTTATGGTGGATTTCACACTTTAAACTTTAAAGGTTTTAAAAATCTCGTAATTTCCGCTTTAAATTTGATGCCCTATCGAGGGGTATCACAGTTGGTATCAGAGCATGTGTTGCTCCCGACGCACACACGTGTACCCCGAATTTAAATTGAACTTGACCCCAAATAATGAATGAGAGATGGGTAGAACTAAGGACCTAAGTTGGTAGTCTCTTTGTGCATGCTATTTGTTAGGTGCTAACATGGTTGACTCTTTTGGTGTCTTGAGAAGATGGTACGACCAACCAAGGTGCAGAATACTATCATGGAAGCTCTTACTCTAATTCTTCGGAATCAACGAAATGCCAATGCTCAAGTTAATCATCGCTCTAACCGCCGTGGCAAGAGGCCATCTGTGCCCTCACCCTCGTCGTCTTCTAGCAAGAAGAGGTTGGTGCCGAGAGTCCAAGGACAAGGGGTACAAGACCATGGAGGACAAGAGCCAGTAGTGCAAGAGCCTAATGGACAAGTCCCTACATCTACTAATAGGCTTAAGAAGAACCGCAAGTGCTTCAAGTGTGGGCAACCTTATCACCCCGGGATTGGATGCTATAATATGCCCTTGAAGTGTTACCATTGCAAGAAGCCCGGACATCTCTTCAAGAATTGCCCCGAGAAGAAGACTACCCCTCCTCCTCTCCCTCATGCTCCGGAAGCCGAGCCAAGAAGAGTCATTCTTGTCGAGAATAAAGTCGGAACCACCGTTCCTCCCGACACCGTTATGGGTGTGTTTTCTATCCTTGATCCACCTTTCCTTACTTTTATCCCGTGATGCTCATCCTTCCTTTCTAAACTCTCTTTTGCTTTACCTTTGAAGCTAGTTTGGTACCCACCCGACCTATTCTTCGTTTTTGTTTCTCCTTACATAACATCTTGCATATGGATCTCTTTCTCTTGAAGAATGTCTTTACCGTCTTGAAGATACCTCCCTCTCTTCGAGCACCTTTTCATATTCCCTTATCTTTGTGCTTCTATGCCTTTCGCAACTCTTATTCCATATCTTGGGAGTTGTCTTTGTACCTTTTCTCCTTATAATGCCCCTCTTGTACACCTTCATCTTTGCCTTATGGAATGTTAACTTTGGTCGGAAAATTTGACTTTTGTAGAACTTGGTTGTGGTTGACCCTTAACCCTAGTTTTGAGAGGTTGTAACGTTAGAAAGGCTTAGGTAGTGTGATGAGACATACTTAGTGATTCTTATACCTAATTCCTTGACAAAGTGAGTATAATTGATTGGTGGATTCTTTGTGTTAGGAATGAGTTGCCTATGTGATTAAAGTTATAGAACTTGGCTTTGTTGTTTATGTTTGGGATTTGAAAGCTTAGTAGGTTGAGCGTTGTTACCTTAGGAGTAATCGTAGAGTGAGTCTATGATATGAGCTTGGAAGAAAACCCACTTTTAGATGTTAATGATCCCGTATAGATTGGTGATGCGATTTAATTTTAGTTGCCCCTTGAGAATTTTGTTGAGAAGTCTTTGTTAATGCACACTTTGGTTTTTAAAACTTTGAGGTTGTATCGAGTACTTGAGATAAAGAGATGTTGTTATACTCGAGTGGTAGATTTACCTTAGGAAATCCTAACATGTGATAGGATAGGTGAACGAGGAATCTAACCAATTTATCAACCCTTAAGCGAGCGTTTATTTTTACCTTGATCAGTCATAGAGGTGTAATACTTTAAGAGAGACTTGCATATAAGGAATGAGATGAATTGCCTTTACCCTCGTTTTGGAATTTGGTCGTTTTGTCACAAAGGTACAATATCCTAATAGGCGTGACCTTGTTAGAGAGAACCTTAAGTCTTAGGAAGCGCAGGGGTTAAGCCATGAAATCCTCCCTCGTACCTTTAATCATCTTCCTTCCCTTCGTTCATACCTTGATTAGATTTATTTCTTAAGTATAAAAGTTTACTTGTTGTTTCCTTGCCTTGAATACCTCTTTAATTCTAATGTCTCTTCCTGGTGTTAACTAGTTACCTTTACTATTGACTCCTTTAATCTCACACCTCGTCATGTTCATGTATCCCATTGAAATTTCCTATCATTTCTTGACCTAGTTATTGCTCTTGTTTCTTTAGTGGAGTGATGGCATTGTTGGCTACGTTGTAGAGTGAGTGAGGTACTCTTCGAGGATTCTTTGTGAACCTTGATTTCGTCAAAATTGGATTAGTGGAACTCGAGTTGAGTTGGGTAGGAAATTGTATGACAAACCTATTTACTTTTGGTTGGTGGTCTTTATGAATTGGGGAATGTGATCATCTATGCTTGTGAATTCGGGTGTGAGTAAGATTTTGGTTTGGAGTGTTAGAAAGTATGAAGACCTTGAGATTTTGACCTTTGATTAAGGATTTTACCATAGTGAGAACTCCTAGTAGTCGATAGATGGTTATGTGTGTAACTCTGTTAGTAGTTTTGATCTTTCGTGGAAATCGTTTATAGATGAATTATATTTGAGGGTATGGAATCACAATTGTGGTGGAGTGACTTGACCCACGGGATAGCATAGGAGTAAAGTGTGCAAGTATTCTGAGGAAATTCTTGGGAGTTATGTGGTCATGAGTTACCGTTCTGGATGACTTTGTTGTTTGAGATTTGACTTTTTGGCGTTTCCTTGTTGTTTAAATTCCTTCCTTCCTTAAGCATAAGCATTTCCCTTCATACCTCTCTTCTTCGCTTCACCATGCTCCTCCTTTGAACTTGATACTTGTAACCTGTGAAACTCTATATTTGACATCCTTGTTGATTTAACTTCAATTCTTACCCTATGAAATTCATCATAGCTCTTTTGTTGGTTAAGTTTGAACCCTCTTAGCGTACCTTGTTTTCATGATATGTAAGTTCTTTTCATTTCGTCCTATTTCTAAACATTTCAAGCTACCAGTTTTGATCCATTGTTAAAAGTTTATGTTACTTTTACAAAACCCTCCCTATTTTAAAGGTTTGAAAATGAGAACTTGATTTAGTTCTCCTTTTGTTCTACGAGCATAACTTCTTTTTATTGATTTTTAATTGCTAGACCCGAGTTACTTTTAACTTTACTCAATTTCTAACTAACTTTGATCTACTTATGATTTCGTTGTCAAGAGTTTAATATTATATTTTCGGAAATTTGACTCCCTTTTGAATTTAAAAGTGAAACCTTTATCTCTAATTTGGCTTTGGCAAAAGAAAATTTGAGTGAATTACCTTTTTCTTTCGATTTTGACGTTGATCGGATGTTAGAACTCGTTATTTGAAACGTTTAATAACTTGTTCTACGCTTGTCGACGAGTGACTTTTGTCTTAAATTTGTCTTTGACTTGGAATGTTAGCGTTCTTGTGTGCACGACAAGAGCAATTTCGTTCCATGAATGAGACTTATACTACTTTTGAAAAAAAAAACTCTTCATTAATGTTTCTAAAAGTATTTTGATTTTCGATTTACTCAAATGATTTGCTTTTGACCATATCTTCGATTTGGGATGTAATGTTCTTGAATGCGCAACGAGAGCACTTCATTCCTTTGATGAGAATCGTTACATTTAAAATTTTATTTGAAACTTTTGAAAGGATTTTGATTCTTGCGATAAGTAACCTTTTAATGTTTTGGTTACCGATTTCAAAACTCCGATTTTATTTTTTTATATGACTTTTCATTTCTATTTTCAAGTTTCGAGGACGAAACTTTTTAAAAGATGGGGTGATTGTAACACCCGCGAATTTTCCATTTTGTCAATTTTAATTTAATTAACCGTTCTATTGTCTCATTTATATTTTAAATTATTTAATTTAATTAATTTCATTATTAAACATGATTCTTATAAATATCATATTTTTAAAGCTTAAGTTATACAAAATAAATATTTTGGTCGGATAATAATGATAATAATAATATTATTCTCCGTCTCGAGTTATAGTAGATTTGGGACGAAAATCCTAGTGGATACCGACTCACTTTGAGTTATCGGGCTTAACTTGACTCATGGGCCTTTTCCCCCTCTTTTCTCTACACAAAACCTCAACTAAACCCTCACAACTTCATCTCCCTCACTTCTAATTTCTGAAATTTCCCAACAAACACATCTCCATTGTTAAACCCTTTCCTCTCAACCCTAAAATCACCATAACTCACTCAATTCTTCACCAATCTCGTTCCTTTTCACACCATTCTCTTCCTTTTCTCATTTCCCTTCTTTCTAAGTAAGAAAGTTGCCATCTTTTCCTCTATTTCGAAATTCTCATCTTACAAGGATGTGGATTCTTGACTTAATACCTTTATTTTTGTGTTTAGGGAGAACTTGGACAACCCGGAGGAGGATAGCTACATCATTGACGAGTCTTTAGAAGATTGAAGTGCAAAAAGGTAACGGTGATGGGTTACTCGACTTTTATGTTAAAATTGTGTGGTTTTATGTAGTTATAATCTCATATGAATGTTAAAAGTTGTATCTTTCATGATTGGTGCTAATTTGGTTGTTGAATATCATGCTTGTTTGCAATTCTCACATGTATGGATGAAAATCTCATGCTACATCTCTTGAATCCGAAATTACCCATTCACATGCTCAAACATGTTGTTTTTCCGAGTTAGAATCATGCTAGGATACGTAAACAATTGATGAGAAACAATTTTTGTTGGTTTCAAATGGTTTGGAAGTGTTTTGCATTGAACCCGTGTGTTTGTAGTCCCAGCCGGGTGACCGGCCGGGAGATTCCTGTAAGTTTTGGACATATTTTAGTAAGCCTGTAGTCCCAGCCGGGTGACCGGCGGCCGGTCTACTGACCGGCTGGGAGTACACTGAAGGTTTTAGGTGATTTTGAGTTTGGGCGTATTCCCAGCCGGGTGACCGGCGGCCGGTCTACTGACCGGCTGGGAGTGCACTGAAGGTTTTATGTGTTTTTTGAAATTTGGCCGTATTCCCAGCCGGTGGACCGGCAGCCGGTCTACTGACCGGCTGGGAGCGCACTGTAAGTTTTATTAAACTTCTGATTTTGGCATGTTGTCCCGTAGGTGGCCGGCGGGGTACCCCCTCCCTACTGGGAGTCCCCTGTGTGTTCCTTTTCACTTGTAACCTCTAATGATCAATGGTTTATGCATGTATCTTCTTCCTTATCGGTAATAGGTTAATTTAAGACTTATTGCCGTTATAATCATGCAACTATTGTTATTCGTATTTGTGACCGGAGTGTGACGGTTTACATTGTGTGACTACTCGACATTCCTCATTTATTTGCCCTCGGACATTGGGTCACGATTAGGTGCCATTGTTTCCGAGTTGGGCTATCTTCCTTCCGCCTCTTCGGACCTTGGGGTACGGCTAGGTACCATTGTTCCGATTTGGGGTTACTCGACCTTGGGGCACGGCTAGGTGTCATGGATCGAGTCTTGGATACGATTTGGGATTGTATGTCGAATCGGGTGTCGTCCATCCCGAGAGTCCGGCGATTTAGACTAGGACCGTATTATGATCGTCGTCCTACCAGGAGGTTGGAGTCTAGGGGTTGTCTTGTTTTGAGTCAATCCTTTGTAAATGTCTTGCTTGTTACGGTCATTGGCGTGTTCTTATATACGAGAGTGCACGTCTTCTATGATTGTTTGTGAGAGTCTTGGTCCTATCGGATACTAGTGGTGAGATGCAAGCCCCTAGTTGCGATATGATCGCCGGGAT
The DNA here is from genome assembly GCF_048544455.1 of Silene latifolia. NCBI lineage: Eukaryota > Viridiplantae > Streptophyta > Magnoliopsida > Caryophyllales > Caryophyllaceae > Silene > Silene latifolia. The sequence goes on along the minus strand of NC_133538.1, from coordinate 249,998,394 downwards.
TGATGTTCTCATCCGTTCTTATGGTGAGATGCAAGCCATAAGTATGAATGTGACATTAGTAGCCACGTCCCGTGCTATGGTTGTTAAGAGGTTTTCAAGTAATGGCTATTGGTTTCCATCCATGTATTTTCTATTCAATTGATCCGATGTTTACCTTCTTCATATGATTCGATGCCTAATCTCATATCCATGTTTTGGTTACCTTGAATGCATGTTTAATATAATGTGCCATGCCTATCTCATTAAGAATGCAATGTGCCTATCTCATTATGATTATCGTTTATATTCCCTTGTTCATATTATTCAAGTATGATGCATGATCAATATGTTTGATTAAGTTCTTGCTTATGTGCATTTTGACATATTGTGGCTGGGAGAACCCTGAGTTACTCCCCACTGACTGTGGCGTTCATGTTTACATGAATGACAGGTTTGTGATGCAGATTATGGGGAAGACGTGTGAGCTAGCGAGAACGTTGAACCTTGGACCTTAGTTATAGTTTGCTTAGACTCACCTATCGTTAGACTTGTGTTTATTCGTGGGATATCTTTTCCCCATCGCACTCCGTTTTTAATTGTAAAACTTATTCATCTTACTCTTCATTTTCGTTTGATCACTTATGGTGGATTTCACACTTTAAACTTTAAAGGTTTTAAAAATCTCGTAATTTCCGCTTTAAATTTGATGCCCTATCGAGGGGTGTCACAGCCGTCCCTACCTCAGTCAAGGCTACCGTCTCATTATCACTAATGTGCCTCTTACGCGATAAAATTTCTTTCATAAATTTAAGGTAAGAGGGTACCTGTGTCAGCAGTTCGGCGAATGGCACAGTGACCTGCAAGCTTCTCAAGATCTCGGCAAATTTGCCGAATTGTTGATTAGCTTTAGTACTCTGCAGACGCCTCGTGAAGGGAATCGTGATCGGTATCTCGAGTCCCTTGTTTCTCTCTTCCAACGTGTCAGCCGGATCAAGCTCTGTATCCTTTGGAAGCTTCTTTCCTCTCGAACGAGGTCTTTCAGGCGATTTCTCACTCGATCGAGCACTAGCAAGCTCTCGATCAAGCTGTCCATTATCCATACTACTCGATCGACCAAAATTCCCATTCGATCGAGTAGTTTCTTCAACAGCATCACTCGATCGAGTAGAAATTTCACTCGATCGAGCAGTTGCATTTTCCTGTTCACTCGATCGAGTAGAAATTCCAATCGATCGAGCACTTTCTTCAGCAAATCTACTCGATCGACCTCCAGAAACTAGTCGATCGAGTACCTTCTTAGCCGTCAGCACATTTCCTTTAACAGAACACTGTTCATCAGCTATTATTTCCTTCCCCGGGTTTAATTTCAACACTTCCGGTCCCTCATATGAACGACCACTTCTCAAATTAATTAAATTTACCGTCTCATGCATGTGGATTTTTGTCAGTTTGTGACGGTAAATAACCCGGTTTTCTTGTGGATTGGTTAGCGGCTAACTGGGCAACTTGAGTTTCAAGTGCCTTGATAGAAGCATCTTTTTGTTGGTCGCTTAACTTCCACTGCTTTGTCAAAGACTGCAACATAGTCTTCAACTCACCTATCTCACTTACCCCACCAGAAGCCAAGGCACCTTGATTAGGTGTGGGAAAGGAAGGAGGCTTCTGAAAGCCTTGTTGAGTCTTATGTGGAGGGACATATGACTGCTGCTGGTGCAGAGCAGGGGTAGGATTGAGCACATTTTGACTAGTCCACCTCAAATTAGGATGGACTGCCCCTTGGTTATTATAATAGGAACCCCCTCCTTGCTTGTATTGTTGAAATTCAAGGACCTGTTCCTTCTCTGTAAGACAGCCAACAGTAGTGTGACCGTTGTTGCTACCACACCTCTCACATGTGACGGTCTCCCCTCTAGTAAGCATATGGACCGTCTGAGGCTCCCCAGCAGAATGTAACTCCAACTTATCAAATCTAGCATTCATGGTTTCCAGCTGAGCCACTGTAACACCCCCATACTCCAAGTGCCTTACCAAGACCACTCAGGTATGAAGACATTACCCTCTCGGTTACCCGAGGCAATGATAATCAAACAACAATAAAGAAACAACGTTTATTATAAATAATTTAGCGAATAGTTACAATCCTCAAAACCAAACCAAAAGTACGATACATGATCTCAAACTGACTGTTCTAACTGAAATGTAAATAAACTAAAGGCTACAGCGGAAGACTCCTATCATCATGTCGTGGCATCCCAGCTATCCCAGTACTCATCTCAATACCTGCTCAATATCTGCTCACCATCCCCGAATGGATCACCGCAGGTTTACAAAACAACACCGGGGTTAGTACTAATCACACAATCAATATAAACAACAATGAAAAGATAAACAGACAGCTTAACTGTCACACACACACACACAACCAACCATGTCCCATCATCTCTATACTGACTGTCCACTGGACCAGCCCTGCCAGTGGGGGACCGCAGCCGTACCCACCAAATTCCCGCTCCACATAGTGAGCGATAACCCTGTCCATTAATGTGCACATCCCTTCTGTGGCGGGTTCCACAGAAGGCGAAACTAGGGCGTGAAGTCACTCCCGCAAGTGACCCATCTCAGCCGAGGCCACGCCTCACGAACCATCAACAACAATCACAACCACAATCACAACACAACTATTATATCAAACAACCAAATACAATACATCAACCAATATCCCATTATGGGACTAATACTGAGTAGGAAATCCTACCTGGTATGCACACAATCAGACGGTCTCTCTACTCCGAGTCAAAAAGCCTCTTCTATGAACCCTCCTCCTATCATACAACACATAGAGGCTACCAATCACATACTACACATAAAAACCCCCAATCTCTAAATTAGGGTTTAACCAAATCAAAGGAAATACAATTAAAAGGGTACGTAGATCTTACCCTCGACGCAAGGAACTCAACGGTATACACAACGACAAGAACTGGACCGTCGAACTCCGGGAATTGCTAAGAATGCGATTAAGAAGATGAACTTTTTTGCTTTCTCTCTTAAACAGGAATTTAGGTTTTGTAAAAGTGATTTAGAATAATGACGATGAAGCTTAAATACCTTAATCGCATAATTAACAAAACCCGAGAAAACTCCCCGTAAAACCGGACACTCGATCGAGTACCCCCTTACTCGATCGAGTGCCCCAGCTACTCGATCGAGTACCCAACAGGTCAGAAACTATTTTATTTCGCAACTTACCCTTAATCGACAGAGTAAGGCCTACTCGATAGAGTACCCCAAGACCTATAAATACGGAGTATTACAGTCTTCCCTCCTTAAAAAGGAACTTCGTCCCCGAAGTTCAAACCACTACTAAACAAAGGTACTCCCACAACATTCCCGACTCAAACGCCAAACAAAATTCAACATAAAACATGATACTAACCCAACTCATCCCGACAAACATACCGACACAACATATAAAAAGGGGTATAAAACTCTTAGAAACTGCTCGCGATCATCTCCTACCCCCCTAAAAGAAACAAGGTTACGTCCCCGTAACCATACATACCTGATCAAAAGGAAAGGGTAGCGCTCTTTCATAGCTTCCTCTCCCCCCCATGTAGCTTCCTCGGTCTCGTGGTTAGACCACAGGATCTTAAGCAAAACTGTCTCACCACTCCTAGTCTTTCTAACCTTTCGGTCTAGAATCTGCTTAGGCACTTCAAGATATGATAAGGACTCATCTAGCTCTAAGTTCTCTGCCTCTAACGCATGTGACGGGTCACTCACATACTTCCGCAATTGCGATACATGAAACACATTATGCACTCTCTCTAACGCAGCTGGTAAAGCCAGACGATAAGCAACTTCCCCAACTCGCTCTAAGATCTCATAGGGCCCTACAAACTTCTGACTTAGCTTGCCTTTCTTCCCAAATCTCATAACCCCGCGCATAGGAGAAACTTTCAAAAGAACCTTGTCCCCAACTTGAAACTCTATGTCCCGACGATGTAGATCTCGCATAACTCTTTTGTCGATCCTTTGCTCTCTCATCCGTTCCACGATCATCTTGATCTGTTCCACCATCTCATGCACCATCTCTGGTCCTAAAACCACTTTCCTCGACTATCGTCCCAACAGATTGGACTCCTACATCTCCTCCCATACAAAGCATCAAACGGTGCCATACCTATATTGGTGTGATAACTGTTATTGTAAGAAAATTCTATCAAGTCCAACCTCTGCTCCCAACTACCACCAAAATCCATCACACAAGCTCGCAACATATCCTCAAGAGTCTTGATTGTTCTCTCGATCTGCCGTCTGTCGCAGGATGAAATGTTGTACTCATCTTCAAAGTTGTTCCCAACGATTCCTGCAACTCCTTCCAAAACCTCGATATAAACCTCGCATCTCTGTCAGACACTATGTCCTTAGGGACTCCATGTAACTTAAGCACGTTCTTTCGATAGGCCATAGCCAATTGTGCCTTAGTCCATGTATCTTTCATTGGAACAAAGTGAGCTGACTTGGTCAGACGATCCACTATCACCCAAATCATGTTGTTACCTTGTTGACTCTTTAGCAAACCCACAATGAAATCCATGGAAATGGATTCCCACTTCCACTCAGGTACCTCTAAAGACTGAATCTTACCTTGTGGTCGTCATTGTTCCCCTTTAACTCTCGGCATGTCAAACAACGGGACACAAACTCAAATTTGTCTCTTTCTTCATCCCAGGCCACCAAAACGTTTTCTTCAAATCCTTGTATAGCTTGTCTCCTCTTGGATGAACTGAATATGGTGTGCAATGTGCCTCTGTCATGATAGTCTTTTTCAACTCTTCATCATTAGGAACACACCACCTACCATCAAACCTCAAACTACCATCTGTATGAATAGAAAACCGGGACACTGTCCCTTTCTCTACTCCAGCTCTCCACTCCACTATCTTAGGATCCAAAGCTTGCTTACCCCGAATATCATCATAAAACTCCGGATGTCTTTGTCATATCACCCATGGCATCTCCTTTCTGCATCATATGTATCCCAAAACTCGCTACCTCATCCCTCGGCCTCATCAAAGATAGAGCCGCACACCAGAATGTACACTCTTCCTACTCAAAGCATCAACTACAACATTGGCTTTCCCTTCATGGTAGATGATTTCCATGTCATAATCGCCAATCAGCTCCATCCACCTCCTCTGTCTCATGTTCAACTCCTTCTGCGTGAAGATGTACTTGAGACTCTTGTGATCAGAAAATACCTTAAAGATTGCTCCATAAAGGTAATGTCTCTAAATCTTGAGAGCAAACACCACTGCACCCAACTCCAGATCATGAGTAGGGTAGTTCTCCTCATAAGGCTTCAATTGCCTAGACGCATAGGCAATCACTTTACCATTCTGCATTAACACACATCCCAGCCCATTCTTCGAGGCATCCGTATAAACCTCAAAGTTCTCGCTCCCTTCAGTAATGCTAAGACTAGAGCCGTGGTCAAACGCTCCTTTAATGTTTGGAACGCCGCCTCACAACTCTCATCCCAACGAAACCTGTTCTCTTTCCTCATCAACGCTGTCATCGGTCTAGCTATCTTGGAGAAATCTTTCACGAACCGTCTGTAGTATCCAAACTAAACCCAAGAAACTCCTAACCTCAAGAACATTCTTCGGTGCTTCCCACTTTGTCACTGCCTCAATCTTCGCCGGATCCACAGCTACCCCATCTTTAGAGATTACATGCCCCAGAAAAGCAACTTTCTCTAACCAGAACTCACACTTGGACAGCTTAGCATACAACTCATGATCCCTCAAAGTCTGCAACACGATCCTCAGATGCTCCTCATGCTCCTCCTTAGTCTTAGAGTAGACTAAGATATCATCGATAAACACCACTACAAACTGGTCCAAGAACTGTCCGAAGATTCTGTTCATCAAATCCATAAACACTGCCGGCGCATTAGACAACCCAAACGGCATCACCACATACTCATAATGGCCATACCTCGACGTGAAAGTCGTCTTTGGTATGTCCACCTCTCTAATCTTCACCGATGGTACCCCGACCTCAAATCAATCTTAGAAAAGATCATGTTGCACCACTCAACCGATCAAACAGTCATCTATCCTTGGCAAAGGATACTTGTTCTTTATCGTCACTCGGTTCAGCTCCCTGTAATCTATGCATAACCTCAAACTCCCATCTTTCTTCTTCACGAAAAGAACTGGTGCTCCCCACGGCGATACACTTGGTCTAATGTATCCCTTCTCTATCAGATCATCCAACTGCTTCCTAAGTTCCTCCATCTCCTTAGGACCCATACGGTACGGTGCCTTAGAGATCGGCCCCGTCCCGGCTTCAACTCAACAAGGAAATCTATCTCCCTCTTCGGTGGCAACCCCTAATCTCCTCTCGAAAAACATCTCGCAAACTCTCCCACCACCGGTATCTAATCAACTGTCGGACTCTCTATCCGGTCATCTCTCACATGGCACAAGATCGGAGGACATCCCTTCCTCGTATAAGACTTCAATGTGACAATTTGCAATCAACTTAACTTTGGGTTTGACTAGAAACCCACGATAAGACACACTATCACCCTTAGGACCTCTTAAAGACACTTTCTTTTGATGACAGTCAATCTTAGCTTTATACTTTCCTAACCAATCCATCCCGACTATCATCTCAAAACCGTTAAAAAGAAACTCTAGCAAGTCTACAGGGAAATCAACTTGCCCAACTATCAAAGATACATCTCTGAACAATCTCCCACACGATACAGACTCACCCGAAGGTATGAAAACTTGCTCACTAACAGACTCATATACTCTCAAACCCAACTGTTTAACATGACTCGAAGACACAAACGACTGAGAAGCCCCCGAATCAAACAAAACAAAGGTAGGAATACCATTAACAAGGAATGTACCGGTGATAACGTGCGCATCTTCCTCAGCTGCTTTCTTCTCCATCATGAATAACTTGCCACTGGTTTTCTGCCTACCACCCTAGACAGTACTGGCTGAGGTGGTCGGCTTAGCACCCGACCCTTGATTGTTGTTGTTGCTCGCTGGTGGTTTTTGATAAGAATTACCGCCGTTGCGGTTGCCTCCACTCTGGTAACTCTGACTTCCCCGGTTTGGCCATGATCCAGCCGGTCATTGCTCGCGAAGCTCAAGCAGTCTCTGGAAAGATCCCGGTGCACTTGTGCACTCATGTCTCTTGTGGCCTACACCACCACAGCTATAGCAGGTCACTCCCCAACTATTACTCATACTTCCACGGCCACGCCCAAAGGAAGCCCCAGCACTGAACCCAGACCCAGAAGAAAATCCCTTAGACTGTTTGTGGTTGCCTTTCTTGTGATTAGATTTGCCACCACCCTCGCTCTCAGACTTCCTCTTCTCACCACCTAACCTCTCCTGAGCCATCTCCACCAACCTCTCAGCTCTCCCAGCCCTCTCATAAGCTTCCTTAACATCTGTAAGGATTCCCACGGGTAACTTATCCATAATCTTAGGGGTCAACCCCCTCTCAAACCTCAATGCCAGATTCTCCTCACTCAAACCCATATCCTCAGCATACCTAGACTTCTCATTGAATAGCCTGTAGTACTCAGCCACAGACATCTCAGCGGTCATCTTAAAACCATCAAACTCTTCTCTCATCTTACTCCTCACATGTTCCGGTACAAACTCCTTCCTCACAGCCCTACGAAACTCCTCCCAAGGTATAACAGGTAAGCCTTGGTTTGTATATATCTCCTTAGCACTCACTTTCACTGAATCCCACCACTTGCATGCTGCCTCCCTCAGATAAAATGCAGCCTGTTCCACTCTCATCTCATCAGGACAGTGAACCAAATCTAATATGTTCTCCATCTCTCTCAGCCAACTATCAAGAAGGTTAGGTTCCCCAACTCCCTTGTACTCTTTCGGGTTAAACCTCGCAATGTAGAGGGTGATTTTTGAATGATCAACCTCCTTCTCCTTATCCTTATTCTTGTCCTCATTCACTTTCTTTAGGGTCTCAGTAAGAGCATCCTGGTGCTCTAACATCTTAACGATGTCATCCACGGTCATAAGCTCGGCTCTCGATACAAAGCGCTTCTCTTGGGCGGCATCTTGAAACTATACATATATAAGAAAGGGTAGATATGAACATACGTACTAAACTTCAAAAAACAAAGACACGCCACCCAGGACCTACTCGATCGAGTTCCCAAACATACTCGATCGAGTAACGGGCTACTCGATCGAGTGCCCAACATACTCGATCGAGTACCCAAACATCAGACCCCTAACAGACCTTCTGATCTCTTACCTACTCGATCGAGTATCTAGGCTACTCGATCGAGTGACCCCCTACTCGATCGAGTACCCCTAGTTACTCGATCGAGTGCCCAAAAACGCGATTCGACTCAAAATCGTTAAAAACCCACCCGATCAAGTCGGTCCCCACTCGATCGAGTCACGCTAATACATAAAAGCTACCCGCATGTTACGTCATATGCTAACATGCTAAACTTTATAAACCACATTATATCATAATAAACATGCTACGCATCTTTCTACTATCTACGAGATCATTTCATCATGTTATTAAATGCCACATTGTAAATCATCTAACATGTTATCATCTCATCAACAAGTTCCCACATATCACCATTTTCTTTCACATGCTCAACTTTCTACTTCAACACCCAACAATTAACACATTTCATCACATTCTTACACAAGTTAACCAAACACACATACGACTCGACAAACACTTCCCCCATGTGACCGGTTCAAAGTTGTAGGGCGACCCCTGCCACTTTAGGACGTCTCCCAAGCCTTTGCACTAGCTCCTACAACTTTTACCCCGGGTTCATTTTAATTGACTCCCTATGTTCATTAGGTTCATTGGTTACAGGTTTCAGGATCGTCGCTCTGATACCATTTGTAACACCCCCATACTCCAAGTGCCTTACCAAGACCACTCAGGTATGAAGACATTACCATCTCGGTTACCCGAGGCAATGATAATCAAACAACAATAAAGAAACAACGTTTATTATAAATAATTTAGCGAATAGTTACAATCCTCAAAACCAAACCAAAAGTACGATACATGATCTCAAACTGACTGTTCTAACTAAAATGTAAATAAACTAAAGGCTACAATGAAGACTCCTATCATCATGTCGTGGCATCCTGCCTATCCCAAAGATACTCATCTTAATACCGCTCAATATCTGCTCACCATCCCCGAATGGATCACCGCAGTTTACAAAACAACACCGGGTCGATTAATCACACAATCAATATAAACAACAATGATAAGATAAACAGACAACTTAATCGTCACACACACACACACAACCAACCAAGTCCCATCATCTCTATACTGATCGTCCACTTTGGACTACCACCGCGATGGGGGACCGCAGCCGTACCCACCAAATCCCCGCTCCACATAGTGAGCGATAACCCTGTCCATTAATGTGCACATCCCTTCTGTGGCGGGTTCCACAGAAGGCGAAACTAGGGCGTGAAGTCACTCTCGCAAGTGACCCCACTCAGCCGAGGCCACGCCTCACGAACCATCAACAACAATCACAACCACAACCACAATCCCAACACAACTATTATATCAAACAACCAAATACAATACATCAACCAATATCCCATTATGGGACTAATACTGAGTAGGAAATCCTACCTGGTATGCACACAATCAGACGGTCTCAACTGCTGAGTCAAAAAGCCTCTTCTATGAACCCTCCTCCTATCATACAACACATAGAGGCTACCAATCACATACTACACATAAAAACCCCCCAATCTCTAAATTAGGTTTTAACCAAATCAAAGGAAATACAATAAAAAGGGTACGTAGATCTTACCCTCGACGCAAGGAACTCAACGGTATACACAACGACAAGAACTGACCGTCTGAACTCCGGGAATTGCTAAGAATGCGATTAAGAAGATGAACTTGTTTGCTTTCTCTCTTAAACAGGAATTTAGGTTTTGTAAAAGTGATTTAGAATAATGACGATGAAGCTTAAATACCTTAATCGCATAATTAACAAAACCCGAGAAAACTCCCCGTAAAACCGGACACTCGATCGAGTACCCAAGGTACTCGATCGAGTACCCCCTTACTCGATCGAGTACCCCCTTACTCGATTGAGTGCCCCAGCTACTCGATCGAGTACCCAACAGGTCAGAAACTATTTTATTTCGCAACTTACCCTTACTCGACAGAGTAAGGCCTACTCGATAGAGTACCCCAAGACCTATAAATACGGAGTATTACAGCCACAACTTGCTTATCGACTGCATGAACTGTTCTAATACCATCCCTCGGGTTTCCATATTCAGCACTGTGGTTTGCCATCTCTTCAAGAAGGGCCCATCCCTTATCATCGTCGGTATTCTCTTGGAATCTCTCATTAGATGACGCATCAAGTATGGCTCTATGATCATCATACAACCCATTGTAGAACTGGTTAGACCGAAACCATGGGTCAAAACCATGGTGAGGAAGAGACCTCACCAACTTCTTGAACGGGACCATGCTTCATAGAGAGTCTCATCAGGTGCCTGCTTGAAACTCGTAATATTAGCCCTCAACTGATTTGTGCGCTGTGGAGGGAAATATCTCTTATAAAAAGCAAGAGCAAGGGTCTCCTAGTACGTAACCCCCGTGGCCGTACGGTCTAAATTATTCAGCCACTCCCTAGCTGCATCGGTCAAAGAAAAAGGAAATAGAACTTCCTTAATCTTGTCTTTAGTTACCCACTTTGTGGCGGGGATAGTAGAACAGTAGTCCGTAAAGACCTCCATATGCTTCCTCGGGTCTTCACCTGCCACACCTCTATAGAGATTTCTCTCACTAGATTGATATAGGAAGGACGGATGTCAAATGTATTCCCATCCTCAGTCTGGAGATTGAAACCTTTAGGAATATACGATGCTTTAGGCTCCGAGTGACTAGCAATGTTCGGCATCTTTACTAGTTGATCAGCAGAAATAGGAATGTTCTCTTCTAAAGACTGGTCTTCTGCGAAAATAGAATGATGTAGCTAGGGCTCGAAAGTACTCAAGTCTTCCTTTCGTGATTTTCTCTGCAGACGGAGTCTATGCCTGAATAGTCTCTCTGGCTCAATCACCAAAACTAACTCAAACCCGTCTGCCCGGCATAAACAACACTGAAAGAAAATAAATAAGAACTGCCTCAAGGAATAAAAATTCCCTGAGACGGATAAAATAAACGAAACAAAGACAGATAGGGCAATTGCCTCCCCGGCAACGGCGCCAAAGTTTGATACGTCTGTCGTTTACCTGTTAAAAATAAACTAACTAAACTAACTATATAGCTAGGGAAGTCAGGGAGGCAAGATATCTGTTGAAGTCCGTCTATTTGGTCACAAATGGGGGGGTTGTTTAAATTGGTTTTCTAAACTAAAAGGTTTAAAGGAAAGAGAAGCATAGATAAGAGCAATAAAGACAGGAAAATAGAATTAAACTAACAGATAGAGAAGGGTCAAGTCAGGATTTCAGTTCACTACGGTAGCCCAGTGACTCAACTGTAAACAACTTAGACAAATTAATGTGAGACGGATATGGAAAGGTCCTTCCGGTCCACTTTCTACCCTAAACTTCCACTAACTTAACTTCCGTCCTCGTCAGGGTAGTCTACTGTTCATAGGAGGCCTATTTAGTCCAATCTTCCGATCCAGGATTAAATTTAGCCAGATTAAAGGGTGACTCAGAAGCGTGCACTCAACTAAGTCGGTAAAATACAGTTAAATTGCTATGGTGACAGAATCTCACAATTAATTCATCTAAACTACTTACTACATCGTCACATTTCTACCGTAGATCCCCTAATCCCAACATGAATTAGATTTAGCTACTCATATCGCTATTTATACTATCAAAACTAACAGCAGATAAATGAGCAGCATTCAACATATTAAAACGATAATTAAATTGCATAAAAGTAAATTAGGGCAGAAATTAAATAAAGTAAAACAAAGAATTAAAGTAAACAAAAGAATGATTATTATTAAGAAAGGAGAAAGAGATTACAATCGTGCGAATCCGACGTAAAGAACGACAAAATCCAAGCGAATTAACCCCGAAAGCAAAGTTACAGTGAAGAATGAAAATGATAGATGAAAAACTGAGTAAAAGTGTCGATGATAATAGAATCGATAGATAGCTAATGACCTACTAACGTAATGCTTAAATAGAAAATAAACTAAGTCCAAAAGCTAAAACAAGCTTACGAGCTAATTAAAGCCCACGCCAGCAGAAACCACTCGATCGAGTAGAATAAATCCACTCGATCGAGCAAAACAACATAAAATCTACTCGATTGAGTAGATTAGTTACTCGATCGAGTAACCTCTCTTTTCAGCACTTCTTGATCGAGATAACTACTCGATCGATCAACTGAGGCCATAAAAACCACTCGATCGAGTAATAAAACCACTCGATCGAGTCTTCTTCCTTCTAATCAGCCCAATCTCGTCACCGTCTGCCTCGTAATTCGTGCCTTTATGCATTCCAATGCAGTATCTCACTCTGGAAAATCCCGTCTCCTCTAAATAATGCATGCAAAAAGGACGAAAAATGGTACGATTCCACTACTTTCGCGTTCATTTCTACAAAACGAACCAAAGTAGCTAATTCGGGGCATAATACTATATAAACCGTACAAAAAATGCATGGAAATACGTGCTAAAATAGGCTAAAAAGACTATGCAATATGCACGTATCAAAGCTCCCCAAACCGAACCTTTACTCGTCCTTGAGTAAACTAAAATGCAACTAATGGAACGGAAATGTAAACTCAGAGCTAGCTTAACTTGTCTACTTGAACCAATTTAATTAATGCAACAAAAACTAACAATTTTAGCTAAGTAGTCAATACGCAAACGAGTTATAAGCTGTTCAGAAAAATAGTCAACCTATCGACCTTGCAAGACCAATAAAATCGGACACTATCGTGGTCACTCTTCTCTCATGAAGCAAAGGGTGAATGTTATATGTAAAAGAGAGAAAGAAAGACAGTCACTCACCTAACTGCGACCTACATAGCATGCATGCAACAAAAATGAAAGATAATTCAAGTACTAATGCACACACTCCAACCAATATTGTCCGTCACAGCCGAGGGCTTACAAATAATATGGGAATAGTGAGGTTCAGGTGAGAAAAGGCAAAACAAGTTATGGTAATGTGGAGATAAAAGAGTCAAGCTAGTTCCTAACAGGACCATAATAAACCATCCGAATCTCAACTGACTAAGAAATAAACACAAGTGCCCTTCATTTCGCACACAACTCACTAATCTCATACACAAACTCCTCAAAAATATGGAATAAGAATGGAGGAGTAAGACGGTCACAAACTTTCCTTTTTAACACTGTCTAAATGAATCAAAAGAAACAAATCAAACTTTTCAAACTTTTTTTTTCTTTTCTTCGCATCTTTCACTCTTTTTTTTTCATTTTTTTTTCTTTCACGTTTTTCTTTTTTTTTTTTTTTCTTTCTTTCTTTTTCTCCTTCCTCTATTTACACCAACTTCATACAAATAAATACGGGCCAAACTGCAGACGGAAAATCATACCACAAAAGACATATTAAACTAGCTTGACTAGGCAGGCTTAGTTTGAGATGTAGCTAATGGGTCAAAAAGGCAAGTTTTGGCTTATGTGGAGCTAAATGGGTGAAAAATATAAGGAAAATGGGAAAATTTGCAAGCACCTCCCTGCATGTGACACCAACCACAAACCCGAATGTGTGCATTTAACAAGAAATTAAATGTCATAAAAGTGTAAAAATGATGAACATGCTATGCAAGGAGTACTACTCTCAATTCCTAATGAACTGGTCATGAATGTCACCAGGTATGGGCTCTAAAACTCAGAATTTATGGAGTAGTTTGCCAATTTATCAGGTCAAGTCTAAACGGTCAGCTATATTTGAACAGAAACTCGTAGACTATGCGTATGAGAAAGCTAATAACTTTCAACAAAGTGCAAGGCTCAAGTAAAAATGACAAGTTATAGTGCAGTTTCCTCACGGAAATCTACCGTTCCGACACAACCTATATGCAAAGATAAACGTGAATATTTTTGAAATTTTGAAATTTTCTAATTTTTTTGGTTTTTTTTTTTATTTTTTTAATGAAATAAACAAACAATGCAAGCTTAAATAAATAAACGTGAATGCAAAACAAATGCAAATGCAGACTCAAAAGGATGCAATACCCTCCCCAAACCAAAACGGACAACGCCCTCATTTTCCTCCAGCATACACCAGCAGATGTATACAGGGGAACAGGAATATACAACCAATAAAGAATAAAAAGCAATAAAATAAAAAGGAGACAAAAATAAAAGAGTAAGATGTACATACAAAATACGAACTTCCCCAAACCAGCCAGAAAACTGGGGAAGTGAGTAGACCAGTAGCTACTCATCAGCCTCGTCGTCACGGATGTCCTCCACCGTGAACTCCGGATCCTCCTCCTCCTCTCTCCTCGAGCTCTCTTCGCTGCCGCCGCCGGGTCCTCGTCCTCGTCCTCCTCCTCCTCAGCAGACTCTGGGTACCTGTTAGTTGGGTACCGGTAAAAGGAAGGGTGTGGCCAACCCTCTGGGATCGGACGGTGTCGAATCAAGTGGTACTCGTATAGAGGGAACAAAGTCAAAGCTAAGTCCCGCTCCGTACGAGCCTGTCTCTCTGCAATCTCAACTAACAAACCGTCACGACGCCCTTGTTCCATGACCGAGGACGCCTCGAAGGGTGGTGGAGGTACAAAATTATCCCGTAGGACCGTCTATGCCTGTGTCTGGTCGGCGGGTGCGGGAGTAGGAGTAGAAGTAGGAGTCGGGATGGGAGTAGCCTGGAAGGCTGGACACTCCCAGAAGGTGTGGACTCCTCTCCAATCTCAAGTCTACGCCGCTTCTTAGCGGCGGGTAAAGTGGGAGGTGGTTGGAGTGGAAGGTGGTAGTCAGGCAGTGGTGGAAGTCGGGCGCCCCTAGCGACAGTAGGCAAAGGGGCTAGACGGGGGAGAGTGTCACAAGGTAGGTCCACAGACAAGGAACCGTCTATCTTCCATGTCTGGTAGTCGGTGGTCAGCCAATGCTGAGAATGCATGGCATCCAGGCTCAAGTACCTCTCTCCCCAGAGGTATGGTAAGTCACGAGGCCAGACGGGGAAAAGGAAACGGGCAAGAATGGTGGCCATGCAACCACAAGCAATAGATCCCGTGACCTTCAGCCTCTGGACCTGGAAGTACTGGGCTGTCAGATAGGCGATGTTGAGGGTAAAAGGACCCTCGCAGTAAATGTTCAGGTAACCGCCTAAGATGGAGAGCTCGTTGTTGTTGATGTTGTTTGGCTCCTTTCGGCCAAAAATGGTGCTCCCCATCAGTCTAAGAAAGTAACGGGCAAGGGGAAGGTGGACCTGTGCGAGGTTTCGCTCGGGAAAGGTGGTCTGGGCCAAGGTCCGCCAAAGCTGACGAATGACCCTCCTAGGGGCGGTAGCGTCGCCCGTAGAGGAGAGGTCAAGTCTACTACCAAACTCCTCCAAACTCCTCGAAAAAGTCCGTTTGAACAACCGGAAAGACACAGAAGAACTAGTGGGAGCAGCATCGTGTGCCCCGGAGGAGAAGGTGAAGGAGCTGAGGAACTCAAGACTCACCTCCAGAAAGGTACGACCACTCATAGTAATGAGTCCGGCCATCCCCGTGCCCCGTAAAAGCTCACAAACTAACTCGTAGATGCCGAGTCTATCAAGTGCCGGTTTATTTAAAAATCGGGTAGGTAAAAACTCACAGCCTAGGAGGTTATAAAACATCTTACGATTTACACCGTTAATGAAAATTACCTGCGGGTAGTCGGGGTGAGAGTCGAGGGAGTTGTCCCCTTGGACAGTGACCGTGCCAGAAGGAGCAGCTGAAATGGGAAGTGCTAGGAGCTGGCGTAGAACGGGAACGTCCAGGACCTCGGCCCCGGCCTCTAGAACCCGAAGTAGAAGCCTGTGCAGTGACGGTGCGAGGAACTAAGGCCGCTCTAAAGGCAGTTGCAACTGCAGGTGAGTCCGCCACAAGTGTGCTCACCGTGGCTGGAGAAGAGGCTGTGGCTGTTGTGACCACCACTGAAGAAGAAAGACTAGCAGCAGTGCTAGTAGTGGTGGTGGCTGTGACTGAAGTGGCAGCCGAAACAAAGCTAGCAGCAGTGCTAGTTGGCGTAAAAACAGTACCGGCAGCTGAAACTAAGAACACAAAAGTGCTGGCTGGTGCGGAGACGGTAGTAACATCAGGGACTACCGTCTCAGACAGAGACAAAGAGACACTCGTAGAAGAGCTCGACGAAGGCATCGAACTAGAATCCATCCTGAATAAATAGGGCAGGGGAATTTGATAAGAATAAGACATGAAACAGCGTAAAACAGCATGAATTCGGCATGAAAATTCCCCTAACCAGTCGAAAAAATTCGACTTACAGCACAAAAATTCCCAAATTTCCATAAGCAATTCGAATAAAAGCGTGTAAACAGCGATAGAGCGAGGTAGCAGGCAACAAAGCATGAAATTAAGCAACAACTGAGGTAAATTAAGCATGATAACATGAAAACCCATTTGACAGTATGAAAACCCAGTCTAACAGTCGAAAAATTTCGACTTTACTGAACCTTTATCGCATATTTCTCGCAAAATTCGAAATTAAACATGTAAAAGCAATGAGGCATGGGAAATGATCATCAAGTAATACAAAGAAGGGCAAGCAATGACAGTTATAGTCGAAAAACACGACTAAGCAAGGAATTTCGAAACCCTAACCTAATTCACCTCATAAAAATGCGAAATAAATGAAATTAAAATGTAATGAGGTGTAGGAATTACTTACTTGATGCTAAAGGTCCTACAAAGGACAATTAATCGACAAGAGATAAGCAAATTAGGCGTTTTTTTGATCGAAAACCGCGGAACCCTAATTCCTTCAATAAACCGAGTAAAGCAACACGAATCAAGGAGAAAGTAGAGGGCTTTTGTCAATTAATTAACAATGAACACAATGTAGGAGACGGATTTGGTAAAAGGGCAAGAAAAAAGAGGGATTTGGGGGTTTTTGATCACAAAATAGGAAAGGGGTCGAAATATTAGGGATGAAATGAATTAAGGATGAAAAAGAGGGAAGTTAAAGAAACTCCCTTCGCTTGATTTCCACTTTTACTCGATCGAGTGGTTTAGAACTGCTCGATCGAGTCCTTTTTGTATTCATTTACTCGATCGAGCATAATTTTACTCGATCGAGAACTCCCCTTTTCTGCTTTATTCGATCGACTGATATGGCATTACTCGATCGAACAGAATCCACTCGATCGAGTACTTTTTGTACTCGATCGAGCTCTTTTTCTCGTGTAAGCTTCTGAATTCGTCATTCTTCCTTTAAATTTGCATAAAATTCCCCAAACCTGCATAAAAACACTAACAAAAATATCCCAAAATACCAAATACGCAAAGTTACAGTCTATAGTCTCTATCTACGCTAAAAATTGTCTAAATTCTAATTCTCCTAATTAAAAGAAATAAAAGAAATTCAACGGAAATTCAAATATTGTTTATACAAGTTGGTACACGGGGCATTTCCCCGCTCACTTCTCAGAGCAATTCAGTAGCCCCTCGGAGGGCTCCTGACTGGAGGACATCACCTCATCAACATTGATCGTCCTCTTCAGCTTCCATGAGCTTGAACTTGAATCACTAGGAGGAGAATAGTTCACATCCACATATGCGCGAACTTTTCTCACCCTTGCTCCTTTCTTACTAGGTTTAACATTGTCACTCCTACTTTGACTGACATTAATTGCACAATGCCCTTTGACAGCTCCTTCATTGTTTTTATCTGTACCTGCAACAAGGAAAATAGACGAACTTTCCTCCTTTTTGCTCTCAACATGAGGCGGAGGGGTCACAATAGCAGCACAATGCTCCAAATTTTCATTTGGAGTGTCAATAATAGGGTCAATAGAAGAGAGGGCATTGCAAGGCTGAGCTTGCATGGGAGCCCTCCGGAACTTAGACTGATGGAATATCAGCTCCTCGTCCCCAACCTAAAAAGTCAATGTCTTGCCCCCGAGGTCTATTACTGCACGGGCAGTAGATAAAAATGGTCTCCCTAAAATAATAGGGGTATGTGCATCTTCGGTGATGTCAAGTACAAGAAGTCAACGGGAATAAAGAACCTCCCGATCTTAACAGGTACGTCTTCTATTACACCTAGTGGCCGTGATATGCTACGGTCGGCCATCTGAACAGTCATGTTGGTGCAATTAAACTTTGTCAAACCAAGTCTCCTAGCTAGAGACAACGGTAAGACACTCACGCTAGTGCCAAGATCGCATAACGCGTTATCAATCAAGTGGGTACCAATATAACACGGAATCGAAAACCTACCCGGGTCTGACTGTTTGGGAGGTAACTTATTCTAAACTAGGGCCGTCCCTACCTTAGTCAAGGCTACCGTCTCATTATCACTAATGTGCCTCTTACGCGATAAAATTTCTTTCATAAATTTAAGGTAAGAGGGTACCTGTGTCAGCAGTTCGGCGAATGGCACTGTGACCTGCAAGCTTCTCAGGATCTCGGCAAATTTGCCGAATTGTTGATTAGCTTTAGTACTCTGCAGACGCCTCGGGAAGGGAACCGTGATGAGTATCTCGAGTCCCTTGTTTCTCTCTTCCAACGTGTCAACCGGATCAAGCTCTGTATCCTTTGGACGCTTCTTTCCTCTCGAACGAGGTCTTTCAGGTGATTTCTCACTAGATCGAGCACTAGCAGGCTCTCGATCAAGCTTTCCATTATCCATACTACTCGATCGACCAAAATTCCCATTCGATCGAGTAGTTTCTTCAACAGCATCACTCGATCGAGTAGAAACTTCACTCGATCGAGCAGTTGCATTTTCCTGTTCACTCGATCGAGTAGAAATTCCACTCGATCGAGCACTTTCTTCAGCAAATCTACTCGATCGACCTCCAGAAACTAGTTGATCTAGTACCTTCTTAGCCGTCAGCTAATTTCCTTGGACAGAACACTGTTCATTAGCTATTATTTCCTTCCTCGGGTCTGATTTCAACACTTCTGGTCCCTCATATGAACGACCGCTTCTCAAATTAATTAAATTTACCGTCTCAAGTGGATTTTTTTCAGTTTGTGACGGTAAATGACCCGGTTTCCTTGTGGATTGGTTAACGGCTAACTGGGCAACTTGAGTTTCAAGTGCCTTGATAGAAGCATCTTTTTGTTGGTTGCTTAACTTCCACTGCTTTGTCAAAGACTGCAACATAGTCTTCAACTCACCTATCTCACTTACCCCACCAGAAGACGAGGCACCTAGATTAGGTGTGGGAAAGGAAGGATGTTTCTGAAAGCCTTATTGAGTCTTATGTGGAGGGACATATGTGTAATACTACGGTTTTATGAGTCTCTGGGTACTCTATCGAGTAGGCCTTACTCTGTCGAGTAAGGGTGTGTTGCGTTTTAAAATAGTTTCTGATCTGTTGGGTACTCGATCGAGTAACGTAGATACTCGATCGTGTAAGGGGGCACTCGATCGAGTGCCTTAGCTACTCGATCGAGTAGCCGGTTTACGGGGAATGATTTGACGGGTTTTGCTAATAACGCGAGTTTGATATAAAAGGTTTCCGTCAGTTTATTTAATCACTTTTAACCTTTCTAAACCCTTCAAAAGAAAAAGGAGTTACGTAGTTCTCTCTCGTCGCGTTTTTGGCAAATCCCCAAGGCTAGGAGTGTCGGATCATCTTGTTCTTTGCATCATAGTGTTCCTTGCGTCAATGGTAAGATCTACATGCCAATTTTATACTGTTTCTTTGAGTTTGTTTAAAACCCTAATTGGGTAGATTTGGGGGTTTTGGGAGGGTTATGTTGATTAGGTGATAATTGTATGATTATGTGTATAGAAGAAGGGTTCGTAGATGAAAGGTTTTGAGACAGCTGCTAGATCATCTGATGTTTGTGTTGCATTACAGGTAGGGTTTCCCTACTCAGTATTAATTAGATAATGTGTGGTGATTGTGCTGTAATTAGTGATTGTTGATTGATTCAGACGGTTGTGATTGTATATTGTTGATTGATTCAGACGGTTGTTGATGTTGTATTGTGATTGCTGATTGTTTGTCTCTGGTTCTCGAGATGCGTTCTCGGCTGAGTGGAGTCACTTGCGGGAGTGGCTTCACACCCTAGTTTCGCCCTTCGTGGAACTCGCCACGGAAGGGGATGTGCACATTAATGGGACAGGGTTATCGCTCGGTATGATGAGCGGGGCTTAGGTGGGAACGGCTGCGGTCCCCCACTAGCAGGGCTGGTCCAGTGGACAGTCGGTGACGGAGATTGATTGGAGTGGGTGTGATTGTGCGTGTGACTGTTTGAGCTATGTTGTTTGTTGTGTTGTTGGATCATAAAAATTGTGTGATTAGTACTGACCCCGTTTAAATGTTTTAAAAACTGTGGTGATCCATTCGGGGGTGGTGAGCAGTTATTGAGCAGGTATGAGACGATGCGTATGGGATAGGTAGGATGAGTCACCACGTTGCAGTTTAGAAGTCTTCCGCTGTGTCTGACGCTTGATAGTATTTTGAAAGTAGATAGTTTTGAGAACTTGTATTTCCTTTTATCAGTTTTGGTTTTGAACATGTAATCACTTAAACTATAATTACTCTTAAAGTACGTTTCTTTATTGTCTTATGATATTCATTGCCTCGGGCAACCGGGATGGTAGCATCCTTATAAGTGAGTGGTCCTGGGAAGGCACTTGGAGTATGGGGGTGTCACAAATGGTATCAGAGCGACGATACTGAAACCTGTAACCAATGAACCCAATAAACATAGGGAGTCAAATAAAATGAACCCGGGGTAAAAGTTGTAGGAGCTAATGCAAAGACTTGGGAGACGTCCTAAAGTCGCGAACTCGCCCTACAATTTTGAACCGGTCACTATGGGATATGAGTCGGGATCGCTATGTGTTTACCTTGTGTATTGTGTACCTATGTAGTGATGTGTGGCATGAATCAGTGGATGTATGTATGTTGAGAATGGGGAATGTGTAGAAAAGATGGTGATGATGTGATTTCGTAAGTTATTGATTGACAGCATGATAGTTGTTTTACGATATGGCATTATAGAAATACGGAAATAAAATTTGTTTGATTTGACTTATACATAGAGTTATGTATACATATATGTTGTTGGTAGTGTTGTATGAGTTTATATAGCTGAGAGTTTGAGTAAGAGCATGAATAATTGGTGGAAAAGATGATAATTGTTGCATGATAATATGATATTTTTTTTATATAACGCATGTTGTATGATGGAAGATATTTTATAAGGTTGTTATGCTAGTAACATGTGAATATGATACTTGATGTCATATAATTGTGATTTTGTTTACGTAAAGTTAAATAATAAAAACATGTGGGTAATATGTGATTGGTAAGTTGAATGATATATGTGCATCGAGTTATTTGTTGCTTGGCTTTTGAAGTTACTAACATGTGGTTAGGGATACTGGTTTTATGAGCATCGAGTTGTTTTTGCTTACCATGTTGTCGTTTAAGTTGTTGGGAAGTAAAATCAAGTAGTTGTGTTTTTTATTATAGGGAGGTTGTCTTTAAACTGTTATAACTTGAGATTCATAAATGATTTTAATGTGATTCTAATTGGAGGTGATAGCTTGTCTTTTTACGATTCTAATGATAGGTCACATGCCCAAAACGACCAAGAAATGAGTGAGTTATGACTGTTTTACGAAATCTGAACAGTGCTGAGAAATGCGTAGGTACTCGATCGAGTAGCCTTGGTACTCGATCGAGTAGGGGGGGACTCGGTCGAGTACGTCAGTTACTCGATCGAGTGGCCCTGGTAATTTGTTTTACGTGCTTCTTATCTTCACCTACTCGATCGAGTAAGTCACTTACTCGATCGAGTGGCCTGTACTCGATCTAGTGACCCCTGTTTTGGGTCATATGCTTATCTTTTGAATTCGTTGCATATTATGTTTAATTCAAAGATGTTATTTTACTTCTTTATGCATTGTTTTACATGTATGTTGGTCTTGATACGTAAGTTACCCAATCTTATGGTGAAGTGAGTGGCACCTGTGGTGAGTAGGAGTTCGGTGGGAGGACATGAGCTATATGTGTTGTGATAGATAGTGAAAAAAGAAAAGACAGATTGGTATGGTTTATTGAGACATAGAGCATGTTTTGTGAGATGAGATGAGTGATATGTTTGTATGTCGAGTAATGTAAGAGTAATTGAATGTGGGCAAGGGATGATTTGAGTTTATGGAACGTAAGAATGAAAAGATTGAAATGAGGGACGCAAATGGTGGCAGCTTGAGATGTGTAAAGAATCATGGAGGGGGATGGTTAGGAGTCGTGTGGGTTAAGAAAATACATAGTAAAAGTTCGTTTTAAAGGGGTTGAGAAGAGTAGTATATACTGAACTTTGTGGAGACATGTCGCGAGGTGGATTTGTAGACATTGAGTGAGTTTGGGAGATTTGGTTTATTAAGAGATGAAACTACTGTGTGATTTCCTTGGGCAATTAGCGGTATGATAGGACAGAGATGCAATTGTTGAACAGTAAACGTTGATTCTATGGATGGATTAGTGGCAAGGGTGATTGATGACATAATAAGAGAATATTTGTGGTAAGAAAGAGTAAGATGATATCGATATGAAATAATTAGATGTGCGTTTTGGAGCAGTGAGAAAGTAACCGAAACACTAAAGAGTTAGGTAGAAGTGATAAGGAGTTGAATGGTTAATTTATTTTGTAGAGTGTAAAAGAAAAGAATGAGGGGAATAAAACTAAGAAAATGTTGACCGGAGTTATGTGATATAGAGGTAAGGAGTCATCGAGATGTGTGCTACCAACCATGAGGATGTTAGTCAATGGTTATAGAGGAGTTTCGGGACAACATGATTAGTCTTGAGTTTTGAGGATTTCAGGAAAGTAAGAAGTTGGTAGAATATCTGCATGATATGAGATTTTGGTGGAGATTTAGATGATGATACAGCTAAGAATGGTATTGGGAAGAATGTTGAAGTAATTTTGTTGATGGATTTGATGTTCATTATTTGGGATGTTAACCAAAGATAGGAAAGAAATCGTGATATTTAGAGATGAGTGTAAGAGATTTGATGCTCGGACAACGGTAGTGTTATGGTTTGTGACTAGTGGTTAAGGGTAATGGTATACTAGAAAGGTAACAATTCTGAAGCGGTTGATTTTGCAGAGACCAGGTTGATATGTATGGTTGTGAGAGAGTTTAAGATGTGGTTATATGAGACGGTTGTTAGTAGTTGAGTATTAATAGTATGGTTACATTTGGCAGGGGGTGATGGATATGCGAATGGGAGAATATGTTATGAGGGGCATATGAGTTAAGCTCGGGCGACAGGTAACCTTTGTTGAGTGGTAACTTACGTGATCAGGATTGATTAGGTGGATTTGATTACGGGTCTATGATGTGTATAAATGTTTGCGTGAGGTGCTGACCTCACGGGAAGTGGTACGGTGTGATAGTTATAAAGCTGTGATCTGAATGTTCTGTAATATATGTTAGACGCGGTAATTTAATAGAATGATATTCAAGAAGGTAATAATCTGATGGATCTGGCATGACTGGTTATACTTGTATGTATTCATGATATACGTTATTCCGTGATATGGTACGGGGATGATATTCATGAGGTCATTATCTGTTTAATTCATAAAATATGTTGAGTTGTGATTTAGTAAAGTGGATTTGAGTAAGTTTTTCTTGTCTGAGAAGTTATTCTGAGTAAGTGTTTATGGGGATTGTATGTAGTTGTGATGTCTATCGATGTGGTTGCTGTGCCTCGGGTGGTGATCCGGGCACGGTACATAGTGTTGTGATGCGGGTATTTTCGCACTGCGGTGTGGCTGTTGGTGGCGGTGTTGCGATGCCGTCACCGGTTGTGGTAGAGTAGGCGGGATGATTATGATACGAGTTTTCAAAAGTACATACCGGTCATACATAGATTGTTGTTTTGTTTGCTGTTGCCTCCTGTGAGTTTCAGTTTGTACAGATAGACAGTTGTTTTTTTTTTATTGATGTTTATTACCAGTTAAGTTTTGGTATGAGGGTAGAGTATGATATGAAAGAGAGTTGTATATGTTTTTGTTGTTGTCATGGTATAGTGAGATTCTGTTGATGGGACACAGTTGTGAGAAGTTGTTACAGTAATTTTGATCTTGTTTTAAGTTGAGGCATCAGTAGTCATAGTCATGATCTGATATATGCAGGTGGTTCATAATCCTTTGTTGAGAGAGTGAGTGTAGGGTGTTGAGTAATTAGTGTCGTGTTAAGTTATGTGTGAGTCTTGCGGTAATTAAAGAAAAGAACTTGAGGATCTAGTGTGAGTGTACGTAACAAGTGTGGATCGTGAGTTATGCTTTTGGCGATAAGAGTTTTATGTAGTTTATATAGAGAGGTGTGTCATGTGGCAGTAATAGGGAACAAGTGAAGTTTTGGGTTAAGTTAAGGATTTTGTGGTATAGGTTAGGTGGTGTGACGAGTGAAGTGAAGTATGAGAGTTGTTTAAGTAAGAGAGCCTTGGATATGTGCATGGCGAGTGTTTAGGTTCTAGGTGGTTATCTTTGACATGCGGTGGTGATGAGGATAATGAAAATATATATCTAGGATTTAGCATTAGTGAGTTACGAGGACGTAACATTTATCTTAAGAGGAGTAGGATGCGAAAAAAGTGATTTTGATGGTTGTACATATGGTAGTATATTTGGAAGTAGAGTGTTGGTGTAACATAAGGTATGGATTTGTATATGTTGTTGTTGATAGTGTTAAAAGGTCATGGACGTGCTTGCAGTAGTTCGATGTTAGGAATGCGAGAATACTTCGATAGTGTTGACAGTTGGATGATGAGGTTATGAGTGTGAGTAAACTTCGAGGATGAAGTTCCTTTTAAGGGTGGTAGAATGTAATATTCCGTTTGATGTTTATGTAGTTGGTTATGTATGGAGTTAGTGTCGGGATTGTTTATGATGTAGTTGATACGACATCGTGAGCGAGGTGTGGAGGTAGGAATAGTTGGTAGAGTTGGTGTTAAGAGTTCATGGTTTCATGTTTTGTAAGTTGGGGTTTTGTTTTGAGTTCTTAGCAGCTTTGTTGCGTCTTGACCGAGTTAGTATGTTTGTTTTTATGTATGGGTTGAACTTCGGGGACGAAGTTCTTTTTAAGGAGAGAAGACTGTAATACTACGGTTTTATGAGTCTCTGGGTACTCTATCGAATAGGCCTTACTCTGTCGAGTAAGGGTGTGTTGCGTTTTAAAATAGTTTCTGACCTGTTGGGTACTCGATCGAGTAACGTAGATATTCGATCGAGTAAGGGGGCACTCGATCGAGTGCCTTAGCTACTCGATCGAGTAGCCGGTTTACGGGGAATGATTTGACGGGTTTTGCTAATAACGCAAGTTTGATATAAAAGGTTTCCGTCAGTTTATTTAATCACTTTTAACCTTTCTAAACCCTTCAAAAGAAAAAGGAGTTACGTAATTCTCTCTCGTCGCGTTGTTGGCAAATCCCCAAGGCTAGGAGTGTCGGATCATCTTGTTCTTTGCATCATAGTGTTCCTTGTGTCAAGGGTAAGATCTACATGCCAATTTTATACTGTTTCTTTGAGTTTGTTTAAAACCCTAATTGGGTAGATTTGGGGGTTTTGGGAGGGTTATGTTGATTAGGTGATAATTGTATGATTATGTGAATAGGAGAAGGGTTCGTAGAGGAAAGGTTTTGAGACAGCTGCTAGATCGTCTGGTGTTTGTGTTGCATTCCAGGTAGGGTTTCCCTACTCAGTATTAATTAGATAATGTGTGGTGATTATGCTATAATTAGTGATTGTTGATTGATTCAGACGGTTGTGATTGTATATTGTTGATTGATTCAGACGGTTGTTGATGTTGTATTGTGATTGCTGATTGTTTGTCTCTGGTTCTCGAGATGCGTTCTCGGCTGAGTGGAGTCACTTGCGGGAGTGGCTTCACGCCCTAGTTTCGCCCTTCATGGAACCCGCCACGGAAGGGGATGTGCACATTAATGGGACAGGGTTATCGCTCGGTATGATGAGCGGGGCTTAGGTGGGAACGGCTGCGGTCCCCATCGGGCGAGTAGTCCAAAGGTGGACGATCGGTGACGGAGATTGATTGGAGTGGGTGTGATTGTGTGTGTGACTGTTTGAGCTATGTTGTTTGTTGTGTTGTTGGATCATATAAATTGTGTGATTAGTACTGACCCTGTTTAAATGGTTTAAAAACTGTGGTGATCCATTCGGGGGTAGTGAGCAGTTATTGAGCAGGTATGAGACGATGCGTATGGGATAGCTGGGATGAGTCACCACGTTGCAGTTTAGAAGTCTTCTGCTGTGTGACGCTTGATAGTATTTTGAAAGTAAATAGTTTTGAGAACTTGTATTTCCTTTTATCAGTTTTGGTTTTGAACATGTAATCACTTAAACTATAATTACTTTTAAAGTACGTTTCTTTATTGTCTTATGATATTCATTGCCTCGGGCAGCCGGGATTGTAGCATCCTTATAACTGAGTGTTCCTGGGAAGGCACTTGGAGTATGGGGGTGTCACAATATGACTGCTGCTGGTGCGGAGGATGGGTAGGATTGAGCACATTTTGACTAGTCCACCTCAAATTGGGATGGACAACCCCTTGGTTATTATAATAGGAACCCCTCCTTGCCTGTATTGTTGAAAGGCAAGGACCTGTTCCTTCTCTGTAAGACAGCCAACAACAGTGTGACCGTCGTTGCTACCACACCTCTCACATGTGACAATCTCCCCTCATGTGACCGTCTGAGGCTCCCTAGCAGAATGTAACTCCAACTTATCAAATATAGCATTCATGACCTCCAGCTGAGCCACAACTTGCTTATCGACTGCGTGAACTGTTCTAATACCATCCCTCGGGTTTCCATATTCAGCACTGTGGTTCGCCAACTCTTCAATAAGGGCCCATCTTTTATCATCGTCGGTATTCTCTTGGAATCTCCCATTAGATGACGCATCAAGAATGGCTCTATGATCATCATACAACCCATTGTAGAACTGGTTAGACAAAAACCATGGGTCAAAACCATGGAGAGGAAGAGACCTCACCAACTTCTTGAAACGGGACCATGCTTCATAGAGAGTCTCATCAGGTGCCTGCTTGAAACTCGTAATCTTAGCCCTCAGCTGATTTTTGAGCTATGGAGGGAAATATCTCTTATAAAAAGCAAGAGCAAGGGTCTCCCAATACGTAAACCCCGCGGCCGTAGGGTCTAAATCAGTCAGCCACTCCCTAGCTGCATCGGTCAAAGAATAGGGAAATAGAACTTCCTTAATCTTGTCTTGATTTACCCCCTTTGTGGAGGGGATAGTAGAACAGTAGTCCGTAAAGACCTCCATATGCTTCCTCGGGTCTTCACCTGCCACACCTCTATAGAGATTTCTCTCCACCAGAGTGATATAGGAAGGACGGATGTCAAATGTATTCCCATCCTCAGTCTGGAGATTGAAATCTTTTGGAATATACGATGCTTTAGGCTCCGAGTGACTAGCAAAGTTCAGCATCTTTACTGGTTGATCAGTAGAAATAGGAATGTTCTCTTCTAAAAACTGGTCTTCTGCGAAAATAGATTGATGTAGCTAGGGCTCGAAAGTACTCAAGTCTTCCTTTCGTGATTTTCTCTGCAGATGGAGTCTATGCATGAATAGTCTCTCTGGCTCCGAATCAGCTGAAACTAACTCAAACCTGTCTGACCTGGGGATAAACAACACTGAAAGAAAATAAATAAGAACTGCCTCAAGGAATAAAAATTCCCTGAGACGGATAAAATAAACGAAACAAAGACAGATAGGGCAATTGCCTCCCCGGCAACGTCGCCAAAGTTTGATACGTCTGTCGTGTACCTATCAAAAATATACTAACTAAACTAACTATATAGCTAGGGAAGTCAGGTCGATCTCCTCAGGGAGGCAAGATATCTCTAGAAGTCGGTCTATTTGGTCACAAATGGGGGGGTTGTTTAAATTGGTTTTCTAAACTAAAAGGTTTAAAGGAAAGAGAAGCAGAGATAAGAGCAATAAAGACAGGAAAATAGAATTAAACTAACAGATATAGAAGGGTCATGTCAGGATTTTGGTTCACTACGGTAGTCCAGTGACTCAACTGTAAACAACTTAGACAAATTAATGTGAGACGAATATGGAAAGGTCCTTCCGGTCCACTTTCTACTCTAAACTTCCACTAACTTAACTTCCGTCCTTGTCATGGTAGTCTACTATTCATAGCAGGCCTATTTAGTCCAATCTTCCGATCCAGGATTAAATTTAGCCAGATTAAAGGGTGACTCAGAAGCGTGCACTCAACTAAGCCGGTAAAATACAGTTAAATTGCTATGGTGACATAATCTCACAATTAATTCATCTAAACTGCTTACTACATCATCACATTTCTACCGTAGATCCCCTAATCCCAACATGAATTAGATTTAGCTACTCATATCGCTATTTATACTATCAAAACTAACAGCAGATAAATCACCAGCATTCAACATATTAAAACGATAATTAAATTGCATAAAAGTAAATTAGGGCAGATATTAAATAAAGTAAAACAAAGAATTAAAGTAAACAAAAGAACGATTATTATTATTAAGAAAGGAGAAAGAGATTACAATCGTGCGAATCCGGCGTAAAGAACGACAAAATCCAAGCGAATTAACCCCGAAAGCAAAGTTACAGTGAAGAATGAAAATGATAGATGAAAAACTGAGTAAAAGTGTCGATGATAATAGAATCGATAGATAGCTAATAACCTAGTAATGTAATGCTTAAATAGAAAATAAACTAAGTCCAAAAGCTAAAACAAGCTTACGGGCTAATTAAAGCCCACGCCAGCAGAAACCACTCGATCGAGTAGAATAAATCCACTCGATCGAGCAAAACACCAGAAAATCTACTCGATCGAGTAACCTCTCTTTTCAGCACTTCTTGATCGAGTAAATAACTACTCGATCGATCAACTGAGGCCATAAAAACCACTCGATCGAGTAATAAAACCACTCGATCGAGTCTTATTCCTTCAAATCAGCCCAATATCGTCACCGACTGCCTCGTAAACCGTGCCTTCATGCATTCCAATTCAGTATCTCACTCTGGAAAATCCCGTCTCCTCTAAATGCATGCAAAAAGGACGAAAAATGGTACGATTCCACTACTTTCGCGTTCATTTCTAAAAAATGGACAAAACGAACCAAAGTAGCCAATTCGGGGCATAATACTATATAAACAGTACAAAAAATGCATGGAAATACGTGCTAAAATAGGGTAAAAAGACTATACAATATGCACGTATCAAGCTGCTTGATAACTGGCATCGTGAGATGGAGAGTCTCCTTGAAGTAGTGAAGTGTCCGTCAGAGTTAGCTGTTGAACAGGTAGTGTACTACCTAAGGGGTGAGGCTGCACTGTGGTGGCAGAATGTGAAAGAAGATGCCAGAGCATACTATAGGGATGAGGGGCTCGGTGCTATACCGTGATCGGGTTTGAAGAGCGCCATGAGGGAACAATTTGTGCCTGAACACATCCGTCACAAGATGATATCCGAGTTCGATTCTTTCAGCATGACTAATGACATGACAGTTACGGAGTACCATTGCCGATTCCTTGAGTTGTCTCACTATGCAGAAGATATGCAGCTGGGGCAACGGGGTTTGGGTCTTCGTTTCGAGAGGGGTTTGGCACGCAAGATCATGAACAGGTTACCAGCTGGGGTTATCACCAATATAAAGGATGTGTACTTGAGGGCTGGGCAAGCTGAGAGGTTGGTGGATCTATCCAAGGAGGCTATGGAGAGAACCACTAATGAAAAGAGGAAAGCAGAGAGTGAGAGTGGCAATCAGTCGGGCCACAAGAAAGGCAACTATGGTCAGTCAAGGGCTTTTTCAGGAGGATCTCGAGCTTGGGGAAGGGGTGGTGGTCAGAGTGTTAGTCACAACTCCAATCTCACTTGCTACAACTGTGGGGGAATAGGCCACAAGAGGTACGATTGCACCAGCAACAAAGTTGGAGGGGCTTTAGGAGCTTACCAGGGAAGTTTTGCTCAGGCTCTGATTCAGAGCTTTGCTAGCAATATGCCATCTGGGTCATGGGGTAACCGTGGAGGGAAGAACAACAACAATGGCAGCTTCAACCGCAACAGTGGAGGATCTTATCAGCGCTCGAACAACAGTGTGACTCAGAATTCGGCAGCCAAGCCGACTACTTCTAACACCTAGATCCAGGGCGGAGGTCAGAAAAGCAGCGGGAAGCTCTTCATGATGGGCAAGCAGGAAGCTGAGAATGATGCTCATGTAGTTACCTGTACCTTTCTCGTTCATATTACACCGTCTATTTTTTTTTTTGACTCAGGGGCAACCCATTATTTTGTATCTAGTGGTCATGCCTTGGCTATGGGTTTGGGGGAGTTTGAGCTTGTAAAATATCATGTGTTTTTACCTTCAGGAGATTCGGTGTCTTGTGTTAAGTTGTATAGAGATGTTTCCATGTTTGTTGGAGGGGTAGACTTACCGGTCAACTTGTTAGAGTTTCCTATGGATGGTTTTGAGGTTATCGTCGGGATGGATTGGTTAGGTAAGTATGATGCTAGGATAGACTGCCGACAAAAGAAAGTGTCTTTGAACGGTCCTAAGGGTGTTAGGGTGTCTTATAAGGGATTTTAGTGAGGCCAAAGTGTAAGTTCATCGCTGTAATGACCTTAAAGTCATGTTTAAGGAAGAAATGCCCCTTGATACTTTGCCAAGTGACAGATCGGCGTGCGGAGCAGCTGACTGCATCTGATATACCTGTGGTTGGAGAGTTTAGTGATGTCTTTTAGATGATATACCGGGGTTACCACCTAAAAGAGATTTCAACTTCAATGTGGAGCTTAAACCGAGGACAAATCCTATATCCAAAGCACCGTACCATATGGCACCTAAAGAACTGGATAAGTTGAAGAAACAGTTACATGATCTGTTAGATAAGGGGTATATCCGACCCTGTGTGTCACCATGGGGAGCACCGGTGTTGTTTGTGAAAAAGAAAGATGGGAGCATGAGGCTATGTATCGACTATAGAGAGCTAAATCTTATCACTGTGAAGAATAAGTATCCTTTGCCAAGGATTGATGAGTTTTTTTACCAGCTGAGTGGCGCAGGGGTGTTCTCCAAGATCGATTTGAGGTCAGGTTATCACCAGTTGAGGATAGCAGATGAGGATATTCCTAAAACAGCTTTCCGGTCTCGTTATGGTCACTATGAGTATGCAGTGATACCTTTTGGTTTGACGAATGCGCCAGCAACTTTCATGGATCTGATGAACCAGGTTTTTAGTCCGTTCTTGGACAAGTTTGTGGTCATCTTCATTGATGACATGGTAGTCAAATCTAAGACTAAGGAAGAGCTTGAGGAGCGCCCGAGATTAGTTTTGCAGACCTTACGAGACAATCAACTTTATGCCAAGCTATCCAAGTGCGAGTTTTGGTTAGAGGAAGTGGCTTTTAAGGGTCATGTGATATCTAAAATGGGTGTGTCAGTGGATTCTAGCAAGATTGAGGCAGTGACCAAATGGGAATCACCAAAGAATGTTGCTGAGATTCGGAGTTTCTTGGGTCTAGCTGGTTACTACAGGAGGTTCGTGAAGGACTTTTCTACGATCGCGAGACCTATGACAAACGATGTGGAAAGAGACCAGATTTCGAGGGGATGAGAGTTGTGAGACGGCGTTCCAGACCATAAAGGGGCGTTTGGCCACAGCTCCTATCCTAGTTTTACTTGAGGGTTGTGAGAACATTGAAGTATATACCGATGCTTCGAAGAATGGTTTAGGATGTGTTTTGATGCATAGTGGGAAGGTTATAGCTTATGCGTCGAGACAGGTGAAGCCGTATGAGGAGAACTATCCTACTCATGATTTGGAACTAGGTGTAGTTATTTTCGCTCTGATTTGGAGGCACTATCTCTACGGGGCAACCTTTAAGGTGTTTTCAGATCATAAGATTCTGAAATACATCTACACTTAGACAGAGCTTAACATGCGACACAGACGATGAATGGAGCTGATCGGGGACTATGACATGGAGATCATCTATCACGAGAGTAAGGCTAACGTTATTGCAGATGCTTTGAGTAGGAAGAATGTTCATTTGTTGTGTACAACTATGTCTTTGCTGAAGCTGACGGATGAGATGTCCAAGATAGGGATCCATATGATTCGGAAAGGGGATACCATCGGGGATTTGGTGATCGAGCCAGATTTGTATGAGGATATTAAAAGAAAATAAGAGCTTGATCCTAAGATCCAAGAGTGGAAGTCAAGAGTGGAGAGTGGCATTGTTTCCAGGTTTTCTATCCACACAGATGGGAGTGTACGCTTTGATGGGAGATGGTGTGTTCCTGATGATGCAGATTTGAGGAGAGTAATCACGAGTGAGGCTCATTGCACTCTTTATTCAGTTCACCCCGGAGGTGACAAGCTTTATAAGGACCTCAAGAAAACTTTTTGGTGGCCTAACATGAAGAGGGATATGGCCGAGTTCGTGGCTAGGTGTCTGACATGCCAAAGGGTAAAGGGCGAACAACGAACAGCGAAGACCACAAGGTAAGATTCAGTCACTTGAGGTACCTGACTGGAAGTGGGAGTCGATCTCTATGGATTTTATCGTGGGGTTACCTAGGACACAGCAAGGTAACAATATAATTTGGGTAATCGTCGATCGGTTAACAAAGTCAGCTCACTTCATTCTGATGAAAGATACTTGGATCAAGATATAGTTAGCATTGGCTTACAGGAAGGATGTGGTTCGGCTACATGGGGTACCTAAGGATATAGTGTCGGATCGAGATGCGAGATTTATATCACGGTTTTGACAGGAGCTGCAGGATATGATTGGTACAACCTTAAAGATGAGTACAAATTTTCACCCTACCACAGATGGTCAGACTGAGAGCACTATCAAGACTTTGGAGGACATGTTGAGGGCTTGTGCCATGGAGTTGGGAGGACAAGCTGGACCTGATCGAGTTCTCTTAAAACAACAGCTATCACACCAGTATAGGAATGGCACCGTTCGAGGCTTTATATGGCTGGAAGTGCTGAAGTCCAGTTTGTTGGGATGACAGCGCAGAGGCAGTGGTTTTAGGGCCACAGATGGTGCAGGATATGGTTAAGCAAGTTCGAATGATTCGTCAAAGGATGAAAGAAGTTCAGGATCGCCAAAAGAGTTGTGCTGATTTGCACCGCAGGGACATCGAGTTCGGAGTGGGTGACAAGGTCCTTTTGAAAGTGTCACCAATGCGGCGGGTGATAAGGTTTGGAAAGAAAGGTAAGCTAAGTCAGAAGTTTATCGGTCCGTATGAGATTTTGGATCGTGTAGGTGAGGTGGCTTACAGGTGAGCTTTACCACCAGCTTTTGATCGAGTCCACAACGTGTTTCATGTTTCACAGCTCTGGAAGTATGTCAGTGATCCATCACACGTGCTTGAGGTTGAGAACATAGAGCTTGATGAGTCTTTGTCTTATACCGAGGTTCCTAAGGAGATCTTAGACCGCAAAGTACGCAAGACAAGGAACAGTGAGACCGTCTTACTTAAGGTGCTTTAGTCTAATCATAATGTGGAAGAGGCTACATAGGAACCCGAGGAGGCTATGAGAGAGCGTTTTCCTACCCTTTTTGATCAGGTATGTTTGGGTTACGGGGACATAACCATTGTCATTTAAGGGGGGGGGGGTAGGAGATGGTCGCATGTTTGTTTTTGAGTTAGTTTAAGTTGGTTTAGCTATGTTTTGTGTTTGTTTAGCTGTGTAAG
This sequence comes from Silene latifolia, assembly GCF_048544455.1. NCBI lineage: Eukaryota > Viridiplantae > Streptophyta > Magnoliopsida > Caryophyllales > Caryophyllaceae > Silene > Silene latifolia. Next base: position 249,964,443 of record NC_133538.1, on the reverse strand, counting down.
GTCTTCTGATCTGTTGTGTTGAGTGTTTGTGGTATGTAGTGGGAGTTGTTTAACCTTAGTTGGTCTTGTTTTTGTGGGTATAGTGTGAACTTCGGGGACGAAATTCTTTTTATGGAGGGAAAACTGTAATACTACGGTTTTCCTAAGTCTGTACTCAGCCGAATATAGTTTACTCGGCCGTGTATGTATGTGATACCCCCATACTCCAAGTGCCTGTTGGAATATGTGTCCTCCGACAATAATGCGATCACAACTGTCGATCATGATGATAACATGTTTAAGTCTCATTTTAAGAATACATGAGGGATGTAATATTTTACAGTCAACTGGTCCACACATATCGGTAATGCTTGGATGACTAGAGTTTGACATTACTGTCGTGCGACGGTGGGGATCAGTTGATCCCCTTAGGTCATACCTAAGGGTAACACACTTAATTGAATATTTAATTGGTCGTATGACGATACGAGTCAATTAAATTGCTTAAAATTGACGGACGATTTCGGAAGTAATATTTACGTATCTCATTATAATTTGATTAAATAAGATACGGTCTAAGTAATCGAATTGTTTTATTACTTAGATGAAATTATTGTTTACGGAAACAATTAAAAAGGAATGAATTGATTATTATAAATACAGAATGTTGTAATTTATGACTCGGTAACCCATTACGGTACAAGTAATTATGAATTACTAGGTTAACTTTATAAGTGACATATTTTATTAATATGTTGATTTTTTAATTGTTAAAAATACATTTTATTTACCTAATGTCATGGAACATGTTACATGTGACAAATTGACAAAATAATGTGTAAAATGGATTTTCCATTTTACACCGTATGTGCCGAAAATAAGGAGGGAGTATTAGGCTTATTTTTGTGTTAATTATGTTTAGTGGAAGGCATAATCATAAGACCTAATGCATAGCCTTACATGCCTATATTTCCTGGGAAGAATTGAAGCTCATGCATTGGCCATATCCACCCCCTCCTACCCGGATTTCCTTGTGCAAGGCCAAGGGTTTTTTGCTCATTATTTTTCCTAATATACACTACAAGCATACTAGTGCATATTCATTCATTCTAACATCTAAAAATAAAGAGTTTTTAGAGAGATTATTACTCCTTCTTCTCCCTTCTCTTAACCGAAAATTAAGAGACCAAATTCAATATTTTTGGGTCAATTTTATTTAGATTAATATTGTTCTAGTATTAATAATATTAGTCTTATTAAGGGGTTACTTTGGGTATTCATCTTTGGGATAGATTCTACCCTTGAATATTTGTTCATCCATATTAGGAGAGCTCAAGAACAAGTGAGTAGGAGAACTCATTTGTGCCCAATAATCCGAAATTTCTATTGTAAGAATGACGATTTCTTCTTTATCTTTATTCATGTTTGCATGCATTAGATCTAAATTAATTTTATGATTAAATTAAATTGTAACATATAAGAATATGTTGAGTAGTATGAGATATATATTTCTAACAAGTGGTATCAGAGCCTTTGGTTGTTTACATGCAAATCGGTTATAATTTTTCCGAGTTATACGATTAACAAATAAAACTTATAAATTTGTGTTTATTATGATATATCACGAAATCAATTATGCATGTTAAAGTTTCTGGTCCTAAAATGTATTTAGGATATTTTGGTTAATTTATGGATTTTTTTATTGTTCATTTTATATTATAATGGCATTAAAATGTGATTTTATGATAAAAATGTCATTTTTGGACTAAAATTAGCTAAACTTCGTTTTTTATAGTGGGTGTTGGATATGTTTTCACATATATTATTTTTTGATGACCTGTAAATTTTCATAATTTTATGAGTTCTTATGCTCGAAATATGGATTTTTCATGATAAAATCGAATTTAAATGTAAAAATAGGTTAATATGAGTAATATTTCGAATCTGCTCATAGAAATTTAGTATGTTGTCACATGAAATATTACAAGATGTGTGTAAAATAATTGGCTATAATGAAGTCTTTATGCATGATTTATGAGTTTTTGATGAAAAATAACATAAATAGTGACTTTAATTAGTGAAAAATTGCTAAAACATACTTCATGACTAAGGAAAAACGTCACATGTTGCATTTTATCACCTATTTCAGATCTAAAAGTGAAAAGTAAATTAAAAAAAATTTCTCATATTTTTATGATAATATTTGATAAATCCGATAAACAGCAACATTGTTTTTCTCGATAAATTTCAAACTTTTTTAACCTAAATTTTTTGAACATTATGAGTGTCATGGTATTTTTCCAGAATGTTCATGAGTTTAAAATTTCATTTGAAATTTTTATGATTTATTTGAAGTTTATGGCATTATATTGTAATTTGAAGTCCTTTTATGAACAATATTAAGAAATATATAAGTTAATTATTGTCAAATGTTAGTGGAGACTAATTTTGAGTCCTAATATGGTTAGGGTAATTAACTAGTACATAAATATGATTTTATGTAATTATTGTGATTTTTAAAAGGTTAAATCACGCAAATCCGTAAAAACCGATTAATATACGATATTGGCTCCATAAAGGCGATTTAGCATAAAATTGGGCATGTTTATACATATTATAATGCTGCATTTTAATTTATGATTGTCATAATTTTATTTTATGTAATTTTTGAATTATGTAATTTTACTTAGTATGGCCTTAGTTTTTAATTGATATTACCCGAAATGTATGGGAATATCGATTCGGTTGTAATTTATTGTGATCTCGTATCATCGTTTTGTAATTTAATAGATTTATTTTATTTTAATTACAAATGTATAATAGGATATATGTAATTTGTTATGTAATTTGTTATGTAATTTATTTATTCCGGAGTTCCTTGAAGACGATGCCACTCAAGAAGGCGATCCATTAAAGACGGTGTTACCTCGAGATGCGTGTCAAGACCGAAGTTCGAGAGACCAATGGAGTTGGTTTCCGAATTTGTAATAGTTTATTGGATTTACTATTTTAGGAAGGCCATACTAGGATTTATTTTTATGCTTTGCATTTTATTTATATGTTGCATGCATTGCTAAATCGCCATAACTAAAACATGCATTATCATTTTAATCGAGTATATCGACCGTGTCAATTACAATTATCGTAGTTCACCGCTTTAGTTCGCTTAAAACGTGATAGATAATAAATTGACATGACCTCTCGCTAAAATAAACAATTGAGACTTAGCCTTACCAAAATGTAGAAACCATGAAAACCTATTTCGTGAGGGAGTGCACTCGGCCCTACCGGGGTACAAACCTTGTTACGTAGGGGAAGTGGGTGATAAATGTCTATCCACCGAATTCATGTTGATAAGGGATGAATCGGCCCTACCGTGCCCAAGTTGATGTGGATTTGGATCATGGACACATTTATTCGAATTTGGATTGAGCTCAACGGAAGTATTCGTGACCGTAGTCGCATGTTTTCTGGGCTAAAGATAAATGTTAATGTAATTTTATCGACCAAGAGTTCTAAAAGTAGAATTGATTAAAGCGTTAATCCACCGAGTTATATTGATAAGGGATGAATCGGCCCTACCGTGCCCAAGTTAATATGAATTTGGGTATTGGAATCATTTATCAAGATGGGTAGAGGTCACTAGATAAATGCAATAAAACTTGTTTAAATTAAATTTTTACGAGTATTATTATTATGATTTTGAAAACGACATATGTTTTATTCCTTCTATTTTTCTTTTGTAGACCTCTTTTATTTCTCATAACAAATGGCCACTCCAAACACCAACGCCACACCTCTCACTAATGCTTCATGGCTCCGATCCTTCATGGATCGTTGTAAACTTGAAAAGAATGAGTCAAATTTCTCCTATTGGGATGCCCAACTCAAATTAGCCGCCCAAGGTGACGACAAGCTTCGTTACCTTACCGAGGCGTCTCCACCCGAACCTAATGCTAGGTCGAGTGCCGCCACTAGGGAAGCATATGAGGCTTACCACAAGGAGTCCGCCGCAATGAAAAATGTGTTGATTTTTGCGATGGAGGCGGATCTCCAAAGGAGAGCCTTTAAAATGGGCACCGCTAATGAAATTTATTCCAAGCTTGTGACAATGTTTTCACAAACTCCGAGGATCGTCCAATATGCGGCGGCCGCGGCATTCTTTGATCTCGACTTTAAGGAGGGCCAAAGGGTTAGCCCTCACGTGCTCAAATTAATGGAGCTAGTCGAGACTTTGAAGATTCAAAAAGTTGAAATCCCCAAAGAACTCATTGTAGATAGGATTCTACACTCCTTATCCAAAGTTAAGGCATATGTTCAATTCCGGGTGAATTTAAACATGCAAGACAAGGACGTGTCTCTTGAAGAGTTGCACAAGTTACTTGTCCAAGCCGAAAGAGACATGGGGTTAAATGTTAACCCACCTAAGGATGTGCTTAACATAAGCACCAAGAGCAAGGGCAAATTCAAGAAGAATGGGAAGAAGGGTAAGAAGCAAGCTCCCACTTTCACCAAGGCTAAGACTTTTGAAGCTAGCACTTCCAAGACCAAGAAGGGTCCTCTTGATAAATGCCATTATTGTAATGGTTTTGGACATTGGAAAAGGAATTGTTCCAAGTATCTTGGTGACATCAAAGCTGGAAAAATCACTCCAGTAGGTAAATGACTATCCTTTCTTTTATGTTTCTAATTCAACTATGGTATTGTGATACAAAGTTGTGATAATGTATCCCCTTTTTATTATAAATAGGGCCTCCACCAAGCAAGGACAAGGGAAAGGAAAAGCAAGCTTGAGAAATCATCAAGAAGCTAGGAGTAACTTCCATGAAGCTTGGCTTTTTATTGTCTTATATTTTAATTTATGTTTCGGATTTTATAACTATTTTGATTTCCGTGTTCGACATGGAAATGATTGATCCTTTCTAAGAAATTGTTGTATTTTGGATTATGGTGGCTTGGTTTGCAACCCAAGTCACCCCTTTTATCGTATTTTCTTTGTTCTAAAAATTCATCTTTATATGCTTGCACATAGAAACATAGGATCATCCACTTAAAGTGATCTAATAGACAACTATAATGATGGGATTCATTATATGTCCACAAGCTTAAGGCTTGTCTATGATCAATTATAAAGTGATGTTGAGTTGATGAACTCTCTTAAAGGAATGTCAATCACCAAGTACACTTATCAAATCTAAAACAATTAGTCAATCTATGAGATAGTCCTACTTATGCTTCAAAATCATTATTTGTGTCTCATAAGCTATCTTTGAATCTCTAGTGTATTTATTCTAAAGATAGAGTGGGAGAAAAATGAAGACACGAAGCAAATTTGTGCAAATTTGTGTACTTGAGTAAATGAGATCTACGCAAGAAAGAATTATTTGTATAACTATATAGATAGTGTACACGAATAGATGAGATCTATGGTCTCGAATAGATGAAATCTACATGACATAAGAGACCAAGTAAAGTAATCAAAAGAATATGTTCTCAAGATTACTACACGAGGAGACCAAAAGAAAGTTTTGGAAGAAAATGACTAATGAAAAGACTTATCAAAGAGATTTGGCTAGTTTATAAACAACATTTGACCAAGAGTTTTAATATTGATATTTACTTAAGAGCCTAAATGAAACAAAGTTGCATCCTTGAAAGTAAATGAGATTGATGACTAAAAGTTGCAAAGAAAGATATGTCGATATCTACGAAAGCTAAATTAATTGTTAACCACGCTAGTGTCATTACTTAACCTCATTATGAAAATGAAATGGTTAAACCTCCTTCCGGAAAAGGGTATTTTGAGAAGGACGTATATTAAATGAAATTCACATTTAAATAATGACATTGCTACGCATCATTTTAAAATGAATGGGTTAGAGATTAAAATCTCTTTCCATAAGTTTAAGATTGAAACCTTTTCTAAATAGGTATTTTGAAAAGATATGTTGGGAACATTTTGGTTTTATCTTAATAACTTGGCAAAGCAAAATATATTTCAATTCTTGAAATGTTTCGATTGTGTAGTCAATTACAAAACATGTGGAATTAAGTGGGAGTTTGGAAATTTTCATGTGAACACATGGAATTTAGTGGGAGCAATCATCTTATAAAAAATTATAACTCATTACTCATTGAGAATGACGAGCTAATATTATCTTTCACAAAGAAGTATTTGACTTTTCAATTCTGGATGAAAATGGACTATGATGAATCCAATCACATCGTGAGATGTTGGATAAGTATTGAGATATACACATCGAATCAACGAGAAACATAGGTTATTCATTTCAATGAAAATGGAATTGCCATTAGCAGCCATGGTCATTCATTGAACCTAAGAATGGTTGATCACATGATTATAAATTACTAATGTTTCTGCCATTAAAATAATCATGCACTTGTCCAATAATGAATCATATGCATAAGAGCATGATGAATCATTGGCAAGCCATAGAAGAATCGCCATGAATTCTCAAGGAGAACTAATGAGTGATTCCAGTGATGGACAGAACACTCTGTTATGTGACAAGAGGTTGCACATATTGAAGTTCGATCACACGTAAGGATTTATGAAAATCCTAAGCTATTCAAGCTAAAAGGAGAAATAAGAAGCTTGGAAAGATACTTAGTTGAAGTAAGAAGTTACTCAAAACTAATATTTTCTAGTATGCTAGAACTTATGAGAAGTGCTAGGCTAATCATCTTGACAATTGTTGCAAGACCCTGCAAAACGTATACCTAGTGCATTGCGAAATGGTAGAACACTTGATCAGTGCAAGTTATATCATCCACCACAAATTCGTTGGTTATGTGATAAACAACAAGAAAGTTATTTCAAGATAAAGAACCCAAACCAAGGTTGGGAACCTATATGTGTACTTGGTAAGGTTCATGCTATGAGAGATAACATGAATATAAAGGATAATACAATAAAAGAAGTTTGAACACATGGACACATGGTATGTTAAACTTCTATTGCAATCGACTAGTGTTTGCACACTTACGATATGCATCACAAGGTTGTAATATGGTATTGACTACCCGAATGTGATGTCGACATTTGTCGTTTGAGTTATTATTAACTCACCTTATACTTTGTTACATCCAAAAGGGTTGTAGAGACAATTTAACTCCGTTAAAGTGAACACAGATTAGCATTGTATTCGCCCATAGTTACTTACATGAGGTGACGTCTCGAAGTGACTAGAGTGTGATGCGATTGATGGCAAGTTCAAGTGCCATGGAGTCATGTGTGATGACTGTTCGATCACATAGGAAGACTGTTAGGAACACTTTGTCGGGCCTTATGACCGCTTATAGAGTTCTGGCAAATTTATATAGCCTGGTCGTGGCGAGAGCTACTATAGTATTATAATGAGTCGATTCTTTTGACTAAAGACTGTTCGCCTAAGATGGCACACAGCTTGATTAACTTTGATTTGTGTTACTACGACCTTCGTAAATGGGGTCAAATGGGCATATTTTGGGTTATGATGGCTGTGGCTAGTCGAAGGGAATAAGGGCGATAGGAATTGTTCACCCCTTGTCAGGGTTATAACAATATCTCAGGGCCACTCGAGGAGTAATCAACTGGAAATGCGTGGCCACGCTCGGAAGATATCTACGGTAGATAAATCCGGTCAATCAGTTATTGTCCAGATCGAGGAAACCACTCTCGATATGATCACTTGCAAGTACGACCTGAAAGACACCTTGCATTGAGTGGGAGATAGTAATAGGACAAGAGAATTGGGGACGCACACTTGTCGAGGATAAGTGGGAGATTGTTGGAATATGTGTCCTCCGACAATAATGTGATCACAACTGTCGATCATGATGATCACATGTTTAAGTCTCATTTTAAGAATACATGTGGGAAGTAATTTTTTAATGTTAACTGGTCCACACATATCGGTAATGATTGGCTGACTAGAGTTTGACATTACTGTCGTGCGACGGTGGGGATCAGTTGATCCCCTTAGGTCATACCTAAAGGGTAACACTCTTAATTGAATATTTAATTGGTAGTATGACGATACGAGTCAATTAAATTGCTTAAAATTGACGAGTGGGATCAAACAACCAAAAATCAGACAATGACAGAGCGGCGAGTGATAGATTGCCGGGCCCGGCTATAGATATATAATATAAGCACCACCAAAGCCCAATACTGCCGAAGAAATTAAGTGAAGCCCCGCTACTGGATCACTCCAGTGCTTTGGGTCCCAACCCCGGATCCGCAACCCGAAGCTAAGCAACGAGAGTGACTCTACTGGGGATTGGCTTTATTTGGGACTGTCGATGTTTCTTTTTTTATTTTTTCGGTGTTGACGATTTTGGAAGTAATATTTACGTATCTCATTATAATTTGATTAAATAAGATACGGTCTATGTAATTGAATTGTTTGATTACTTAGATGAAATTATTGTTTACGGAAACAATTAAAAAGGAATGAATTGATTATTATAAATACAGAATGTTGTAATTTATGACTCGGGAACCCATTACGGTACAAGTAATTATGAATTACTAGGTTAACTATATAAGTGACATAATTTATTAATATGTTGATTTTCAATTGTTAAAAATACATTTTATATACCTAATGTCGTGGAACATGTTACATGTGACAAATTGACAAAATAATGTGTAAAATGGATTTTTCATTTTACACCATATGTGCCAAAAATAAGGAGAGAGTATTATGTTTATTTTTGTGTTATCTATGTTTTGTGGAAGGCATAATCATAAGACCTAATGCATAGCCTTACATGCCTATATTTCTTGGGAAGAATTGAAGCTCATGCATTGGCCATATCCACCCCCTCCTACCCGGTTTTCCTTGTGCAAGGCCAAGGGTCTTTTGCTCATTATTTTTCCTAATATACACTACATGCATACTAGTGCATATTCATTCATTCTAACATCTAAAAATAAAGAGTTTTTAGAGAGATTATTACTCCTTCTTCTCATTTCTCTTAACCGAAAATTAAGAGACCAAATTCAATATTTATGGGTCAATTTTATTTAGATTAATATTGTTCTAGTATTAATAATATTAATCTTATTAAGGGGTTACTTTGGGTATTCATCTTTGGGAGAGATTCTACCCTTGAATCTTTGTTCATCCATATTAGGAGAGCTCAAGAACAAGTGAGTAGGAGAACTCATTTGTGCCCAATAATCCGAAATTTCTATTGTAAGAATGACGATTTCTTCTTTATCTTTATTCATGTTTGGATGCATAAGATCTAAATTAATTTTATGATTAAATTAAATTGTAACATATAAGAATATGTTGAGTAGTATGAGATATAGATTTCTAACAGTGCCTTACCAGGACCACTTAAGGTATAAGAACGTCACCATCTTGGTTACCCGAGGCAATGATAATCAAATGACAATGAAGAAACATAATTTAAATAACAATATAGTTTAAAGTGATTACATGATCAAAACCAAAACTCTTAAACTGAAATACAAGATTCTCAGACGGTCTACTGCTAAAACTATCAAAGCTATAAAATATCGTCTGACACAGCGGAAGACTTCTAACTGCTACGTGATGACTCATCCCAGCTATCCCATACGCGTCATATAATACCTACTCAATAACTGCTCACCACCCCCAAATGGATCACCACAGTTTTTAAAACATTTAAACGGGGTCAGTACTAATTACACGATACAAACCAACATGAAGCAAATACCAAGCACCTTGATCAACACATAAATCCCTAGTCTCCATCATCAATCTCCAAACAACTGACTACACACTAAAGTGTGTAGCCCTTCCAGAGTACCCATCGCAATAGGTACTCCACACCACCATTGGGGGTCCGCATCCGTTCCCACCTAAGCCCCGCTCATCTCATCGAGCGATAAACCCATGTTCCTTAATGTGCACATCCCTCCTGTGGTGGGTTCCACAGGAGGCGAATCAAGGGCGTGAAGCCACTCCCGCAAGTGACTCCACTCAACCAGGGACGCACCCCGAAGAATACAAACAGATACAACAACAGTCAACAACAATAAACAACAACCATCACAACATCAACAATTACCAACAACCAATTCCAGTACGATAATTACTCAATAACAATAACAATCACCACACAATCATGTAACGAATACTGAGTAGGGAAACCCTACCTAGAATGCAACACAAACAGCAGACGATCTAGCAGCTGTCTCAAAACCTTTCCTCTACGAACCCTCCTCCTATACACATAATCATACAATCACTACCACATCAACATAAACATAGAAAACCCCCAATCCTAAAATTAGGGTTTAAACAACCTTAACCAAATGCTATAAAAATGGTACGTAGGACTTACCCTTGACGCAAGGATCACAATGATACAAACAACGATGAAATCCGACCTCTCTAGCTCCGGGATTTGCCAACAATGCGAATAGGAAGAAAAACGTAGTTTGCAATCTCTTTTGAGTGTGTTAGGTTTACAAAAAGTGTTTATGAAAGATGACGGCGTAATATAAATACTAATTCACATTATTAACAAAACCCGTTGAGATATAACTCGTTAACCGACTTACCCGATCGAGTAACTAACATAATCGATCGAGTGTCACTTACTCGATCGAGTACCAAGGCTACTCGACCGAGTACCTTACAGGCAGAACACTGATTTGTAAATCAAAACATGCTTACTCGACAGAGTAAGCCCCACTCGATAGAGTACCCAGAGACTCTTAAAACCGTAGTATTACAGTCTTCCCTCCTTAAAAAGAACTTCATCCCCGAACTTCAACCCATACTCAAAACAAACACACAAACTCGACCAAGACACAACAACATAGCTAAGAACTCAAACGAAAACCCAACCTATAAAACATGAACTCTCAACACCAACCCCCCCAACTACGTCTACCTCCACAACATGACTCACGATATCGTATCCACCACATTATAGCCTCTCTCGACACTAACTGTAATACTACGGTTTTATGAGTCTCTGGGTACTCTATCGAGTGCGGCTTACACTACTACACATACCTTGCATTGGTGACGCTTTTTCAGGCGTTTTTCGACGCTTTAAAGCATCAATTTTTTTTTATCGACGCTTTATAAAAGCGTCAAATTTTGAGCCGTCACTATTTTTTGACGCTTTTTTTAGTCAATAGTTATGACATTTTTTAGCGTCTTCATGGCCTATTGACGCTTTTAATTGTCAAAAAAATTGACGCTTTTAAGCGTCTTTGGTGGCTATTGACGCTTTTAATTGTCAATAAATGTGACGCTTTTAAACGTCTTCATGGACTATTGACGCTTTTAATTGTCAACAAAATTGACGCTTTTAAGCGTCTTTGGTGGCTATTGACGCTTTTAATTGTCAATAAATGTGACGCTTTTAAGCGTCTTCCGCGACTATTGATGGTTTTATTTGTCAGTCGATGAGACGGAATTAGGCGTCAACTATTCATATATTGACACTTCTTATCACGATCTAATTTCGACTTTTTGATTTCTGATAAAATCGTACGTAGAGATTAATTAAATACACCTGTAAATAATATAGTACTACTAGCTATCATTACTAAATCATAAAAAATAAAACATAATGCAATGTACTCCGTATATAATTAATAACATACCCACGTACTTTTATAAATAATTATACGTTTGATACATATAACGTCTCCATCACAAATACTATAGCTAGCTAGCATTGACAATTTAACTAATATAAACTAGTATGTAATTTTTAGTACGACAAAATCAAAAATACCAAAAGGGATCCTAAGATAGTAAAAGTCCAAAAATCGTAAAAATGCTACGTAACTAGCTAGACAAGGACACCGATCCAAAGTTTGAATGTGGTAGGGGCTTCAATCATGTAGGCGCAATGTCACAGAGACTTCAATCAACATATGAAGGCGCATCTTCAATCAACATTTGAAGGCGCATCATCACCATCTGATGAATCTGAAACCTATAACGGGCAAAGAAAATATAATTTATATGAATATATTTGATTAGCACATATACACTTCACAAAAATGTTTCAAAATTGTGCTGAATAGAATTACCCGTTGAAAGGTAAGAAGAGAGAAAATTAGCGAGAGGATGAGACTACTAAAGAATATTAGATTCAGGTCAATAAAGCACAAAAACAATCACAATCTCGAAAAATTATAGCGCAAGAAAAACTTGATTAGAGGACAATTAACTAAATATAGTTAGAACTCCCATAATAGAAATAAGTTAGAGTCGCAGCAGAAACTCCAGCCAATTACAACACAAACACGCACCCACGAGGCACAAGCAAACCGCGACTTAACTACTTCAATCAAAAGAAACAAAATTAAAGAGTTCCAGACTAATTTATATAAGGAGAAGTAAAAAAAATTACGCATACCTGTGTACTGCCCATGTTCATGTTCAAGACTGATTTTGCCATGTCTATAACTTCAGTACCTGAAATCGGAAGCTTAATAGACATATTTTGATAGCATCGTTAGTTTAGAATGCTGCAACATTAACAAATATATCATTTGAGGCTCTGACAGAACACAATAATTAGTAATTACTCTACATTTGGCATATTGAATGCCTCTTCTTTGATCAACCAGCAAATTCTGATGAGGAAATCCCCAAATTATAGCTTGTCCATAACTTAAAACCTGATATGTAATAGAAAATTTGTACACACATCGCTTAGTAATCTATACAACCGCGCCAATTTTCATTCAAAAATATGTAAGAGTCCATTTATCACTTGATTATGAAATTTCAAACAACTTAGGCAAGGTGGTAAGGAACACAATATCAAACAAGAATATTAGATCAATGCAACCAAAAGACGGCAAATTTGATCACCTAATGTAAATGGCACCAGCACATCTTTTAAATATGTAGGCATTCAAATCCAATAGCATTGTGTTTCATATGCGCTGTAAGATTATACCTGATCCATCTTGTGCCTAAATCCTATTCAAATTAAGCGATCGAAGCTGCCCTATAGTAAAGAATCTACTTATAAGCCTAGTTAATCATTATGATAGTTTATCCAGCCAATAGAAGAAGATTGTTTAACATAAGAAAAGATACGCTAAACCAAGTCGATTTTAACTAGAAAACGACGGTTTTACGTTACACCATCCATTATACAACTACTTTATTTATCTTGAACAAACTACGATCAACTTGTTATTTTATCTCCTAAGTATCCATCTAGCCTACAATTAACCAAAGAATAACCTAAATGAAGCAAAATAAAACCGATCATTGTCCATTTCGACCAAAAGAGCACTAAAACATCATATTGGCTTCACATTAGTAAACTTAAACATGCATTTACTAAGGTCTAAAGTAAAAATGAACAGAATAAAATGGACAAGAAATTAAAGTGATATACCTTTGATCACCATTTTTTTCCTTAGGAAAGACAAGTAAAACATCTAGCTCATTCTGCAATGTTATCGTGATTGAAACAACAACGCTTATTTCAAAGAAGATCAATAGTGACCGATACGATATTGTCGTCAACAGATGCAAACCTGCCATCGGCATTCCTGGCCACATTATTAGAGGACAAAAAGTCTTGATTCCAAGCTGGAATTATTCAAAAAAAAAACGCGAAACATATTTATACGAAAAAAAAGAACGTAGAATGTTCAATCTATTCACACAGAACCATCGACTGAATGACAAACTGAATAAATTAATCAATAAAAAACTAAGTTTCCACAAATCTACATGGTTGAATTCCTTGAATTGCACTAATTTAAACATAAAGATGGATGTGTGGAATAAAAATCAACATATAAAAATGAATTCAAATTTGATTAACTTACCCTACTCAACAACCAATAGATCGGAGTGTATTTTTCGTGGGTAAAACATTTTCTAACTTGTAACTCATCTCATTCAATTCAAAACTAACAACAATTAAATACAATTATGGTACAATCCATACAGTTCTAATAAAAGTAATATACGCTACCTTCACGCTTGCAATAACATCAGTTTCCCTTATCTTGATTCTTGCTGCCTTGTTAGCCTATCATAAATTCAGTGGCAAACAAAATAGTCATCTTGTACCCCCAAACATATACAATAAACACAGATAAATATTCCATTTGTCTTAAGTCATTTGTTTACCTCACTAGTTGTTTATGGTAAGTAATTTAATTAAAGGTAACGAAATGATTAGGGCAGAGAGAGTACCTGACTTCACCCTAAAAACTTGTCCTACACCAAAAAAGCATATACCTGTGAAATGCGATGATATCCCACCCAAACATCATCTTTTAGCAAGAATTAATCGATCTTCACGTCACAAACTGAAACCGAACTAAGGAAAAGTTTACTAAATGATACCCAAATGTGAGGAAATTGGCAACTGTGAAGAAGTTCAAATACTCATCCAATACATAGCCTGAAATTGAACAAAGTTAATGAACATTAGTTGCTTCATTCCAGGGCAGTTCGATTACTATAAGGAAAATCAATCCTCACAATTGAAGAAATAGAAGAATCCAACATCATTCAATCGTCTCATCAGAAATTTACCAAATTCAGGATGTTTATAAGACACTATCATTTGATAAAAGCAAGAGCAAATTTAACAGTCACATTCAGAAGGATGTTCAATGCAAAATGTTATAAAGCAATTAAGGGATTTGTAGTAGTGACAGCTTTATTCCATCTGAGTCTATTAGTTCTTTTTTATGTGTGTGTTAACTATGTTAATTAAAAGTAAACTAATAACTGAAACATGAAGACTGAAGAGTATATATTAACGTGTTTGTAAGCTTTTCTCTCTAAAAGAACCGTTCATACTAAAAATGGGAAAAAAGATGATACCACCGGGGCACAACCTGTAGCAGAACCAGAATGTTTTTTTTTTGTGGGTTCCCCATGGAAAATATGGTATCTGTATAAAGAAACAAGTTTATGCTATTTTTACCTACGGATTTGACCAAAATACTTCGAAAAATATTCGTTTGCGGTGACTCCGGACCCCAGAAAGAGGCCCCTGGTCCCTGCACTGCACTGGGTACAAATAACTAGTGGCTAGCTCAGAAAAGCTACACAATCAGCTTAGTAATTTTATAGTGTACTACCAACTCAAGAATGTAGAGTAATATGCTATCAAAAATGTCGACGACTAATAAGATCAAAAATCATCAACAGGAGGGACAAACCGAACACACAATTTCCTATTAGTACACATACAATATCCTAATAAAAACAAGTTCAAATGCATTCAATTACCCATCTCAATCGTCCTAAATTGGTGTACAAATCATCCCATTGTAAATCTATCATACCTTAAGTGGCTTTAGTGATTCTTCCAAATTCTGTCTTTCACAAGCATTCTAAATCTCCACATTTTCCTGCCCCCTTCTCAATGTCAGCTTTTCAATTTCTCTGCACAAATAACAGTAGAGTATCAGAAAGTTATTTTCCTATTACATTTAGTTCAACAAATGTACAACAAAAGTTGGTACTAAACTGCCACTCAAACTCTTTAGGCATGTTTACCTCTTCATGCTGTATACTTCTTCCCTAAGTTCCTTGAGCTGTGAATCTGCGATGCACAAACCGGGTCCTTGGTCGGGCAATCCCCAGATTTCCAACCAGGCGGCGGTACCCAATACGGGTCATCAATACCCATTTGTTTCCTGACTTCAACCAAATCAGCACTCTACATCCACTATTCCATTGCCCCTTCCGGGTTATGCTGACAACAGAACCGTTCCTTACCTTCTGGAGCCAACTTCCCGGCCATTTGGAGAGAAAATTAAATAGAAGAGAAAAGACTGATACATACCAAGTCGAATAAACGAAGTTGATGGAATTAAGTTGGAATAAATTGAAGAATCCGAGGCGAAATCTTTAATTTGTTGATGATCAAACGTGATACGTACCGACAACCTCAATCTTTCAAAATGGTCTGGGACTGATTTACTTCATGACAAGACTTTAATATGTTAATAACGTTGGTATATATAGATACAGGAAAACCGAAATACGAAGTACAATTCAATATAATTAAACGCACTATCTTTTTTCATATTCTTATTTGCTAGTTGCAGGGTTAAAGCATGTACTCCTATTATAGCTGGAAATATGAACCTGCGCCATCATCTCAATAAACAAGACTCGTAAACTAATTAAAAGCTACATATCAATGACGGAGTACATATGTACCAAGTTTATCAACGTCACTTGAATTGTTTCATTTCGATAAAGATCAAAGAAATCAAACACAGATATTTCAGAGGACTTTAATGGCTCTGAAATTGTAAATATGGCTTCCGGAACATAATTAAAACCAGAGAAGTGAACAATGTGTAAGAAAAATAATAACACAAACTCTGAGCAAACTTAGTACAAGTTTTAGCCGACAACTGACTCACCCACCAAAGCAGTTTTTGGGTTTTAACATTGCACCCCATTTTCCTTCCCCTATGATTTTGTCACCTTATTTAAATGCTCTTGTTCTTACATTAACATGCATCATACAAGTATTAACTATCCTTGGTAAATAATGGCTGCTCTTTCTATTTTATTTTTCGTCTACCTCAGTAAAATAATCTTTTTAATTCAATCTATTTCAATTCATGCAATTCGTCGATTCACTAAATCAAACTATATGGCAAGGTATATGGCAACTCAGATAACTTATAAGTGCAAATTTGTCACACCACTAACTAGATGAAAAAGTAGTAGAAATAAAAGGCTCTAGCGCAGTTCAAAGCAACTTGCGTCTTCACAAATTTGCCTATCTATGTAATTCTCCTATTTAGTCTTAAGCAGATAGCTGGTAGTACTAAAAGTGAAATGAAAATATACACCTAACTGAAAATCAATGCTACCAAAGTACCAGTTACAAAAGCATCATTTAGCAACAAAACCAGCAATTAGAAACCAGCAACAAAAGCGAGCCTACACCTACACTAATACGAATTTGAGGTTTCAACACAAGTAAAATACCTTATGAAATAGATACACATAATAACTATGTTGCAGACCTATCTACCAGGCCGAATCATAACACGGATCAGGTCACGAAGAGGGTAATTCCCAAATCCGATTGATTAATTATAAATCGAATAGCAAAATAAAACAATAGATTGATTTGAGGAAATAGATACAATCAAAACAAAAACGTGAATTGAAGAATTAGAATTGACTCCACAAGATTATGTCTAATTTACGGTGTTTAATGATCAGAGTATTTAAAGAAGTCAGGAGAACAAGGAAAAGAATGATAAGGAGGTACATACATTTATTTATTCCTAACTTGTTTTCCAGCCGCAACCCACAGCTATCAACTACCTTAGAGGCGTCGTAGTCAGTCATGAGTAATGACTTGGGTTAAAATCAATTTAGCATCATGGTCTTATGGCTCCTTTTGCCAAAAGAAAAATGTCTGTCCTATAGACTTGGTGTAGCTGCAACTCTGCAAGAAGTATGATTAGCTCATACTTGTCTTGTATACAACATTTTTAATAGGTTGATTTATGCATGTATCCCTTACTAAATTCGACTTTTCACAGCGTTGGCTGGTTTATGGATTTCTGCTGATAATTTAACCCTATAAAACCCAGTACTCGACCCAAAAGAAACTAAAATTTTCGCCATTTTGGTTGCCTGTATCCCATATCATCATATACAAAATTGCAGCACAATTAATCTATCAATTCCCAATTATACACCCAAATTGCTAAACACAGACATTTAGAAAATACCCTGCATACATCAACTAACCAACGACATGAACCGAACTATCTGAATATGTCCCGCAAAGACACCATAATCTCATTGTTAGAAGACAGAATATGAAAAAACTTCATCTTAACCCAAAATAAAAATCGTAACTTTGAGACTTACGAGTCAATAACTTACGATTAATTGAATTTTTATCAAACTTAATCGTCATTGCTGATCTAAAGTGTGAAGCACGGCCATAATTCGATTAAATCAATTAGGATTATCATCAATAACATACAAGTATAATTGAAAATGAAGGAGGAGTAGAACCGTACCTGATATGTAATAGGCAAATGTTATCTTTGTGATCGAGTTGAAGAATTAGAGGTGATCTCCAGATTAATCGCGTTTGTCGTTGATGATTGAACAGGAAGTTTAGGGGATAGGGTTTTTTCTTTGGGAAAAAATGATAGAGATAGCACAGCGGGTAGTGGGGTATTAGACTCTAGCGGGAATTTTTAGGTGAATTTTAGTAAATTGGCGCTTCCTTAATTAGTTTAATGGCGGTTCTTCAAATTATAAAATTGGAGGGTTAATTATGAGGTCGACGCTTTATAAAAGCATCAATACGAAAGTGTCATCAATGCAAGGTATGTGTAGTAGTGTTACTCTGTCGAGTAAGTATGTTTTTATATAAAACAGTAGTCTGTCTGATGGGTACTCGATCGAGTATGTGTGGCACTCGATCGAGTAAGGGGCACTCGATTGAGTAAGTTACTTACTCGATCGAGTAAGTTGGTCTTACGGGTTATTTTAGCCGGGTTTTGTTAATAATGCGTGATTAGTATAAAAGGATTCCGTCACCTTACTTAATCAGTTTTTACTTTTCTAAAATCTTTCAAGAGAGAAAAAGAGTTACGTTGTTCCCCTTCTTCGCGTTGTTAGCAAATCCCAAAGGCTAAGGGGGTCGAATCGTCGTGTTTTTTACGCCGTTGAGTTTGTCGTGTCGAGGGTAAGATCCTTATATAGTTTTTATGTTATTTCATTGAGTTTGGTTAAAACCCTAATTGGGTAGATTTGGGGGTTTTTGGGTGATTTATATATATGTGATAGTAATTGATTGTATACATGTTATAGGAGGAGGAGTCGTAGAGGAGAATTCCGATTAGCTGCTAGATCGTCTGTGGTGATTGGTTTTTCAGGTAGGGCTTCCCTACTCGGTATTAATTACATGATTGTGGTGATTGTGTTGTGATATTGTATTGTTGAATGTTTCAAACGGTTGTTGAGGTTGTGTTGGGATTATTGTTTATCTGTCTGTGTTCTTCGGGGTGCGTCCCTAGCTGAGTGGAGTCACTTGCGGGAGTGGCTTCACGCCCTTGATTCGCCTTATGTGGAACCCGCCACAGAAGGGATGTGAACATTAAGAATGGGTTTATCGCTCAATGGAGATGAGCGGGGCTTAGGTGGGAACGGCTGCGGTCCCCCACTGGCGGCGAGGAGTATCTATTGCGATGGGTACTCTGGCAGGGCTACACACTTTAGTGTGTAGTCATTTATGAGGTGATTGGAGATGGAGACTGGGATTGTGTGTGATCTGTTTGTATGATTGTTTCAGTGTGGCTTTGATTGTTTAATTAGTACCGACCCCATTTAAATGTTTTAAAAACTGTGGTGATCCATTCGGGGATGGTGAGCAGTTATTGAGCAGGTATGATATGACGCGTATGGGATAGCTGGGATGAGTCATCACGTGGCATTTAGAAGTCTTCCGCTGTGTCAGACGATGTTTTATAGCTTTGATAGTTTTATTAGGAGACCGTTTGAGAACCTTGTGTTTCAGTTTAACAGTTTTGGTGTTGAACATGTAATCACCTTAAACTATATTGTTATTTAAATTATGTTTCTTCATTGTCATTTGATTATCATTGCCTCGGGTAACTGAGATGGTGACGTTTTCATACCTTAAGTGGTCCTGGTAAGGCACTTGGAGTATGGGGGTGTCACAAAGTGGTATCAGAGCGACGATCCTGAAACTTGTAACCAATGAACCTAATGAACATAGGGAGTCAAACTAAAATGAACTCGGGTAGCAGTTGTAAGAGCTTATGCAAAGACTTGGGAGACGTCCTAAAGTCGCGAACGTGCCCTACAATTTTGAACCGGTCACAGGGGTATGTGTCGGGATCGTTATGTGCTTATCGTGTGCTTTGTGTATTTATATAGTAGTATGTTGTATGAATTGATGGATGCATGCATGTGGAGAATGGGAGATCTGAGTTGAAAGATGATGATGACGTGAATTGTATGTTGGTTGATTGTAAAGCATGAAAGTATAATGATTGATACATATAATGTAGCATGTTAGAATTGTGAAAGGAAAAGTGTTTTGTTTATATATATAAAGCGATGTGTAAGTATATATGTTGTTGTTGTCATTTTGTGTAAGAGTATAGAAAGTTGGGAGTGTGAATTGAACATGTGTTGGGTGAATATGTTGAACAAATATGGTCGATAAATATGTGGTATGATGGATGAATTGGTGGAAAAAGATGAATAATCGTTGTATGATAATATGATTTCTGATAAAGCATGTTGTATGATGCAAGAGATTTTATAATTTTGTTATGCTAGTAACATGTGAATAGGGGACTTGATATTATATATTTGTGATTTTTTTATGTAAAGTTCTAGAATAAAAACATGAGGGTAATACATGCTTGGTAAGTTGAATGATGTATGTGCACGATGGATGTTGTTGCTTGGTTTTTGAAGATAGTAACATGTGGTTAAGGATACTGGCCTTATGAGTATAGAGTTGTTTTCGTTTACCTTGTTGTCGTTTTAGTTATTTGGATGTAAAATCAAGTAGTTGTGTTTTCGATTATAGAGAGATTGTCTTTAAACTGTTGTAACTTGAGATTTATATATGATTTTGATGTGATTCCAATTGGAGGTGATAGCTTGTTCTGTTACGATTTTAACGATGGGTCACACGCCATAAATGACCAAGAAACTAGTGAGATATGACCGTTTTACGAAAACTGGACAGTGCTGAGAAATGCGTAGGGTACTCGATCGAGTGGCCCTCACTCAATCGAGTGCACCTCTTGTTACTCGATCGAGTAACCCTTACTCGATCGAGTAGCCCTGGTAATTTGTTATTGGTGTCTTTTACCTTCACCTACTCGATTGAGTAAGTCTTTTACTCGATCGACTGGTCTGTACTCGATCTAGTGACCCCTGTTTTGGGTCATATGCTTATCTTTTGATTTCGTTGCATATTATGTTTAATTCAAAGGTATTATTTTGCTTCTTTATGCATTGTTTTACATTTATGTTGATCCTGATGCGTAAGTTACCCAATCTTATGGTGTAGTGAGTGCCACCTATCGTGAGTATAAGTTCGGTGGAGAGGACATGAGTTATATGTGGTTGTGATAGATAGAGGAAAAAGAAAAGGAAGATTGGCAAGGCTTAATTGAGGCATAGAGCATGTTTTGTGAGATGGGATGAGTGATATGATTTTGTGTTGAGTAATGTAAAAGTAAGTGAATGTGGGCAAGGGTGATGTAAGTTTATGGAACGTGAGAATGAAAGATTGAAATGAGAGACGCATATGGTGGTAACTTTGGATGTTTAAGAATTATGAAGGGAGGTAGTTATCACTCGGTTGGCTAAGAATATATGTAATGGAAAGGTCATTATAGGTAAATGGAAAGAAATGGGATATAAAGAGCTTAGATTGAGTTATGCAGCGATGTGGGTTTGCAGATAGCGAGTGACTTTGGGAATTTGGTTTATCAAGAGGTGGAACTAATGTGTGATTTTATTGGGCAGTTAACAGTATGAAATGAGTTTGGGATTGGAAAAAAAAAAACGAGTTGGAGTGGACTGACCGTGTAGATTGATTGGTGATAAGTGAGAGTGATAGCATGATAAGAGAATATCCATGGTAAGGAAGAGTGAGATAATATCGATAAGAAATAATGGGATTTGAGTTTTGGAGCAACGAGAAGGTAACCGGTGCACTAAAGAGTTAGGAAGAAGTAATAAGGAGTTTTATGGTTAATTGATTTTGTCGAGTGTAAAAGAAAAGAATGAGGGGAGTAAAACTAGGAAAATGTTGACCAGAGTTATGTGATATAGAGGTAAGGAGTTGTCGAGATGTGTGATACCAATCATGAGGATGTTAGTTAATGGTTATATAGGAGTTTCAGGACAACATGATTAGTCTTGAGTGTTGAGGAATTAAGGGAGTAAGAGGTTGATTTAGTATCTGCACAGTATGAGATTTTGGTGGAGAGTTAGATGACGATACAGTTAAGGATAGTATTGGGAAAAATGTTGAGGTAGATTTTGTTGATAGGTTGATGTTCGTTATTTGGGAGATTAACCGAAAATAGGAAAGAAACCGTGATGTTTAGAGATGAGTGTAAGAGGCTTGATGTCCGAACGACGGTAGTGTTGAGGTGTTGTCACTAGTGGCTAAGGGTGATGATAGATAAAGATAGTAATTCTAATGAGGTTGATTTTGTAGAGGCCGGATTGAAATGTATGGATGTAAGGAAGTATAAGATGTGGTTAGATGGAGCGGGTGCTAATAGTTGAATAGTAATGGTATGGTTATATTTGGCATGAGGTGATGGTTATGCGAATGGGAGAATGTGTTATGAGGGCATACGAGTTAAGCTCGGGTGAGAGGTAACCTTTGTCAGGTGGTAACTTACGTAATCAGGATTGACTAGTTGGATGTGATTATGGGTCTATGATATGTATAAACGTTTGTGTGAGGTTTTGACATCACGATAAGTGGTATGGTGTTATATTCATAAAGTTGGTATCTAAATGTTCTGTAATATATGTTGCATACGGTAACCTAATGGAATGACGTTCAAAGTGATGATTTGAGTGATCTGGCATGACTAATACTTGTATGTGTATTCATGATATATGTTTATTTCGTAAAAAGGTATGGATGGTATTCATGGGGTTCTTATATGTTTATTCCGTACAATATGTTGTTTTGTGATCTAGTAAAATGGTTTTGAGTAAGTTTCCTTGTCCAGGAAGTTGTCCTAAGTCAGTGTGCATGAGAATAGTGTAAGTGGTGATGTCTATCGATGTGGTTGTTGTGCCTCGGGTGGTGATCCGGGCATGGTATTTCGTATTGTGATGCGGGTATTCGCGCTGCGGTGCGGCTGTTGGTGGCGGTGTTGTGATACCGTCATCGGTTGTGGTGGAGTAGGCGAGATGATTATGACACGAGTTCTCAAAAGTACATATCAGTTATACATAGATTGTTGTTTTGTTTGATGTTGCTTCCTATGTGTTTCAGTTTGTACAGATAGACAGTTTTTTTGTTTATTGATATTTCTTACCAGTTTCAGTTTGAGAATGAGGGTAGAGTATGATATAAAAGAGAGTTGTGTATGTTTTCGTTGTTGTCATGGTAAAGTAATATTCTGTTGATGGGACACAGTTGTGAGAAGTTGTTATAGTAATTTTGATCTTGTTTTAAGATGAGGAATTGGTAGACATAGTCATGGCAAGTGATTTGTGGAATATGTGTTGTACTGATATGGACGCTGCAGGTGGTTCATAATCAAATTTTAGGACAGTGAGTGTAGGGTGTTGGAAATTAGTGTCATGTTAAGCTATGTGTGAGGGTTGCGGTAATGAAAGAAAAGAACTTGAGGATCTAGTGTGAGTGTACGTAACAAGTGTGGATCGTGAGTTATGCTTTTGACGATAGAAGTTTTATATAGTTTATATAGCGAGGTATGTCGTGTTGCGGTAATGTGAAAGATTTGAAGTTTTGGTTAAGCTAAGGATTTTGTGGTATAGGTTAGGTGCTGTACCGAATGATTTGCGGTACGAGAGCTGTTTAAGTAAGAGAGCCTTGGATATAGGAATGGTGAGTGTTTAGGTATAGGCGGTTATCTGTGACATGTGGTGGTGATGAAGATAATGAGAAGATATAGCTAAGGATCTAGTATTAGTGAGTTACGAGGACGTAACATTTATCTTAAGAGGAGTAGGATGCGGCAAAGAGAGTTTGATGGTTGTAGATGTTGTAGTGGACTTGGAAGTTTGAGTCTTAGTGGAGAATAAAGGATGGATCTTTTTTGTGATTGATATTGTTAAAGGTCATGACCGTGCTTGTAGTAGTGTGATGTCTAGGAGTGCGAGAATATTTCGATAGTGTTGACAGTTGGATGATGATGATTATGAGTTCGATAGTTTTGGCAGTTTGATGATGATGTTTAGGAGTGTGAGTAAACTTCGAGCACGAAGTTCCTTTTAAGGTTGGTAGAATGTAACATTCCGTTTGATGTCTATGAGTGTCTTGATATTGGATTTGCTAGTTGATGATATATTACGGGGCTAGCAGCGTTTGTGGACGGTAGTTGGTAGTATATGGAGTTAGTGTCGAGAGAGATATAATGGAGTTGATACGATATCGTGAGCCATGTTGTGGAGGTAGGAATAGTTGGTGGAGTTGGTATTACGAG
This sequence comes from Silene latifolia, assembly GCF_048544455.1. Classification (NCBI taxonomy): domain Eukaryota; kingdom Viridiplantae; phylum Streptophyta; class Magnoliopsida; order Caryophyllales; family Caryophyllaceae; genus Silene; species Silene latifolia. Next base: position 249,940,256 of record NC_133538.1, on the reverse strand, counting down.
TTCATGTTTGGTAGGTTGGAGTTTTGTTTTGAGTTCTTAGTTGTGGTAGATTTTGTCTTGATCGAGTTAGTATGTTTGTTTTTGAGTATGGGTTGAACTTCAGGGATGAAGTTCCTTTTAAGGAGGGAAGACTGTAATACTACGGTTTAATGAGTCTCTGGGTACTCTATCGAGTGGGGCTTACTCTGTCGAGTAAGTATGTTTTTATACGAAACAGTAGTCTGTCTGATGGGTACTCGATCGAGTATGTGTGGCACTCGATCGAGTAAGGGGCACTCGATCGAGTAAGTTACTTACTCGATCGAGTAAGTTTGTCTTACCGGTTATTTTAGCCGGGTTTTATTAATAACGCGTGATTAGTATAAAAGGATTTCGTCACCTTACTTAATCAGTTTTTACTTTTCTAAAATCTTTCAAGAGAGAAAAAGAGTTACGTTGTTCCCCTTCTTCGCGTTGTTAGCAAATCCCAAAGGCTAAGGGGGTCGGATCGTCGTGTTCTTTACGCCGTTGAGTTCGTCGTGTCGAGGGTAAGATCCTTATATAGTTTTTATGTTATTTCATTGAGTTTGGTTAAAATCCTAATTGGATAGATTTGGGGGTTTTTGGGTGATTTATATGTATGTGGTAGTAATTGATTGTATACATGTTATAGGAGGAGGAGGAGGAGGAGTCGCGAGGAGAATTCCGATTAGGTGCTAGATCGTCTGTGGTGATTGGTTTTTCAGGTAGGGCTTCCCTACTCGGTATTAATTATATGATTGGGGTGATTGTGTCGTGATATTATATTGTTGAATGTTTCAAACGGTTGTTGAGGTTGTGTTGTGATTACTGTTTATCTGTCTGTGTTCTTTGGGGTGCGTCCCTAGCTGAATGGAGTCACTTGCAGGAGCGACTTCACGACCTTGATTCACCTTCTGTGGAACCCGCCACAGAAGTGATGTGCACATTAATGAACATGGGTTTATCACTCAATGGAGATGAGCGGGGTTAGGTGGAAACGGCTGCGGTCCCCCACTGGCGGCGAGGAGTATCTATTGCGATGGGTACTCTGGCAGGGATACACACTTTAGTGTGTAGTCAGTTATGAGGTGATTGGAGATGGAGACTGGGATTGTGTGTGATCTGTTTGTATGATTGTTTCAGTGTGGCTTTGATTGTGTAATTAGTACTGACCCCGTTTAAATATTTTAAAAACTGTGGTGATCCATTCGGGGATGGTGAGCAGTTATTGAGCAAGTATGATATGACGTGTATGGGATAGCTGGGATGAGTCATCACGTGGCATTTAGAAGTCTTCTGCTGTGTTAGACGATGTTTTATAGCTTTGATAGTTTTATCAGTAGACCGTCTGAGAACCTTGTGTTTCAGTTTAACAGTTTTGGTGTTGAACATGTATTCACCTTAAACTATATTGTTATTTAAATTATGTTTCTTCATTGTCATTTGATTATCATTGCCTCGGGTAACCGAGATGGTGACGTTCTCATACGTTAAGTGGTCCTGGTAAGGCACTTGGAGTATGGGGGTGTCACACTAACTCCATACACTAGAAACTACCATCCACAAACGCTGCTAGCTCCGTTTCACTAACATATTATCCACCAGCAAATCCAAAACCAAGACACCCATAAACATCAAACGGAATGTTGCAGGGTGTGTTGTGTGTTTCTGGGAAGTTTACTACCCAGGAATACTCGACCGAGTAGAGGATACTCGGTCAAGTATACTCTATACTCGACTGAGTATCCGGTCTGACGGGTGTTATTTCCGCTGTTTGATTTAGAAAGGATTAGAGTTATATCATCATGGATTAACAGTTTCTAATCATTTTCACAAAACCTAAACACTTCAACGTAACTCTAATCTTCTCCAAATATCTCTCAAGTGTGTGGATTGTTAGCAAGTCTTCTTCATCATTCATTATATCGTTGGTGTTGGTAAGTCCTTGATTTCATTAGTTTCATTGATTAATTTTTTAGGGTTTGTCTTAATTTATGAATTGGGGGAAAAAGGGGGTTTTGCATATGGTAATTGGAGTTTATGTGATTGTTGTTAGGTGAGGACTTCGTAGAGGAGCCGTTTTAGATTGCCTTGCTTTTGACTCATTGCAGTTGTGCGAAGTAGGGTTTCCCTACTCGGTCTACTATTTAATCATTATAAGTATTTGATTGTATTGTTGTACGATTGTTTATCTGCTGATCGTTGTTGGTGTGTCGGAGTTGATGTTGGTGATGTGATGGTTGTTGATGATGTTCGCGAGGCACGTCCTCGGCTGAGTGGAGTCACTTGCAGGAGTTGCTTCACGCCTTAGTTTCGCCCTCTGTGGAACCCGCCACAGGAGGGGATGTGCACATTAATGAACAGGGTTATCGCTCGTTGATGAGCGGGGATTTGGTGGGGATTGGTTGCGGTCCCCCATTGGCGGTGTGGATTTTCTGTTGCGATGGGTAATCTGGAAAGGCTACACACTTTAGTGTGTAGTCAGTTACTATGTGAGATCGGGAGTTGGAGGTGTGATGATCAGCAGTTTGCCTTTCTGTACTTGTCTTATTTTGGTTACACAGTAACTGACCCCGTTGTTGTTTTATAAAATTTGTGGTGATCCATTCGGGGATGGTGAGTAGATTGTGACAGGTGATGATGTACTTTAGCTATGGGGTCGTCATGGGGAGTTATCACTCGAGTCTAGCTGCCGCTGTCAAGAGCTTTTAGTTTTCAGTTTTAGTTGTTGAACACTAGACACATGTACTTTGGTTTTTGGATTTTGAACTATGTAACCAGTTAATCATTTATACTTTAATAATTATGTTTTGTATTGGTAACTTTGATATGCTAACCTCGGGCAACCGAGTTGGTGACGGTCTCTCATGCTAGGGTGGTCCTGGTAAGGCACCTTTGTATGTGGGGGTGTCACATAAACTGCATGTCCTTAGTACAAGCCGCTAAAACATTTGTAGCTATCTCTGCTTTTCTTGTACGGTACTTAGGTTTCTCAATATTAGGAACTTTTAACGTGATATGTGTCCCATCTAAAGCTCCTAAACAATTCTATGGACCATTGAAAGTATAAAAACAAACTCAATAAAAGAATAATAAGTTATATTAAATTTGATCTATGGACAGACTTGGAATAACAAAGTTGTATCTTAAACCATTTCCATTTTGAATCCCCGCAATCCTCTTCTATTGGTTGTGGGGTCTTTATTAGGCTTATAGAAACGTAAAACAGCTCTTAAAACTTCACGAAAGTTCCTACTCACGATTTCTTTGGACCTCTTAAATGTTGCACAAGCATTCTTTATTTCTGATCATGTGCTATTTAAAAATATAGCTACCCTTTCTTCTACAAACATATTTTTAGACTCTCTAAGAAAACCATTAGACCGAAGTACCCCACACAATACATTAAATGTATATCTATCCATTCTAAGTTTATCTATACAACTTAGATAAAAATTCAAAAATTCAGATATATTTTTTAGTCTTGACTCATTGTTCGTTTTGCCGTGTGAGTATTTTTCTTTCGAGGCACATTCATCGTTTCTAATATAGCTATCATATAATAACACAAACACACACATATCATGGATCTCATTCTAATATACCAAATAAGACCAACTATGCTTTTTTGCTTCCGAGACAGTATTCTACGAGCCATAGCTGCATAGAAGATCATATAAAAAAACATATTAAAACATGCAAATTAGTATCACAAATCAAATTAACACATTCAATTATGCTAAATAGGCTGCAACTCATACATAATCGATCATGTTCAAGTTTCTTTGAAAGTCGATTTGACCTTATTTACCGAAATTATCGTCAAATTATGCTAATAGCATGCCTGACATCTCCAATTAAAATATACCCACATCGTTCAAAGCCTTACAAATAAAATTAACACATTCAATCATGCTAAATAGGCTTCTACTCACATATAATCAATCATGTTCAAAGCAAATGATTATCACAAATCTAATTAAAACTCGGATCAAGTAATTTACACTTACCCAGGTATTCGTAACTAAAATTGTCACAAAAATGAAATTGAAACAATAAAATCAAGTAAGACAAGATAATTATGAATGATACACAAAAATTAACACCTATGAAATTTGAAGAAAAACTGAACGTATAATCGATTGTTTGTGAGTAGCAGCAAACTCATGATAAAATCATCAAAATCGCAAAGATAATCTCAAACGATCGATCACAATTGATGCAATAATCTTATCTAAATCAAAAGATATACCTGATGGATCAAATTTGAAGCAAGGATGATCACAAATCTCTAATTTCCCAGCAAAAAGATTGATGACAAAGAGCGAGATCCCTAAATTTTATTCCTCCTGTAACTTTTACAGAGGGGGGAGGAGAGTAATCTATTACTGCTTCTAGGGAGGAATGAGTACTGGGCCTGAATAAGTTCTTTTGTACCAAACCTCTTTAAAAGACCCATAATAATTACCCTCTAATTTTTTAGGCCCATTACACCTAATCCAGGCAACCCTCTAATTCTCTCTTGAGTTCACTGATACGTGCAATTTATATAGTCTTTATAGCCTTTTATTGCACGCATTTCTATGACTTTTTGTACCAATATGTATTGCAAAATGCCCCGAATTGGCTACTTTGTTTCGTTTTGTCTAATTTGCAGAAATGAACCTGAAAGTAGTAGAACCGCGCCTTATTCGTCCTATTCAGCATGCATTACAAGGAGACGGGAATATTGGAGCAAGAGACGTGCCTCGAGATGTGTGAAGGACGGTCAAGGAAGCTGCCAAAGACGAGTGAGAGGCTGATATGATGGATATACACTCGATTGAGAGGATTTATGGTTCGATCAATTGGTTTGGCTGGACAAGTGGTCGATCGAGTGATTCCAAAAGCTCGATCGAAATGGCATTTATAGGAGTTACTCGATCAAAAGATTTAACTGCTCGATAAAGAAGAATTGCTGGAGAAGACCTCGATCAAGTGGTCTGAAATCACTCGATCGAGGGGTTTGCTATTGTACGCGGGTTTAATTAAGCCCGTGATAGTTTATTTTGTTAAGTATTACACTTCCCTATATAAGGAAGTCGTAATTAGGTCATTTGGAGATCCTTTCATACACTTTTACTATCTCTTAAACTTCTGAATCTCTTAATTACTCTTTTTTTACTGCTTAATCTCTCAACCCTTTGCTTTGCTTTGTGGATTGATATTTACGCCGGATTCTTAAGATTGTAATCATTCTTTCCTTTTTAATCTTAATACTTTGCTTGCATTAATCTTTTGTTCTTTCATTATTACTCTTGCCCTAGTCTTGTTTATGCTTGATTGTTATCGTTTCATTATGTCCCTAATTAGCATGATTGTTGTTATTATTGTTGACACCCCTAATAACATGAGTAGCTAATTCTCTTTGTGTTAGGACTAGGGAATCCATGGTAGGATTGTGACGATGTAGCGAATAGACTAGATAATTTATATGTGAGAATCTGTCCCCATAGGAATATAACTTTAACACCAATTTAGTTGAGTGCACGCTTCTAAATTACATTAATCTGGTTAACTTTACTCCTGAATCGGAAGATTGGAATAAATAGACCTGCTATGAACAGTAGACTACCCTAATGAGGACGGAAGTTAAGTTAGTGGAAATGTAGGATAGAAAGTGGACCGGAAGGACCTTTCCCTTATCCATCTCACAATAGATTGTCTAGGCTATTTGCAACTGAGTCGATAGACTACCATGGTGAACCGAAATCCTAGCATACTTCCTCTTATTTGATCACTCTTATCGTATTTTCCCACTTTTATTGCTCTTACTTTATTTCTCTTCCCCTTAAACCTTTAGTAGTTTAGAAATCAAATTAAAAAACCCCCCATATTGTGACTTAGATAGACGGACCTTTAGACAGATATCTCGCCTCCTTGTGGAGAATCGACCCTACTTATCACTAGCTTCCGTTAGTATATTTTAGGTTTATTTTTGGTACACGAACGACAATATCAAATTTTGGCGCCGTTGCCGGGGAGGCAATAGCCTTATATGCCTTTTTGTTTCGTTTATTTTTATCCGTCCCAGGGAATTTTTATTCCTTGAGACAGTTCTCATTTATTTCTTTCAGTGTTGTTGACCCAGCATGTCAGAATTAGTTCCTGCTGATCCTGAACCGGAGAGATCGTTTCGGCATAGACTCCGTCTACAAAGAAAGATTCGAAAGGAAGACTTGAGTACTTTTGAACCCGAGCTACAACACTTCCTTTTTGCAGAAGACCCGTCTTGTGAAGAAGACAATTCTATTTCTGCTACCACGCCAGTAAAGATGCCTAACATTGCGAGTCACTCAGAGCCCACAGCTTTCTCGATTCCCAAAGGTTTCAAGCTCGCGACAGAGGATGGTAACACTTTTGATATCCGTCTGTCTTATATAAATTTGGTAGAAATGAACTTTTTTCGAGGTGTGGCGGGTAAAGATCCACGAAAACATATGGAGGTCTGTACTGACTATTGTTCTACCATTCCCGCCACTAAGGGAGTGAACCAAGACAAGATAAAGGAAGTTCTGTTTCCTTTTTCATTGACTAACGGAGCCAGGGAGTGGCTCACTGATCTTGATCGCACTGCAGCCGGTATTACCAACTGGGAAACTCTTGCTCTTGCATTTTATAAAAGGTACTTTCCTCCACAACGTACCAATCAGCTGAGAGGAAAGATTACGAGTTTCAAACAGGCACCTGATGAAAATTTCTATAAGGCTTGGTGTTGGTTCAAGAAGTTGGTGAGGTCCCTTCCTCACCATGGATTTGATAAGTGGTTTTTATGCAACCAATTCTATAATGGGTTTTATGATGACCACCGTGCTATACTTGATGCCTCATCTAATGGGAGATTCCAAAAAAATAATGATGATGATAAGGGATGGTGCATTATTGAGGAGATGGCGACCCATTGTGCTGAGTATGGGAACGCGAGGGACGGTATTCGCACGGTGCACTCGGTCGACAATGCAGTTGTGGCTCAGCTAGAAGCTATGAATGCTCACTTTGATAGATTCGAAGTGCAAGCTGCTGGTGTTCAACAGACGGTTCATCTATTGACTAGACAGGAAACTGTCACTTGTGAGAGATATGGGGGCAATGACAGTCACACTGTTATTGACTGTCTAACAGAAAAGGAACAAGTCCTTGCCTTTCAACAATATAGGCAAGGAGGAGGTTCCTATTATAATAACCAAGGGGCAGTCCATCCCAATTTGAGGTGGACCAGTCAGAATGTTCTTAATCCTACTCCTCCACCGTAGCAGCAACAACCCTATGTCCCTCCTCCTAAAGCTCAACAAGGCTTTGTAAAGCCTCCATCTTTTCCACCGCCACATTAAGGAGATTCCTCAAGTGGAGTTAGTGAATTGGGTGAGTTAAAGTGGATGATTCAATTATTGACTAAGCAGGTGCAAATGAGTGACCAACAAAAAGAAGCATCCATTAAGTCACTTGAAATTCAAGTTGCTCAGTTGGCCGCGAGCCAATCCACGAGGAAACCGGGTCATTTACCGTCTCAATCTAAGAAGAATCCACATGAGACAATAAATTTAATTAACCTGCGAAGTGTTCGTTCTTATGAAGGACCAAAATTGTCAGCTGTTGAGGACATATCAGACCCGAGGAGTGTTATTATTGATGGCGAACAGTCGTCTAATGCAGAAAACATGCCTAGCACGAAGAAAATACTCGATCGACTGATTTCTAGTGGTCGATCGAGTAGAAATGCTGCTGATATTACTCGATCGAGAGGTTCTGAGGGTCGATCGAGTAAAGTGGATATTCAAGGAATTGATCGAGAGGTTGAAACCACTCGATCGAGTGAAAATTCTGAATAAACTATTCGATCGAGTGGAAATGTGCCTTGATCAAACACTGTTGATATTGAAGAACTCGATCGAGAGGCTGAGATTGCTCGATCGAGTGAAATGTCTCCTGAAAGGCCTCGATCGAGAGGTAAAATGGCTCGATCGAGCAAAGATGAGTTTGAACCTGCTGAGACATTGGAAGAAAGGAATAAAGGGCTTGAAATTCCTATCACCGTGCCCTTTCCAAGGCGATTGCAGACCAACAAAGCTAATCAACAGTTCGGGAAATTTGTCGAGCTCTTGAAAAGTTTACATGTTAATGTTGCATTCGCCGAGCTGCTTACGTAGGTACCCTCTTATATGAAATTAATGAAAGAAATTTTATCACGTAAGAGGCATATAAATGATCATGAGATGGTAGCTTTAACTGAAGTAGGGACTGCCTTACTTCAAAATAAGTTACCACCCAAACAGACTGACCCGGGCAGCTTTTCAATTCCTTGTCACATAGGTATCCATTTGATTGATAATGCGCTATGCGGGTTCTAGCATGAGCGTCTTACTCTTGTCTCTCGCTAGGAGACTCGGGTTGACCAAATTTAATTGCACTAACATGACCGTTCAGATGGCTGACCGTAGCATATCACGGCCATTAGGAGTTATAGAGCACATACCTGTCAAGATCGGGAGATTCTTCATTCCCGTATACTTTGTAGTTCTTGACATCCTCGAGGACACTCACACCCCTATCATTTTAGGGAGACAATTTTTATTCACTGCTCGTGTAGTGATCGACGTCGGAGGGAAGACACTCACATTTCAGGTAGGAAATGAAAAATTGATTTTTCATCAGTCTAAATCTTGTAGGGCTCCCATGCAAGTTCAACCTTGCAATGCCCTATCCTCTATTGACTCAGTAATAGACACTCCAGCTGAGAATGTTGAATTTTGTGCTGCAATTGTAATCCCTCCGCCTCAGACTGAGAGCGAAAAGGAGGAACATTTCTCTGTTTTCCTTGTTGTAGGTACAGATAGAGTGGATGCTGGAGTCAATAACGGTCAAAGTGCAATTAAAGTCAATAAAAGTGCTGGGGAAGAAGCCAATGTTGATGGGAAAGACAAGAGGAAGAAGAAAGTTCGTGCATACGTGGATGTCAACTATTCTCCTTCCACCAGTTCAAATTCAAACTCATGGCAATCGAAGAGGACGGTCCGAGATGCTGAAGGGACCTCCTCCAGTCAGAAGTCCTTTTGTGGGCTACTAAAGTGTTTTGGGCAGTAAGCGGGGAATGCCCCGTGTAACAACTTATAAAATTTGAATTTCCGTTGGACTACTTTATTGCGTTTTTAGACTATTAGGCATTAGATTAATTAGCTTAGCGGAAACCGACTATAGACTGCATATTGTTTTTTGAGATTTGGTATTGTCGGGATGTGTTTTTGCGTCTTTTTATGCAGGTTTGGGGAAATTATGTCGCATAGGGATGAGTTACATGAGAAACTAACTCGATCGAGTACTTTTTGTACTCGATCGAGAGGAATGCCCAAGAAAAGTGATCGATCGAGTAGATTCAGTTACTCGATCGAAATGTGAAAAATGAGGATTCCTCGATCGAGAGGAAAGTTGTTCGATCGAGCAGAATGAAAGCCAGAGTTCTCGATCGAGGGGTTTTAAATTACTCGATCGAGAGAAATTTCTTTTAACACGCAGGATGTTCCTTTTCTTCCTCTTATTTTCATTCTAACTTAATTTTTCACCTTGTTTGCGATTTCTTGTGCGATTTTCCCCATTTTCCTCCCTTAATCTTCCCTTAATATCAAATCTAACACCCACATTATCTTCCATGTTATTAAATCGACAAAAGCCCTCAATTTTCCCCTTAAAATTCGTTTTTGTTGCTTCTAATTTTGGGAATTAGGGTTTTGCGGGTTTTCTATTCGAAATCCGTCTTTTGCATTGGTTTTTGTCGATTTTCTAGCTTAATCTCGTGGGTTAATCATCAAGTAAGTATCCCCTTTCATTCCTTTGTTGTCTATTTGATTATTTTCGACATTGTTAATGGAATTAGGGTTTAGGGTTTTTCAATATTTTTCGAAAATCCGTCTGATAATTGGGAATTTCGAGTTTTCTTGTTTAATTGATTGTATTCCCCCATTGCTTGCTTGATTAGGATGGATAGTAGTACATTGCCTTCGACTAGCTCGACTGTTGCTCCATCCTCGACTGAGACGGTGGTCCCTACTGTTACCACCGTCACTCCGACTGTTAGTACCGCTGTTTCCCCTACTGTTTTTCCTACTGTTACAGCTGGTACTACTGCTGCTGTTGCTAGCTTCGTTTCTGTTAGTGCTAGCTCTGTCTCCGATGTTTCTGCCACTTCAGTGCTACCACCGTTTCTGCTGGCACTGCTGCTAGCTCTTCTACTGCCTCTACTAGCACAGCCACCGCTTCTACTTCAGGTACCATATCTAGTACGTTGACGACCCCTACTACGTCGTCACCAGCTGTCACAGCTGCCTACCGGGCTGCTTTAGTACCTCGTCCCACTACTGAACGAGCTTCTTCTTCAGGTACTAGAGGACGGGGTGATGGACGAGCCACACCTGCTGCTGGGCGAGTTACTTTCCGGGCCGATGAGTCTCTTGACCCGCACCCCGACTACCTGAGGTACATTTTGTTAACGCTATGCATCGTACTCGTTTTTACGCTTTAGAGAGTTGTGACTTTGCTTCGACAAAGTTTTTGTGTCGAAATTCGCTTGAGAGGTTAGGTATTTACGAGCCCGTAGTTGATATTGAACGGGACGGGGATGTCTGCACTGATTACCATGAGTGCCACGACCTACAAGGAGCTGACCCTCGAGTTTTTCAGCTCCTTCACTTTTTTTGCAGCTGCCTACGCCACTGACCAGGGTAGTTATTGTATTTCTTCCGGTTGTTTAACCAGACCACGATCTAGACCCTATCTGAGTTTTACAGTAGGTTAGGTTTGTCTTCCACCGGTGCCTCGGACCCTTCTAGGAAGGGCTTACGCACCTTGTGGCGGACTTTGGCACAGACCAGTTTTGAGGAGAGCAGAATCGCTCATGTCCACCTTCCCCTGGCCCGTTACTTTTTACGTCTCATTGGTGGGACCATCTTTGGCCGTAAAGAACCAAACAATGTCAACAACATTGAGCTGTTTATTCTTGGGGGCTATCTGAACATCGATAGCGAGGGCCCCTTTGTCCTTAACATTGCTTATTTGACTGCTCAGTATTTTCATACTGTGGGGCAGAAGACGTCGGGCACCATTGTCTATGGTGGCATAGCCACCTTTCTCGCCCATTCTATCTTCTTTAACTTCCCTCATGACTTAGCACACCTAGACACTGATAGGTACCTCGACATCCCTGCCATGATGTCTATGTTTTGGCTTGCTTTTGACCAGCGGACTTGGAAGATTTGTGGTTCCTTGTCCAAGACCTTACCTTGCACCACCCTACCCCGTCTTGTCCCTTTGCCTACTGTTAGGGGTAGGCTATCTCCACCTTTGCCCTTCTACCACCTTGTACTTGCTCCAACTACCACTACTTCTGCTGCCAAGAAGCGGAAGTGACCTGAGACCGGAGAGGGATCCACACAGTCTAAGGGTGGCCAGACTTCCACGGCCACTCCTACACCGATCCCTATTCCCACTCCTGAGATTACACAGCTGGTCTGACTCCGTGACGGTTTGCTTCTTGAGCTTCTTACCAGGCAGGCTCGTATGGAGCGGGATATTGCACTTGCTTTGTTCCCTTTATACGAGCATCACATGAGGAGAGGACGTCCTGTCCCTGAGGGCTGGCCACACCCGTCTTTCTACCGGTACCCGGCGGAGGGGTACCCATAGCCAGCCAGCGAGGCAGACACCAATGAGGAAGAGGAAAGAGTACGAGCTCAGGAGGGGAGGAGGAGGGAGCAGGAGCGTGATCCCGATTACACGGTGGTAGAGGGGGAGGAGGAGGGTGACGAGTAGCTAATGGTCTACTCACTTCCCCAGTATTCTGGCTGGTTTGGGGAAGTTCGTGTTTTGTATGTATATTCTTTCTCTTTCATTTATTTTTGTCTCCTTTTTATTTATTGTTGTTCATGCATATATTGGTTGTTTTTACCCCGTTCCATATATTTATGCTGGTGTATGCTGGAGGACAACGAGGGCGTTGTCTATTTTGGTTTGGGGAGGGTAATGCATCCTTTGAGTCTGCATTTGCATTTGTTTTTGCATTCATGTTTACTTTTTCTGCTTGCATTGTATTTATTTCTTTCAAAAATCATAATAATCCAAAAAGAAAAATCAAAAAATCAAAAAAATATTCACGTTTCATTTTGAATATAGGTTGAGTCGGGACGGTAGATTTCCGTGATGAAATTGCACTTTAACTTGTCATTTTTACTTGAGCCTTGCATTTTTATTGACAGTTATTAGTTTAGTCTTACGCATATCTACGAGTTAATGTTGAAAATTTAGCTGACTGTGTAGACTTGACCTGATAAATTGGCAACCTACTTTACAATTTCTGAGTTTTAGAGCCATGTAACTGGTGACATTCATGACCAGTTCATTAGAAATTGAGAGTAGTACTCCTTGCATAACATGTTCATCACTTTTGCACATTTATGAAATTCGATTTCTTGTCAAATGCATACATTCGGGTTTGTGGTCGGTGTCACATGCAGGGAGGTGCTTACAAATTTCCCTTTGTTTCATTTTCACCCATTTAGCTCCCCTTTAGCCAAATATAGCCTTTTTGACCCATTAGCTACACCCAATATTTAGCCTGCCTTGTCAAGCTAGTTTAGTGTGACTTTTTGTGGTACATTCATCCTTGCGCGAGTTTGGCATGTTTTCATTGTTCGGAGTTGGTGAATGAGAAGAATGAGAAAAAGATGAAAAAAAAGGAACATGTGAAAGAGAAAAAAAAAAGAAAAGGGAGTTGAAAAAATTGAATTACACTTGAGCAGAAGAAAAAAAAAGAATGAAAAAAATTGAAAAAAGAAGTTAGTTGTATTTGAAAAAAAAATAGACCGTATTAAAAAAGGGATGTTTGTGACGGTCTCACTCCTCTATCCTTATTTACATCTTTTTGAGGAGATAGTGTATTTTGTTAGTGAGTTGTGTGCCATGAAGGGCACTTGTGCTTTATTTTCTAGTCAGCTGAGTTTTGGATGGTTTTATTTGGTCTTGTTTATGAACTGGCTTGACGCTTTACCTCCACATTTCCATAATCTGTTTTGCCTTTTCTCACCTGTAGCCTCACTTTCCCATATCATTTGAAGCCCTCGGCTGTGACGGACATTGTTGGTTGGAATGTATGTATGGTACTTGAATCGTCTATCATTTTTGTTGCATGCATGTTATGTAGGTCGCATTTTAGGTGAGCGACTGTTTCTCTTTCTCTCTTACACATATATTTCACCCTTTGCTTCATGAGAGAAGAGTGACCCCGTGAGAGGCCGATTTTGTTGGTCTTGCAAGGTCGATAGGTCAGCTTTATTTATGGACATCATATAGCTCGTTTGCGTATCGACTGCTGTAGCTATGACTATTAATTTTCGATTGAATTAAATTGGTTCAAGTAGACAAGTTATAGCTAGCTCTGAGTTTTCTTTTCCGTTCCATTAGTTTGCATTTAGTTTACTCGAGGACGAGTAAAGGTTCGGTTTGGGGAGATTTGATACATGCAATTTATATAGTCTTTATAGCCTTTTATTGCACGCATTTCTATGACTTTTTGTACCGTTATGTATTGCAAAATGCCCCGAATTGGCTACTTTGTTTCTTTTTGTCTAAATTGTAAAAATGAACCTGAAAGTAGTAGAACCGCACCTTATTCGTCCTATTCAGCATGCATTACAAGGAGACGGGAATATAGGAGAAAGAGACGTGCCTCAAGATGTGTGAAGGAAGGTCAAGGAAGCTGCCAAAGATGAGTGAGAGGCTGATATGATGGACATCCACTCGATCAAGAGGATTTATGGTTTGATCGAGTGGTTTGGCTAGACAAGTGGTCGATCGAGTGATTCCAAGAGCTCGATCGAAATGGCGTTTATAGGAGTTACTCGATCAAAAGCTTTAACTGCTCGATAGAGAAGAATTGATGGAGAAGACCTCGATCGAGTTGTCTGAAATCACTCGATCGAGGGGTTTGCTAATGTATGCGGGTTTAATTAAGCCCGTGATAGTTTATTTTGTTAAGTATTACACTTCCCTATATAAAGAAGTCGTAATTAGGTCATTAGGAGATCCTTTCATACACTTTTACTATCTCTTAAACTTCTGAATCTCAAAATTACTCTTTTTTTACTGCTTAATCTCTCAACCCTTTGCTTTGCTTTGTGGATTGATATTTACGCCGGATTCTTAAGATTGTAATCATTCTTTCCTTTTTAATCTTAATACTTTGCTTGAATTAATCTTTTGTTCTTTCATTATTACTCTTGCCCTAGTCTTGTTTATGCTTGATTGTGACGATGGTAGGATTGTGACGATGAGTAGCTAATTCTCTTTATGTTAGAACTAGGGAATCCATGGTAGGATTGTGACGATGTAGCGAATAGACTAGATAATTTATATGTGAGAATTTGTCCTCATAGCAATATAACTATAACACCAATTTAATTGAGTGCACGCTTCTAAATTACATTAATCTGGTTAACTTTACTCATGAATCGGAAGATTGGAATAAATAGACCTGCTATGAACAGTAGACTACCCTAATGAGGACGGAAGTTAAGTTAATGGAAATGTAGGATAGAAAGTGGACCGGAAGGACCTTTCCCTTATCCATCTCACAATAGATTGTCTAGGCTATTTGCAACTGAGTCGATAGACTACCATGGTGAACCGAAATCCTAGCATACTTCCTCTTATTTGATCACTCTTATCGTATTTTCCCACTTTTATTGCTCTTACTTTATTTCTCTTCCCTTTAAACCTTTAGTAGTTTAGAAATCAAATTAAAAAACCCCCATATTGTGACTTAGATAGACGGACCTTTAGACAGATATCTTGCCTCCCTGTGGAGAATCGACCCTATTTATCACTAGCTTACGTTAGTATATTTAGGTGTATTTTTGGTACACGAACGATAGTATTATTCACAGTAAATATATTTTTTATTTTCTAAATATATCGAATTGACGAGTCTGTTGGACATTATTTAATTACGTTTATCAAGAATGTTTGATAAAATTAATTAATTGTAACGCCCCGAAAAGCAAGCAGGTTGCTCAAAAGAGCCTCTTTTATTAACAATAGACAGCAGCGGAATTACAAGGCGTTACCGCCGTATTTTACCTCCGGAAAATACAAGGCTTAAATAATAAAATAAAATACACTTGTAAAAGTAAATCTAAAAACTCTATAATTATACATCTTATACGTTTTATCTTCTAGGTGAAATTTCTCACACTATTTCTGAAGGTATTCCATATCTGCATATGATATTCCGTTTGATGAATGACATAACATCCTTCTCTTTGACTTGCCTGTTAGAATCTGCCTCTATCCACTTGGAAAAGTAGTCAGTCATTGCCAACATGAAAACTTTTTATCCTGGTGCTTGAGGTAATTTGCCTACTATATCCATGCCCCATTTCATGAATGGCCAGGGGGTTGAGATGGAATGTAGTAGCTCTGATGGTAGGCCTTGCATTTAGAGCTGTATGCTATGGAGTCAGCTCTCAGGGTTGGCCAAAAATAGCCTGTCCTGAGAACTTTACTTGCCAGGCTTCTGCCACCTTTGTGATTTGCACAATATCCATCATGTATATATTCTATAACTTGGTTGGCTTCATGTGGTTCCAGGCAACGTAGCTAGGGTCCATCCTTTGAATAGTAGACTGGATGCTGTTGGCCGGCAATTTCTTTAGTTAGGACTCCACTTACTGCTGTCTCCATGACAGATAGGTAGACCGTCAGGGGTTCTCCTTCGTCTGGTTTGGCTAGTAGTGGAGGTGTAGTCAGGTATGCTTTGAGATCTTGGAAGGCTGTCTCATGTTCAGGCAACCATTTGAATGTCTTGTTTTTCCTGAGCAGGTCATAGAATGCCTTGCATCTGTGATGATCTGGATATGAATCTATTCAGGGCTGTAACTCCTCCCGTCAGCTTTTGAATGTCTTTGACTGACTTGGGGGATTCCAATTCCAGTATGGCTTTTATTTGTTCTGGGCTGGCCTCTATTCCTCTTTTGGTCACCATGTAACCTAGGAATTTGCCTGAAGAGACTCCAAAGTGGCATTTGGAAGGGTTAAGCTTCATGTTGAATTCTTCCAGGATCTTGAAAGCTGTTTCCAAATCCCTGACATGGTCTTCAGCCTTTTTTGATTTGACCACCATGTCATCAATATAAACTTCCATTGTGTCCGCTATTTGGCCCTTGAACATCGTATTGACCAGGCATTGGTATGTTGCCCCTGCATTTTTCAGGCCAATGGGCATTGTTGTGTAGCAGTATATGCCTCTTTCTGTGATGAATGCAGTGTGTTCCTGGTCAGATGGGTGCATCTTAATCTGGTTGAATCCACGTGAGGCGTCCATAAACGTCATAAGCTCATGGCCTGCTGTAGCATCTACCATTGCGTCTATATGTGGGAGCGAAAATGGATCTTTTGGGCAGGCTTTATTGAGGTCTGTGTAGTCTACACAAACTCTCCACTTGCCATTCTTTTTTTTTTGTACTATCACTACATTGGCTAGCCAGTCTGGGTACATGACTTCTCTTATCATCCCCATATCCAATATTTTATCCACTTCTTCATTAATAATAGCATTTCGTTCAGGGGAAAACTTTCTTCTTTTCTGTTGAACAGGCTTATAAGATTTGTCTATATTTAGTTTATGTGTAATAATATTTGCATCTATACCAGTCATATCAAAATGTGACCAGGCAAAACATGACGATTTACTTTTAAGAAAGCTTACTAATTCTGGCCTGATGTTGTCAGGGACATCAGATCCTACCAGTACATGCCTGTCAAGATACTCAGGATCTAAAATTACTTGATCTGTTTCCATTTTGGTTTCTGCCACATGAGTTGTCCTGACAGGGTACTGTAATTGCTAGGCGAGAGATTTACCTGCCTTGGAGGGCTTCAGTAACTCAGTATAGCATTCCTGAGCGGATTTTTGTTCACCTTTTATGGTTGCTACTCCCCATTCTGTCGGTATCTTGATGCATTGGTGGTAGGTGGAGGGTATGGTCCTTACATTGTGGATCCATGGTCTTCCTAGGATGGCGTTGTAGGATGATAGGCAGTCCATGACCAAATCTTTCATATGAGGAGACCCATTCCACATATGTGCGCAAGTGTATTTCCCCCAGTGTATTCCTTGTTTCTCCACTGAATCCTACTAGGACATTAGACTTCTTTATGATTTGACTTTCATCAATCTTCATTGCCTTAAGGACATCAAGCATGATCAGGTTCACTGAGCTGCCTCCATCTTCTAGGATTCTTAGGACACGAACAGTTCCTATTTGCATGGTGATGACCAGGCTATCATGGTGTAGATCTAGAATGCCCTGCATATCAGTGTCGTCAAAAGTAATTTGAGGTAAATTTCTAGGTTTAAAAGGATATTTCATTTTTGACTCCCTGGCAATTTTCTTTGCAGCTGAACTGGTCAGGCCACAAATCTCAGATCCTCCATTGATGAATTTGACCTCATAGATGGGTGGTGCTTGGGGTAGGTCACGTTGTTGCCTTTCTGGGTTCTTTCTCTTTCCATCATCCTCTATGTTCTTTGTTGGCATCAGGTCTTTCAGATATCAGTTTTTTAGCAGGTAAGCCACTAGTCTGCACAATCCCAGGCATTCTTCTATTGTATGCCCTATATCCATGTGAAATTCACACTACCTTGTAGTATCCTTCCTAGAGTTGGGGTTGTCTGACTTCTTTGGCCACTTGACAATGTCTCCCATATGGTCAAGTCTCTTGATTAGTCTTGCAATATCAACAGAGAAGTTATATTCTTGGATAGGAGGATAAGTATTGGAATTACCTCGTTGTTCATGTGTATAGTTGACTTCAGATCTGTCAGGCCTTGTATTAGGAGATGGCCTGGAACTGCTTCCTCTGTGGTTGGAACTTTTCCTGTTGACTTTGTCATATCCTGAATTGTTGTCAGTGTTGTCTGCCTTGTAGCCTTTATCTTCTTCCAGCCAAATGTAGCCTATGGCCAACGCCTGGACATCTTCAAAGGTATGACAGGGTTTCATGGTCATTGCATCGTAGAAGTCACTATCCAGGGGTAACCCTTGCCTGAAAGCTTCCACGGCTGTTCCAACATCACATCTGGGGATTGAGACCTTTTCCTTGTTGAATCTTGTCATGTAAGATCTAACTGACTCTTCAGGCTTTTGCTTGATCCTGTATAAGTCACTGGATCTCTTCTCTAGTTCCTTGTTGCTGACAAACTGATGGTTGAAAGAGTTGACCAGGTCAGCAAAGGACTTGATGCTTCCATTTGGCAGGTTTATGTACCATTGCAGGGAAGGTCCGTTCAGGGTTGTTTTAAATCCTTTACACATGCAGACTTGGCGTAGTTCACTGGGAATAGATGCTGCCAACATCCTTCGCTTGTAGTTGGCAACATGATTTTGTGGATCTATGGTACCATCATAGATTCTCATTGAGGGAACCACAAATTTCTTTGGTAGGTCTATCTTTGCTATTTCATCCATAAAGGGAGAATCAGCATAACTTTCTGGATTTGCTTCTTCAATTGGGGTAGGAACTCCAAGAATCTTTTTAAATCTTTCATGAAGTTTTTGGATTTCCTGGAGCATAGCCATCATGATTGTTGTGTTAGTTTGATCTGGTGAGGTTTCTTCATTTTGGAATTCTTCTGAGTCTGTTTCTTCTCCTGCTTTGGACTTGGTGGAGTAGGAGTGCCAATATTGGAGAAATCAATGTTCCTGATGATTGAAGAGAATGGTGTGCCAGGCTGAACTTTCAACTTTGATCCTGAAGCTTTTTCTCCCAGCTTTAGTTACAGGCTGGATTCTGATTCTTTTAAGTTTGCAACTTCTGCTTCAGCCTGGGCCATTTTCTGTTTCAGCTGTTCCATTTCCAACAATTGTTGTTGGGCGGCAGCCAGTTGTTGCTCAATGCTATCTCCTGCCATTTCTTAAGTTTTTGTGTTATTTTGTAGTGGGTTTTGATTATTTTTTAGCTAGATGCCCCACGGTGGGCGTCAATTGTTTTGACAGGGATTTTGGTAAATGAGAACGCCCTGCCAGGGATTTAAAGTAGAGTGATCTAAGTCAAATAACTTGCCTGACTAGTTTTGTTAAGTAAATAAACAAACTATAAATAAAGACACAAAGATTTTATACGTGGAAAAACCCTGGGAATAAGGGAAATAACCACGGCCACCAAGCCAGGAGTGATTGTTATTATGATCTTAGATAGCCTGACAAAGTATCTGTATATCAGGCGTAATATGCAAAAATATTGCTTAAGAATACAAGAGTGGAAGTGAGAGTAGGGGTGTGTTGAATGTTCTTTCTATTTTTTCTTCTCTTCAATTTATACTAGCTTCCCAAGTCTTATTTTTCTGCCGTTTAGGGTTTCCTGGTAAATAGGGCTTGTGCCCTATTTACCCGGGGGTGGTTGCCATCCATTTAGCCGTTGCCTTTGACTATTCCCTATATCTTTTCCTTCTGAATTGGTCTTCCTTATTTGTAGGGAGTATATATGAACAGCTTGGTTGTTGCCTGCTCTGCTTGTGCAACCCTTTTCTTATGCCTGACGTGTTCTCCGTTCAGGCTGGTGGTTATTTATTACATGTCTTGTATCAACTCATGCTTGATGCCTGTGCTTATCCACTTAGTGCTTTATTTCTGGTGTCCTTTGCTTGAATCTTAGTTTTGATCATCGCCTGGCCTTTGTCAGGTCAGGTAGGGTAATTCTGGGCCCAACAACAACAACAACAACAACAACAACAACAACAACAACAACAACAACAACAACAACAACAACAACAACAACAACAACGACAACAACAACAACAATAATAATAATAATAGTAGTAGAAACGCACTAAATGAAGTCTAAACTCTAAAGCCTATTAGACTTCTTTTCCTCCGTTTTTCACCGTCAAACACAAAATCACACAATAAAAAAGGGAAGAGAGAAACAACGAGAAGTCGAGAACTAGAGAAGCGTAATCTTGCACACCGCCGCACCAAAAACATCTTCATGTTCTGCCTTCCGTCACCACTTCTTTAGTTAGTCAAGGTATCGTCGGTGACTCTTTTCTACTTCTTATTCTTACAATTTATTTCATCATGGTTACTGATCATCTTAGTAATTCTTTCTTGTTGAGTCAATCGGGTGGTATTAGGATCGTATTTGGGAGTATTTTTATAACGTGAATCCTTGGTTTTAAGGTTAATTTAGGGCCGGACAGAGGCAGAGGTTGTGTTATATTTTTGCGCCATTACGGCGAACTTTTCTCGATGTCGGAATTCAGAGCAAATGGCAATAATTATTCGATTTGTTGATCGTGAAGGAATACTTAGAGAACGATTTTTCACCGTGATCATTGTTACTGACACTTGTTCTCAAACTTTAAAGGATAAGATAATAATGGTCTTTGCTCAGTATAACCTTCAATTAGAAAATATACGAGGCCAAGGGTATGATGGTGCAAGCAATATGAGTGGTCAAATTAATGGTTTGCAAGCTTTGTTTCAAAGAGAATGTCCATATACGTATTATGTGCACTGTTTTGCTCATCGGTTACAGTTGTTTATGAATGCTGCTGCTGAAGGAGTACATGATGTATGGCAGTTTTGTCTATTCTTACTATAATTTTTAACTTTGTTGATTCCTCCGCTAAAAGACATTCAATGTTAAAAGCTTGCCGAGAAGAAGAAATCTCAGATTTAGTAGCCGCGGGTACACTTGAGACGGGGTCAGGAAAAAATCAAGCTACCACTTTGGAAAGAGCAAAAGCTACTCGTTGGGGTTCACACTTGCGCTCTATTTCAAGTCTTCTTAAATTTTTCAAAGCTACCCAATCAACTATCGATGATTTGTATTTGAATGGAGTAGACAAAGTGCAAGGAGAAGCTAAGGCAGTCGGTAAGGCTTTGAAAAAATTTAATTTTGTGTATTGTTTACATATGATGCATGATATCATGAGAACTACCGATTTTTTATGTCAAACATTGCAAAAAAAGGACATTGGCATACTAAATGCTATACATTCTATTTCAATTGTAAAAGCAAAACTTCAAGATTTGAGAGACAAAGGTTGGGATAATTTAATCGAGAAGGTTACAACATTTTGCTGTGAGCATGATATTCCTATGCCAAATTTGACCGCTCCTTACAGGAAAAGTAGAAGGGATTGTGAAAAGGATATCACAAATGAATGTTATTATCGATTTAACATATTTTATTGTGTGATAGACTTTCAGTTGTCAGAACTTGATAGCAGATTT
Organism: Silene latifolia; assembly: GCF_048544455.1. NCBI lineage: Eukaryota > Viridiplantae > Streptophyta > Magnoliopsida > Caryophyllales > Caryophyllaceae > Silene > Silene latifolia. Next base: position 249,918,939 of record NC_133538.1, on the reverse strand, counting down.
ACGGAAAATTCTAAGGAGATTCTTACTCTCGGTGGTTCATTTGATCCACGTCACAATTTTCGAGCATTCAAGCTTGAAGATGTGTGAAAACTTGCAGAGAAGTATTATCCTCAAGACTTTTCTTCAAATGATAGATGTGCTCTTGATTTGGAGTGTGGGTTCTTTGTTGTAGATGTTCAAAAAGATTCAAGATTTAAAAATACAACTTCAGTATCTCATTAGAGTGTGGGTTCTTTGTTGCAGATGTGCTCTTAATTTATCGATTAATTTGTCTTATCTTGACTCTTCCGGTTTCAACAGCTACAACGGAGAGAGCATTTTCAAGTATGAATATCTTCAAAAGCAAACTGAGAAATAAGATGAATGATGAATTTCTTGATGATTCGATGGTGCTTTACATTGAAAGGACATTTACGAATAGTATCAATAATGCTGATGTAGTATCCGAATTTGAACTCAGTGGATCTCGTAGAGTAAAATTTAGTTATTTATGTAAGTTACGTGGGTGTAGGGCGTGTGTGCCCCCACGTTTTTTTTTAGCTCCTAATGTATAAGATGATTTAAAATTTCTATATAAAATATAAAATTTTATAATTTTAATTTAGCCCAGGGCAGTTGCGATTCCTGGTTCCGCCTCTATGTCGGATGCGATCTATAGGTAGAGTTGGTGTTCGAAACTTTTGCCATGTTTTACTTTGATGTTGAGGAGCATATTTTGGGTCGTAAACATTGTATTGTGCGTTGTTACCGATGTCTTGGCTGCCCTGTTTTGGGATGTATCTATTACGTTGTTTTGGTTTTGGACTATGGTGTTTTAGGCTGCTATGCTCAATTTCGGGTGTGGGTCGGAGCTAGGTCGTCGTTACTGACCAAGCAACTGTTTGTAAATCGTTGGAGAGGCATTGGTTTTCGAATATGGGTTGAATGAATGCGAGGAGTTCTATTGTTTGTTAAGTTGTGAGTTAGCTATGCAGTGGCATTAGGGAATTAGCAATAGATCAACCTTTAGGAGGTTTGTTCTCATGCCACATAAGTTAATTTACAAACTCATTTACCTATAAACTTCATACCAACAACAAATAAATCTTTTCAAGGTTCATATTATGGCCCACTATATTTTTTCTCCTCTTACATTCTTTCTCCACAAACCTGGTTACTAATTTGTAACCTCTCTCATCCATAAACCTCAACACTCATCACCAACAATAGAAGGTTTGTTGACAAACCTCGAAAATTATGGACATGTCATCCCACAAATCTCTTGATGAACCTCTATTGCTAATGCCCTTAGTTTCACCCATTACGATTATGGTTCGAGGTGATGGCCATAAGTGTTACTGGTTTTTGTATGGTAGTTGTTGAACCTCTATTGCTAATGCCCTTAGTTTCACCCTTTACGATTATGGTTCGAGGTGATGGCCATAAGCTTTACTGGTTTTCGTAAGGTAGTTGTTACTAGTACTTGTTAATTTTTTATCAGGCAACATTTGTGTAATAATGAAAATGAATGCATGGAGTGAGAGACTCTCAAAAGTGATGATCCACGTTTGTTTTACTAGCGTCATTAAGGTCATCACATTAATTAACATCATGTACTTGGTACTTACTGTTTTTCCATTCCTTTTAGCTAATGGGTCAACAATTTAGGATTTTTACCTTTATAATGTTGAGTAGTTTTTCATAAGAGCATTTACAAGGATAAAAGAAAAATATTGTAATACTACGGTTTTCTATGTCAGTTACTCGGTCGAATATGGCTTACTCGGCCGAGTAGATGTGTCGTGTGTTTCTGGAAAGACTACTGTCCAGGAATACTCAGCCGAGTATGGGAATACTCGACCAAGTAGAGGATACTCGGCCGAGTATACTCTATACTCGACCGAGTATCCGGTCTGATGGTGTTTATTTCTGCGGTTTCATTTAGAGAGGATTAGAGTTATATAAAACGAGATTTACATTTTCTTAGTCATTTTTAACAAAACCTAAACTTACAACGTAACTCTAATCATCTCCAAATCTCTCTCTCAAGTGCGTGGATCTTTCATGAGTCTTGCTCATCTTTCCTTGCGTCGATTGTGTCGGTAAGCCACTAATTCTATGAGTTTCATTAATTTGTCTTTTAGGGTTTTGCCCTAGTTTATGATTTGAAGGAAAGGGGATTTTGGCATGTTGTAATTGGAATTATGTGATTGTTGTTAGGTGGAGACTTCATAGAGGAGCCATTTTAGCCTGCTTGATTGTCTCATTTCAGTTTGTGCTAAGGTAGGGTTTCCCTACTCGGTTTGCTATTTCATTTATTTAAGATATGTGTTGTAATTGTTTGTACAATTGATATTGCGATTGATTGCTGTTGGTGGATTGGAGTATGATATTGGTGTTGATAATGTTCGCGAGGTGCATCCTCGTCTGAGTGGAGTCACTTGCGGGAGTGGCTTCACGCCCTAGTTTCGCCCTCTGTGGAACCCGCCACAGGAGGAAATGTGCACATTAATGAACAAGGTTATCGCTCGTTGATGAGCGGGGGCTTAGATGGGTACGGCTGCGGTCCCCCACTGGCAGGGCTACACACTTTAGTGTGTATTCAGTTATGAGATGTGATTTGAAGTTGGAGGTGGATTGTGATCAGCTGTTTATCTTATCGTACTTTGTCTTATCTTGTTTATGCAGTAAACTGACCCCGTTGTTGTTTTGTAAAATCTGTGGTGATCCATTCGGGGATGGTGTGCAGATTGTGACAGGTGATGATGGTCTTTAGCTTTGGGGACGAGATGGGAGTCATCACTTCAAGTCTAGCTTCCGCTGTCATGAGATTTATCGTTTTAGTTTCAGTTGTTGAACACTAGCAAACATTTCTTTTAGATTTTGTTTTGGAACATGTAATCGTTAACTCTTTATACTTTAATATATGTTATTTTGGAATGATAACTTTGGTATTCTAGCCTCGAGAAACCAAGATGGTGATGGTCTCTCATGCTAGGGTGGTCCTGTTAAGACACCTTGGTATGTGGGGGTGTCACAAAGTGGTATCAGAGAGACGATTTTGGAACCTAAAACTAATGAACTTAATGAACATAGGGAGTCTAAATAAAATGAACCCGGGGAGAGTTATTTAGAGCTACCTTAAAGACTGGGGAGATGTCCCGAAGTCGCATTAAGGCCCTTACGATCTCGAGACTGTCGCCTAGGGGAGTCTTGGGAAGAGTTGTGTGTATAAAGCTATGTGTGTGGTATTTTTAGCTGGTGAATCTTGTGAAGTTGTTGGATGAAATAATAAGAGTATTGTGTAGTTGAACTTGATGAATTTTGATCATGATATGTGTTTATTACTTGGCTTTCGAAACGGTAGTGAAGTATCGTGTATATATAGAAATGCATGTTTAAGTATGTTAACGAAAGTTTATAGTTCGTCTTGGCATGACTCGGCCGAGCAGGGTGGGTACTCGACCGAGTAGGGGATACTCGGCCGAGTAACCAGGCACTCGACCGAGTGTTGTTTGGTGTGTACGTAGCAGTAGCTACTGGTTGTGATCACTCGGCCGAGTAGTAGGCATACTCGATCGAGTAACACCCATACTCGACCGAATATGTTTTCTGTGTTTTTGACGTTGGCTACTAGAGTGGAACACTCGGCCGAGTAATAGCAGTACTCGACCGAGTATCTCACTGTACTCTGCCGAGTGCTTCTTTGGCGGAGGATCTTATTATTTTGAGCAGTAGGCTATGTGCTTATGTTTCCTTGCTTCTATCAGCTCAAAATGCCGCCAAAGAGGTTAGTAGCATACATCCAAGCCTCTGAGATGACTACGGATGAGGTCTCCCGTATGATTGAGCAGCAGGATGCACTCCTAGAGGCTGTTAAAAACATGGGAAATGAAGCTGACTAACCGTGGACGCAACTCATCTAAGCACCATCATTTCTCGTTTCAACCCTTCGAATTATGAGGGCACCGTAGAGCCTAAGCTTCTCGATAACTGGCACCACGAAATGGAGAGTCTTCTTGAGGTTGTGAAGTGCCCGGCGGAGTTGCTGTCGAACAAGTGGTGTACTACCTAAGAGGTGAGGCTGCAGTTTGGTGGTAGAATGTGAAAGAAGATGTCAGGGCATACTACATGGAGGAGGGGCTCGATGTTATACCGTGGGCAGGTCGAAAGAGTGCTATGAGGGAGCAATTTGTGCTTGAGCACATCCGTCACAAGTTGAGAGCCGAGTTTGATTCTTTCATCATGGCTGATGATATGATTGTCACACAGTACTATCACCGGTTCCTTGAGTTGTCACGTTACACAGGAGGGGATGTGCACAATAATGAACTGGGTTATCGATCGTTAATGAGCGGGGGCTTAGGTGGGTACGGCTGCGGTCCCCCACTGGCAGGGCTACACACTTTAGTGTGTAGTTAGTTACGAGATATGATTTGGAGTTGGAGGTGGATTGTGATCAGTTGTTTATCTTATCGTACTTTGTCTTATCTTGTTTATGTAGTAACCTGACCCCGTTGTTGTTTTGTAAAATCTGTGTTGATCCATTCGGGGATGGTGAGCAGATTGTGACAGGTGATGATGGTCTTTATGTGACACCCCGCGATAACGCGGAAATTATAACTTATAAAATTCAAGCGAAAATTTGGGAATTTTTAAAACTTTTAAAGTTTAAAGTGCGGGTTCATAAAAATCTAAAACACAAATAAAGAATGCGGAAATAAAGATTAAATTATACAAACGTGATAGTCAAAGGTGAGGAAAAATATATCCCTCGAATGACAATACAATAAGAAGTGAGTCTAAACAATCCTAATAAGCCAACTACTAGACCAAAGTGCTCGCTAGCTCACACATGTCATCACCCCATGAATGCACCAACTAATACCTGTCATTCATGTAAACATGAACACCACAGTCAGTGGGGAGTAACTCAAGGTTCTCCCAGCCACAAAATGTCAAAATGAACACAACAAGGAACTCAATTAGATAAATCATGTAATATACTTACAAAATATATGAACATCAAGTTTATATATTTAAACATGTCAATTAAATGAGATGGAATATGATAGATCAACATTAGCATGATGGAGACTCATTATTCATGTGAAATAATTAATAAATATGAAAGATAAGAATACGGTCATTTATAAAAAGGCATGCATTTCAAGGAATTACAACATATATATGAGATTAGAATCTGAATCATGTAAAACAATTAAGTAAGGCATCAACCAATACAAACTACAAGAGTAAAAACCGTACCCATTATTTGGAAAACCACTTAGCAAACATTGCACGGGACATGGCTACTAATGTCACATTCGTACTTATGGCTTGCATCTCACCATAAAAACGGATAGGAACATCAATCCCGACGATCATATCGCAACTAGAGGGCTTATAGCTCACCCCTATTATCCGATAGGACCAAGACAAAACACACATGAAAGACAGATACCAATATCTATAACCAAGCAAGACCTTTACTACTCATATATAAATATATAATTCCCCTGGTAGGACGACAGTGGTACTCCCAAGACTCAGTCCTAGTCTAAATCTGGCCAGACTCTCGGGACAGTACAGTTCCCGATTCGACATTCGGCAGAACAGTCCGCATCCAAGACTCGAAGACAGATCAGAAATCGAGAACCCACAATCGGCAGGATAGTCCGACAGAAGCGGAAAATATGAGCTAATCCCACAATCGGCAGGACAGTCCGAAAGAGGCGTAAAGATAAGTCAAGCAATACGGTATAGCATAAAGGCATTATCAAGAGTATACGACTCAACCAAGCGATATGAAATAACTTGGAAAGAGACTACTACGTGTAATGAACCGATGATAATCCAAGTGAGACATTTCATGCCAAGTCATAATCATGAATATGAATAAGTAACCCATTTCTTCTATATTTATCACTTGAATAAAAATGTAAACAAACGGAGATGAACCATTTATAATAAGCAAAACAAGCATCCAGTTATAAATGACTCAATTTAATTAAATAAGTAGAATAATTCACTCATATTTGACATACGATAAATAAATGAGAATGAACGGATTAAAAATTCATATTATAGGTAAGTGAGAAATTTCATCAAATTTTGACTTGAATAAATAATAAATTCCACATTTATGATTAATGTGAGAAAAATATATGAACGGACGATATTTAACTAAATACGTTGCATAATGCACGAGATACGATTTAAATAACCGCAAATAAAGCATACATAAGACCACCCCAACTCCTAGACTAGCCCAACAACCAAAATTATAAACAAGCCCAATTGACTACTACAATTCCAAATGGCCGGAAGCCTAGTTGTCAAACACACCCAACATAAACAAAGGAGGAGGAATAAGGAGGAAACAGGGGTATGGTTATCCCGTGACTAACCCCAGACAACCTGGCCGTGGTCACGCCGCCCTCCTGCGACCGGTCACCAGTCCAACTCCAAATTGGGTTCTCATAAACCCGTCCCAAAGCAACTGTCCAACCAGCGTCACCATTCGAAACAGCCTGATTAAACCGTCTATTCTGAGCCCATAACCAACATATGTAGCTACACAACAGTCGCATAAAACCGTCCCCAAGAAGACAGAGCACGACACGGCCCGAGTTACTTCATCCTTGCGCATAAATCAGCTCTAGGTTGAGCTAAACCATGACAGCATTTGAAGCGGGTTTAAGTTGGATGTTCACAAGTATAAAGTAAGCTCAAGAGGGGCCCTAGAGACCACACATACCGAGTATAAGGCCATTTTCCAGTCCTAAGTCTCACGTTTTTTAGCAGCAACAACGAGTTACAAATCGGCACTAGTGAGAACACGATTTAAGACGGAATTTAACGCAATAAATTCAAGCATACAAGTAAGAAAATCAAAAAGACTCAAGCTTTAAAACGTAAGAGCATGAAAACGATGGGTAAGACGAAATTTCGACATTTTGTCGAGTAACCTATCACCGTTACCTCGCAATTTCTTCGAATAAATGGCCCCCCAAGCTTGAGTAATTCACCGGCTCTTCGAAATCTTCATCAATGAGCAAGAACACGAAAGGATTGAGACAAAAACCGTAACTTTTATAAGATGGCGAAAAAAGAACCACCACAAGGACGAGTATTTCTTACCTTGAAAGAACGAGGAAGGAAAGAGGAAGAGAATGGTGTAAAAATTAGAGGAAAAGGTGGAGAAATGAGGAAGAAAATGGAGGTTGAAGGTCGAATAAAAATGGGTAGTACGGTCTCTGTTGTTTTGGTGTTGTTGTTGTTGTGTTTTGAAAGGAAGAAGACGAAACTGAGGGAATGGAATTGCAGGGGTAGGGGCGGGACATATAACACACAGCCACATACATTTTATAATTATATTAATATATAATAATAATAATAATAATAATAATAATAATAATAATAATAATAATAATAATAATAATAATAATAATAATAATAATAATAATAATAATAATAATAATAATAATAATAATAATAATAATAATAATAATAATAATAATAATAATAATAATAATAATAATAACAATAACAATAACAATAACAATAACAATAATAATAATAATAATAATAATAATAATAATAATAATAATAATAATAATAATAATAATAATAATAATAATAATAATAATAATAATAATAATAATAATAATAATAATAATAATAATAATAATAATAATAATAATAATAATAATAATAATAATAATAATAATAATAATAATAATAATAATAATAATAATAATAATAATAAAAGAATTATATAATATATAAAAGAGATATTTAAAGGTAGGGTGTAAGAGGGTAGGTGAGCATGTTGTCAATTTCTGGTTGGTCCGGATTAAAGCAAGTACAAAGTGAAATGTGACGGTCTATAGCTAGACGGAATAATGTCTCGAGTTTATATTAACTTGAGACGGAAACTAATATTATTATTTATTTATTTTGATAAAATGTGAGTAATATATATATCAAAAATAGGATTTACATGTAGTGCAAATCCTTAATTACATAAGGTTCTTATGGCAAAGCCAAGTTACATCATTAGCATTCAAATTCTCCCTACCTCTTCCTCTAATTCCAGCTTTCATTCCATCCCTTATCTGCAAGGGAACATGTCTTGGGTGCATGAGAACCATATCATTCCTGCACTTGTTCCTCTGGAACCAGATAGAGTAAAGTGCCCCCAAGAACAAAGCAATCTGAACTCCTCTCTGGACAACTATACCTCCTCTATTAGACCACCATATTAGATCAACAGCCAGAGGGAAGCTACACCTAGTAACCTGCTGTATAGACATCATCACTCGTCTGCTGTACTGGAAATCAAATAACAGATGAGCCAGGGATTCATTAGCCTGTCCACATAGCGGACAGCTGGCATCAACATCCATCCCATAGGTTAACAGCTTATCCACTGTATTTAATGCCTCATGAGCCACTAACCATCCCATGAATTGATGCTTAGGTAGAGCCCAACTGTTCCAGACCACCTTACTCCAGTATGCAGGAGGATTAACATTCCTAAGCCACTCATAACATCCACTAGGAGTGTATCCCGTAGGTTGAACCACCCAGACCCCATCCACAAACCCATGAGCTAGTTCCTACTTAACCTTACAGATCCTTCTCCAAACCCAGCTTGAGTTAGTTGAGGGACTGTACTCAAACCAGTCTCTCCCTCTGATATGGTTACACTGTACCCACTGAACCCAGAGGGAGTCTCTTTTCTCTGCAATCCAATTCACCAGACGGCCCACCATTGCCTTGTTCCATACCTCCTGATCTTTCAGACCCAATCCTCCTTCTTCCTTAGGCTTGCAAATTTTATCCCATGCCACTAAAGTAACCCACCTATATTCTGTACCTCTCTCCCAAAGAAAATTTCTGCAGATGGCTTCTATACTCTTAATGATGCCCTTGGGTAAGACAAACATCGAGGCCCAATATGAGTGCAGGGTGTTCAGAACTGATTTGATCAACACAAGCCTGTCAGCATAAGAGAACTTTCTTGCTCCATAATTATGAATCCTCCCACAAATTTTCTCAATGAGACAAGCACAATCAGATATCTTAAGTCTTGTAGTTTGAATAGGCATTCCCAAGTATTTAAAAGGGAGAACACCTTCAGTAAAGCCTGATATCTTTAAGATATCAGTCTTGATGTGATCAGGCACCCCTCTAAAGTAAGCATTAGATTTAGCAGGACTGATTTTAAGACCAGATGCTTTTGAGAAGGTGGAAAAGGATTGTAATAATAGCATCATAGAGGTAGTGTCACCTTTACTGGACAGCAACACATCATCAGCAAACATCAGGCAGGCCAATCTTTGATTTTTGCACATTGGGTGGAATTGGAAATCATACTTAGTAGCTGCATACTTCAATGTTCTGGTTAGATACTCCATACACAGGGTAAAGAGGAGGGGTGATAGAGGATCCCCTTGTCTAAGCCCTCTCTTGCCCTGAAAGAAGCCAAACATATCCCCATTGAGAGATAATTAAAAGGAAGCTGTGGTAACACACTGCATAATCATGCTTTGGAAGCCAACTGGAAATTTCAGCATCCTCAATAAGTGCTCCACAAACTGCCATTCCACTGTATCATATGCCTTTTGCAGGTCAATTTTGAATAAACATCTGGGTGATGCATTAGGTCTCTCATACAACCTGATGAGATCCTGGCATATCAGGATATTCTCCTGAATACTCCTGTTTTGAATGAATGCACCCTGGTTCTTGTCTACAATATGTGGTAACACTGCTGCAAGCCTGTTACATAGCAATTTAGATATGATCTTGTACACAACATTGCAACATGTTATAGGCCTGAACAACTAATATTATTATTGTCACTATAATTATTGTCCGACCAAAATATGTATACATCTATTCTTATATAAATCATGCCTCAAGAATATAATTTAATAATACGTATTTTTATAAAATGAGCTTTTATATATTACGTTTATAAAAATCGTGTTTGACATAAAATTAATTAAATTGAATAATTCAAAAATATATAATAAAGTGATCAGACGGTTTAATAAATTTTAAATGTCAAAATGGGAAATTCGCGGGTGTTACAATCACCCCATCTTTTAAAAAGTTTCGTCCTCGAAACTTGAAAGTAGAAATGAAGGTTATATAAAAATAAAGCCGGAATTTTGAAATCGATAACCAAAACATTAAAAGGTTACTTATCGTAAAAATTAAAATTCTTTCGAAAGTTTCAAATAAAATTTTCTAACATAACCAAATTCTCATCAAATGAACGAAAGTGCTCTCGTTGCGCATTCAAGAACGTCATATTCCAAATCAAAGATAAGGTCAAAAAGCAAATCATTTGTAGAAATCAAAAATCAAAATGCTTTCAAAAACATTAATGAAAAGTTTTCAAAAGTATAAGTCTCATCCATGGAACGAAATTGCTCTTGTCGTGCACACATGAACACTAACTTTCCAAGTCAAAGACAAATATAAAACAAAAATCACTCGCCGACAGCATAGAACAAGTTATTAAACGTCTCTAATAACGAATTCTAACATCCGATCAACGTTAAAATCAAAAGAAAAAGGTAATCCACTCAAATTTTCTTTTGCAAAGGCCAAATGAAAATTAAAAGATTCACTGCTAGACTCAAAAAGGAGTCAAATTCTTGAAATTATAACGTTAAACTTTGACAAAGAAATCATAAATAGATCAAAGTTAACAGAAATTGGATAGAATTTAAAGAAATCTCAGGTTTAGCAACTCAAGACCATGATAAAGAAGCCTATACTCGAAGAACAAATAAGGAACTAAATCAAATTTTCGTTTTCAAACCTTTAAAATAGGTAAGGTTTTGCAAAGGTAATATAAGCTTTTAACAACGAATCAAAATTGATAGCTTGAAAGTTTAGAAGTTGTACAAAAAGGAAAGTAACTTAGACATCATAAATACAAAGTACGCTAAGAGGATCCAGACTTAACCAACAAAAGGGCTATGAAAAATTTCCTAGGGGTACGATTCGAAGTCAGGTCAACAAGGATGTCAAAGATAGAGTTTCACAGGTTACGAGTATCAAACTTAAAGGAGGAGCATGATGAAGCGAGGAAGAGAGGTATGAACGATAATGCTTATGGTTAAAGAAGAAGGGAAATTAGACAACAAGGAAACGCCAAGAACTCAAATCCCAAACAACAACATCATCCTAAATTGTTCCGAAAACTTCCTAACCACGAGACTTATAACCACAATACTCGCAAGGATTTCCTCAAAACACTTATGTTACTTCATCCTAAGTCATTCCATGAAACAAAGTACTTCACTACACTTGTGATTCGACAGTTCCCAATTATTAAATGTCCATCCAACGACCTTCACAAAGCAAGATCAAAGATGCTATCAAGGTTACACTCATATTTAACTAGTGTCAACTATGAGTTTCTCAATATGGTAACCATCAATCAAAATCTAAGTTCAAAAGTTCTTTTGCATATTCTATCATCCCAAGAATATTTTTCTATACTCTTTAAACCAAAAGCATAAACGGTGACGTTCTCCGAATCACGAGACAACTACCCAAAACAACTTACTCATCTCAGCGGAACATCTACCGATCTCAACTTATAATCACATCTCAGGAATTTTGGTAACTAATCCTCATTACCGCAAAGTGGATGCCCAAATGAGATTTCAAAACTAGATACAATTCTCACTTAACATGGTTCCTATGTAACCATCACAACACTCACAAAAGTACACCGACTGTGCTAACCTCAAGCTCAACCCCAACTTCCAAGTATAAACAACAAGGCCAAGTTCTATAACCTTAGTGTCATAGGCAACTCACACTTAACGCACAGAATCCACCAATCAACTATACTCACTTTATCAAGGAATTAGGTATATGAATTACTAAGCATGTCTCATCACACTACCTAAGTCTTTCGAATATCACAACCTCTCAAAACCAGGGTTATGGGTCAACCACAAACAAACACCACAAAAGTCAAATAATCCAACCAAGATTAACATCCCACAAAAGAGAGAGAACTTATCAAAAAGGCGTTAATGGAGGACAAGCAAGGAACAAAGGCCAAGTTGGAAGGGTACTAAAGTAACTTCCAAGGAAAAAAAAGAGAGTTTAGAAGGAGGATAGGCACCAACAGGTAAAGGCACGGTGCCCAAAGAAGGAGGAATATCTTCAAGGAACAAGAAGCATCCTTCAAAGGTTGAACAAATCTTCAATTCCCGACAATAGACACCAAATCTTGATCTCCACATAGGTAAGCTCACGATCATTGATCCAAGGGCACAACAACAGTTTACAATCAACATACATGTTAGAAACTACCACGAAGCATACACAAAGAGACTACCAACTTAGGTCCTTAATTCTACCCATCTCTCATTCATTATTAAAGGTCAAGTTCAAGTTTAAATTTGGGGTACACGTATGTACGTCGGGAGCAACATAGACTCTGATACCAACTGTGACACCCCGCGATAACGAGGAAATTATAACTTATAAAATTCAAGCGAAAATTTGGGAAATTTTAAATCTTTTAAAGTTTAAAGTGCGGGTTCATAAAAATCTAAAACACAAATAAAGAATGCGGAAATAAAGATTAAATTATACAAATGTGATAGTCAAATGTGAAGGAAAATATATCCCTCGAATGACAATACAATAAAAGGTGAGTCTAAACAATCCTAATAAACCAACTACTAGGCCAAAGTGCTCGCTAGCTCACACATGTCTTCACCCCATGAATGCACCAACTAATACCTGTCATTCATGTAAACATGAACGCCACAGTCAGTGGGGAGAAACTCAAGGTTCTCCTAGCCACAAAATGTCAAAATGAACACAACAAGGAACTCAATTAGATAAATCCTGTAATATACTTACAAAAGATATGAACATCAAGTTTATATATTTAAACATGTCAATTAAATGAGATGGAATATGATAGATCATTATTAGCATGATGGAGACTCATTATTCATATGAAATAATTAATAAATATGAAAGATAAGAATACGGTCATTTATGCAAAGGCACGCATTTCAAGGAATTACAACATAGATATGAGATTAGAATCTGAATCATGTGAACCAGTTAAGTAAGGGATCAACCAATGCAAACTACAAGAATAGAAACCGAAGCCATTATTTGGAAAACCACTTAGCAAACATTGCACGGGACGTGGCTACTAATGTCACATTCGTACTTATGGCTTGCATCTCACCATAAGAACGAATGGGAACATCAATCCCGACGATCATATCGCAACTGGAGGGCTTATAGCTCACCCCTAGTATCCGATAGGACCAAGACAAATAACACATGAAAGACAGATACCAATATCTATAACCAAGCAAGACCTTTCCTACTCATATATAAATATATAATTATATTCCCCTGGTAGGACAACTGTGGTACTCCCAAGACTCAGTATTAGTCTAAATCTGGCCAGACTCTCAGGACAGTACAGTTCCCGATACGACATGCGGCAGAACAGTCCGCTTCCAAGACTCAAAGACAGATCAAAAATCGAGAACCCACAATCGGCAGGACAGTCCGAAAGAAGCGGAAAATATGAGCTAAACCCACAATCGACAGGACTGTCCGAAAGAGGCGTAAAGATAAGTTAAGCAATACGGTATAGCATAAACGCATTATCAAGAGTATACGACTCAACCAAGCGATACGAATCAACTTGGAAAGAGACTACTACGTGTAATGAAGCGATGATAATCCAAGTGAGACATTTCATGCCAAATCATAATCTTGAATATGAATAAGTAACCCATTTCTTCAATATTTGTCACTTGAATAAAAATGTAAACAAACGGAGATGAACCATTTATAATAAGCAAAACAAGCATCCAATTATAAATGACTCAATTTAATTAAATAAGTAGAATAATTCACTCATATTTGAGATACGATAAATAAATGAGAATGAACGGATTAAAAATTCATATTATATGTAAGTGAGACATTTCTTCAAATTTTGACTTGAATAAATAATAAATTCCACATTTATGATTAATGTGAGAAAAATATATGAACGGACGATATTTAACTAAATACGTTGTATAATGTACGAGATACGATTTAAATAACCGCAAATAAAGCATACATAAGACCAGCCCAACTCCTAGACTGGCCCAACAACCAAAATTATAAACAAGCCCAATTGACTACTACAATTCCAAATGGCCGGAAGCCTAGTTATCAAACACACCCAAAATAAACAAAGGAGGAGGAATAAGGAGGAAACAGGGGTATGGGTATCCCGTGACTAACCGCAGACAACCTGGTCGTGGTCACGCCGCCCGCCTGCGACCGGTCACCATTCCAACTCCAAATTGGGTTCTCATAAACCCGTCTCAAAGCAATTGTCCAGCCACCGTCACCATTCGAAACAGCCTGATTAAACCGTCTAGTCTGAGCCCATAACCAACATATTTAGCTACACAACAGTCGCATAAAACCGTCCCCAAGAAGACAGAGCACGACACGGCCCGAGTTACTCCATCCTCGCGCATAAAACAGCCCTAGGTTGAGCTAAACCAAGACAGCATTTGAAGCGGGTTTAAGTCGGATGTTCACAAGTACAAAGTAAGCTCAAGAGGGGCCCTAAAGACCACACATACCGAGTATAAGGCCATTTTCCAGTCCTAAGTCTCACGTTTTTTAGAAGCAACAACGAGTTACAAATCGACACTAGTGAGAACACGATTTAAGACGGAATTTAACGCAATAAATTCAAGCATACAAGTAAGAAAATAAAAAAGACTCAAGCTTTAAAACGTAAGAGCATGAAACCGATGGGTAAGACGAAATTTCGACATTTTGTCGAGTAACCTATCACCGTTACCTCGCAATTTCTTCGAATAAATGCCCCCCAAAGCTTGAGTAACTCACCGGCTCTTCGAAACCTTCATCAATGAGCAAGAACACGAAAGGATTGAGACAAAAACCGCAACTTTTATAAGACGACGAAAAAAGAAACCACCACAAGGACGAGTCTTTCTTACCTTGAAAGAATGAGGAAGGAAAGAGGAAGAGAATGGTGTAAAAATTAGAGGAAAAGGTGGAGAAATGAGGGAGAAAATGTAGTTTGAAGGTCGAATAAAAATGGGTAGTACGGTCTCTGTTGTTTTGGTGTTGTTGCTGCTGTGTTTTGAAAGGAAGAAGACGAAAGTGAGGGAATGGAAATGCAGGGGTGGGGCGGGACATATAACACACAGCCACATACATTTAATAATTATAATAATAATAATAATAATAATAATAATAATAATAATAATAATAATAATAATAATAATAATAATAATAATAATAATAATAATAATAACAATAATAATAGTAATAATAATAATAATAATAGAATTATACAAAAAATATATAATAATATATAAAAGAGATATTTAAAGGTAGGGTGTAAGAGGGTAGGTGAGCATGTTGTCAATTTCTGGTTGGTCCGGATTAAAGTAAGTACAAAGTGAAATGTGACGGTCTATAGCAAGACGGAATAATGTCTCGAGTTTATATCAACTTGAGACGGAAACTAATATTATTACTGCCACTATTATTATTGTCCGACCAAAATATGTATACATCTATTCTTTTATAAATCATGCCTCAAGAAATACGTATTTTTATAAAAATGAGCTTTTATATATTACGTTTATAAAAGTCGTGTTTGACATAAAATTAATAAAATTGTATAATTCAAAAATATATAATAAGGTGATCAGACGGTTTAATGAATTTTAAATGTCAAAATGGGAAATTCGCGGGTGTTACACTTTAGCTTTGGGGACGAGATAGGAGTCATCACTTCGAGTCTAGCTTCCGCTGTCATGAGATTTATCGTTTTAGTTTCAGTTGTTGAACACTTACAAACATTTGTTTTGGATTTAGTTTTGGAACATGTAATCGTTAACTCTTTATACTTTAATAAATGTTATTTTGGAATGGTAACTTTGGTATACTAGCCTCGGAAGACCGAGATGGTGATGGTCTCTCATGCTAGGGTGGTCCTGGTAAGGCACCTTGGTATGTGGGGGTGTAATGCCACGGTTTTCTATGTTTATGGGTACTCTATCGAGTGGGGCTTCTTACTCTGTCGAGTAAGTATGTTTTTATGCAAAACAGCAGTCTGCCTGACAGGTACTCGATCGAGTACGTGTGGCACTCGATCGAGTAGGGGCACTCGATCGAGTATGTCACTTACTCGATCGAGTAAGTGTGTTTTACGGGTGATTTTAAAGGCTTTTTTTAATAATGCGGGATTAGTATATAAAGCCTCCGTTATCTTTCTTAATCTCTTTTATCATTCTAAAAACCCTTTTGAGAAGAAAAGAAGTTACGTAAGTGTGTTCCTCGCATTGTTAAAAAATCCCCAAGGCTAGGAGTGTCGGATCATCTTGTTCTTTACGCCGTTGTGATCCTTGTGTCGAGGGTAAGCTTTTTATATAATTATTATAATGTTTTTTTAAAGTTGGTTGAAACCCTAATTGGGTAATTTGGGGGTTTTGGGGAGTATTGTTGATGTTAGATTGTCATTATATGATTGTATGTTTGATAGGAAGTAATTTCGGTGAAGGACGATGTTGATTAGCTGATTGTGACGATCTTGGTGATTGCTGTTCCAGGTAGGGTTTTTCTACTCAGTATTAGTTACATGATTGTGTGGTGATTGTTGTTGTGACTCTTGATTATGTATATTGTTGGTTGATCTAGTTGGTTGTGGATTTTCTACTGTTGATTGGTTTGTATCTGTCTGTGATCTTCGGGTTGCGTCTCTGGCTGAGTGGAGTCACTTGCTGGAGTGGCTTCACGCCCTTGATTCGCCTTCTATGGAACCCGCCACATGAGGGATGTGCACATTAATGAGCATGGGTTTATCGCTCGATGGAGATGAGCGGGGCTTAGGTGCGAACGGCTACGGTCCCCCACTGGTGACGAGGAGTACCTGTTGCGATGGGTACTCTGGCAGGGCTACACACTTTAGTGTGTAGTCAGTTGTTTGGAGATTGGAGATGGAGACTAGGGATTTGTTTGAGCTGTTTGAGCTGTTTGAGCTGTTTGTGACATTGTTTCTTTGTGGCATTTGTTTTATGTAATCAGTACTGACCCCGTTTAAATGTTTTAAAAACTGTGGTGATCCATTCGGGGGTGGTGAGCAGTTATTGAGCAGGTATGAGATGATGCACATGGGATAGCTGGGATGAGTCATCATGTCGCAGTTATAGAAGTCTTCCACTGTGTCGAACATTTTGTAGTTGTTTAGAAGTTGACAGTTTTGAGAACCTTGTATTCTTGTTTAACAGTTTTTTAGAGTTTGGCTTGTATCACTGTTTTAGCAGGATTTTCCTGGAGGGATCCGGCCTGTTTAGAGAATAATTTGGGTATCTAGCTCTATAAGTTTGGGATATTGTAGATGAATAACAGGACAAAATCAAGTATAAAGAATAATATTTATATTATTTAGATAAGCTGGATACAAATTTGTTTTAGTAATTGGGTACTCGAAAAGTAATGAGAAATAAGTAGCGAAGCGGTTTTACCCTAAGGAATAATGAATGAATAATACAATTGCCAGATTACAATATTTATAGTTATACAAATATAAACGTTACATTGATCTTCAACGTCTTCCTCTTTTTTTTGAGTCATTCGGATTAATAGGGCACATTCCCTATTAGTTCGGTTGACTCGTTCTCCTTTGATTATTTCTTCAACTCATTCTCCTCTTGTATGTCCAGGTTCATTGGTAATATAGCTTCGTGGTTAGACTTGGTCTTCCTTGAGAATAGGACATGAACATTAATCTTGTTGTAATCGCTTTGCTGCTTTTCAGCTTAATCCAACCTGTCTAGGTGTATTGCCAGGCTATTCTGTGCTTACCATCAGGCCTTTCTTCTGGGACTAGACAGCTTATTCATCCTGTAATATTTTTCAACTATCTGACAAAGTGGTTAGAATTGTCCTGGTCTCTGTCACGCCCCAATCACCCTTGTAAGGTCGGGCCAGGCTACATCGAGCCAGGCTAATCTGGGCCTAACAATTGCCCCTTGACATTTTACCCGTGCTGGATCAGGCCAGGGGTGAGATGTCAACTTTACCGGGTTAAACAATAAAACGAATCATATTTACTCAATGACTCTTAGACTCCTAGTTACCTTTGAACACTTATAACGGCTAATTTGTGTGATGTCATGCTGAGATTTTTGTGTTTTCTACGGTTTTTACACCGTTATACACCTTCTATAAATACGGTATTTGGGATGAGGTTGTTCTTCACCAAATTTCTTCCACTTTCTTGGCTAAACTTTCTTCTGAAATTCTCCCCTATTTCCCAGGAGTCTTGCTCTGCCAACTTATAATTTTTCCCAAATTAAAATTCATCACAATAAATTAAATAGTAAAGGATATGGGAGCCAAAAAGCGTCCTGCACCCCAGAAAGCTGCTGCACCCCAGAAGGCTGCTGCTGAGTCTGAACCCACAGACGTCCAGGAAGAAGAGGTGATGGAAATTGACCCTCGTGCTCGTGTTGTGGCTTTTAAATATCAGGATTCTATTTTCACTGCCCTTCAATCTCTGGATTCTTCTTTTCCTGAGGAAAACCTATTGAAAACAAACTATAATAGGGTTTTAAGGGAGAAGAAAATAATTCCTGAATCGACTGAGGTATGGATCCCTGAGTCTTGTCCAGTCAGAGCTAACTGGGTGTCACCTGGTTGGTTCTGTATTTTTGAATGGCCGTTCAAGGCAGGTTGTAAGTTACCTTTTACTCCTTTAATGATTGATACCATTCGTGCTATGGAAGTATCACCTTTTCAGATTATGCCAATGGTTTGGAAACTTGTTCATTCCATTGAAAATCTATGTGCTAAATATAATCTTGTAATTACTATTAACGATATCAAGGCAATATATCATATGAAAAACCCTGTTGATGGTCGTTTTAATTTGAGAATCAAGTCGAAAATGTCTCCATTAATTACTAACCTGGACTCTGGAGATGATAAAAGCTGGGCAAAGACTTTCATGTTTGTCCGGACTGAGAGCCTGGGGTTAGGCTTTGATTACCTGAGATATCCCTGATGTGAACATTATTTGCGCACATTTAGTCCCCTAATTGAGCCTATTTTGCATACTATTATAACATTCTTTGGCCATTTTATCCGTCAAAACCTTTCTATTTGCTTTTCTATCGCATTTCATATGTTTTGTAGAAAAGGAGATAATAAGGCGGAAATTCCCGTCTTTCGTGCATATTTGGAAGCTTATTGATGATATTAGATGGACTAGTATGAAGAGAAGGCAAGAATGATGACCAAAGATGTAGGAATAAAGTGTATATAGAAGGATCAAGGGGTTAAAAGCAAGGATGACGAGAAGGAAGGCATTGCATGAAGAAATTGCTCGGAACCCAAATTAAGAGTTGCTCCTTTGGCTCTGAAAATATGCTAGATGGAACGGCGTCGAAAAAACAAGTGATCTAGGCTTTTGAATCACTCCAATAGGAGTCCGGATGAGGAAATAACGTCCGTTTTACAATCCGAGCTCAAGATACAGCTCAACCCGCTCGGGTCAAATTCAACCCGCTCGGGTTGAAGCCCAGGACGCCCATATTTCGCTCGGGATGGGCGTATTCCTGGACAGGAAATTATCCCTTGCTACGTGAACCACAATCCGAGCGTCTTCTCCCAAATCCGCCCGGATTGCATCTCCCGAATCCGCCCGTCTTCTCCCAAATCCGCCCGGATTGCATCTCCCGAATCCGCCCGTCTTCTCCCAAATCCGCCCGGATTCCCTCACAGCACAATTTCGTCTTCTTCAAGCTTCAAAGAAAGACGCCCTTCCTTCGAAAAATACCGGCTCCTCCTTGCTCAATCTAAAAAGTGTAATTACTAGTTTAGCCCTTAGTTAACCCTAATGCATCCACCTAATTTCCACTATAAATACCCCATTTGTAATAATCAAATAATCAAGTTTTATAAGAATATAATCAAGTTTTATTAGAAATTCCTCTTAGATTAGATTAGGAGTAGATTAGAATAGATTAATCTTCAATCTTTCCACAAATTACACATTAATCTCTCCTTAATTATTGTTCAAGTTTATTATTCAAGTTTATTATTGGGTAATTGAAGATTATTGGGTTATTATTGGGAGATTGACAACCTTCCATCAATCAATCAAGTTTCTTCTATTATTCTTTGCTTTATTATTTGGATCATCTCAACTTTGGTATAATTACTTTACTCTTTAATCTTTATTGTTCATTTCTTCATTCTATTATCATGTTTATACTTGTTGTGATGATTGACACCATTAATGACATGTTTCCCATGATGATGAGTGAGTAGTTACTTAGCTAGGATTAGTGGGTAATTAAGGGAAACCAACATGGGATTGATTCATGCTTAATCTAATATGTTCACATGATTAAATTGCTTGCTTGTTGTGATGTCAACTTTATGCACATATTATGTTTGATGAAATGCTAAGCCTATGAATCCTTGCATTTTTACCATCTCTTATCTACTCAACTTGACTTGTAAGATATAACCCAACTCGAGTCTTGTTAGACCATGCATAGAAGTTAAATAGGAGGAAAGTAAGTCGACTTGTAGGTGTTGTACAATCTAATCGATTCGGCTCCGGGACCCAACTCTTCCTATGAACTGTAAGACATAACCCAACTCGGTTCCTCCACAACATTAATTGCTTGCATATAATTGTAAACATGTTTATATGATCAACACCATGAATCCCCTATGACCCCATGATATCCTAGCACCTTTAACCATTTGTTTACATCCTTCCTTTTATTGCTTGATTTACCTTATTGTTTTTATTAGTCTAGAACACAACTACAAACCCAAACAAATTGTGACACTAGCATAAATTGAGATAGATAGACTTAGAACCCAAAGCACACCGTCCCATGGATCGACCTCGACTTACCGCTAACTAGTTGTTTGTTGAGTATTATAAATGTGTTTGATTGGATGAGTGACGACCTCACACCCACATCAATCCCCCTCTGGAAAGTGGTAGGTTTCCTATACTGTCAATTTCCAATATATATTATACGAAATTAGGATGTTTTGGGTTTTCACCTTTGTATTTGACAATTTTCGCAGCCCCTGATTGGAACTCTGATCCCCTTGATGATGAAGCTATTTCCAGGATAGAGGCTTTCCTCGCTATTCCTGAGGAAGAGAGGGCCTGGCCTGCTAGTCTGGGCAGGGAATTATTGCCCCGGTATATGAAGACTAAGCTGAGTTCTGTCAGGGTGCCTAAAGGAAAGCCTAGTTCCACTGCTCTTTCCTGTATGTTTTCTCGCATGTTTCGTGTTTGATTATTGTCTTGTTATGACTTCTCTTCTCATATTCATGTGCATTCTTTATATATTCGGTGTTGGTCTTACGCTAGATCGGCTAGCTTTACTGCAAAAGATTTAAAGGCTGGGGTGGCTAGGATTGCTGAACAGTCCAAGAGCCAGGAGGCTAGTGGGAGTGACAAGACGCTTGACATCCTGGTTTCTGATGTCCAGCCTCCTCAAGATCCACCCAGGGTAGTATCACCGGAGGTAGTCCAGGCTCCTAAAAGGAGGAGGGAAGATGTCATCCCTGAAGAGGAGGAGGAGGAGAAAGAGAAAGAGAATGAGCCTATTCAGGCTCAACCGATCAGGAGTATTAGGCAGGTGTCTGCTAGGATTGATGATATGGATGCTGCCTGGGCACGGATAGATGAATTTTCTGCCAAGATGGGTAGCCAGCTTTTATCTGCTAATACTCTTGAGTCTTCTACCAGGGTGGTCTCTATCTTGACTTCTCTTGTGACAAAGGCTGCTGAACTTGCTTCTCAAGCTAAGGAGGTTAGCTATAAAGAGATGTTTTATTTGTTGTGTGTTTTTTGTGTCACTTTTATATTTGGCTGATTGATTTTATTTTTTGTAGGGATTGGATGTTGGGTTGGCTACTGCTTGTCAACTCAGGGATGCCTAGGCCAGGGTTTCTAGCTTGGAAGAGAAAGTGGATAAAGTTAACCGTGAGCTGCATACATCCAGGAGTAATGAGGTAGTGCTTCAATCTCACTGGGACACTAGAGAGGCGTCCAGGGCTGCTATAGTTTGTGAGGTGGCTGCAAAAAATGCTTTGAGAAGGTCAGCAAGAGTTAGAGTCTGTAAGGGAGGAGTTGGCTGCTCAGAAGCAGGTTATGCAAGATCAGCTGAAGAAAAATGAAGAGCTTGGTGTTGAGAAGGAACTAGTGGAGGCGCGGCTTGCTGATGTTGCTCAGTATTTCTTTGGGAAAGGCCGGGTTGATGCTATGAGAGATCCGGATTCTGATCGGGCTAATTGGGATTCGGACCGTGATGAGGCAGCTTTGGACGCCCAGTATCCAGATTTGGCCAACATAGGTCAAGAAGATGAGGCGAATTCTCCTCCTTCCAAGGGAAAATCTGGAGATCAGGAAATGGTGGATGGTTGTGAGTCGGTTACTGGTGAGAAACCTACTTAGTTTGGATTTTTTTTCTTTTTGTTTTGGCCCATCCAGGGGGGATGTTCCTGGAATGAATATTTAGGTGTTTTTTGGCTTGTCCAGGGGGAATGTCCCTAGAATGGATAAATAGGTTTGTGGCGAGGCCAGCTATTTTTGGGTAAATAAATATTTGGTCTTTGTTGGTTCCTTTCCGTGTTTTGATAAGGCATTTGTAGTATTGAATGTCTTACTGGATCTGCCATTATTTGACCGATCGAGGCCGCCAGGTCTTGGATCTCGCGCGCTTTATTGTGTTATGGGTGGGTTTGTTGCCTGTCTGGAGGGCTTACGTCCCTTGCCTGTCTGGAGGGCTTATGACCCATCTATGTTATACAATCCAGGAATAGATTTTCCAGGTTTGTATGTTAAGTTGAGCTCAGTATTTTAAGGCCTGTTTTGCAACTGAAAATTGGGTATCGCTTGGATATTGGTGGGGTGGCCCTAATCTTTAAGATTTGTTTTAAATAAAATGCGAGATGTAAAACAAGTATTGAAGATTCTACTTGGTAAAAATAAGTATAAGAATATTGACAAGTATTTGGGCACATAATAGAAGAAATTATATAAGGCATTTATTCATATAATGGCAAGTTTCATACATTTAGTTTCACATCGTCAGGTCGGCAAGAAATGTGAACACGAAAATTATACCTGACCGGAGATATATTCTATATGTGAAATAGTTTTAAGTGTGCAATATTACAAGCTCTTGGGATCATTTCTCCGTCCGGGGTTTGTAATCTATAAGCTCCCCGACCGACTATTGAGTCAATTAGGCAGACCTTCCCGGTTGGGGCCAATTTTCCAAAGATTCTTTTCTTTTGTGTTTTGGAAGCCTTTCCGAGGACAAGGTCTCCTACCCTGAATACCCTGGCTTTGACAGTCTTGTTGTAGCTTTTTGCAACTCTTTGCTGATATGTTGCCAATCTAATGTCTTGTGCATCTCTTAACTCTTCCGTTAAGTCCAGTCATTCCTCCATTAGAGTTATATTGCTTGTTATTGTGTTCAGCCGCATATGGCTGATGGAATGTCGACCTCAGTACCGGATTACTGCTTCACATCCATAGACCAAGGAGTAGGGGTTTGGCCTGTGGATGTTTTAGGCGTGGTTCTATCACCCCAAAGGACCGGGGGGAGCTCTTCAACCCATCTGCCTTTCCTTCTTTCTAGTTTCTTCTTTATGCAAATTGATTACTACTTTGTTACTGGATTCTGCCTGACCGTTAGCTTTTGGATATCCTGGCGCGGAGGTTACCAGGTTGATGTTCCATTGAGCACAGAAAGGTCATTTGTTTTTCCCACGAATTGCGTGCCATTGTCACATACTATTTCAGAGGGGATGCCATATCTACATATGATGTTGTGTTTGATGAATGCTATGACATCCTTTTCCTTGACTTGCCTCTATGAATCAGCTTCTATCCACTTGGAGAAGTAATCAGTCATGGTTAGCATGAAAACTTTTTGTCCGGGTGCTTAGGGAAGTTTCCCTACTATATCCATGCCCCACTTCATAAATGGCCAGGGTGCGGATATGGAATGTAGTTCCTCATATGGCTGATGGATGTATGGTCCGTGAATCTGACAAGCTTTACATTTAGAGCTAAATTCCAGGCAATCAGCCCTCAAGGTGGGCCAATAATAGCATGTTCTGAGTATTTTGCTTGCCAAGCTTCTTCCACCTTTATGATTTCCACAGTATCCTTCATGGATTTCTGATAATATCTGCTCAGCTTCTTGTGGCTCCAGGCATCTGAGGTATGGCCCAGCCTGCGATTTCTTAAAAAGCACGTTGTTAATAATGGTATATGAAGCAGCTTTTATTTTTAGTGCTCTGGCATCTTGTTTATCTAGGGGAAGGATTCCCTGTTGTAGCCAGTCATAGTAGGGTTTTGTCCAAGAATTAGCAACATAAATTGGAAAACTTTCATCTTGTTTATTTATTGCAGGTTCCAATAAATGTACGATGGGTATTTTGTCGAAGTCAAGGGGACTGAAGTTGGATCCTAGGCCGGCTAAGGCATCGGCCTGGGTATGCAAGTACCTGGGAATTTGGTCAATATTAAAATTGCGGAATTTTGCTTTTAAAATTTGAACAATTTCCAAATAGAGTATCATTTTTGAGTCTTTTGCAGTATATACTCCGTAATTTTTAGGTATGAACTCAATACATACCTTTAATCCAGCTATTAGGGCTTCATATTCTGCCTCGTTGTTGGTAGCCTCAAATGCACAGCTTATAGCATGTACTATCTTATCCCCTTGTGGCGATTTTAGTACTACCCCCAGGCTTGTTCCTCTCATATTGGCTGCACCATCGACAAATAGGGTCCATTCTAGGTCTGTTTGGTCGCTGGTCAGTTTATTTACCTCTTTTATCAGGTCGGGTTCTAGGGTCGGACTAAAATCAGCCACAAAGTCTGCTAGTGCCTGTGACTTAATTGCTGTCCTTGGTTCAAATGTTATGTTGTATGTGCTTAGCTGGACCGACCATTTGAACATTCGTCCGGATAATTCTGGTTTCCTAAATACAGACTTGATAGGAAGATTGGTTCTGACTATTATAGGGTGGCTTTCAAAGTATGGTCTTAATTTTGTGCAGCACATAATTAAAGCTAAAACATATTTTTCGAGTAGGCCATACCTGATTTCTGCATCTAGTAGACTTTTACTTACGTAATAGACAGGGTGTTGTTGTCCGTCCGCTTCTTTTACCAAGACTGCACCGACAAAGTAGTTTCGTGGATCGATGGTATCTTTGTCAAGGGTTCATCTTTAACTGGTTTTGCCAAAGAAGGGAGGAGAGGATAGATATGTTTTTAGGTCTTCAAAGGCGGCTGATGATCGGGGTCCATTGAAAGTCCTTGTTCTTCCTTAGCAGTTATAGAATGATTTGCATCTTTCTGATGATCTTGAAATAAATCTGTTCAGGGCCGCTATTCTTCCAGTCAGCTTTTGTATGTCTTTGACCGTCTTTGGTGATTCTAGCTCTAGGATAGCTTTGATCTGTTCAGGGATGGCTTCTATTCCTCTTTTTGTCACCATATAGCCCAAGAATTTGCCTGCTGAAACTCCAAAGTGGCATTTTTGTGGGTTGAGCTTCATACTGAATTTCTCGAGTATTTGAAAGGCTACTTCCAAGTCTTTGACGTGGTCTTCTGCCTTTTTTGACTTGACTACCATGTCATCTATGTAGACTTCCATGGTATCTCCTATTTGGTCTTTGAACATCATGTTGACTAGCCTTTGATAGGTTGCTCCTGCATTCTTTAATCCAAAGGGCATAGCAGTATAACAATATATTCCTCTCTCACTGATGAAAGCCGTGCTTTCCTGGTCTACAGGGTGCATCTTTATTTGATTGAATCCGCTGGAGGCATCCATGAATGTTAGCATCTCGTGCCCTGCAGTGGCATCCACCATTGCATCGATGTGTGGCAGGGGAAATGGATCTTTTGGGCAGTCTTTGTTTAGGTCGGTGTAGTCTACACAGACTCTCCATTTGCTGTTTTTCTTTTGGACGACTACTACATTTGCAAGCCAGTCAGGGTACATTACTTCCCTGATCATTCCCATGTCCAGTAGCTTGTCAACCTCTTGGTTGATGATTTCATGTCTCTCTGCAGCAAATTTTCTCCTCTTTTGTTGTACAGGCTTAAATGATTTGTCAATATTCAACTTATGCGTTATAACATTAGCATCTATACCAGTCATATCAAAATGTGACCAAGCAAAACAGGACATTTTAGTTTTGAGAAAGCTGACCAGATTGGGTCTGACCGAGTCTGGTGCATCTCACCCTATAAGTACTTTTCTGTCAGGGAATTCTGGATCCAACATGACCTCTCCTGTTTCCATCTGTCATTGTCCAATATACTCTTCCCTGGCAGGTGACTTTAATTGCTATGTAAGGGACTTACCTGACTTTGAGGGTTTCAAAGCCTGAGTGTAACTTCCTGAGCCGTCCTCTGTTATCCCCTGATGGTGGTTATCCCCCACTCGGTTGGTATCTTCACACATTGATGGTATGTTGATGGGATTGCTTTGACATTGTGGATCCATGGCCTGCCCAGGATTATATTATATGAGGATAGGCAATCCATTACTCCAAATCTTTCATATGAAGCTACGCCTTCCACATAGGTTGGCAGGCTGATTTCTCCCAGGGTATTCTTTGTTTCTCCGCTGAATCCAACCAGGATGCTGGATTTCTTGATGATCTTTCCTTCAACTATCTTCATAGCTTTGAGGACGTCAAGCATCACCAGATTGATTGAACTGCCTCCGTCTATCAGGATTCTTGATACTTTAGCTGTGCCAATTTGCATGGTGATTACCAAGCTATCATGGTGTAGATCCGATACTCCCTGCAGGTCCGAGTCATCAAAAGTGATAGCAGGCAATGACTTGGACCTTGAAGGGGGCTGCAGTCTGGATTCCCTGGATATTCTTTTGCGCAAATGAGCCGGTCGGACCACAGATTTCTGATCCTCCATTTATGTACTTAACTTCATAGATGGGGGGAGGAGGAGGAGGATCTCTGCCGTTCCCTGGATCTCTCTTGTTTTGTCCTTCATCTTTGTTCTTTGGTTGCTGGATTAAGTCCTTCAAAAAGCCTTTCTTTAGGAGATATGCCACTTGTTTCCTGAGTTGGATGCATTCTTCTGTGGTGTGCCCGATGTCCTGATGGAAATCACACCATCTTGTTGGATCTTTCCTGGGGTTGTCTGACTTCTTGATCCATCTAAATGTATCTCCCAGGCTTTCCAGGCGTTTGATTAATCCTGCAGTATTAATAGAGAAGTTATATTCAGGAATAGTTGGTAGGTTAGAAAGGTTACCTTTGTGTTCTTGTGCCATGTTGACTTCAGATCTTTCAGGCCTGGAATAGGGTGCTGATTTGGGGTTGCCTCCTTTCTGGTTGGAGCTTTTCCTGTTAGTGTGTCCATAGCCTTTCTTTCCTCCGGATGAGTTCGTTCTGAAGTTGAGATCTTCTTTCAATCTGACATGTTCTAAGGCGATGGATTGAACAGTGGCAAAGGTTGGGCATGCTTTCTTGGTCAAGTCTGCATAGATGTCACTATCAAGCAGGACTCCTTGCCTGAAGGCTTCTACCGCTGTTTCTTCATCACACCTAGGAATGGCCACCTTCTCTTTGACAAATCTGGCCAGGAATTCTTTGAGAGATTCTTTAGGGAGTTGCTTTACCCTGAACAGGTTACTAGGTCTTTTGGCCATGTCTCTGCTGCTTGCGAATTGTTGATTGAAGGCATTGATCAATTCTGCAAAATTCTTGATGCTTCCATTTGGGAGATTAATGAACCATTGCAATGCTGCTCCGGTCAGGGTTGTACCAAAGCCTTTACACATGCACTGCGCCCGAGTTCACCGGTATTGAGGCAGCTAGCATTTTCTGTTTGAATATAGCAACGTGATTTTGTGAATCAGAGGTTCCATCATAAGTTCTCATGGATGGAACGGTGAATTTCTTGGGGAGATCAATCTTTGCAATTTCATCTGCAAAGGGTGAGTCAGCAAAGCTGTCAATTTCTATTTCAGCCACAGGGTCTAGTACTCCGGGTATATTTTCTATTTTGTTGTGGAGTTTTTGGATTTCCTGAAGCATAGCCATCATTATTGCTGCTTCAGTTTTGTTTGTTTCATCATTGGGAATGGTTGGGGTACCGGATAAAGTATCCTTCTCTGGGGTTCCAAAATTGGAGAAGTCAATGTTTTTGATAATGGATGAGAATGGGGTTCCTGGTTCGAATCTGGTCTTGGAGCCCGAAGCCTGATTTTCCAATTTTTTCCTCAGGCTAGACTCAGATTCCTTCAGCCTATTGATTTACTCATTGGTGCGCTTCTCTTGGATTGTCTCCAATTCTTTGATTTTGGTCAGGGCAGCTGCTAATTGTTGTTCTGGGTGAGTTCCACGATTTTTGTGTGTGAATGTTAAATAAAAAAAATGATAAAGGGAATTTTTACTGATTGAAGAACTAGATGCCCCACGGTGGGCGCCAATTGTTTTAGCAGGATTTTCCTGGAGGGATCCGGCCTGTTTAGAGAATAATTTGGGTATCTAGCTCTATAAGTTTGGGATATTGTAGATGAATAATAGGACAAAATCAAGTATAAAGAATAATATTTATATTATTTAGATAAGCTGGATACAAATTTGTTTTAGTAATTGTGTACTCGAAAAGTAATGAGAAATAAGTAGCGAAGTGGTTTTACTCTAAGGAATAATGAATGAATAATAGAATTGCCAGATTACAATATTTATAGTTATACAAATATAAACGTTACATTGATCTTCAACGTCTTCCTCTTTTGTTGGAGCTGTTACCGGATTAATAGGGCACATTCCCTATTAGTTCGGTTGACTCGTTCTCCTTTGATTATTTCTTCAACTCATTCTCCTCTTGTATGTCCAAATTCATTGGTAATATAGCTTCATGGTTAGACTTGGTCTTCCTTGAGAATAGGACATGAACATTAATCTTGTTGTAATCGCTTTGTCGCTTTTCACAATCCAAATTGTCTAGGTGTATTGTCGCTATTCTCGCTTACCATCGGGCCTTTCTTCCGGGACTAGACAACTTATTCATCCTGTAATATTTTTCATCTATCCGACGTGGTGGTTAGAATTGTCCTGGTCTCTGTCCCCTAATCACCTTGTAAGGTCGCCAAAGGGCTACAACAGTCAAAGTCAGGCTAATCTGGGCCTAACAATCACTTAAACTTTATTATCATTTAAATACGTTTCGTAATTGTCTATTTGAGTATCATTGACTCGGGTAACCGAGATGGTGACGTTCTCATACCTTAAGTGGTCCTGGTAAGGCACTTGGTGTATAGGGGTGTCACAAAGTGCTATCAGAGCGACGGTCTTGTAACCCCTAACCAATGAACCTAATGAACATAGGGAGTCAAACTAAAATGAACCCGGGTAGGAGTTGTAGGAGTTAATGAAAAGACTTGGGAGACGTCCTAAAGTCGCGAACTCGCCCTACAATTTTGAAACGGTCACTATGGGGTGTCATGGGATCACTATGTGTTTGCTGATGTTCTATTGCGTATGTTGAATGATGTGTTGTATAGAAATGTTGCAAAATGATTGTGGTGGAATGGGGAATGTGGTATATGATAAAGTGTTGTGAATAAGCATGTTGCATGATAGCTGGTTTACAACGTTGTTTGGAATTGTTGGAAAGGTATATGAGAATGATGAATGATGTGGTGTAAAAAGGGGAGTAGTTCATATATGAGAATATGTGATGAATAATGATGTTGCAGGATGGATGATTTATAATGTGGTATAATAGTAACATGTGAATAGGAGTGTTGTGTTGTATAAGTATATTTTGTTTGCGTAATGTTGTATAATAAGTTTATGTACTTGTCCACTATTGTTCATATGTATATGTTGTATGAAGTGTGTAGTTGCAATGGATGAATTGGTTAGAAAAGATTAAGTAAGTAATTGCATAGGCATATGAAATTTATGTGTGGAACATGTTTATGTGGGTAGTGGATTTTATAATGATGCTATGTTAGTAACATGTGAATGGGGAATTTGATGTTGTATGTTATACTATTATTTTTGCGTAAAGTTATAGAATAAGAGTATGTGGGTAGTACATGATTGATAAGTTGAATAATATATGTGCATAGGGATGTTGTTGATTGGCTTTTGTAGAGAGTAAGATGTGGTTTGGGGTACTGGTTTTATGAGTTTTGGATTGGTTTTGTTTGCTTGGTTGTTGTTTAAGTTGTTTGGAAGTAAAAATCAAATAGTTATGTTGTTCGATATAGAAAGATTGTCTTTAAACTATTATAATTTGAGATTTATATATGATTTTGATGTGATTCCAATTGGAGGTGATAGTTTGTCTTCTTACGATTCTAACGATAGGTCACACGCCCAAAATGACCAAGAAACGAGTGAGATATGACCGTTTTACGAAAATTGGACATTACTGAGAAATGCGTAGGGTACTCGATCGAGTGCACCTCTTGTTACTCGATCGAGTAACCCTTACTCAATCGAGTAGCCCTGGTCATTTGTTTTACGTGTCTCTGAACTTTATCTACTTGATCGAGTAAGTCACTCACTCGATCGAGTGACCTGTACTCGATCAAGTGACCCCTATTTTGGGTCATATGCTTATCTTTTGACTTCGTTGCATATTATGTTTAATTCAAAGGTATTATTTTGCTTCTTTATGCATTGTTTTACATGTGTGTCGATCTTGATGTGTAAGTTACCCAATCTTATGGTGTGGTGAGTGGCACCTTATGGTAGGTATGAGTTCGGTGGGGAGGACATGAGTTATATGTGGTTGTGATGGATAGTGGAAAAATAAATGGAACATTGATGAGTTGATTGAGGCGTAGAGCATGTTTTGTGAGATGAGATGAGTGATATGATTGTGTGTTGAGTAATGAAAAAGTATGTGAATGTGGGCAAGGGATGATGTAAGGCTAAGGAACGTGAGAATTAATATATTGAAAGGAAGGATGTGGATAGTAGAAACTTGAGATGCGTAAGAAATTATGTAGGTATTTGGTTAGGAATTGTATCGGTTAAGAATATATGTAATGAAAGTTCGTTATAGAGGGATGGAAAAGAGTGGTATATAGTGAACTTAATGGAGACATGTCGCGACGTGGATTTGTAGATAGTAAGTGAGTTTGGGAATTTGGATTATCAAAAGGTGAAACAAATGTGTGATTTCCTTGGGCAAGTAACGTTATGAAATGAGTTTTGCGACTCTAAAAAAAACGTGTGATTGGAGATCAGTGTGAGTGATAGTATGAGGTGGTCTGGACTGATTGTTGATAAGTGTGAGTGATAGCATGATAAGAGAAGATCTACAGTAAGAAAGATTGAGATAGTACTGATATGAAATAATGGGATTTGAGTTTTGGAGCAATGAGAAGGTAACCGGAGCACTAAAGAGTTAGGTAGAAGGAATAAGGAGTTGAATCATTAATTGGTATTGTTGAGTGTAAAGAGATAAGAAGGATAAAAGTAAGCGGAGAAAGATGTCGATCGGAGTTATATAATATAGAAGTCAGGAATCGTCCAGGTGTATGATACTATCATGAGGTTGTTAGTTAATGGTTATACAGGAGTTTCAGGACAATATGATTAGGCATGAGTTTCGGGGAATTAAGGAAAGTAAGAAGCCGGGTAAAGAATTTACACGATATGAGATCTTGCCGGTGAGTTGGGTGACGATGTAATTAAGGATGGAATTGGGAATAGTGTTAAGGTAATTTTTGTTGATGGATTTGATGTTCACTATTTGGGATGTTAAACAAAGATAGGAAAGAAACCGTGATGTTTAGAGATGGGTGTAAAAGGTTGTTATACGAGCAGTGGGGGTATTGTGGTGTTGTCACTAGTGGTTAAGGGTGATGATAGATAAGAAGGATAGCAATTCTGAAGAGGTTGATTTTGTAGAGGCCGGATTGATATATACGTTTGGGAGGAAGTATAAGATGTGGTGATATGAGGCGGGTGCTAGTAGTTGAATATTAATGGTATGGTTATACTTGGCAGGAGGTGATGGTATGCGAATGGTAGAATATGTTATGAGGTGCATACGAGTTAAGCTCGGGGGAGAGGTAACCTTTATCAAGTGGTAACTTACGTGATGAGGATTGACTAGTTGGATGTGATTATGGGTCTATGATGTGCATAGACGTTTGTGTGAGGTTCTGACCTCACGATAAGTGGTATGGTGTGATAGTTATAAAGTTGTTGTGTGAATGTTTTGGATATATGTTGGGTACGGTAAACTAATGGAATGATGTTCAAAAGTGATATATTGGGTGATCTAGCATGGCTAGTTATACTTGTATGTATATTTATGATATACGTTTATTCCGTGAAAAGGTATGGATGATATTCATGAGATTCTTGTCTGTTTATTCCGTATAATATGTTGTGTTGTGATCTAGTAAAGCAGTTTTGAGTGAGTTTTCTTCTCCGGAAAGTTATACAGAGTCATTGATTAAGGGAATTATATGTGGTTGTGATGTCTATCGATGTGGTTGTTGTGCCTCGGGTGATGATCCGGGTCTGGTACTTCGTGTTGTGATGCGGGTATTTTCGCGCTGCGCTGCGGCTGTTGGTGGCGGTGTTGCGATGCCATCATTTGTTGTGGTGGAGTAGGCGGGATGATTACGATTCGAGTTTCGAAAGTACATACCAGTTATACATAGATTGTTGTTTTGTTTGCTGCTATTTCCTGTGAGTTTCGTTTTGGACAGATAGACGGTTGTTTTGTTTATTGATGTTTCTTACCAGTTTCAGCTTGGGCGTGAGGGTAGAGTATGATATGGAAGAGAGTTGTGTATGTTTCTATTACCGGCATGGTATAGCGATATTCTGTTGATGGGACACAGTTGTGAGAGGTTGTTACAGTAATTGTGATCTTGTTTTAGATGAGTCATTAGTAGGCATAGTGATGACAAGCGAATTGTGGAACATGTGTTGTACTGATCTGAAAACTGCAGATAGTTCATAATATTTTATTGAGACAGTGAGTATATGGTGTTGGGAATGAGTTTCATGTTAAGTTATGGATGAATTTTGCGGTAATGAAAGAAAAGAACTTGAGGATCTAGTGCGAGTGTGTGTAATAATTGTGGATCGTGAGTTATGAATATGGAGAAATGTGCATGTATAGAGGACTATATCGTTTGGCAGTAATAGGGAACAATTGGAGTATTGGTTATGATTAGGATCTTGTGGTATAGGTTAGGTGGTGTGCCGAATGAATTGAGGTATGAGAACTGTTTAAGTAAGAGAGCCTCGGAAATAAGAATGGTTAGAGGTGTTGAGGTCGTATGCGGTTATCTTCGACATATCGTGGTGATGAGGATAATGAGAAGATATAGCTAAGGATCTAGTATTAGTGAGTTACGAGGACGTAACATTTATCTTAAGAGGAGTAGGATGCGATAAAAAAGAGTTTGATGGTTGTGCATGTTATAGTATAGTTGGAAGTAGAGTGTTGATGTAGCATAAAGGATGTTTTTTTATTGTGGTTGATATTGTTAAAGGTCATGGCCGTGCTTGTAGTAGTTCGATGTTTAGGAATGGGAGAATACTTTGAGAGAGTTGACAGTGGGATGATGATGTTTATGAGTGTGAGTAAACTTCGAGGACGAAGTTCTTTTTAAGGGTGGTTGAATGTAACATTCCGTTTGATGTTATGAGTGTCTTGATATCGCATTTTCTAGTGGATAATATGTTACGTAGCTAGCAGCGTTTGTGGATAGTAGTTGGTAGTGTTTGGAGTTGGTGTCGAGAGAGACTATGACGTAGTAGATAGGATATCGTGAGCCGTGTTGTGGAGGTAGGCATAGTTGGTGGAGTTGGTGTTAAGAGTTCCTGTTTTATAGGTTGGGGTTTTGTTTTGAGTTCTTAGTTGCGTTGTTGTGTCTTGATCGAGTTAGTATGTTTGTTTTTATCTATGGGTTGAACTTCGGGGACAAAGTTCCTTTTAAGGAGGGAAGACTGTAATGCTACGGTTTTGTATGTCTATGGGTACTCTATCGAGTGGGGCTTACTCTGTCAAGTAAGTATATTCTTATGCAAAATAGTAGTCTGCCTGATGGGTACTCGATCGAGTACGTGTGGCACTCGATCGAGTAAGGGGCACTCGATCGAGTATGTCACTTACTCGATCGAGTAAGTGTGTTTTACGGGTGATTTTGACGAGTTTTGTTAGTAATGCGGGATTAGTATATAAAGCCTCCGTCATCTTTCTTAATGTCTTTTATCATTCTAAAAACCCCTTTTGAGAAGAAAAGAAGTTACATAAGTGTGTTCCTCGCATTGTTAACAAATCCCCAAGGCTAGGAGTGTCGGATCATCTTGTTCTTTACGCCGTTGTGATCCTTGTGTCGAGGGTAAGCTTTTTATATAATTTTTATAATGTTTTGTTAAAGTTGGTTGAAACCCTAATTGGGTAATTTGGGGGTTTTGGGGAGTATTGTTGATGTTAGATTGTGATTGTATGATTATATGTTTGATAGGAAGTAATTTCAGTGAAGGACGATGTTGATTAGCTGATTGTGACGATCTTGGTGATTGCTGTTTCAGGTAGGGTTTCCCTACTCAGTATTAGTTACATGATTGTGTGGTGATTGTTGTTGTGACTATTGATTACGTATAATGTTGGTTGATCTGATTGGTTGTGGATTATCTACTTGTTGATTGGTTTGTATCTCTGTCGTGATCTTGAGTGCGTCCCCTGGCCGAGAGTGGAGTCACTTGCGGGAGTGGCTTCACGCCCTTGATTCGCCTTCTGTGTAACCCGCCATAGGAGGGATGTGCACATTAATGAACATGGGTTTATAGCTCGATGGAGATGAGCGGGGCTTAGGTGGGAACGGCTGCGGTTCCCCACTCGCGGCGAGGAGTACCTGTTGCGATGGGTACTCTGGCAGGGGTACACACTTTAGTGTGTAGTAAGTTGTGTAGAGATTGGAGATGAAGACTGGGGATTTGTTTGAGTTGTTTGAGTTGTTTGTGACATTGTTTCTTTGTGGCATTTGTTTTATGTAATCAGTACCAACCCCGTTTAAATGTTTTAAAACTGTGGTTATCCATTCGGGGGTGGTGAGCAGGTATGAGACGATGCGCATGGGATAGCTGGGATGAGTCATCACGTTGCAGTTTTAGAAGTCTTCCGTTGTGTCAAACATTTTGTAGTTGTTTAGAAGTTGACAGTTTTGAGAATCTTGTATTCCCGTTTAACAGTTTTTTGGAGTTTGGCTTGTATCACTTAAACTTTATTATCATTTAAATACGCTTCGTTATTGTCTATTTGAGTATCATTGCCTCGGGTAACCGAGATGGTGACGTTCTCATACCTTAAGTGGTCCTGGAAAGGCACTTGGAGTATAGGGGTATCACATGGGGTGTCACAAATACGAGCTGAATGATTGGAATTGGGAGTGTATTACAATGGGTCTCTATAGTAAGATGAAGTTATTTACATATCCAACTATCTAGTAATCGGATGACTTGTATATTTGTAGCTTGTGGTTCTCGTTAAAAGAGTTGTTGGTTGAAGCTAGCTTGAATTGACCGTCTTGAGAGGTAAGGACTTTTACCCTTTTTAAGTTAAGTAAGAGCATGTTCGGTTTGACATTTAAACAGTTTTTACAAACTATTTGGTAACAATGAATTTCTAATCGCATTTGTGAATTTTGAATATTGTTTTATGTGACCCTGGATCACCTACTAGATTTATTTGGCGCAAGCCTCTTTGAAAGGTTGTAGCAGACTCTGGGAGTTCTACTGGTCTAGAGAGTTTTAAGGTGCGCATGAGACATCCTTGGGATTAAATCCCGAAACTAAATTCTTGGCCCGAGTTTCATTGAGTGGGGTTTGACCGGCCCCCACTGGCTAGGGGGTTAGACTTTCTCCTTTGGCAGCCTCATCCTACTGACTGCCCAAATGTGAGAGATGCGCATTATTATAGGTGTGACCAAGCACAAGTGATACCTCTAGAACGTGTCAAGGGTAGGACCTTGGCACACAGGTGGTGAAAACTATGGATTTTAAATGGGTTGATTAATGTTATTGGAATATAATTCTGTTCTCACACTGGTTTTGAGCTTTGTTAATTTAGAATATTGTTTGTAAACTTATCACTGTTACTTATTTTCTTAAAACTCAGCTTTGCTGACGTCCTTCTGTTTTGGGTCATTCTCCCGCCGGAACCTGTACTTATTTGTCATTTTGGGTACAGTTGATATGTACACTTGAGATGTTGCATGGGTGCATAATGGATCTGGGGAGTAGTACGAGCGTGGAAGGATTTTAAATAAAGAACTCCGTCTTAATTTATTTATATACTCTTATAATATTATTGAATTTTGATTTTACTTATTGTTTTAGATTTTGTAAAACTTAAGTCTTCCGCTGCGACATATTGTATTTATTTTGATAATGTTTTCGGACAAATACTCTATTTATAAATACTGTCTCTATACTTACCTTGCACTTGGAACTATTAGCTAAGTGTGGAGTGATAGCTGTGAATTTTCCGTCTTTAATTTATCTTTTTTTCTGGTCGTGAAAATTCAGGGGTGTTACATTTTCCTCGAAATACCCAATTTTTTGATCCGGAAAATTTTAAGAGGTCATAACTCGTGTTTACGAGCTCAAGAAGTGACGATTTTTTTCAAATGGATTATTTTTCCGAGAACTACGACTTGAAAAAAAAAATTGTCGATTTTGAAATTCGTGATCAAGAGATATGGTCACTCAAAGTTTGTTCGGTAAAAAAACTTTGACAGACAAAAACTCCTACCTACGGAATCCAAATACGACAATTTTTTTTTCAAATCGTAGTTCTCGGAAAGATGATCGATTTTAAAAAAAAAAAATTATCACTTTCTGAACTCGTAAACACGAGTTATAGCCTCTTAAATTTTCCGGATAAAAAAATTGGGTATTTCGGGCAAAATTTCAAACCTCAAGTAGACCGACGGAATTTTATTATTCATAAAGAAAACTATACCTTCAAGTTCAACTTTGAATGAATAAAATAATCCAATGAAGGAGAAAAGAATTTACACAATAGAAGTAAAATATAAAAACCTGCTGCAGTATCTTCTTAGAGCGGATTTAAGGTCGCTTAGGAGCGCAACATAATCAGAATGTGGCTCATGTTGTCTGTATAACCATAAAGAGAGGTCTGTTAAGTAATGTTCTGTAGGCGCAATCGATGAACCAATTGTAAGATATACTTTATGATTTCGATAATGAAATCAGTCCCAAGATACAATATAGATTTGAATTAATTCAACCCTTTATACAATTAAAAGACGGAATAAAGGACTAACCTTGGTCCATGTCTTACAGACGCAATCAATTCAATAATAAGAAGTATAAACCAATTGATTCTCCTCCTTAACCCTTTCCTTTATGTTCTTTGTTGATGGAGGAAGAAACTGACTTTCCCCTTTCACTGCTTTAATGTACGTATCTTCCTTTTGGTTTTGTCAGGATGATTTATAATTATTATACTTTTCTTACTGTATCCCATCATATATATATGATGGGTTACGTACCTTTTCACAAAACAAAATCGTTTGTACCTTTTCGTGAAAGACGACTTATTAGGGTAAGATAGGAGGGAATAGTAATTCTCGTACTTTAATTACATTTAATCGAGACCGATCCATCACGGTGTCGTCTTTTATATTAAAGTCCCGTAATATTTAATATTAACTTAACTTTTATTTAAACCCAAAACACATAGGCCACTCGAATATTATTAAATATTCTAACATTCTCCCACTTGGCCTTTGTGTTGACTTGATGGTTCAATTAGTATAATGTGCACTTTTATGTTAAGCTCACTAACTTGTGTATCTTTAATCGAATTAGAACTGATTGGATCATGGCGGTCACACGTCATTTACTAATCGACATGATTCCTTCCATGTATCACAAATCAATTCCAAATCTAGGTAAACCTTTAATTTGAGAAGAACATTAATTCTCACAATTAGTCACATGTAATCTAAACTGTAATGCATACATATACTATAATGATTAACATGTCTATTATAACAGAAACAATACTATAAGTGAATTCTAGATGTCACATTTATTATAAGCATATTAACTTCATAATAACAAGGCCTTTGATACAACACCCATGTGTTCTACATGGCCAATGAACGCCTTGGGTGGTAATCCTTTAGTTAATGGATCTGCTGCCATCTTATCCATTCTTATATGCTCAAATGACACTATTTGTTTATGTACCTCCTCTTTGACCGATAAGAACTTTAATTCCATGTGCTTAGCACCCTTGGAGTATTTATCATTCTTAGAGAAGAAGACGGCTGCAGAATTATCACAATAAATTCTCAGCGGCTTGGCAATACTATCGACGATCCCAAGTCCTGAGATAAAGTTTCGCAACCACAATGCATGAATAGTGGCCTCAAAGCATGCCACAAATTCAGCTTCCATAGTAGAAGTAGCAATGACAGACTGCTTCCCACTTTTCCATGATACTGCCCCTTCAGCTAAAAGGAATAAGTAGCCAAATGTTGATTTTCTACTATCAACACATCCGGCATAATCTGAATCTGAATAACCAATCACCTCAAGATGATCGGATCTCCTATAAATAAGCATGAGCTCCTTAGTGCCTTGTAAGTACCTAAGGACCTTCTTTGCAGCTTTCCAGTGGTCCATCCCGGGATTACTTTGGTACCGA
Organism: Silene latifolia; assembly: GCF_048544455.1. Lineage (NCBI taxonomy): Eukaryota > Viridiplantae > Streptophyta > Magnoliopsida > Caryophyllales > Caryophyllaceae > Silene > Silene latifolia. The sequence goes on along the minus strand of NC_133538.1, from coordinate 249,880,109 downwards.
CCCAACATTCCAACAGCAAAGCTGATATCTGGTCGAGTACATGTCTGAACATAGTTCAAACTCCCAACCACAGATGCATAGGGAATTTTCTCCATTTCTTTTCGTTCCAGCTCATTACGGGGACATTGTATTTTACTAAATTTGTCCCCTTTCTGTATAGGAACTATCCTTGCGGAGCATTCATTCATTCTATATCTCTCTAAAACTTTGTCAATGTAAGCTTTCTGAGACAACCCTAACAGTCCTTGTGATCTATCACGGAAAATTTCAATTCCGATCACATAGAATGCCTCCCCTATATCTTTCATTTCAAAGTTTTTAGATAGATATTTCTTTACATTATGCAACATGCCTAGATCATTCGCAGCAAATAAAATATCATCAACATATAAGACTAAAATAACAAATCTGCTCCCACTGATTTTAATGTAGATACACCGATCGACGGTAATCTCTACAAACCCATATGACGTGATGGTATCATTAAACTTCAAATACCATTGTCTAGAAGCTTGTTTTGTCCATATATCGACTTCCTCAGCCTATACACCTTATCTTCATTACCCGGGGATGCAAATCCTTCAGGTTGGTCCATATATACTTCTTCCTCAAGCTCACCGTTTAGAAAAGCGGTCTTTACATCCATTTGGTGAAGCTCTAGATCATAATGAGCTACCAAATCCAAGACAATTTTTAAAGAATCTTTCGTTGACACCAGAGAGAAAGTTTCTTTATAGTCAATGCCATCTTTCTGAGTGAAACCTTTGGCAACAAGTCGAGCCTTATATCTTTCAATGTTACCTTTAGAGTCCCTTTTGGTCTTATAGACCCATTTCGACCCAATGGCCTTAGAACCCTCAGGTAACACTACTAAGTCCCATACTTTGTTGTCATCCATAGATTTTATCTCCTCTTTCATGGCAATTAACCACTTTTCAGAATTATCACTTTCCATGGCCTTACGGAATGAGACGGGATCCTCACTAATGCTCAAGTCACATTCAACGTTATATGTCTCGTAGTCATCTGGGATGGCTGATCTTCTTTCTCTTATAGATCGCCTTAATTGTTCCTCTGGAACATTGACTACCCTCCTTCGCCTTACAGGTTGCCTTGACTGTTCATGTGACATATTATTCTCCCCTTGAATTGTGACTTGATCATCATTGTTATTGTCATTTTGTGGGTCTTGCACTTCATTTTGTTGTCCCATTATGTCATTTGACTGTGACGATACAATTGGTACAACAATTTCACGTGCAATTTCAGGAGAAGAAGCTTCAACCTGAACTTCTTTAATGTCCACTTTTCGTGGTTCAATGCTCCCACTAGTTTGACCGTTCTCAATGAATCTAGCATTTCCAGTCTCTACTATTCTCGTACTGTGATTAGGACAGTAAAATCTATACCCTTTTGACTTTTCAGGATAGCCAATGAAATAACCACTGACTGTCCTAGGATCTAGCTTCTTTTCATTTGGGTTATACAACCTTACTTCAGCTGGGCAACCCCAAACTCGAAGATGTCTTAAACTCGGTTTCCTTCCCGTCCACAGTTCGTAAGGAGTCTTAGGAACTGCTTTACTAGGAACCCGATTTAAAACATAGGTTGCTGTCTTTAATGCATAAATCCACAGTGAAAGAGGTAAAGAACAATTACTTAATATGCTCCTAACCATTTCCATCAAAGTACGGTTTCGCCTTTCAGCAACACCGTTCTGCTGAGGTATACCGGGCATTGTATATTGTGCACAAATACCCCTACTTTCAAGTAACTTTGCAAATGGACCAGGACATTGTCCATTTTCAGTAAACCTTCCATAAAACTCACCACCCCTATCCGATCTCACAATTTTCACTTTCTTTTCCAGCTGCCTTTCCACCTCATTTATGAATATCTCAAAGACATCCATAGAATGAGCCTTTTCATGCAACAAATAAGTGAAACCATACCGCGAGAAATCATCTATAAAAGTGATAAAGTACTTTTCACCACTCCAAGATGGAGTGTCAAAAGGTCCACAAATATCGGTGTGTATAATTTCTAAAACCTGAGAGCTCCTTGTAGATTTTCTTTCTTGTATGTTTAGTCTGCTTACCTTTAATGCAGTCTACACACACATCTAAGTCACTAAAATCCAATTGAGGTAGAATTTCATCTTTTACCAACCTCGTTAACCTTTCTTTGGATATGTGACCTAGCCTTTGATGCCACAAGTAAGCTTTTTTCATTTGATGCACTACGTTTAATACCTTGACACTCAACATAAAATAGGGAATCGGAAAATTTAACATCGAGATTGAACCTATAAAGTGAATCAATGAAAGTACCACTACCATAAAAGTATTCATTACGGTACATAGAAAATACACCATGTCCAAACTTGAAATTAAAACCTAAATTATCCAATTTACTTAATGATACAAGATTTCTAGCACAATCGGGTACATAGAGACAATCTGTAAGATCTATATGACAACCAGTGTCTAAGATTAATCTGTAAGTCCCAATGCCCTCAATGCGTGTTTTCATCCTGTTTCTCATGGATACAAACTGTTCAGCTCCTCTTATGGGCTGGATCATACGATATCCCTGTTTAATGTGAGAAATATGAGTAGTTGCACCAGAATCTAACCACAAAGTATTACTAGGTACTTCTATAAGATTTGATTCAAAGCAAACAAAACTATAATGTTTACCTTTCTTTTCGAACCATGCCTTCCTTTTAAGACAATCCTTCTTGAAGTGTCCCGTTTTCTTGCAAAAGTGACACTTCTTCTCTTTCTGGATCGCACTTTCAGGTCCCTTAAAGAAAGGCTTTCCCTTCTTACCCTTCTTACTCGGTTTAGCCTTGCTGCTGCTGGCACCATCATGACTTAGGAAATAAACAGCTTGATCTTTCATCTTCTTTAATCTCCCCTCCTCCTGTATAAGCATGTCTTTTAACTCTTGATAGTTCCATTTATCTTTTATGGTGTTATAGTTCACCTGAAACTGGCCAAACTCATAAGATAGAGAGTTAATGATGAATTGTACCAAGAAAGTATCACTTACGTCCATCCCTAAAGTCTTCAACTTTGCTGCTAGGTCAGACATGTGTGTTACATGATCATGAATCGGTTGAGACCAGTCAAACCTTTTAGTAGTCAGCTCACTCATTAAACTACCAACAATTGACTTATCAGCTAAATCCGATTGTGAACACTCCTTTACTTTAAGCATGAATTCCCTTGCTTTCTCTGTTTTAGGCATGGAGGGCTTAATGTTGTCATCCTCATGAGGTGTAAACCCAACCTGTTAGATTTCTCCCAAACCTGATAATGACACTTTTCGGCTTCGGAGCTTTCAGGTGTAATTTTCGTTGGTACCTTATCTGTCAGAATGGCAATGTCCAAAGCCATTATACCCAGTGTATACTGGATCTTTAAGGCCCACTCATCATAATTAAGCCCATTGAACTTTACAAAAGAGTCAGCAGATGCAAACAAATTTGGAGATGCTGCAAACATTTATACATGTTACCAATTAGTGTTTTGAAAAACTATCATACAGATTCAAATAATATTATATAAACTTTTATACATGTATTTAAATGACCTTTGGGCAACACTTAAATACAAGTAACCATCATTGATGTTAATATATACTTTAACAATTAATTATAAGACATATGAATCAAATAAGAATGCTATCTTTGGATATACATACTATTTGACCCAATTTATGAATAACTAATCCTTTTATATTATCAACTATATTTAATGACCCACCTTTGGGCGATCTCCCAAAATATAGATGACAAAATAATTGATCAATCAAACTTTTAATGTCATTTAACATCTCTTTAATCATGATCAATTGATAACTTTTATTTTAAATGTATAATTAAAATATAACAAGGCCACTTTGGTGACTAACATGTCATATTAAAAGAAAAAGACACATTTAAACTTAATGGTAAATGCAACATCATAATATGTTAATAATTCATAACATGAATTTACCCATTAAATCACTAAGCCCTCCCTTATGTGAGAATTAAATCCCACCAACAATTTGGGTTAAAAATTGGTTATGATCTTACGGATTCTTATCTTTAAAGGGAGACATTATCACATATATCAACATGTGAATATCAAGTTTTGCAGAACAATGCATGTAGTTGTCATACATAAACGGAAAAAAGCAATTCAGTGGACTTATTTCTTTGATAGCCCATATAACAAACGTTAAAGGTAGAAACAAAGGCACAAACCATACTGTTTGTATTATAAAAAAAATTCATTTACTTTTCTCCACCACAACAAAATCTAAACAGCGGAAGCAATGTTTCATTGAAAAAATTGTGAGCATTGATTTATCATATCTAAAAGTGAGGCCCATTACCCCAAATAATATGAATGTGATGTACGTCATACACACATACATAGTCAATTGATGATCAAACTTTAATGCATGAACTTTAATGCACAAAAGGAATTTTGTTTGCAGGGAAAGAAAAACTTATCTTTGTGATTAACCATTAATGCATAAACAATGCAATTTTAACAATGTAAAAAACGGATATCACAAGCCCAGTAAACAAATAATAAATGCAAATTGGAACAATTCATACGGATGAATTTATACTTCATATATACAATTATGACCATGGTTGTATAAATCATTTATGCCACCAGATTGCTCATCATTAATGATTTAATACGGTATGCCATCTTGATTATTTTAAGTCATTACCCAAATAACAAAGAATGATATTCCATATGAGTACACTTTTATTGGCACTATTAATACCGTATCAAACAAACCAGTGAACCAATTAAGCCTATCTTTAATAGGTAAATTAATCAAATCTATACCGCTCTGATACCAAATGTAAGATATACTTTATGATTTCGATAATGAAATCAGTCTCAAGATACAATATAGATTTGAATTAATTCAACCCTTTATACAATTAAAAGACGGAATAAAGGACTAACCTTGGTCCATGTCTTACAGACGCAATCAATTCAATAATAAGAAGTATAAACCAATTGATTCTCCTCCTTAACCATTTCCTTTATGTTCTTTGTTGATGGAGGAAGAAACTGACTTTCCCCTTTCACTGCTTTAGGGGTCGTTTGGTTCAACAAGTCGGAATGGAATGGAATGGAGTTTGATAGTAGGGTGGTATGGGGTAATGTTGTTTGGTTCACCACAAATTATAAAGAGGAGGAATGAAGTTTGAATCTAAGGGGGGGGGGGGTGGGTATGAGATTCCAAGGGGTTGGGGTGGAGTTAGAATCCATTGGGTATCTAACTCCATTCCAAATCAACCCAACCAAACAATGGAATGGATCTAATCCATTCCATTCCATTCCAATATACCCAACCAAACACCTCCTAATGTACGTATCTTCCTTTTGGTTTTGTCAGGATGATTTATAATTATTATACTTTTCTTACTGTATCCGATCATATATATATGATGGGTTACGTACCTTTTCACAAAACAAAACCGTTCGTACCTTTTCGTGAAAGACGACTTATTAGGGTAAGATAAGAGGGAATAGTAATTCCCGTACTTTAATTACATTTAATCGAGACCGATCCATCACGGTGTCGTCTTTTATATTAAAGTCCCGTAATATTTAATACTCCCTCCTATTCATTCATTTTGTCCCTCTTTCCTTATCGAAGCTAGTCGGATTTTTGTCCCTCTTTCCTTTTTTGGTTACTTTTGTGTGGTCCAAATTTAATTACATGTGGGGTAGAGTGGAATAGAGTGTTTTGTGTGGTCCAAAATCATTTTCTTAATTCTTGTGTAAAATAGAACGGGGACAAAATGAATGAATAGGAGTGAGTATTAACTTAACTTTTATTTAAACCCGAAACACATAGGCCACTCGAATATTATTAAATATTCTAAGACCAATACTTACAAACCAAATTAATTGCTTCTGCAGTTCTGCTAACGCATCTATGTAATGGCCTCGTGTGGTTCAAATAAGGTAAATAGTGAGCCCAGAGGGCGTGTATAGAATTAACAGCTTTGTCAATAGATGAGCATTTAATATACACAATTACACATGGATTGAGACAGTGTCTTAGACTCAAAAACACGGTTTTACGATCTTATGCATCTGTCTACTTGTGCCAATTTGTCAGGAAATGGCAAGCAACACAACACTCCGCAAACAGCAGCTGCATGTTTATACAAAATTGGAATGCAACAGGCAAATGAAACCGATAAAAGTAGAATGCAAAAGGCACAAGACTGCCAACAACTAATTTTTACTTGTGCGTGAGAACTAGGAAGAGTAACATACCAATAGCAAATACAACAAGAAACATAGATTACACCATATGGGTATTTCAGGTAAATTCACATGGCAGATCATCAATGATAATTTTACAGCCGGATGGCCTCGAAAGCCTCATTATCCTCTTCCGCATCACATTTTTCTGCTTATCAATTAGCTCCCATTTGATAAGATGGAGTTTCATCTCCTTCAATCCTGTGCAACAAACCAAGAGATCTCTGAGAAGCTCAACACCCAAGAGTCGATTTCTGCCAAAACCATAAATTTCTATATATTCTACATGTAACCCCAAATCATGGCGCAATTTTTGTTGCCTGTAATTGAAAAACAACCTCTATATATCATAGACATAAGAATAAGGCAGTGTACATCTACCTGCTCTTACCCCGCCAATGGCGAGAATATATGAGGCACTGTGGTAATAACATAGACAGGAAAAGGCGTATTATGGAAATTACCAAAAGAAAATTAAAGTGTGTACTCGTTAGAAAAACAATCCCAACCATGTGTATTATCAAGGACACGCAATTAGCATTAGGCATATGCCTCAGCAACATTCTTGTTTGTAGTAAACTATGCTCTTCAATACAATACAGTTCCAAACATTTTAACCTGTCGAAACATGGAAGCTTGAGATGCACTGTTGTAGTCTCCTGCAAATCAAATTGCTGAACAGAGTTACATAACTACTACTAGTTTCAAGCATGAATGCTCACTCTATTTCTCCCCTCACAATCCTAAACAAAAGTACCTGAAAGACATATTGCATCTGTTAATGTAGGTGTAGTAACTTACATCTATAAAACTATTCATATCAACATTGAGCTTGATTACATGTCGTATTGCTTGAAACAGATCTGTCAGATACTGAAAGTCATCACTGTAACCATATTCCTCATCACGAGTAAGTTCAAAATACTCCAAGTTAGGTACTCTTATGCTTGCCGTAATAACTTCTAGTTGCGACAACTTCAGAATCTTCAAAGTCGGGCAATGGAAATTCATGACACCCATAACCTTATCTGTATCAACCTCCTGAAGGCGAGGAGAACCATGAATTAGAGAACTTAGAGGCTCACCGTCATCAGTAATTGTGACACCCGGCAGGGAGATTTTCTCTAGCCTTGGAAGACGTATCACAGAAGTAAAGGCGGCAGTTAAAATGTAATCAGATTCACAGTGTAATCTTATAGCAACAAGGTGTTCTAGTAAAGTACCATCAAGCAAAGACGTTATAGGTAAACAATAACACTGATGATAGAAAAGGTTGACCTCCTTAATTGAATGTCTCGATAACACCTTAAACCATTCCTTTCGATCTTTTTCTGTCATTACAGGAAAGACAGCAAAATCCACTCGTTCCAAGTAGAATGCGCTATTGTGAAGTAGTACTCTATTCATGAAGTATTTCAAAGGTCGGTACTGTTCTGTAGCGGCAATGCTTAAATACAACAACAACAACAACAACAACAACAACAACAACAACATCAGAGCCTTAATCCCAAAATGATTTGCGGTCGGCTGACATGAATCATCCTTTTGAACCGTCCATGGGTGAACGCACGCCTCAAAATGCGAATAAGAAAAGGGAAAATGAAAAATAAAAAGGAAGAACGAAAATGTAATCGAAAGTCAAGGTAAACTTAAGGGTTTTAAAATTGAATTCCGGATTTCTTTTATAAAAGCTTAAAATTTAAATCGAGAGAAAAAATTAAAACGATTTTTTAAAATCGAAAGAGAATTAAGGATCCGGAATGAACCAACTAAAATCTATAAGAAAGTGGTTGGTAAAAAAGTGTAATAAAAGAGAGAAGAATAAATAATTTAATTTCTTTAAATTAAATAAAAAACACTAAATATGTAAAAAAAAAACATCAAATACTAAAAATCCACATGTATCCTTTCCCTCCATTTTGCCCTCTCCGTCACCATACTCTCCTCAAGCCCCAGAAATCTCATATCGTGCTCTATCACTCTCATCCATGTCTGTCTCGGTCTTCTTCTACCTATAGGGACCTTTTTTGTTCTCCAAGTCTCCACCTCCTAACCTCACAAGGTGCCCATAGGTCTCCTTCTCACATGGCCAAACCATCTTAGTCGGTTTTCCATCATCTTGTCCTCTATTGGCGCCACTTTTACCTTTTCCCTAATCACCTCATTCCTTAACCGATCTTTCCTTGTATGTCCGCACATCCACCTCAACATGCGCATATCCGCCACGCTCATCTTTTGAATGTGACAATGTTTTACGGCCCAACACTCGGAACCGTAAAGGAAGGCATGCCTAATAGCCGTGCGATAAAATTTTCCCTTAAATCTTTGGGGCATATCTTTATCGCATAGAAACCCTGAAGCAGTCTTCCATTTCAACCATCCCGCTTTAATTCTGTGAGCCGCATCTCCGTTTAACTCCCCATCTTTTTTAATAATAGATCCTAGATATCTGAAGAAATCAGACCCCTCAACAACATTCCCATCGAAAATAATACTCCCCGCCTCTGTCGATCTCAACCCCGCCACCTTAGTGAATTGACACCTCAAATACTCAGTCTTACTCATGCTTAGCCTAAACCCACGAGTCTCTAAAGTCTGCCTCCACAATTCCAACTTTCTCTCCACCCCCTCTTTTGTCTCATCAATCAACACAATATCATCAGCAAACATCATACACCAAGAGATGTCGTCCTGAATATCCCTTGTCAACTCATCCATAACTATAGCAAAGAGAAAAGGACTAAGTGCGGAACCTTGATGCACCCCGATGGTAATGGGAAATTCTTCCGTTCTCCCAACATTAGTGCGAACACTTGCACTAGCCCCCTCATACATGTCCTTTATGAGGTCAATATATTTTCGCGACACACCCTTTCTCGCCAAAGCCCACCAAAGTACTTTTCTTGGTACCCTATCATATGCCTTTTCCAAGTCAATAAAAACCATATGCAACTCCTTCTTCTTGTCCCGATGGTGTTCCATCAACTGTCTTATGATAAAAATCGCATCCATAGTCGATCTCCCGAGCATAAATCCAAATTGGTTATCCGAGATTTCTACACATCCCCTAAGCCTTTGCTCGATTACCCGCTCCCATAACTTCATCGTATGAATCATAAGTTTAATTCCCCGATAATTGGAACACTCTTGAACATCACCTTTGTTCTTCTACAAAGGGACAAGAGTGCTTCTCCTCCAAGCCGATGGCATCTTGTTGCTCCTCCAAATCTTGTTGAAGAGCATGGTTACCCATTCGATCCCTTTCTCCCCGAAGCACCTCCAAACTTCTATGGGTATACCATCCGGTCCCTCTACTTTCTTTGACCCCATCTTCCTTAACGCCTTTCTAACTTCACTCTTTTGTATTCTACGCACAAATTCCCGATTAACCATGCTTGGTGTTACCTCTACATCCCTAAAACCTTGTTCCTGAAGTCCATTGAATAAAGTATCAAAGTAAGAACTCCATCTAGCCTTTATTTCGTTATCCTGAACCAGAACCTTATCGTCCATATCTTTCACACACGTAACTCTCCCAATATCTCACGTCTTTCGGTCTCTTATGCAAGCCAGTTTATAGATATCCTTCTCTCCTTCTCTCGTGTCCAACCTGGCATACACTTCTTGGTTAATCTTTGCCCTCGCATTCCGTACGGCCTTTTTAGCGGCTCGTCTAGCCTCCTTGTAATTTTCAAGGTTCTCATCACTCATGCATTTCCCCAAAACCTTATAGCTTTCACGTTTAGTCTTTATCGCTTGTCTCACCACATCGTTCCACCAAGATGTGTCCTTACTTGATGGTCTATTCCCTTTAGATTCCCCTAACACCTCTCTCCCCAAATCCTTTACAACATGCTCCAATTTATCCCACGTTGCATCAATATCTTTCTCCTCGCAATCCGACCAAATATCGCTACTTCCAACCTTATCCAAAAACGCTTGTTGGTTTCCCCCTTGTAGCTTCCATCACTTGATCCGTGCCTCACCAATTATCTTTCTCTTCCTCAAGTCTCTCTTTCCCCGAAAATCAAGCACCACTAGTCTATGTTATGTTGTGGCACTTTCCCCGGGTATGACCTTGCAATCGGTGTACTCTTTCCTCCACACATTCCTTACCAAGTGTTCATTACACCCAAGTCATATGCCAAAGCAAAATCTAATATGTCACTTCCTGCTTCATTTCTCTCCTCGAACCCAAAACCCCCATGAATGTTCTCGAAGCCAACTCGACTAGTACCCACATGCCCATTGAGGTCACCACCAATGATCAATTTCTCTCCAATAGGGACTCGTTCTACAACCTCTTCCAAATCTTCCCAGAAGGCTCGTCGAAAAGAAGCATCCAAACCTACTTGAGGTGCATAAGCAGTTATAACAGTCACCACCTTATCCCCGAATACAAGCTTAATTCTCATAATCCTATCACTCTTTCTCGATACTTCTACCACATCATCGATGTAATCTTTATCAATGACAATACCCACTCCATTACGACTTTTATCTTTACCCGTGTACCAAAGCTTATAACCCCAAGGCGCTATCACCCTTGCTTTATCTCCGACCCACTTTGTCTCTTGTAGACAGATTATATGCACTCTCCTCCTTTTCATAACCTCCCCTAACTCAGCTAATCTCCTTGTCAAAGAGCCAACATTCCAAGTACCAATACTTAACCTACTACCCTTCCTAAAGTCATGTCCTAATTTCTTTACCCGCTCTTGACCATGCTTCCTAGATCCAAACCTATTTGACACCACACCCATACTTCGAGGTGGCGCGTCGCTTTTGGGCGACGACCTAACAAACCTTGCACATTTTTCACTACACCCGGGTCTAGAAGATGTAGCGCACCCTTGCCTATTTGACACCACCCCCAGATGTAAAGATGGTGCGTCGCTTCCGTGCGACGACCTAGAAACCCTCACATACTTTTCACTACACCCGGGTCTAAGAAGTGCAGCGCGTCGCTTCTGAGGAGACGCCCCAACGATGTTCAAATTCCGATTCATGTCCATAAAATGTGACTAAGTTTTTATGCTGGCTGCCACAGACCTAACGCAACCCTCCTCCTTTATCCGGGCTTGGGACCGGCTGTGAATGCCCGAAAATACTCACAGGCGGTGTTGAACCATATAGCTTATATGTTTATGTTTTGATGATGTCAAGGTGCTTTACATTTTATATACTTGTTGCGTATAATCGTTTGTCAAGTGTTTTAGAATTAACCTATTACGAGCAACAAAGAAGATTGTGACAATTGCATGTAAAGTTTAAGCCTATATTCAAAGATCAAACGATTCAAGATTCATTCAAGAAGTATGTGAAGACGGAGTTCGTCTAAAGATTAATCAAGCTTGGTTGATGACGTAGCCTATACTCGAAGATCTCCTTGAAGATTAGAATAGTATTGGTGATTATCTCGTAATGATAATAATGAATGAGTTTCTTTATTTGGTAAAGTTATAGCTTTGCAGCTATAACATTACTAGTAAAAGAGCTCAATGTTATAGCTCCCCTACTATAACATTGAGATGCTGAGTTTTTATACACGACTTATAATTGTTTCGAAAATTGTTTTATAATTGTTTAAAGTTTATTTAAATGTTTTAATGAAAGTATTTATATAATATAGCCCGGTTTAGTGAGGAGTTCGGCTTTGTATTGGATGTTAATTAGTAGTTGTAATGGATCAAATTATGAGTTGGACTTTGATACTAATTAGGGTTTCAACATAGCCTCTCTTAAAACCTAAATTCTAAATCATATGTTAAGGCTAGGGTTTGCACGAGTCACGAGGCATATGAGCCGTGACATCTCGTATTACCTAGGGTATATTAGGTAAAGATTTTATTCTATAATAATATTTTTACATATCTTATATATCTTACTTAATATATTTGTTTATGATAAAAGATATTCTTGTTTTAGGAAATCTTATCATGATCTTAGAATTTATAGTAAAGATAATATTTGAATAGATTATATTCTATCTTTTGGAATATTCTTTGTTATCTTTTAAGGCTTTTAGGAAAAATATAATCAGAAGATATGATTTGTTTTTATATCTTATTATTTCGGCTATTAGGGTTTGTGTAAAACCGTGTAGCCTACTCCTTCCTTCCCTATAAATACTTTGTTATTTACGACATCTAAAATAAAGACCTCAAGCATAAAAATTGATTTTAACTTTGCAAAGCAAACCGTGTGTTTTCCAGGAAAAACCGTTTTGTTATTTTGAAAGGTCGTGTGTTTTAAAACTCGCATACTTGTTCTTATTTTATCGTTATAATATAATAGTGCTTAGTTGATTTCTTAACTTGTTCATTAACGTGAACCTTTGTTAGAATCATTAGTGCTTTCTTATTAGCGTAAGTTAGTCACTCGAGTATTTAACGGTACTCATTGAGTTACAGCTAGAGTTAGTTGTACGAGTTGGGTTGGTAAATTTGTAATCCATAGAAAGGTACTAAATTTATTAATCGAGAATAGTGGACGTAGGTTTCGACTTGTGAAACTGAACCACTTCAAAAACTGTGTGTCTCTTCGTTCTTTCGCTTGCTTTGTTTATTTCGTTTACTTCCATTAGTTGATTAGTTAAAGTTTAATCAATAAACTTTAAATAATCAATTACACACACATAATCGAAAAAGCTTTCAAAAGTTTTAAATCTTCAATTCACCCCCCCCCCCTCTTGAGTATTTGGGATCAATAGACTCTTCAATTGGTATCAGAGCCTCGTGCTCTTGATTGCCTAACCGTAAAGAGGCTGATCTATCTTGTTTTTCATTTATCTTATCATTTTATATTCCGCTGCCTATCACGTGATAAATGGATTCCAAATATTTCAAGTGTCCCGTCTTTGATGGGAAGAATTACGGATTGTGGAAAAACATGATGACTCACTAAGTGAAAGGACACGATTGGGAGTGCTGGAGGATTATTTAAAACGGACCGCACAAAATTCTTATGGCATCCGAGGAAGGCACTACCTATGAAAAGAAAGAAGAGGACTATGTCGAGGCCGACTACAAGAAGGCCGAAAAGAACTCAAAGCGATAAGTCTCCTGCAAAACGGAATGACTTCTACTGAGTTTGATCGGTTCTCTTCAAGTTCCACGGCCAAGGAGATATGGGATGGGCTCGAATTAGCTTATGAGGGTACTTCCATTGTTAGGAAGCACCGAATAGATTTGCTTATGCAAAAATATGAGCTATTCATTATGGAGCCTAATGAGTCCTTAGATAGCATGTCTGCAAGGTTTTCGAGTATCATAAACGAACTGAAAAACCTAGGTAGGAAATTCAGTACTGAGGACATTGCTAGAAAGGTTCTTAGGAGTCTTACTAAGAAGTGGCGTGCTAAGGTCACTGCAATGGAGGAATCACGAGATCTTGAAACCCTTTCCTATCAAGAACTCATTGGTGATCTCATGGCCCATGAAATTACTCTTAATAAGGATGACGCTGAACCAAGTCGCAATAAGAGTATGGCCTTAAAGAGTGAAGAAGTTGACTCTGAAATAGAGGATGAAACTGTTCTGTTTGCACGCCGTTTTAAAAATAGGATATTTCGAAACAAACAAACAAAATCATCCTACAGCAACAACAACAAAACGTCCAATAAGAAGGTTACTGATTCAAAGTCATCTTTCGCAAATAGAGGATGCTTCAAGTGTGGAGAATCTGGTCATATGATCAAAGATTGTCCAACATGGGAGAAGATAAAGGACAAGACAAAACGTGAGAAGACAAAGAGAGAATTCAAACAAGTTATGATGGCTTCGTGTTGGGGAGACCTTGACTCAGAAGATGACGAGGAATCTGAAGATGACGAAGTGGCCAACCTTTGTCTCAGCAGTGTTAGTCTTGACCTAATCTCCGACAGTGACGATGAAAGCACAATTTCTCACTCAAACTATTGCTTTCTTGGAGAATCAGACGAAGATGACGATGAAGAGGTAAGCTATCTTGAGCTCAGAAAATGTGTTAAGAAATTGTCTAAAAGGGCTTTGATTGAATACTTTGAACAATCTCTTGATAAGTGTCACGAACAGGATTTGGAATTGAAAGATCTAAAGGAGCAGATTCTCGAAATCGCGAAAGATAATCATACTCTCAAGGCTAAAGCTAAGAAGTTGAAATCTAAAGTTATAGCTGAGAAAGCTACAACACTAGATTCTACTATGGCTGAAAAGAAGGAATTAGAGTCTAAAGTTATAGGTAATGAAGCTATAACTTCCGACCTAAAGCTTAACACCAAGCACCTTCAAGCCAAAGTTATAGCTAATGAAGCTATAAATTTAGAACTTAGAAAAGCCAGAGAACTTTTGGAAACTAAGGTCACATCTGATGAAGCAGTGATCTTAGACCAAAAGAAAGAGATAGATTCTCTTCTAAAGCAATTGAAGGAATCTAAGTCCGATATGATCAATGTTAAGAAACAACACACCGATGTTGTGTTCATTCTTAACAAACGATTCCAAGACTTTCGTGATAACTTTAAAAAGGACAATGATGTAGATCACACGAAATGTCAAGAGGAATTAAAACCCTAAAAGACCTACTTCTACACGCTAGAAAGGTCCATGATAAGTGGGAAGGTAGCACAAAAGTCCTAAACTTCCTAACCGAACAATCAGACAATAATATGAAGATGGGGTTAGGACTTGAGTGCTATAGCCGTAGAGATCACTCTAAATGCAAATCAACACCTTCGGATTTTGATTTCAGAAAAAGGAAGTATGCTGATCTTCCTGAATACCTGATTTGCAATTACTGTGGTCATACAGGTCACATCCAAATCAATTGTGTAAAAAAGGCTCATGATATACGAAAAAATGCCGAACATACTAAAACTGTTGACACAGTTGTCGAGGATAAGGAAACCCCCCAATAACGAACCTAGCGAAGAAAAGAACAATAAATTTCGTTGGTTCTATGACATGGCCTTTGACTACGCTAAGAAACCTAGCAACTCACAAAACCCTTGTCGATCTCAAGCTAGTAAACCTACTAACAAGGGAAATAGTCGTGAAAGACCTAGAGAAAACCCTAACCCTAGAACTCCTCCTAAGCCAAATAAACCAAGGGTTAGAAAAACGGTTATTAGACAAGTTTGGATTCGAAAGGACTTAGTTTATAGAGTAACTAATCATAAAGGACCCAACTTAGCTTGGGTACCTAAAAACTGTATGTAATCCTTTCTGCAGGAAGAAGTGAAAGAAAACAATCAATGGTATCTTGACAGTGGATGTTCAAGACACATGACCAGAGATAAGAATCTATTTCTTTCACTCAAGCCCTTCAACGGAGGAAAAGTGACGTTCGGGGACAACAAAAAGAGAAAAGTAATCGGCGTTGGCAAAATCGGAATCTCTAACTCTCACGCGATCAGTGATGTTTATCTCGTGGACGGTCTAAAACATAACTTCCTAAGCATATCTCAACTATGCGACAAAGGTAACAAAGTAGTTTTTCATACTGATAGTTGTCGCATTATTATTGAAGGAACTAAAAATGTTATTCTTGAAGGCCACTGAAAAAGGAATGTTTATATGGTAGATTTAAATGCTGTGCCTACTAACTCTTTCTCATGCATGAAAGTTACTCTCGATGATCCCTGTCTATGGCATAAACGTTTTGGTCACATTAGCTCACTAACCTTGAATAAACTCAAGAAGTGGGACTTGGTTGAAGAGTTACCTAAGATCAAGTTCGACCAAGAAAAGATGTGTGACACATGTGCAAGGTGTTAACAAGTAAGATCATCATTCAAACCAAAAAGAGTAGTAAGCACAAATCAAGCCTTTGAATTAGTACACATGGATTTATGTGGACCAATGAAGGTAAGGAGTAGAGGAGGATCCAGGTACGTCTTCGTTCTTGTAGACGACTACTCAAGGTATGTATGGCCTATCTTTCTTCATTCGAAAGACGAAACTTTTGATGAATTTGATTGTATTATGAAACGTGTTCAAAACAAATATAAGACTAATCTTGTATCTATTCGTACGGATCATGTCACCGAATTTGATAATCAAACTTTTATAGAATATTGTAGAGTTAATGGTGTAGGGCATAACTTTTCTGCACCAAGAACTCCTCAACAAAACGGTGTCGTTGAACGTATGAATAGAACTTTAGAAGATATGACACGTACAATGCTCTTGTGTAGTGGTTTACCTCGTAACTTTTGGGCTGAAGCCATTAGTACTTCTTGCTACATCCATAATCGTGCTATGATCCGACCTATTCTTAAGAAAACCCCCTACGAACTCCTTAGAGGTCGAAAACCTAATATCTCCCATCTTCGTTGCTTTGGGATCAAGTGCTTTGTGCATAATAACGGTAAAAACCGTTTAAGAAAATTCGACCCTAGAAGTGATGAGGCAATTTTCATAGGATACTCCGATCATAGCAAGGCTTACAAAGTCTTCAATAAAAGAACTGTCTGTATTGAAGAAAGTATCTAGGTTATTTTTGATGAAGATAACGTGTTCGATAAGCCTTTACAGGATAAAGAAGAAGACTTGGATGAACCCGACTTTCGTCTTTCAAGAGACGATCCCTCGGAGTTGGAATTAGAGAACAATGAAATTGAGGGAATAAGTGATGAACTTACTCGTTCCTCAAAAGATAAAAAGGAGAAAGGCAAAGTTATAGTTGATGATACTATAACATTGACTCAAGACAAGAACTCCCAAACCAATGTTATAGATGATGTTACTATAACATTGAATCCAAATCAAAGTGTAGAGTCCGAGGTTATAATCGGCTCAAATACAACACCCGGATTGGATTCAGGGGGAACTTCCTCTAATTCCGAACCAAATGAAGTTGGGTCAAGCTCAAATAACGATGAAGAACCAAGCACTTCAACAAAATGGAAATACAAGAACTCACACCCCATGGACAATATTCTTGGAAACATTAAGAAGGGTGTTCAAACAAGACGTTCCTTAAACAACTTCTGTTCGTTCCACTCTTTTCTATCCATGATCGAACCAAAGAATATTAATGAAGCTCTTGCTGAATTAGACTGGATTATAGCTATGCAAGAAGAGCTACAACAGTTCGAAAGAAACAAGGTTTGGCATTTAGTTCCTAGACCAAAAGATCGTTCAGTCATTGGAACTAGGTAGGTCTTCAGAAACAAATTAGATGATACAGAAGTCATTGTCAGAAACAAAGCAAGATTGGTGGTCCAAGGGTATAATCAACAAGAAGGAATAGATTATGACGAGATTTTCGCACCTGTTGCTCGCCTTAAAGCTATTAGAATTCTGATAGCATTCGCCGCACACAAGAGAATGAAGCTCTTCCAAATGGATGTCAAGACGACATTCTTAAACGGTTATTTATTAGAGGAAGTCTTCGTTGAACAGCCCCCTGGTTTTAAGAATATCTGATTTGAGGATCACATGTTCAAATTGGATAAAGCCCTATATGGATTAAAACAAGCACCTAGGGCTTGGTACGATCGATTATCTAAGTTTCGACTTGACAGTGGATTCAGTAGAGGATCCGTCGACAAAACCCTATTTCTAAAAACTGAGGGTTCTGACCTTTTGGTTGTTCAAATATACGTCGATGATATCATCTTTGTATCGACCAACCGAAGCTTGTGCAAATATTTTTCTGAGTTGATGACTTCCGAGTTCGAGATGAGTATGATGGGAGAATTAAAATTCTTCTTAGGGCTGCAAATACAACAAACTGATGAAGGCATTAAAATCCATCAACAGAAATACATCAAGGAGTTGATTCGGAAATTCGGAATCGAAAATTCACATGCTATGCCTACTCCAATGGTCGAAAACAAGAAATTGACATTGGATGAAAACGGTAAATCAGTTGATGAAACTACTTACCGTGGGATGATTGGGTCACTGTTATATTTGACCGCAAGTAGACCCGATATTATGTTTAGCGTATGCGTTTGTGCGAGATATCAATCATCTCCCAAAGAATCGCATATGACGGCCGTAAAACGAATTTTACGTTACTTGATTGGATCGGCCAACTTATACCTATGGTATCCAATTGAGTGCAATTTTGATCTAGTCGGTTATTCTGATGCCGACTACGCAGGATGTTCTCTAGACAGAAAAAGTACGTCGGTTGTCGCCACATTTGTCGGACCGTGTATTATTACGTGGGGTTCGAAGAAACAAAATTCGGTTGCTCTATCAACTGCTGAAGCCGAATATATTGCTGCAGGATTGGTATGTACTCAACTCTTATAGCTTAAGCAACAATTACGTGATTATGGTGTTGACGTAGGATGTATTTCTATTTTGTGTGATAATACTAGTGCAATTATAATTTCTAAAAATCCCGCACAACATTCACGTACTAAACACATTGAAATAAGACATCATTTTATTCGAGACCATGTTGAGAAGGGGAATATAAAACTTGAATTTTGTAGTACTGAAAAACAATGGGCAGACATTTTGACAAAACCATTAACTAGAGAACGTTTTGAGACTTTACGGTTAGAAATTGGTTTAATCAGTGGTACCTAAGCTTCTATATATATTCAAATTTCCTTATGACTGATTGGTTAAGTTGAGATTGTATGACGGTGTCCGTATATTGCGTTGCATGAATAATTTCGTTTGTAGAAATATTTTTATCATAAAATTCTATTTGTATTTTTGAATTTAATTATTATGCAAACTTATTCCTTATCACAATAAACAAACACACCAAATCTTTTACCTTTCCAATTAATTTTTTTTTCAAATTGCTCTCTTGGTACATGGCTCACACTTCCTATACAAATTCAATTTCCTTATTCTTATCTTTTACCATAATAAATCTATCCCTTAAATTCCTATACCTACCATAATTCCTATTCCTAATTAAACACTTACCATAATTCATCTCCACTTGTTAACCCTATACCTAGCCTACACCTATTTCTACCCCCCTTGCGTGTTACCCGTCCAACCAACCCCACTTGCATACTTTTCTTCTTCTCAAAATTTTACCATCATCACAACTCATCTTCTTTACACAACCCATCACCATCACCTCCTTTTTCAAACTATCATCATCATCATGGATCCAACCCATGCAAAAAATACCCGATCTTCAACCCGTCACCACCAAAACCGCCCCTTTCATAACCAAGCATCACCACTACCACCACATGATCCTAGTTCAACTAATTGTCCTTCACCACAACTAAACCAAACTACACCCCTGTTTCGTGGTCGGGACGAGTCAGTGTCCGAAGGCAAAAGACGTCGTCTTTTCAAAGGAAAAAATAAGGTGGTTGTCGATGAAAGTGAAGCTTTGGAGGAACCCGAGGTTATAGTTTCGAATGGTGTTGCTCGTACCTTGCTTAGGGATGTTTCGAAAGCCGCGACCAAGGAAGGGTTAAATCGTGTTCGGCTTACTCATGACGAAAGCATCCTAGTTAATCGAGTTTTGAGGTATTCCATTCATGGTGGTAGGTATTATCCGAAATCTTGGTTGGTTAATGTTCCCGCTCTTGCTTTCTTTGTTAATTTTCTTGATTTTAAAGGGTGGAGTCACATTAGTCAGTTTTTGGGTCCTATTTATCCAGTTGAGGCGGTTCAATTCTTTGCTAGTGTCTCAATTAAGAAAGGAGTCTTGCATGCGGTTGTTAATGAAGTTGATGTGACGGTCTCTGTTTCGGATTTTTGCTCTGCTTTTTCGGTTCCCGATGACGGAATTGAATTAAATCCGAGTCTTGAATGGTCTAATGTGGTGAGTGAAAAGGATTTGTTAGTGAAAAAGTATTTTGAGGAGATGATGGATGGAGTTAATATCGTGGTTCGTCCTCTCTCAGCAAAAATCAGGTTCCTCTTGAACTTTTTGTGGAACACAGTGGTGCCGAGGAGAGGAGGCCGTGATAAGGTGTCGAGTTATGAAGCTATAATGGTCTACTCTTGGTTGGAAGGTCATAAAGTGAATTTGGGTAGTGTTGTGTTGCACCGTATAATTCAAACAAGTCTCACGGTGACAAAAGAGAAGTTGAGCACCACAATCGACTCATCATATGGGATGTGGGTGTCTCGGTTGTTGGAGATCAAGCATGTGGTGGGACAAGATAGTTACAGTGTTAGTGCTCGGGATTGTATGGGTGACAAGTTGATCAAGCTTATGGGTCTTGTTGTTGATAGACCCGAGTTGCTTCTTGTTAAAGATGTTGAGAAACCCCCGGGAGATTCGGGTTTGGGAGCTATGGAGTCGAAATTGGAAGGGTTTATGAGTGGTTTAATGGAGAAATTTTAGGAGCATTCAACCAATTTGGTTATGGTGTTGTCACGGGTTGGACCATCTCGGTCCTTAGACTCGGGCTTGGATGCTACTCGGGTGTACACTTGGATGGAGGAAGTGGACAAAAGGTTAGCGGATTTTGAGAGGGAGTTGAAGGCAATTCGTGGGGAAGTGTTCCCACACGGTGACCGTCTCACTTTCCTTACAAGTCAAGGTGGAGCATTGGTTATGCACGGGAAAGCCATGGCAGGTGATCAAGCGCTCACGTTGGAGGCCACAAAAGCTCTCTCCTTGAAAGGGCTTAACTTTGAAAGGAGCACTGGTACTCTTTCTCAGCTGGTTCGGAGCTCGTTTGACCGTCTTGATGCCTTAGAGCATCGTACTAGGCCCGACTACGTGAACCCGTATAAGACCCGTAACATTTGATTTCCTCTCGCCTTACCATATCTAGCCCTTACCTTATTTAGCTTTCTTTTTCTTTTCTGTTGGTGTGTTTAAATATTATCATTCGGCCCATATTGGCAATGTACTTGTGGTTATGGCCCAAGTGTTTCATTAGACATGTGTTCATTCGGCCCATTTTGGCTTAAACATGTTTAATTCCTAAGTTTGTATGGTACTTATCTTTTGGATGCTTATCGTTTTGCGTGCTATTTTTATTTCTTCCGACGTTTTATCTCTTGTCTCGTCTTATATTATTCTAGTCATTTTTGATTTGTTCTTAACTTTTCGATGATGTCAAGAGGGAGAAAGAACGTCTATAGTAAGCATCTACCTAAGCTTGATCCTTGTCAAGACCAATTGTCTCTTAAAGTCCTTACAGTTTCGGTTTTTGAAAAATCGATTTGATCTTAAGGTAATCTTTATTATCAAGATAACGGTATTATATTGAGGGGGAACTACTACATACTTAGTCACAATTTTAGGAGACTTGCCATCATCAAAAAGGGGGAATTTGTTGAACCATATAGCTTATATGTTTATGTTTTGATGATGTCAAGGTGCTTTACATTTTATATACTTGTTGCGTATAATCGTTTGTCAAGTGTTTTAGAATTAACCTATTACGAGCAACAAAGAAGATTGTGACAATTGTATGTAAAGTTTGAGCCTCTATTCAAAGATCAAACGATTCAAGATTCATTGAAGAAGTATGTGAAGACGGAGTTCGTCTAAAGATTAATCAAGCTTGGATGATGACGTAGCCTATACTCGAAGATCTCCTTGAAGATTAGAATAGTATAGGTGATTATCTCGTAATGATAATAAAGAATGAGTTTCTTTATTTGGTAAAGTTATAGCTTTGCAGCTATAACATTACTAGTAAAAGAGCTCAATGTTATAGCCCCCCTACTATAACATTGAGATGCTGAGTTTTTATACACGACTTATAATTGTTTCGAAAATTGTTTTATAATTGTTTAAAGTTTATTTTAAATGTTTTAATGAAAGTATCTATATAATATAGCTCGGTTTAGTGAGGAGTTCGGCTTTGTATTGGACGTTAATTAGTAGTTGTAATGGATCAACTTATGAGTTGGATTTGCTACTAATTAGGGTTTCAACATAGCCTCTCTTAAAACCTAAATTCTAAATCATATGTTAAGGCTAGGGTTTGCACGAGTCACGAGGCATATGAGCCGTGACATCTCGTGTTACCTAGGGTATATTAGGTAAAGATTTTATTCTATAATAATATCCTTACATATCTTATATATCTTACTTAATATATTTGTTTATGATAAAAGATATTCTTGTTTTAGGAAATCTTATCATGATCTTAGAATTTATAGTAAAGATAATATTTGAATAGATTATATTCTATCTTTTGGAATATTCTTTATTATCTTTTAAGGCTTTTAGGAAAGAGATAATAAGAAGATATGATTTGTTTTTATATCTTATTATTTCGGCTATTAGGGTTTGTGTAAAACCGTGTAGCCTACTCCTTCCTTCCCTATAAATACTTTGTTATTTACGACATCTAAAATAAAGACCTTAAGCATAAAAATTGATTTTAACTTTTCAAAGCAAACCGTGTGTTTTCCAGGAAAAACCGTTTTGTTATTTTGAAAGGTCGTGTGTTTTAAAACTCGCATACTTGTTCTTATTTTATCGTTATAAGATAATAGTGCTTAGTTGATTTCTTAACTTGTTCATTAACGTGAACCTTTCTTAGAATCATTAGTGCTTTCTTAATAGCGTAAGTTAGTCACTCGAGTATTTAACGGTACTCATTGAGTTACAGCTAGAGTTAGTTGTACGAGTTGGGTTAGTAAATTTGTAATCCGTAGAAAGGTACTAAATTTATTAATCGAGAATAGTGGACGTAGGTTTCGACTTGTGAAACTGAACCACTTCAAAAACCGTGTGTCTCTTCGTTCTTTCGCTTGCTTCGTTTATTTCGTTTACTTCCATTAGTTGATTAGTTAAAGTTTAATCAATAAACTTTAAATAATAAATTACACACACATAATCGAAAAAGCTTTCAAAAGTTTTAAATCCTCAATTCACCCCCCCCCCCCCTCTTGAGTATTTTGGATCAATAGACTCTTCAGGCGGCAATGCTTAAATAATCATCTATAATGTCACCTCGATCATAAGTGAAGTTAAGAACAGGAACACCTGTCCAGAAATACTCCCATCTTCGCGACGACACACTTGTGGCCATGGCAGATCTTGTGGGAAGAAACGCTAAAATGTGACATAAAAGATGGTCAGGTAGCCCACTGATCCGATCAACCCTCTTTGAATTAGATCTTTTACGCGATGATGACATTGCCATTGCTTTGGATAAATCTGGCAAAGACATAAACCATTCTGAGGACCGACAACGAATAATTTTAATCAACTAATACAGGAGATTAATCAATTCTTTACAGACATGCAGTTAAGCAAGGAATTTATGTTAAAACTATTTTAGCAGGAATTCACACGAGAATAAAGTTCTGCCAGGTATGTAATTGTAGAGTAATCTAATTCAAAATAACTAAGCCTGACTAGTACGACTGATTAAGTAAAGAACAAATAACAAAGTAAGACACAAAGATTTATACGTGGAAAAACCCTAGGAATAAGGGGAAAAACCACGGGCACCAAGCCTGGAGGGATTGTTACTATGTTTTGGAGTATCCTGACAGGGAATGTGTATGTCAGGCTAGAAATAGATTATGCACATATAATAATAATGCTTTTGATGTTTACAATTACAAAATGAGAGGTAGTGAGAGTGAGTAAGTGATCATCCTTCTTCTTTCTTCTCTTTGCTATTTATAATGGCTTCATCCTCTATGCAACGACTCCTTCAAGGTTGTTTTAGACGTTCCTAGTAAATAGGCCTTGTCCCCTATTTACCCGGAAGTAGTTGGTTGACTTTATGATTGCTTGCCGTTGTCTTTGCATGGTAAATAGCTCCATATTCTTCGTATATTGTACTTGAATAGGTCTTCCATGAATATAGGAACTGCTTTTCTAGGTTTAATTTGTGCCTTGGTTCTTGCTTGTCTTAAGCTGATAGTGTTTAGCATAGGGATGGTAATATATCCCTTTAGGCATGGCCTAGTAGATTGCCTGACCTATCTTTCCCTCCTGGCTGACGCCTGCTTAGGTATTGTATGCCTTGTGTTAGATTGTTCATCTCCAGGCTTAGTTTGGTTATTGCCTGATTGTTGTCCGGTCAGGCAGGATAATTATGGGCTTAACAATTGCCCCTTATCTTCTTATTCCTAGTGGATCTGGCCAGGGATAAGAAGATAAAAATTCGGGTTAGACAAAAAGTATAAGAATATTTACCGGAAAAGAGTTTGAGTTCCTTTCAACTTCTATAACGGCTAGTGACCATAAATGAGGTAGGTTCATCAAACCCTAGGAAAGTCATGATTGGATTCATCCACTTGTGTTATCCGTTGGACTTTTGCGGCTATAAAATGTTTTGAGCCGTTTATTTGCTTCCATATTTCTTTAATTCTCTAAACTTTCTTTCTTTTCTCTCTAATTCCTTTGTGAAGAAAACCTTTCTTTGAAAAATCAACTTTATATTCCAATCATTCAAAAAATGGCCGGTGGAAGAAGAAGGGCTGCTGCACCAACACTAATTAACAACATTGGTTGACGACCAAGGAGTGAAAGGGGTAGGAGTAGTGTTGTCGTCGTGACCATTACCATCTAAGTCATCCTCCCTTCTTTGACTTGAGTTGCCGGGGTTGCAATTTAGGGTAATGTTACGCCCAAAATGGTGAGTCAGAAACTCCTCATTAGTGGCCAATCGCTTGATAGTATCATTAAGTTTGGCCGAGAGTCGCTTGTTCTCACTTGCCATTCTGCTATAAAGACCGGAGGAGTAATGATTACCGGCGGGGGTAGTGGTAGAAGGCGTAGGCCGCTCATAGTACTCTTCTGCTGTTGGACCTAGGCCATAAAATCCTCCCTTCTTTTTGTACCTTTTATGGACTTCATAGTAAATCGCATTCTCATCGATGTCCGTCACCCCTTGACTTTCCAGCTCGGCCTTCTTATTGGTAATATCAGTCTACATCAAATACATTGTAAAACAATAGATTCTTTATGATATTTAATTTATAATTTATAAGTTAAAAAAACATAAGAAAAACAAAAAAAAGGGAAACGACGACTTACGAATAATGTCCCTGCCTTTCGTGTTAGCCAAACACCTTGCTTGTTCTGCTTTGTTCTTTTTAGCATCTCTAACGCGGTGGGTAGGTTCATATCCGGTCCAGCCTAAACACAAATAAAAAATTATTAAAATCAAATTACGGAAAACTAGTTAACTAAAATATTGAATGTCACTTATACCCTTGTTTAATGTTTAATCCACCCTCTTCCTCAATCACCATACCTGATATTCATCATCTACCTCCCACCATTTTCACCACCAAAACACCATCAATACCTATATTTGTGTCTTACTTAACAAATACCATCCTATAAGCCTAAAACCCCCATACTCATTACTTAAATCTCCATCCAAAAACTCTATTTTTCTTTTCACCACAGGACAACCCACACAATACCAACATTGATATGCTTGCTCTTTGCACCAGCAACACCACAATTTTAAATAACACAGGCTTACCTTGTAGATTTTTAAAAAAAATGAAGGGTACTATGTACAAATTGAAATTTAAATTGAAGTTACCATTTTCTCCATTAACTGGACGACATTCATTCGACCCATAGCATGAGTGGGAGGTGCCTTTCCCTTCTCATCACAACCAGATTTCTTATTTGCTGAACATTTGCTTGATTTCTCTTCAAATGATTGTGTCAAAGTCTTATCCAACACCTCTTTATGGAGTTTAACTGTGATCCATCCCGGCATATTCTCTAATTGATGAGCTCTGCACACCATTTGTCTAAGCCTTGTCTTCATTGCGGCTTTCCAAGCCGCTCTCACTTGACGCGCATCGGGCGGCTGAAAGGTCACCTTCAACTAACCAAAATAAAAGTAAAGTTAGAACATATACATGCTAAGAAAAATAAATAACTAAACTAAAATGAGATAAATTTAAAAACAATTACCAAAAAATACTCCCACCAATGTTTCTTTATGGTCTTTGATGCCTCTAACCAATTCGGAGCGTGTTCCTTATAGTTTCTTTGAATAGTGTCTGAGATTATATTCACCACTGCTTTGTCACTGAACCTGAAACAAAGAGAGGACTTCTATCGAAAACGGAATTTGCACAATGTGTCTGGATGTGGCTAGTTACAGCCTTACACACCAGAATCTATAACTGCCAGGGAATAACAAAAAAACAAGTACGCTTACACATGAGCAGCATACCTAGAGTATATATATTACCCATATATAAAGCAAGAGCCCGTACGCTAATGTTATATAAGACGGTCTAATATACTAAGAACAAATGAAAGACATTTATATGCTTTCCAAACACCATGTTCCAATTCTGGATCGAGACGAAGAAGAGTGGAGGGATTGCTGTTTGGAGCGGGAGTCACTATCTCGTTCTCATTGTCCACCTGCTCCTGGGTATTACTTGAATTACCTCTATGCATTCGAGGGCCACGCACCATAGCTGATTAAATACACACTGAAAAAGACATATAAGAGGCCATAAAACTGAAATCATCAAATGCATAACAGTAGAAGAAGCAGGCCATGAAGCTAAAGAACACATTATATAAACAATGTGTACTAGGGAGATGTTTAAATTACAATACAAACAGAGTAGAGTAGTGATACTATACTTTGCATCAGTTCTGATTCAACCGGGCAGGTCTCTGATACTACGCAATTTCAACCCAGAAAATATAAACAAAACCCAGAAATGACATTAGAAACACGAGCATTACAATGACATTGTATATTATACATGGTTAACTACTAATAGGGGAAGCAAATAACATATTTTGAAATAACAAAGACACATAATTAATAATCATTATTATCAGGAAAAAGGTCATCTAAGAAGTCTTCTTCTTCTTCTTCTTCTTCTTCATCATGATCATCATCATCATAATCATCATCATCATCATCATTTTCCTCATTATCATGAGTATCCTTATCATCTACAGCTTTATTCTCCTCCCCATCATCATTTTCAGCCTCCTCCATATCATCATTTTCAGCCTCCTCCACCTCTTCAACCTCTTCTTCCCCTGATTCATTTTCTTCAATAACCAACTCCTCCACCTCTTCAAGCTCTTCTTCCCCCATTTCATTTTGTTTAATAAATGACAAGATCGTCTCAGAAGTGGCTACATCCTGAAAAATACCTTCATCAACGGGAGCATTAATGTGCGATCTAGCCTGAGTTTTGAAAACAACCAACCATTGATCTTTATCTCTCTTTGTGTTAGGATAGGGAGCAAAACAAACTTGCTTCACTTGATGTGCTAACACAAATGGATCGTATGTTGGATACTTCTTACTCCGATTTACATCCACAAGTTTATATTCCTTATGGACGTTCATACCTTAGTCTGAGTTATCAATCCAATCACACTTAAACAAGATACTTTTGTAACTACCTTCCTTCCCTGTATAACACAACTCAATCACCTCATTTAAGGTTCCATAGTAGTCGAGTCCTTCGGTAGAGTTCACACAGACACCTTTATTAATTGAAGATTTCTATACAACTTTTCCGTCTTTGAAAACACGAAAATTGAACCCATTGATGTAATAAGGTTTCCAAGTTCTAACCTTTCTTAAAGGGCCCATTGCTAAAGCTACAAGGAGGTCGCTCTTTAAATCGTTTACCTATGATTACATAATAATGATTTATTACAGAATGTTTTCCCAAAAAAATAGGTGGTTCTTATTTGATTAATTACTAGGATAAACATGTACTTACTTGAGCTCTTAGCCAATCAGGAAATGAAAGTGTTCGATTAGAATTCCCATTAAACCTCCTATGTTCATTAAACAAAATGTATTAAAGTGATAAATCATCTTAATTACTAAATATAACTAAAAATGGTTATTCAGGCTAGTTTTTAACACTTAATCCTCATAAGGTCTTAAACTTTGATAGTTAGAAAGAACGTAAAGGTGTGCATGTTCATATTCTTTATCCTCTAAAAATCTAATGGAACAAGCACCAGAAGTTCTTCCCAAATGATCTTGGAATGCTTCAGGCAAATTTGAATTTGATTGGTCATCATTCATAACAAAGTCGAGGGCTTTTGATTTTGTCTCTATATGTTCTTCAAAGTAAAAAGAACAAAAGTTTGATATCTCTTCAAGCAAGTATGCATTGCATATAGAACCTTCAACTCGGGCTTTGTTTCCAATTTTATTTTTCAAATGATTCAAGAACCCGTAGGTGATTTGTTAGTAGTTTTTTTAATGCTGTATAATTAATAAATGATGAAATAATTATGATTATAAGTTAACGATTACCTCTCAAATAGATACATCCATCTGTATTACACAGGACCACCTACTCTCACTTCGTAAGGCAAGTGGATTGGTAAATGTTCCATAGAGTTAAAAAATGAAGGTGGAAAAATTTTCTCCAATTTGCAAATGATAACAGCAATGTTATTCTCCGAAATGGTGAGTTTTTCTGTTTTTATGGTAGACGCACATAAATCTCTGAAAAACTGGCTAATCTTAGTTATCGCGTTCGACTCATTCTTTGGGAGGAGATGTTTTAGAGCTGTTGGAAATTATTAATCTCATTAATATACATATTCATATATGTGACATTTTAATTTAGTCATAAAATTAAAACTAGATCTTATGCATGCAAACTAAAATAGACAAGAGAAGAAATCGTCTTTCTTACTTTGGGATTTCGGATTAAAGGGCAGAAGTAAGATCTCCTTCTTACTTGTTCTTGAACTTTCCTTAAAATGGATGAACAAAAGGTCCAAAGTAGAACCTCTCCCGAAAGTGAATACCCAACGAAATCTCTTAATAACTTATATAAATATGAGCTAGTAAAATATAAGTTATACTTAAAATTGACACAAAATATTGTGTATTTTCTCTTGAAAATTTCGGCCAAGAGGAGAGATGTGAGTTTTTATTTCTCTAAGTTTTTCCCAAAAAATGGTAGAGAGAATTCATTTTTTAACACAAGAAAATATAATAGTGAAGTAATGAATAATTATGGATAAAAATTCCTTGGCTTTTCTATGTAAAAACCGGTTGGGGAAGGAAAGGAAGCCAATGCATGCATAAATTTCTCTTCTCAAAAGCAATAGGGTTGCATGGCTAGAATTAGACTATAATCATTGTGTTTTCTCTTATTAAAATAATCAACACAATTTATCCACTAATACTCCCTCCAATATTTCGGTACATACAACATAAAATGGAAGGTTCATTTTATTTTGTCATTTGTCAATTGTGACATATGTGACATGTTACTTGACATGTGAATTTGTAATGTATTTTTAACATATTAAAAATCAACATACTCATAAAATATGTCATATACAAAATCCACTAGTAATTCGTAATCACTTGTACCAAAATTGTTTATCAAATTATAAATTACAACGTCTTGTATTCATAATAAATTATTCATTCAATTTTTCAATTGTTTCGTAAACAATAATTTTATCTAAGTAATGAAACAATTCTATTACTTAGACCGTATCTCATTTAATTAAATTACAATAAGACACGTTAACTTTACTCACAAAATCACCCGTCAATTTTAAGCAATTTAATTAACTCGTATCGGCATACGATTAATTAAATAAGCAATTAAGAGTATTTCCCTACAGGTATGACCTAAAGGGATCAACTGATCACCACCGTCGCACGACAGTAATGTCAAACTCTAGTCAGCCAATCATTACCGATATGTGTGGACCAGTTGACTGTAAAATATTACATCCCACATGTATTCTTAAAATGAGATTTAAACATGTGATCATTATGATCGACAGTTGTGATCGCATTATTGTCGGAGGACACTTATTCCAACAATCTCCCACTTGTCCTCGACAAGTGTGCGTCACCAATTCTCTTGTCCTATTACTATCTCCCACTCAATGCAAGGTGTCTTTCAGGTCGTACTTGCAAGTGATCATATCGAGAGTGGTTTCCTCGATCTGGAGAATAACTGATTGACCGGAATTATCTACCATAGATACCTTCCGAGCGTGGCCACGCATTTCCAGTTCATTACTCCTCGAGTGACCCTGAGATATTGTTATAACCCTGACAAGGGGTGGACAATTCCTATCACACTTATTCCCTTCGACTAGCCACAACCATCATAACCCAAAATATGCCCATTTGACCCCATTTACGAAGGTCGTTGTAACATAAATCAAAGTTAATCTGAAACTGTGACACCTTAGGTGAACAGTCTTTAGTCAAAAGAATCAACTCATTAGAATACTATAGTAGCTCTCGCCACGACCAGGCTATATAAATTTGCCAGAACTCTATAAGAGGTCATAAGGCCCGAGAAAGTGTTCCTAACAGTCTGCCTATGTGATCGACTAGTCATCTCACATGACTCTATGGCACTTGAACTTGCCATCAATCGCATCACACTCTAGTCACTTCGAGACATCACCTCATACAAGTGACTATGGGCGAATACCATGTTAATCCGGGTTCACTTTAACGGGGTTCAATATTGTCTCCACAACCCGTTTGCATGTAACAAAGTATAAAAGGAGTTTTTAGATTTAAAAAACTCGAACGACAAATGTGATTATCACATATGAATAGTCAATACCTGATTACTACTTCATATTTTTATAATCCATTTTCATCTTATATGTAGTTGTTCGTCTCAATGCAATTGAAATGACATATGACATGACTCATCATGTTAAGCATATGAGAAGGCTTTGGTTAGTAGGTTTTATCAACTTCTTATACCTTACTCAACCTTACTACATACTCGTTTTCCTTTGTAATGTATACATTTACATTACAAAACTTTCTGAGTACGTGTCTAGATCCAATCTAGACATAGGCTCTCTAGCCTTAGAATTGCTCCCACTGTTTTCACAGTGTGCGGGATCCATCCTCTTGCACATCTCATGATTGCAAGTGTACTCAATTTCCGTTGTAAGCATCTCTCATTGTTCTTTATTGCCTAGAACGATTCTATCAAATCCATTTCTTAAATAACATAGCCACAATCGTTCTTTAACCATCTTTAGGTGTTTCAAATACGGTTTTGTCAAAAACCATGCGCAATCTCAATTGTCAATTCTCATTTGTGTAACACCCTTACAAAAATTAATGAATTGCATCAAAAACACATTGCTTTACATCCTTAATGCTTCTTCAAGCACTTAAGAATAATCTATATGGCTACTTGGTAACTATTACTTGAATTCGATTTTGAAACAATTCATCATACTAAAAGTATATGAAGTGTTGTACATCATTACTCATTTAATTGATCCGGCAGCGGAAGCAAATGGAATCAATCAAATATGTTCAAATCAATTGAACTAATCATGAATATTATCAACATAAGACTTATTATTTGACGCTAATATCATGTAGATTTATCTCCATAAATCCGGATATTAAAGATGTATTATAATACTCCATAAGTGTCAAATCATTCCCAATGATCAATATGTCATCACTACTTCAGATACAGGCTATAACAACGGTTAAAAACCGTTGTTATATAAAATAGCGGACGTTGTTAAAGCGTCCGTTGTAAAAGGTTTTAACAACGGTTGGTTTTCTTAAGCAACCCGTTGTTAAAACTATTAACAACGGTTTTAAGTATAAAAACCCGTTGTGGAAAGTGTGACTCAATTTTGGTGGGAAAGTTATAACAACGGTTACTTTACAAAGAATCGTTGTTATAACTAAAGACAACGGGTTGTTTCTACATAACCGTTGTTGTTTGTTTTTACAAAATAAAAAAAAATTAAATTAATTATTACTAGATGCATGCATAATTACGGGGCCCGTTATAATTCCGATGCATGCATTATTACTGCCATCCGTGCATATGAATGGACAATATATGGAATGAGAAGGGTTTACATAAGATTTGAAGCAGGGAGATATGATGATTATGGCACAACTTCCTAAACATGCATATATTATATTAATTAAAAAACAACTCAAAGGACACATTACTTAGTATAAATACATACATTATCTCAACCACCATTCCATTATCTCACTATCTTCAAACCCTATTTGCTAAAACAATCTCCAAACCCTAATTAATCTTTCAAACAACTCCAAAGTTCATCAACAAAATGAACGATTACATCCTTAAAATTCTTACTATGACCGAGAACAACAACAGCTTCATCCGCCGTTTGCTCCACATCGAGGACAGTTTTAGGAGCTATCTTGTGGATGCTCAAGCCGCACTCAAGGACGCCAAAAGAAATGGCTTGACAGACGATCGGCGATTGTTGCGATTATATGACGATATAGCAATCACGAACGAAACCTCCAAATAGCTAAGGAGGGGAGGAGGGATATCATAGAAGAGAATAAGACTCTCTATGAAAATATAAGAATTGCATTTTTAGAAATGTAATTCTTTTTTTAATTTATGTATTTATATATGTATATATATATATATATATATATATATATATATATATATATATATATATATATATATTAATGAATTATTAATTAAGTTTATCATGCATTCCTCTCTATCATTTTGCTTCTTCTTTGTTTTATTTTATTTAATTTGTTTTACGAGCTAATTAAGCGAATAACAACATAATAATGATCGATAAAAACCTATCATACATGCAAATGAAATAATTAAAAAAATAAAATAATGACGATGAAAGACGATGAAACCAACAGTGACAGCGAGATTTACCTGATAATTAGAGAAAATAAGAGACGATGAAACCAACAGTGACGGCGAGATGATAAAGCAACGATGAGAAAGAGAGAAAGAGACGATGAGAAAGTGTGTTTGCTGTGTTTGTGTTTGTGTTTGTGTTTGTGTTTGTATGTGTTTGTGTTTGTGTTAGGTTATGTATGTGTTTTGTGGTTGTAGCTGATCTGATCTGTGTTTGTGTGATTTATAGTATGGAAAGTATTGACAACGGTTGTTAAACAACAACCGTTGTTAAATAAGTTTTAACAACGGTTGTAAAACAACAAGCGTTGTTAAATAAGTTTTACCAACGGGTTTAAAAATACCCGTTGTAATTACTTTTCACTAACTTTGCGCCAAATTATTAACAACGGTTGTGCAAATTTGACCCGTTGTTAAAACTTATAACAACGGTTATATAACCATACCCGTTGTAATTAAGTTTAGTAAAAATCGCGCCATACATTCTACAACGTCTATTGTGATTTTCGTGCATAAACGTTGTTAAAGGGGCGTTGTAGTTGCCTGGATTTGTAGTAGTGCATCCACATATAAGACTAATTAAAATTTCCGTAACTCCCACTAAACTTCATGTATAAACATAACTTCTCAACCTATTGAGAAAAGTTTTATCACATGATCAAAATGTTGATTCCAACTCATTGATATTCTACTTAAGACCCTCTCTTAAGTTTCACATTATCTTAGGATGGCAAGAATCTACAAAACTCAAGACATGTATTGAATACATTCCTTCTAATTGAAGAAGTGGGTTTTAGATTCACTCGCTATATATATCTCATAATGAAACATAATCCCTAAGAAGATCCAAATAGACTTAAGCATTTCAACTAGTGTAAAACCCTTTGCTACCAATCAAGCTTTGATATCTAACAATTCACTTGGAATTTGTTTCGGATTTTCATGGCTATAAGCCTTGTATTGAGTTGTGACTTAAACACTCTCATGTAAGTCATATGTTCATTACTTTCCAGAAGTAATCAACTGAATCAAACAATTTCTTTGTAAGTTGCAAGCTCTTTACTTTCTAAAAGTAACACTAATTCATCGTCTTCAACAAGTGATGACTTTAACCTCCTAGGTTTTGAAGAAACTACGTCTTACACAAAACGTCTCATGTAGCCAGAAAGACCAGTTTCTTGCGACATAACATTCTTTGTGGCTCTTGAATTTGCGACATAACATTCTTTGTGGCTCTTGAATAATTTCTCCCACTCTGTCTTCTAGAAATAAACTTGTATTCTAGAAAGACAGCTTCACGAGCCACAAACTCGTTGTACTCGTGATTATAGTAAGGAAAAATGAGCATTTGTTTCTTGTGAAAACTTACAAGCATGGTACCCTACCATTATATATCACATATGAATTACTTTAGATTTAGTGGAAAAATAATTTAGACAAAATGATAAAATCCCCAAAAGGATCAAGTAACTCAAAGTAACTTGATTGAAGTCCAAACCATATCGAATAACGTTTGATTTCTTTATCCAACCACACATTATCCCATAATGCGTGCTAAGAGAGATTAATTTGTGATACTATATCACATTTCCTTTGGCTTATATCAAAGTCTTCACTTTGATAATCCCATCACGACTAAATCGTGATTCTTTGAACTTTTTGAACTTCTTCAAAGATTTCTCTATTTACCTTATTAAGTGAACACATTAGTGTCAACCTAAATCGTTGGTATAAGAAAATGATCAACCTATTTTGGATCAATGATTTACAACCTCGATCTCCTTTTCAACCAAAAGGCACGAGACATCTTGCTTTGAATACAAGATACGCATATACCATAAGATCTAATGGTTTCAAGAGTACTCGATAACTCTTTGCGTTCATCATTTCAGAATATAAGGTTTAATCTTGGGTTACCAATTTGAGTCTTGCATCATCTTCATGATATATCATTCTAGTTTGGTTTAGAATATAATCACCTTGATAATGGGCTAGCCATACATCAAATCATGGTGTATAGGGTCACAAAAGTGAAACCTCTTTTGTATCTTAACAAGTTTATATTCTTATTTATAGTTTATGCACTTAATAGTCACATTAAGTACAACTCTAAACCCAAAACTAGATTGAGTACACAATGACTCTACCTCTCAACATCATTGTTGCTAGTCGTCATATTCTAATCATCCTATGTATCAAATGCAATGATGAAAACCACCATCGGTTTCTAATATTGACGAAGTAGTACTAGCAAAATTTATGTCAATCAAATAAATATTTAAAGAAGAAGGTCCCATTAGATGTCCCACAACTAACTAGTTGATTCTTCAATAATTTGGGGTAGTTTCCTTTCTAGCGTCCAACAATTAAGACAATGGAAACTTTATCGGTCGGGATTGATAGGTTTAGTATCGTTATTCTCAATAACTTTGCTTTTAACATTACCTTGTATCAATTCCATTCTAATTTTACTTCTTGAACCTCGTCCTTTTCTTAACAGTTTAAGAGAATGCTCCCACTCATTTCAATGAATCTTTACTTAGAGAACCAAAGTTGAATCTTATGAAGACTACTGTTCAATTAAATCGTTTAGTCTTAAAACTTTCATTGAAGTGGTTGCGTTATTTTGGTCAATTACGATTTTTAACAAATCTAATTACCAAAACAATTTATCGTTTCAAGGTACTTAACTCAATTAAGCATGTGAGAAACATGTTGGAATATGTGTCCTCCGACAATAATGCAATCACAACTGTTGATCATGATGATCACATGTTTAAATCTAATTTTCAAGAATACAGTTGGGAAGTAATATTTTACTGTCAACTGGTCCACACATATCGGTAATGATTGGCTGACTAGAGTTTGACATTATTGTCGTGAGACGGTGGTGACGAGTTGATCCCCTTAGGTCATACCTAAAGGGTAACACTCTTAATTGATTATTTAATTGATCGTATGACGATACGGGTCAATTAAATTACTTAAAATTGACGGACGATTTTGGAAGTAATATTTACGTGTCTCATTGTAATTTGATTAAATAAGATACGGTCTAAGTAATCGTATTGTTTTATTACTTAGATGAAATTATTGTTTAAGGAAACACTTGCATTTGAATGAATAAATTATTATAAATACAAGATGTTGTGATTTATAATTGGTAAAATATTTTGGTACAAGTAATTATGAATTACTAAGTCGATTTTGTATATGACGTATTTTTATTAATGCGTTGATTTTTAATATGTTAAAAATACATCAAAATTTTATGTGACAAGTGACATGTGACAAATTGACAAAAATAAAATGGAGTCCATTTTATCTATATGTACCGAAATTTAGGGTGTATTAGGCAAAATATTGTGTTGATTATTTTATATGGAAAACACAATCATTAACCTAAGGAATAGCCATGCAAACCTACTTGTCTTTATGAAGAGAACTTTGATCATGCATTGGCTATTTTCACCCCCCCCCCCCCTTTACCCGGTTTTTCAAGAGCAATGCCAAGGGTCTTTTGCTATATAATTTACCTTATACACTACATGAGAAACTAGTGCATTATTATTCATTCTACACATC
This sequence comes from Silene latifolia, assembly GCF_048544455.1. Lineage (NCBI taxonomy): Eukaryota > Viridiplantae > Streptophyta > Magnoliopsida > Caryophyllales > Caryophyllaceae > Silene > Silene latifolia. The sequence continues at coordinate 249,843,703 of NC_133538.1, read as the reverse complement.
TAAAATAAGAGTTTTAGAGAGATAAAAAATCTTCCCTTTTCTTCCTCCTCTTAGCCGAATTAAGAGAACCAAAATAAATATTTTTGGGTCCTTTTTATTTAAATTAATATTGTTCTAGTAATAATAATATTAATTTTGTTAAGAGTTTACCTTGGGTATAAATCCTTGGGAGGGATTCTACACTTGAGTCCTTGTTCTTCCATTTTGGAGTGCTCAAGAACAAGTAAGAAGGAGATCTTACTTGTGCCCAATAATCCGAAATAATCAATGTAAGGGTTGATGATCTCTTCCTTATTTTCTTTATAGTTTGCATGCATAAGATCAATGTTTAATTTTATGACTAAATTAAATCATCACATATATGAATATGTATTATAATGAGATATAGATTTCTAACAAGTGGTATCAAGAGCCTTGGTTGTTTGCATGCAAATCGGTTATAGTTTTTCCGAGTTATACGATTAACATATAAAACTTGTAAATTTGTGTTATTATTATATATCACGAAATAATTTATGCTTGTTAAAGTTTCTGATCCTAAAATGTATTTAGGATATTTTGGTTAATTTATGGATTTTTATTGTTCATCTTATATAATAATGGCATTAAAAATGTGATTTTATGATTAAAATGTCATTTTCGGACTAAAATTAGCTAAACTTCGAATTTTAAAGTGGTTTTGGATATGTTTTCACATATATTATTTTTAGATGACCTGTAAATATTCATAATTTTTGGAGTTCTTATGCTCAAAATATGGATTTTTCATGATAAAAATCGGATTTAAATGAAAAATAGGTTAATATGAGATAAATTTCGAATCTGGTCATAGAAATTTAGTATGTTGTCACATGCAATTTTACAAGATGTGTGTAAAATAATAGGCTATATTGAAGTCTTTATGCATGATTTATGAATTTTTGATGAAAAATAGCATAAATAGTGACTTAATTAGTGAATAATTGCTAAAACATACTCCATGACTAAAGGAAAAACGTCACATGTTGCATTTTATTACCTATTTCAGATATAAAATTAAAAATTTGATGAATATAATTTTTCTCATGTTTTTATGATTATAATTGATAAATTCGATAAACCGCAACATAGTTTTTCCGATAAATATTTCGAAATTTTAACCTAAGTTTTTGAACATTATGAGTGTCATGGTATTTTTTCCAGAATGTTCATGAGTTTAAATTTCAAATTTCAAATTTATTTGAATTTTTGGTGATTTATTTGAAGTTTATAGCTTTTTATTATAATTTTGAGTCCATTAATGATCAATTTTAAGTAATATAAGTTAATTATAGTCAAATAGTTAGTGAAGACTAATTTTGAGTCCTAAGAGGTTAGGGTAATAAACTTGTGCATAAATATGAATTTATGTAATTATTGTGATTATAAAACGTTGAATCACGCAAATCCGTAAAAACCGTTTAATATACGATATTGGCTCCTTAAAGGCGATTTAGCATAAAATTGGGCATGTTCATACATATTATAATGCTGCATTTTATTTATGATTGTCATAATTTATTTTATGTAATTTTTGAATTATGTAATTTTTACTTAGTATGGCCTTAGTTTTTAATTGGTATTACCCGAAAAGTATGGGAATATCGATTCGGTTGTAATTTATTGTGATCTCGTATCACCGTTTTGTAATTTAATAGATTTATTTTATTTTAATTACAAATGTATAATAGGAAATTATGTAATTTATTTATTTATTTATTCCGGAGTTCCTTAAAGACGGTGTCACTCAAGAAGGCGATACATAAAGACGGTGTTACCTCGAGATGCGTGCTAAAACCGAAGTTCAAGGGACCAATGGAGTTGGTTTCCGAATATGTAATAGTTAATTAGATTTTCTATTTTAGGAAGGCCATACTGGGATTTATTTTTTATGCTTTGCATTTTATTTATATGTCGCATGCATCGCTAAATCGCCATAACTAAAACATGCATCATCATTTTATCGAGTTTATCGACTGTGTCAATTAAACTTATCGTAGTTCACCGCTTTAGTTCACTTAAAACGTGATAGATAATAAATTGACATGACCTCTCGCAAAAACAATCAATTGAGACATAGCCTTACCAAAAAGTAGAAACCATGAAAACCTATTTTGTGAGGGAGTGCACTCGGCCACACCAGGGTACAAACCTTGTTACGTAGGGGAAGTGGGTGATAAATGTCTATCCACCGAATTCATGTTGATGAGGGTTTTATCGGCCACACCGTGCCCAAGTTAATGTGGATTTGGATCATGGACACATTTATTCGAAATTTTGATTGAACTCAACAAAAGTTTTTGATAAGGGCTTTATCGGCCACACCGTGCCCTTGTCGGATGTGTTTTGGGCTAAAGATAAAATGTTAATGTAATTTTATCGACCAATAGTTCTAAAAGTAGAATCGATTAAAGAGTTAATTCACCGAGTTATATTGATAAGGGTTTCATCGGCCACACCGTGCCCAAGTTAATATGAATTTGGGTCTTGGAATCATTTATCTAGTTGGGTAGAGGTCACTAGAAAAATGCAATAAAACTTGTTTAAATTAATATTTTTACGACTATTATTATTATGAAAACGACATATGTTTTATTCCTTCTATATTTTGTTTTGTAGACCGCTTCTATTTCTCATAACAAATGGCTACTCCAAACCCAAACGCCACACCTCTCACAAATACTTCATGGCTCCGATCCTTCATGGATCGTTGTAAACTTGAAAAGAATGGGTCAAATTTCTCCGATTGGTGATGTGACCATAATTAGCGCATATTTAGCCCCCGAATTAGCCTTGTTCCCATGCTTTTTAGTGCATATTTGGGTCATTTATTATCTTTAGTTCTTTGTTTTGCATATTCTTTGAGATTTTGATCCCTGCATTTTCATGGCACAACAAGACTAAATTGATCGAATTCAATGACCAAGCATCAAGGAGAGACAAGATTAGAAGGCCTTTGTACATATGGTAGTAGATGAGCAATGTTGAGAAAGGATCCTTGAGTCCCCAAGGAAATCCCCAAGGAATTTATGAAGAAAAGGGAAGAAAAGAAGAAGAAGCCTTGCTGAGGCACAATCCGTGCGGATTGTCTACAATCCGGCCGTCCTTCACCCGCACAATCCGTGCGGTTTTCCACCAAGACGCCCGGGTTCCATCATCACAATCCGCCCGGATTCTCTTGAATCCGCTCGGATTCTATCGCCAGAATCCGCCCGTCCGGACCCTAATCCGCCCGGATTCCTCTACAACGCGATTTCCTCTTCTCCAAGCTACGAAGAAAGAAGCCCTTCCTTCGGAAAATACCGGCTCCTCCCTGCTCAATCTAAAAAGTGTAATTACTAGTTTAGCCCTTAGTTAACCCTAATGCATCCCCCTAATTTCCACTATAAATACCCCATTAGTCTAATTAGAAGAGCATGTTCTTCTTATCATCAATTAGAGGAGTTAATATCAATCAAATCTCTCTTTAGTTTTGTAATCAACAATTAATCAAGTTCTAATACAAGTTTTATTTCCTTAATCTCTCTTTTGTTCATCCTTTATTTTGGGTAATTGAAGATTATTTGGGTTATTATTGGGAGATTGACAACCTCTCAATCAAGTATTCAAGTACTTCTTTTATCTTTGCTTTATTATTGGAATCATTAGTAGGTATAATTCTCTTAATCCCTTTTTAATTATTGTTAATTACTTTCATTTATTCATCATGTTTCATTTTGTTGGTATGATTGACAACCTTGCTAGCATGATCAACATGATAATGAGTGAGTAGTCTATTAGCTAGGGTTAATGGGTGATTAGGGGAAACCAACATGGGAATGATTCATGCTTAAATTAATATGCTTTCATGTTTTATTTGCTTACTTGTTTTGATCTCAACTCATGCACATGTTATATTTGATGAAATGCTAAGCCTATGAATCCTTGCATTTACTACCATCTCCTATCTTTTCAATGAGACTTGTAAGACATAACCCAACTCGAGTCTTATTAGACCATGCATGTTGTTGAGTAGGGAAGATTAAGTCGACTTGTAGGTGTTGTACAATCTAATCGATTCGGCTCCGGGACCCAAACTTTCCTAGGATTGTAAGATATAACCCAACTCAATCCATCACAACAATAATTGCTTGCTTATAATTTGAGAACATGTTTGTATGATCAATTCCCATGATTCCCCTATGACCCCATGACACCCTAGTGCTTTTTAATCAATTGTTTACACCCCTTTTAATTCATCTTGTTAGTTTATTTTCATTGCTATTTTAGTTAGTGACCTTCTACATCAACCCAATTTGTGACACCCCCAAGACACCACTAGTTTCAATAGAAATCTCATTTCAATACCCGTCCCTTGGGATCCGACCTTTACTTGCCTCTTTACTAATTGTAGAGTTGTTTGTGAAGCTATAAATTGTATTTTGATTCGGACGTGACCCAACGACCACACCTTTAATTGTGAACACGAAACGGACCGATCAAAAATGGCGCCGTTGCCAGGGACGATGTTTGTTTGATTTAGATTTCCTTTTTATTGTTATAAGTTGTGTCTTTCTTCGCCTTGGGGAAGTAAAGCTCCTCAAGGTTTGTTCTAATTGTTTTCGAGTTGTTTGATATTTTGCATGTCTAGAAGGTCACAAGGTGATTTGTTACCTTTTGACCGTGAAATCGAAAGAACCTTGACGAACAATAGGAAACTTGTTAGGAGGAATTTAAGAGGTATTAGTGAAGTTGTTCAACCAACTATTGAGTTCGTCAACCCTTTCGCAATAGAAGGAGAGGAGAACCCATTACACAATACCCCACAAAATCAACCTACAATGCCTAAATTCTCGTCACACTCCGTACCCACCGAGGAGAATCTACCTAATGGTACTCCTACACCGCAACATCTAACCGGAAATTTTATTGCCAAATCCGCCTTCATCCAATTAGTTGAAAGGAGCCAATTTGGGGGGATGCCTAGTGAAGACCCTCATTCTCATATGGAAAACTTTTGCGACTATTGTGATGCAATCTCTCAAACAGGTGTGACTCAAGACCAAATTAGATGGATCTTATTTCCTTTTTCTCTAATCGGCACCGCGAAGCAATGGTTGAAGGGCCTTGACAAGGCCACCCTCGGAATAGATTCTTGGAAGAAGTTGGCTCTAGCTTTCTACAAAAAATTCTACCCACCGGAAAAGACTAACATGCTAAGAGCTCAAATTACGGGTTTTAAGCAAAGGGATGAAGAATCTTTGTATGAAGCTTGGGAGCGGTTCAAGGGATTTGTCGCTCATGTCCTCACCATGGACTTAGTGAATGGTTTTTGGTACAACAATTTTGGAATGGTCTATATGAGGATTCAAGGAACATTCTCAACATGGGATCAAATGGAATGTTCACCGAAGTTGATGACAATCAAACATGGAACAAGATTGAGGAAATGGGGGTCCATAACTCACAATATAGTAGACCTCGCAAGGCTACAAGAGGAGGAAAGCATGATGTGGACTCCGTTACTCAATTGGGTGCTCAACTTAGTGCTCATATTGACACAATCAATATGAAGTTTGAAAAAGCTATGGCTAGACTTGAAGAAGTCTCAAAATCACCAAAGCATCATATTAATGCCATGACGGCATCCTCATCAATCCCAAGTGGGATACGTGAGAATTGTGGAACTTTGGGACATGACCAAAATGAATGTAGGGGAACAAATGAACAAGTGAATGCTTTCCAAGCATACAAGAGTGGTACCCGTTATTCCAACTATTACAATGAAAACACCAAATTCCATCCAAATCTCTCATACAAAAGCCAAAATGTTCAAAACCCTCAAACAACATACACTCCACCACCCATGAGAAACCAAAATCAAAGACCCTTTTACAATCAAAACCAAGGTTACCAAAATTAAAATCCATACAATCACCAAAATGACCAAGGTTTTGATGTCCAAAAAGAGGTCCTCCAAATGCAAAAGAATCAACAAGAATTTTTCACTCAAATGCAAAAAGATAGCCAAGCAAAGAAAACCACCATCAACAACATCCTAGCTCACACCAAGATGTTGGAAACACAATTGACTCAACTAGCATCTTCAAGCTCACAAAGACAAAAGGGGCAATTACCACCTCAAAGTAATCCCCCTAGACATGAAACGGTTAGTGCCATTCACTTGAGAAGTGGTACAAGGTATGAAGCGCCAAGGAAGCAAGTTGAGGATGAAGTTGTGGAAGCTAGTGAAAAGGAAGAAATTGTGCAAAGCTACAAAGATGGAGAATCATCAAAAGAAGAAAGTTCAAAGAAAAATGAAGACAGGGTCAAGGAGAAGGAACCCATTGTGATTAGACTTCCATTTCCAAGTCGTCAAGCCAAGCCCAAGTTTGATGATCAACTTGGAAAGTTCATGGAAATTGTGAAGAATTTGGAAGTCTCAATTCCTTTCACGGAATTAATCAATCACGTGCCGGCCTATGCGAAGTACATGAAAGATATCCTCCCAAAGAAGAAGTCGATCCGGAAGCTTGAGACTATCGCCTTCACTAAGGTGAGTAGTGCAATACTTCAAGGGAGTTCACCTCCAAAGCTAAAGGATCCGGGAAGCTTCTTAATACCGTGTACCATTGGCGACACAACGATCAACAAAGCTTTATGTGATCTAGGGGCTAGTGTTAGTGTCATGCCGTACTCGGTGAGTAAAAGGTTGGGGATGGGAGAGCTTAAATGCACCAACATCACACTTCAAATGGCCGATAGATCGACGAAGACACCATTAGGGATATGGGAAGATGTCCCCGTACGAATTGGGAAGTTTTTCATCCCGGTGGACTTTGTCATTGTTGATATGGAGGAAGATTCCAACATTCCAATCATTCGAGGAAGACCTTTCCCTACACACCGCGGGTGCGGTGATTGATGTGAAACATGGTGAGCTCACTCTAGAAGTGGGAGATGAAAGCATAACCTTTAATCTTGACAAGACTATGAGAGCTCCTCGTTTGCATGAACCATGTTTCATGATTGATCATGTAACACCCCCATACTCCAAGTGCCTTACCAGGACCACCCAGGTATAAGGATGTTACCATCTCGGTTACCCGAGGCAATGATAATCAAATAAACAATGAAGAAACAACATTTAAATAGAATTACTTAATGAAAGGTTACAATCCAAAAACCAAACCAAATACTAATACATGTTCTCAAAATGGCTGTCTACTGAACTGCTGAATGTATATGAAAACTACTAAGCTACAGCGGAAGACTCCTATCATCAGATCGTGGCAATCCCACCTATCCCAGTACTCATGTCATACCTGCTCAATATCTGCTCACCATCCCCGAATGGATCACCGCAGGTTTTAAAAACATTAACCGGGGTCAGTACTATTTACACAAGTGATATAATTGGCAATACAGTAACCAAGACAACTCAAACAATCATACACGAGCAAGCACTCCACTCCATCTCCGTCACCGACTATCCAATGGACCAGCCCTGCCAGTGGGGGACCGCAGCCGTTCCCACCTAAGCCGCGCTCATCATACCGAGCGATAAACCTATCCCATTAATGTGCACATCCCCTTCTGTGGTGGGTTCCACGAAGGGCAAAACTAGGGCGTGAAGCCACTCCCGCAAGTGACTCCACTCAGCCGAGAACACATCTCGGGAACCACAGACAAACAATCACAATCACAATCACAACATCGTCTGAATCAACCAATTATACTAATTACAGCACAACACCACACCATATGTAAGTAATACTGAGTAGGGAAACCCTACCTGGAAAGCACAATAATCAGACGATCTCACAACTGATATCAGAAAGCTTCCTCTACGAATCCTCCTCCTAATTATACAAACACATAATCACTACTATGCACATGACACAACAAAATCCCCAATTCCCAAAATTAGGGTTTAACTAACTTTGACGAAATATAATAAAAGCGGTATAAAAGTCTTACTCTCGACGCAAAGATTACAACGATGTAAAGAAAAGTGAAATCCGACCTTCCAAGCTCCGGGATTTGTTAACAATGCGATTAAGGTGATGAACGTAGTTTACTTTCTCTTCTCACAGTGATTTAGGTTTTAGAAAAGTGATTAGAATGAATGACGAAAAGATTATATACCTTAATCGCATAATTAACAAAACCCGAGAAAACAACCCCCGTAAACCGGCTACTCGATCGAGTATCCATGGTACTCGATCGAGTACCCACCTACTCGATCGAGTACCCTAGTTACTCGATCGAGTACCCAACAGGTCAGAAAATATTTTATTTCGCAAAACTCCCTTACTCGACAGAGTAAGGCCTACTCGATAGAGTACCCTAAGACTCGTAAATACGGAGTATTACTGATACGTGCCTAATGTATAGTCTTTTTAGCCTAATTCAGCACGTATTTCTATGCATTTCTATACTATTTTTATGGTATTTTGCCCCGAATTGGCTACTTTGGTGTATTTTGTCCTTTTTGTAGGAATGATCGCGAAAGTAGTGGAACCATATTCTTTTCCGTCCTTTTTGCATGCATTTAGAGGAGACGGAGTTGTCCCAGAGTAGAGTACCGCACTTGGAAGCATCATGGCACGCACTACGAGGCACTTGGGTGAAGACGTGAGCTGAATTGAAGATACAAGTGCTCGATCGAGTTGTTCTTTGGTCGATTGAGTGGTTTCTAGCCTCCACGATGCTCGATCGAGCTATTCCTTGCTCGATCGAGGAAGCTGCACATGACCAAGTCCTCGATCGAGTCCCCATTTGGTCGATCGAGGGACTTCTGAGAGATTGGTATTGGTCGATCGAGTGGTTTAACCCACTCGATCGAGAGGCTTTCGACATCATGGGCTTTAATCAGTCCATGTTTACTTATTTCCGCAAAGACTCTTAGTTGTTTTATCTATTTAACCTATGTTTTACTAGGTTATTAGGTATTCCTTTTACTATCTCTTTTCCATCTAAGTTTTTACATTAGAATTACTTTTGCTACTTCCTACGTTACCTTTTACCTTTCGATTTATTACTTTCATTTTCGGATTATTGGTCTCGGATTTGAGTTCTTTACGCCGGAATTTGCTTGGATTGTAATTTCCTCTCTTCTCTTAATAATAATTAACCTTCTTGTTGCATTAATTCCTTGTTTGCTTTATTTATTCCTTTGCCCTAGTTTATTTATTATTGCGTTTTATTATTATTTCATTATGTCATCTGCTGGAAAATTATCTGCTGTTAGTTTAATTAAGAATATGAGTAGCTAAACCCCTTTCATGTTGGGATTAGGGAATCTGCGGTAGAATAATGATGACGTAGTGAATGAATTGGACGAATTGATTAAGAGACTCTGTCACTATAGCAATTTAACTGTAATTCCTGACCTAGTTGAGTGCACGCTTTTATGTCACCCATTAAACTGGCTACAATTAATCCTGGATCGAAAGATTGGACTAAACAGGCCTGCTATAAACAGTAGACTACCCTAATGAGGACGAAAGTTAAGTTAGTGGTATTTTAGGGTAGGAAGTGGACCGAAAGGACCTTCTAACATCCGTCTCGCATTAGTTCGTCCGAGTCATTTACTGCCGAGTTGTTAGACTATCGTAGTGAACCGAATTCTCGACATGTCCCTCTCTTCATGATAGTTAAATCGTATTTTACCGCTCTATTACTCTTAGTTTAGAATCAATTTTAATCAAACCCCCAACTGTTACCGTAGGACTAGAATAGACAGCTATAATTACATTTCCTCCCTGTGGATTCGATACTCGACTGCCTCTGCTACATTTTAGTTGAGACCGTTAGGTTTTATCTTTGATAGGGTTGCGATAGCCGTGTCAAATTTTGGCGCCATTGCCGGGGAGGCAATTGTTCAATTTATTAGTTTTTTCGTTTTTAATCCTTTTTCGGTCTAAGGGACAACCGTTCCTTGGACTATTCTCATTTTCTGTTGTAGTTTCTTCTTATGCGCAGATCGCGGGGTGGTCCACTATCGCCATTTGAACCGAGAGATTGAGAGATCTCTCGCACGTAAAGAGGAGACTATTTCAAGAGCAACAGATTGGAAGAAGAGTCCGATTCTCTCGTCCAACTTCTACGAGAACGAACTGTTTGAAGACAATCCACCGTCTTCTCCAGTTTCCAATTCGTCGGTTGAATCCGTTATTTTTCCAGACACTCCAGAAATGGCCGAAGAAGCGACCATTGCCAGTTATTCTGAACCCTCAGCTGAGGATCTTTACAAAGGATTCGAGCTACCAGGGGAAGCTCGGAAATTCGAGCCGAAACCTTCTTACCTTAACATGGTTGAGAAAAATCAGTTCGGTGGGGCTGCAAACGAAGATGCGGCAAAGCACATGGAGACTTTCATTGATTACTGCTGCTCCATACCCCCACCTGCCGGCGTGACAGCTGATCAGATAAAGGAAACCTTGTTCATCTTCTCACTCCGCGATGCTGCGAGAGAGTGGTATAGGGATTTAGACCGAACTGCTGCTGGCATAACTGATTGGAACTCATTGGCTTTAGCGTTCTATAAGAAGTACTTCTCTGCATCAAGAACTATTGTCATTAGAGCTCAGATAACGAGCTTCAAACAAGGGCCTGACGAGAACTTTCACGAAGCATGGACTCAATTTAAGAAGCTAGTGCGAACCATACCGCACCATGGCTTCGAAAAGTGGAGTCTATGCAATCATTTCTATAATGGATTGTATGATGATCAGAGGGACATTTTGGATGCTTTGCACTAATGGCCGGTTCGCTGAAAACTTGGGAGCTACCAAAGGGTGGAAGATCATAGAAGATTTGGCCATCCATAAGGTGAATATGGGAACTCGAGAGGAAACCAAAGAAGAGCAAACAGTCTTCTTCTGTCGCCGCACTTGAAGCCCTCACCGCAAGGTTCGACAAGTATGAGCTAGGGGAGTTTCCAAGGGGGCATGTACCAGGTTAATCTTTGAATGACAGACGGTCCTTTCCCTTTCGTCTCAGGGAGATGCGGATTAGAGGGACATGTCTCGAGCATTGTCCCATCCTTTTGAGCAATGTGCTGCCTTTTCAACATTACAGTGCGGAATAACGATTACTACGAGCCAAACGTCCATCCCAACTTGAGGTGGACTAGCCGAATGTACAAAATCCCACGGCTCCTCCACCGCAAAGAACCATACATTCCTCCACATCAGAAGCAACAAGGCTATCAGAAGCCTCCATCCTTCAACCCTCCTAATCAAGGTGCATCATCCTCTAGTGGAGTGACTGAAATGGGTGAGCTTAAGTCCATGATGCAAGCCATTACAAAGCAGCTTCACGCAAGTGATCAACAAAGAAGTTCAAGTGATCAACAGAGAGATGCATCCATAAAGGCACTTGAAACTCAAGTTACCCAATTGGCCGCGAATCAGTCCACAAGAAAGCAGGGTCATTTACCGACTCAAAACGAGAAGAATCCACATGAGACGGTAAATTTGGTAGAATTAAGAAGCGGTCTTTCTTATGAAGGACCGGAAGTGTCGAAATCAGACCCGAAGATAGCTGTAACTGATGATGAACAGTGTTCTGTCAAGAAAAAGGGCTAACGACAAAACAGCATTCTACTCGATCGATCGGAAGGTCGTGTTCGATCGAGTGGAAATGGAGAGGAAAGCCCTCGATCGAGTAGTCCTTCTGCTCGATCGAGTGAACAGGAAGCTGAGGATGGTCGATCGAGTGGGAGTGTTGCTCGATCGACTGAAGTTGCTGAAGAAACTGCTCGATCGAGTGAGCATGATGCTCGATCGAGTGATATTGATGACGGGAAGCTTATTCGAGAGCCTGCTAGTGCTCGTTTAAGCGAGAAATCACCGGAAAGACCTCGTTCGAGAGGTAAGAAGAGTTCAAAGGATACTGAACTTGCTCCGGAAGACAATTTGGAGGTGAGAAACAAGGGACTCGAGATTCCTATCACGGTTCCCTTCCCGAGGCGGCTGCAAAATACCAAAGTTAATCAACAGTTTAGCAAATTTGTTGAACTTTTGAAGAGCTTGGAAGTTTCCGTGCCGTTCACTGAATTGCTGACTAAGGTACCCTCTTATTTAAAGTTCATGAAAGACATTTTAGCACGCAAGAGGACTATAAATGACAGTGAGACCGTAGCTTTGACTGAGATGGGGTCAGCCCTATTTCAAAATAAGTTACCCCCTAAGCAATCAGACCCGGGTAGTTTTTCGATTCCGTGTCACATCGGTATGCAGTTGATTGATAATGCGTTATGCGATCTAGGCGCTAGCGTAAGTGTCTTACCTTTGTCTCTGGCTAAGAGACTTGGTTTGACAAAACTGAGTTGCACCAACATGACCGTCCAGATGGCCGACCGTAGTCTATCACGGCCATTAGGTATAGTAGAAGACGTACTGTCCCGGATCGGGAAGTTCTTTATTCCCGTCGATTTTGTTGTCTTAGATATCCCCAGAAGATGCACACACCCCTATTATTTTAGGGAGACCATTTCTCCACCGCCCGTGCGGTGATAGACGTCGATGGGAAGACTTTGACATTTCGGGTAGGGGATGAGGAGCTGATTTTTCATCACCCAAATTCGGAGAGCTCCCATGCAAGTTCAACCTTGCAATGCTCTTTCTTCTATCATCCCTATTGTTGACACTCCGGATGAAAATTTGGAGAATATTCTTTATTATTGTTAACCCTCCGCCTCAGATTGAGAGCAAGAAAGAGGCATGTTCGTCTGTTGTCCTTACTGCAGTGCATTTAAAAGCAAGAATGGGACTGTCAAAGGACGTGGTGTAGCCATTATCAATCAAAGTGGCAGCAAGGATGCCAAAGAAGATGACAGAGGAGCGAGAACGAAGAAGGTTCGAACCTACATAGATGGGAACTACATTCCTCCTACTGTCGCAATTGGTGACTCAAGCTCATGGAAGATGAAGAGGTCGGTCAGTATCGCTGAGGTGACGTCCTCCAGTCAGAAGCCCACGAAGGGGCTACTGAAAGCTGATGAGAATTAAACGGGGAAATGCCCCGTGTAACAAATTGTAATAGACAATTCATTTGAATTTCTTTTAACCTTGCTTTTATTACGTTTTAATTAGGACAATTACTTAGACAATTTTTAGCATAAACTAAGACTATAGACCGTTTTGCTGCGCATTTGGTATTTTGGGATGTGTTTGGATGTATTCTATGCAGGTTTGGGGAAGTGTCACGCATTTCGAGGAAGTAAAGACGGAAATCAAAGAGCCTACAAGAGGAAGTCCTCGATCGAGTACTTTTGTACTCGATCGAGTGGAAGTTAGTTCGATCGAGCTGTCTGGTTACTCGATCGAGAAAGGCCAAAGAGGAACAGGTCGATCGAGAGGTCTCTTACTCGATCGAGCAGAAGGGACATCAAAGGTCCTCGATCGAGTGATTAAAACCACTCGATCGAGTGAAATGAACAGTGGACACGGGAGTTTTCTTTCTTAAACTCTTACTTTCCCTAATTCTAATTTCATTTCACCCTAATTTCCGTCTAACCCCTTCCCTAATTGCGATTTCCATTTCCCCCAAATCCCCATTTCTTGCCCAAAATTATCAAATCCATCACCTACATTCTATTGCTAGCACTTTAATCTTCAATAGCCCCTTATTTTCCCCCTCTTTTATGCTCGTTTTCGCGGTTTTTAAAGGGGATTAGGGTTCGCGGGTTTTTCAATTGAAAATCCGCCTTTGTTGCTTGTTATTTGAAGTTTAATTGCTTTTATAGGATCATCATCATCAAGTAAGTGTTTCTTTCACACTCTTTGCATCTTCTCTTCATTTAATTCGAATTTTTGAGGTGCTTTTGAATTAGGGTTCGAAAAATCCATGTCTAGTCGATCTTTTTCGACTTAATTGTGTTTATATGCCCTTAATTAGCTTGTTGATGATCTTATCGCAATCCCTCGCTATTGTTACATGTTTAATTCGAAATTTGCACGAGATTCCGCGACTAGGGCTTCTCGGTCGAATTTTTTTTTTTTCGATCGAGACGGTTTTTATGTTTGCCATGCTTTGTCTAACTCGCAGTTCTTGCCTACTTGTTCTTTGCTTTATTATCTGTTCTCCCGTCCCCTATCGTCATTACATGCTGTAAATCATTTGGAATCTCGTACTGTGAGTATCTTTTGACTGCTAGGAGCCCCACATGATTTCATATGCGGCTTTCATGCCTCTTAGTCTCCTTTAGCAGTCACTATTTTGTCATTTTACCACCACTCACATGCTACCTTTCGAATTTATTGAGGATTGTTGGTTTTTTTATGCTGGAAGTCGGATTTCTTGACTGATAAGGCCTTATATTTGTTGTCACATGTTGGTTAGCGGGTTATCTTAACCACGGTTAGCAGCATCTTCCCTTATTCATGCCCTTTGATACTTTGCAGGATGGACGCTAGTTCTTTGCCTTCTACTAGTACGTCCTCCAGTCAGTCCGTGAGCGAGTCAGTGGTCCCTGCTGTCACCACTACTTCTGCCCTGGTCACCACTATAGTTCCTGCTTCTACTTCTGCCCCTACCAGACCTTTGTCCATGCTGGAACGAGGATTCATCCCTCGTTTTCCGTCTCCTGGTATGGCGCCACCCAGGCCGCATCAGCAGGCTAGCCAGTTAGCCATCACCTCCAGCCCTTCTGAGGCTGATGTTACGGGAGAGGGCGCCCTCACACCTTTACCGCGGATGCCCACGGTACGTTTTACTTCATCGGACCAACGGATTCGGTTAGCCGCTTTACTTCGTTGCCCCCTCTCCTCCACCCGTTTCCTTGCACGGACCGACCTAGAGACCTTAGGAATTTATGAGGAGGTCTGTAGTTTGTTGAACAGGACGGGTATGTCGGGTCTGATCACCATGCAGGAAGCTACTATTCGTACCCCTACGTACGAGTTCTTTAGCTCCTATTCCTTTGACACCGACTCTTATGATGCTGACAACTCCAGCTCTTGCATTCACTTTCGACTCCGCAATGAGTCACACCACTGGACTTTGGCCAGGTTTGGGCAGGGTTTAGACCTAGTTAGTGACGGTCCCACCGACCCACCTCGAGACCTCCTTCAGCCACTTTGGGCTGCACTTTCTCACACCCCCTTCCCTTCACGGAAGGGAGCTCACGTTCACTTACCTGCCCCCCGTTACTACTTGCGTCTGATAGGAGAGACCATCTTTGGGCGACCTGAGCCCAATAACGTGACCAACACTGAGCTAGCGATTCTCGCGGGGTACCTCAATGTAACACCCCGGTTTATAAAAGAAGTCCTCGTCAAGACATTCCCTCATAAACCGGACTGTTACCATCTCGGTTTCCCGAGGTAGTGAATAACAAATCAAACTCCAAGGCAATTTATATAATATTTAACTCAATTATTACAATTTCTCTTTTCAAAATAAATTACAAGAACAGACGTAAATAAAAGTGAAGTCTTCTAGATGATGATCTAGTTACTAGATCGTCTGATCCAGTGTCTCACGCCCGTCAAGCTCCCGTCCTATCTCTTAAACCTGTCAAGTCTGCTCCCCATAAAACGGTTCATCACAGGTGTTCACGAATACACAGGGTCAACCACGAGGTTGAGTAGGGAAAACAATAAAACAATAAAATATGATATGCATGATACCCCGTCACCTCCATCTCCATCTCAACTCATCACACACATCTCATAACCCGGACAACCCAGCCATACCGATCCCCGGTAGACTATATATCGACCGAAGCCGATCTGCCAGCTCAACAGCTGAGGACACCAGGGCAAGTCCTGCAGAACCCGCCTGGGCCTTATCACAACATCACATCGTATCTCAACATCGTCACCACCACCTCATCCTCCAACTCCAATGCATATGAAATGCTCAACGAAATTAATGCAAAGCAATATGTATATAAATCACTGGAACGATAAATCATAAAGTCATGCCAGTTACCCGATGTTGTGATATCATACTCAATACGATCAAATCAGTCAATCACCTTTCCGAATATAAATGATAACGTAAATCAACAACCAGGAATCAAGTCAACACAATTCAACAATGACGATAATAAGACAAGTGTATTTCCCTACCTCAAAGTGCCAAAGAATTCCAATTAAGCGATTAAGCGGTCAATGGACGATGCCCAATAATATTTCATCACGAAATCGCTCTCTGAAAGATAAATAATGATAACAATTACTTCACTATTCCCGTTCCCAAGATAGAGGGTTATTAATGATAGAACTTCCTAAAAATGGAAACTTTCCCGATATAGTAATTTTTCTATTTCAACAACCCGATTCAAAACCCGACTTGAATTATTTAACGTACTCGGGAATTAACTCAAATAAATTATTTAGAAGACTCGGGGATTAATTAATTCATTAAGAATATGACCCATTACGAAATATAACGATTGAATTATGAAAACCCGCTTCAAAACCAAAACAAACCCGTCATCCACACAACCCCTTCCCACGCGCTCACCCGCCACCACAAAGCCACCATGAGGCCGTGTCAACCACCAGTAGTGGTCCCCACTTCAACCCAACCACCAACGGCCACCCCCATCAAGGGGTCGACCGCCGGCGGTTCAAACCAAGGCCGCCATTTGGCCTGGTTCACCACCACGCATCACCAACACCCCTCGTTCTCCACCGCCACCACCGCAACCATTAATTAACCACCGCCCAAACAACCACCACCAACTCGTTGCCAACCCACGAACACCGACACCACAAAGACCACCGTTTCGACCTCCCCCTAGTCCACGGTGGTGCCACCCAAAACCTACCCATCCAAAAACCCGTCTAAAACCATACACAAACCCGTTTTGACCACCCCTATCGCTGCTCCCTTTTACCACCACTAACACCACCTAAACCCACCATAACCACCACCATTACCCTCGTCACTAACCACACTTTACCATTACCCCGACACCAACCACCCTTATCACCTCTATAAGACACTAAACAACCCCCCAAAAGCCCGACACCAGATCGAAAAACAGAGAAAGGAATTGAACAGCTTACCTTGCCGCCACCACAACAGCCACCAGGGCCACCCTAGGTCGTCGACAATGGTCCCTTGCTCGTCCTTCTTTGCACACCGTCAACAACCACTCTCTCTCTCTCTCTCTCTCTCTCGAATTGCGTGAAGATGGGGATTGGTGTTGCTGAAATGAGGGTGGCGGGTTGAGGGAGTAGGGCGTTTTGTGTTAGGGTAGAATTAGGTTAAACTTAGGTTAAATGGTTAATTGGGTCATGGGTAAACGGGCCTGGGTCAACGGTAAATGGGTAAGTGTAGAAAAAGAATTAGCTGTCGTGACTTTGTTCAGTTAACCCGTCTTAACAAGTTTACGAATAACTCGATCCTACAATATCAAATACAACTAAACAATTAACTCGACTCAATTAGCGATATAAAATACGGGGTATTACAGTCTTCCCCCCTTAAAATGAACTTCGTCCCGAAGTTCGCTCCCGTACTCAAACAACGATGGGGTATCGTATATCGTACATACGGACGTCACGCATTTCTAACACCGTTAACACACACTTTTGACACATCAATTAAACCTAACAGACACGAAATGTTACATTCTGCCCTCCTAAAAATAAACTTCGTCCCGAAGTTTAACTCATCTTCACTTGACCCAACTGACTACAACTAATAACTACCTGAGAACAAAAATTTATAACAACTAAATAATCATCTGGGAACACCGTCATCTTCAATCAAAAATTCCGATCTCAACTCAAGTAACTCAAAAACCAAGGTCACACTGAACCGTGAACAACTCAAAAACCAAGGTCACACTGAACCGTGAACGTAACTCGACACAAAGGCCCCACAACTCAATACTAGTGGCCAATCTCAATCCCAATATCAACAGTTTAACTACACTCTCCTTTACACATCCACCAACTAACAGAAGTAGGAACAAAACATATAGAACTCATTTGCATAGGTACCCCACAACGAAACATCAACTTGATCAAAACTACAATCTACAAATAAGTGCAATATAAACATTAAGATTTTACAATCCTACCCGACTAGAAACATGGTTACGTCCTCGTAACCTCTTTTTCAAATTTTCATATACCTATGCAACAAAATCATTATCAACCACACGTGACAGGAAAGAATACATGATAAGAGATTGCGCATCAACATTAAGGTCGAAACAAGGTTTTACTAAGGAATTAACTGATTGTCAACACGTAACATTTATTACTAGCTCATGCGTAACTTAAAACACAACATCAACTAAAAGAACAACAAGAAAGGAATCATGGTTTACACGGTTTCACAACTAATAAATTTGATGATCAATTATAGACTATGAATGAGCGAGAGCAAAATCAACAAAACAATTTAAGTACTTCTCACATTTGTAAACATATCACATAAATAGATCTACCACTACTATCTATCACAATCACAGGATCTTATTGACATGTCCATACAACCATTTAATCACTCACTTTGGTTTAGGTCACGAATTAGGTCGATGAATTTAAGCAATCAACAACATACTCATAATTCATATTTTAAACTATAAAAATTGTTTGCACGATATCAATTCTGAAAACATGTTTCCCAATAAAAGTAACTACATATGATCAATGACAACGACAACATTACTTCCATATCACACCTATGTTTCACATTTTAGCAACCATATCATTCAATTGTGTCCAGCAACTTAGTATAATTCATTTTCAGCAAAACAAGAGATATTGTATAAATAGTTTAAACATATATTTGCCATCATATACTTTGTAGAACACTAGTTATGATAAAAGATTAGCAACTTGAACAACTCCTCCGATTTGCATGATTGAATAATTAGGCAACTCGTAGGCTCAATTAAATGTAACTATAATGACTTATCATTTAAACCAATGCATATCATGTGAATCATCAAAGGGTTATCTTATTATAATTGTCAATATAGTTATCATAACAATCTTTATTATAACATAATCGATAGTAACGACTCGAGAATATAGGTATGCCAACTATCGTGTTATATCCACTAGTTTCCTCTATATCACACCCATACATTTGCAAGACTCACTTTAGCATTTTATGACATTGTAATAACGAACATATTCAATAAGGAATAACAACACTGTTTATTATCATGTTATAGATGTAGGTCCAACTGACATAATTTAATGCGATGAAGGTAATAAATATAATTATGGGCACACAACTCATATGAAAGACATTAAAACTCAGATGCATCCTACATGTGTGAACATTTAGACATACTCATTACTACCATCCATGTGTAAACATTTAGACATAATTATTATAATTATTCATACGTGGATATTAGAACAATCAATTAACTTTTAACGCCATCAACTTCACCAAGATATGACAACATAGTTTCATATTTATATATATCCGACCATCATGCAAATATGATGAACATACTAGAGATAGTACAATATGCCAAACATACATAAAATATGCAACAACTGGGTTCGTATAAAATATTTCACCCTTGATTAAGAATCAATTTAAGCTGTCCCATTTTACTCACGCTATCATGCCAACAATGTTATCAACTAAGTTTAATTTTAACACTTGTTAAGATACATAACTACTGAACATGCGTGCTACTATCGTCATATAAAGCATTATAAATTCACATTACTAAGGCTCATGAATTATTCAAACAACTGCATGAAACTCAACCTAGAACGCACATTTTACAAGTCATGTTTCACGTTGTAACTTTCGAAGATCACGAATAAATAACCGTCCGATTAAAACTTGATTTATATTATTTTTATAAAACACGGAGAGTTAAAAAAAACACAGGGGAAAAGAATTAGGTCCAAAGCACAAAAATTTCATTTTTAAAGAATTTTACAACCCAGTTGGTCCAAACAAACATGTGACAGCAATTGGTCCAAGACTTGGGCCAGTTTGCAAAACCTACCATTTAATATAGAGACATCAAGAATTTTCGTGGTTTGTTAATTTGAAAACATATGCGAATCTTCTGATCGATGGAGTTGGAGTTATGCAAAAATTATTAATACAATTTAAATGAGGACTTTTACAAAATCGTTGGTCAAAACATCACCGCACAGAACTTCGACCACAGCCCACTAAAATATTTATTACTCCTAATCCGTATATCATATAAGCATGAAACCAACGCTAAATGAACACTAACTCACGAGGCTATCTCACATAAAATTTTCATCCCTAGGCAATAAACAGAAAAGAAATGGCAGTAAGATCAATTCGAGAGTAAAATCATACAACGTGTTTCAGCACTAGGTCATTCATTTTCTATGTTTCAAACTCTTACATCCATACTATCGATACTAACTCATCCTAACTTAAATCTCACACTGTACTTTTGTAAACATCTATTCCGTAGAATCCCTTCGCATCTCGATCTACTCCTTACATCTAAATCACGATTGCTATGACTAAAAACATGCAATTCAACAGTGTTTCTAATTACTATCACAATACTATACTAGCATGGCTTCGGGATCACATAACCGCATATTACTAGGCATAATAGTACAATCAACACATCTTTCAACATCCAACTAGGTAACTATCATCGACTCGCAATTATTTTCATACTCACGGCTACCACAACACTTCATTGATTATTAACCTGAACTCGATAATTTTATTTCTCATTTATACAACATCATATGCTCACGTCATCATTCATACAAATTACTTACCGTAGCGTTGTCCCGCAATAATCAATATATCAATCAATTGACATTTAGGCAACGATATATGAATTTCCTGTTCAACCCCAAGCAACTATTCTACCCTTTCTCTCGTATACACTCATGGTTTCCGGTTCAACTGAGAGGACCACTGGTTCGGTGTGAGGGGGCCCCTAACTCATACCTTACCTTAGTGTGCTCCTAACAGTTCTATCCCGGGGTTCATTTTATTTAGACTCTTCCTATGTTCATTGGGTTCATTGGTTTAGGCCTGAGGATCGTTCGCTCTGATACCACTTTGTAACACCCCGGTTTATAAAAGAAGTCCTCGTCAAGACATTCCCTCATAAACCGGACTGTTACCATCTCGGTTTCCCGAGGTAGTGAATAACAAATCAAACTCCAAGGCAATTTATATAATATTTAACTCAATTATTACAATTTCTCTTTTCAAAATAAATTACAAGAACAGACGTAAATAAAAGTGAAGTCTTCTAGATGATGATCTAGTTACTAGGTCGTCTGATCCAGTGTCTCACGCCCGTCAAGCTCCCGTCCTATCTCTTAAACCTGTCAAGTCTGCTCCCCATAAAACGGTTCATCACAGGTGTTCACGAATACACAGGGTCAACCACGAGGTTGAGTAGGGAAAACAATAAAACAATAAAATATGATATGCATGATACCCCGTCACCTCCATCTCCATCTCAACTCATCACACACATCTCATAACCCGGACAACCCAAATGCATACCGATCCCCGGTAGACTATATATCGACCGAAGCCGATCTGCCAGCTCAACAGCTGAGGACACCAGGGCAAGTCCTGCAGAACCCGCCTGGGCCTTATCACAACATCACATCGTATCTCAACATCGTCACCACCACCTCATCCTCCAACTCCAATGCATATGAAATGCTCAACAGTAATTAATGCAAAGCAATATGTATATAAATCAACGAATCGATAAATCATAAAGTCATGCCAGTTACCCGATGTTGTGATATCATACTCAATACGATCAAATCAGTCAATCACCTTTCCGAATATAAATGATAACGTAAATCAACAACCAGGAATCAAGTCAACACAATTCAACAATGACGATAATAAGACAAGTGTATTTCCCTACCTCAAAGTGCCAGCAATTCCAATTAAGCAGTTAAGCAGTCCAATGGACAGATGCCCAATAATATTTCATCACGAAATCGCTCTCTGAAAGATAAATAATGATAACAATTACTTCACTATTCCCGTTCCCAAGATAGAGGGTTATTAATGATAGAACTTCCTAAAAATGGAAACTTTCCCGATATAGTAATTTTTCTATTTCAACAACCCGATTCAAAACCCGACTTGAATTATTTAACGTACTCGGGAATTAACTCAAATAAATTATTTAGAAGACTCGGGGATTAATTAATTCATTAAGAATATGACCCATTACGAAATATAACGATTGAATTATGAAAACCCGCTTCAAAAACCAAAACAGCCCGTCATCCACACAACCCCCTTCCCACGCGCTCACCCGCCACCACAGGCCACCATGAGGCCGTGTCAACCACCAGCCGTGGTCCCCACTTCAACCCAACCACCAACGGCCACCCCCACTGGGGTCGACTGCCGCCGGCGGTTCAAACCAAGGCCGCCATTTGGCCTGGTTCACCACCACGCATCACCAACACCCCTCGTTCTCCACCTGCCACCACCGCAACCATTAATTAACCACTGCCCAAACAACCACCAGTCAACTCGTTGCCAACCCACGAACACCGACACCACAGCACCACCGTTTCGACCTCCCCCTAGTCCACGGTGGTGCCACCCAAAACCTACCCATCCAAAAACCCGTCTAAAACCATACACAAACCCGTTTTGACCACCCCTATCGCTGCTCCCTTTTACCACCACTAACACCACCTAAACCCACCATAACCACCACCATTACCCTCGTCACTAACCACACTTTACCATTACCCCGACACCAACCACCCTTATCACCTCTATAAGACACTAAACAACCCCCCAAAAGCCCGACACCAGATCGAAAAACAGAGAAAGGAATTGAACAGCTTACCTTGCCGCCACCACAACAGCCACCAGGGCCACCCTAGGTCGTCGACAATGGTCCCTTGCTCGTCCTTGCTGCACCGTCAACAGCCACTCTCTCTCTCTCTCTCTCTCTCTCTCTCTCTCTCGAATTGCGTGAAGATGGGGATTGGTGTTGCTGAAATGAGGGTGGCGGGTTGAGGGAGTAGGGCGTTTTGTGTTAGGGTAGAATTAGGTTAAACTTAGGTTAAATGGTTAATTGGGTCATGGGTAAACGGGCCTGGGTCAACGGTAAATGGGTAAGTGTAGAAAAAGAATTAGCTGTCGTGACTTTGTTCAGTTAACCCGTCTTAACAAGTTTACGAATAACTCGATCCTACGATATCAAATACAACTAAACAATTAACACGACTCAATTAGCGATATAAAATACGGGGTATTACACTCAACATTGACTCTGGTACCCCGTTTGTTCTAAACATTGCCTATCTGGTAGCTCAGCATTGGAACGAAATTGGGACTCGGGTCAAGACCGCTGTTGTCTGCGGCGGGCTAGTGACTAGGATTGCCCGCCACCTTTACCCCACTGACTCTTCACTCACTGCACCCGATAGGATGGCTTACCTTGACCTGGGTGCCATGGCTGACTTCGCCTGGTTCCCAAAGACGAAGGGGAGCGCGAGGACGTGGAAGATTTGTGGTTCCACGTCTGTTACCTTGCCGTGCTCTACCCTTCCTCCACTCTTACCGCTCCCGTCTGCTGCTGAGGGAGCGAGGCCACCTCCACCCGCTTACCACCTTACACTTACCCCTACTTCTTCTTCTAGGAAGAGGAAGCGGGAGGCCGGAGCATCTTCTAGCTCCCAGACCCCGACTCCGGTCCAGACCCAGTCTCAGACTCAGACTGGACCCACACAGACTCCCACACCTCCACCTTCACTCACTCCACCTCCTTCGATCCGCCTTTCCGGCCAACTTTGTCTGCCCTCCTGTTTTAGGGGCGCCCGAGGTCATGGACCAAGGGCGTCGTGATGCCGTGCTTTCGGATATGTGCGGTACATTGCGAGATGAGACGGGATATGGCTTTGGTCGTATTCCCGCTCTACGAGTTCCATATCCGAGCCCGGCGACCGATTCCAGAGGGGTGGCCGCATCCCTCCTTCTACCGATACCCGGCGGACGGGTACCCTCCACTACCTTCGACTCGGAGGAGGAGGCGGAGGAGACACCGTAGCACGAGAGGTGCGGTTCGGGCCGAGAAGGCGGCACAAATGAGCCGCCGAGAGAGGAGGAGAGTGACCCTCCGTTCGTGCCCGGTCCGGAGGATCACCGGAGATGACGACCGAGTCTCCCCCTTGTTTGTTCTTTGGTTTGGGGAGACCGTTTTGTTGAGTCGGAGTACCTGGGAGACGGCGGTGCCGACGCCGAGTAGCTACTGGTCTACTCACTTCCCCAGTTTTCTGGCTGGTTTGGGGAAGTTCGCTTTTGTATGTACATTACTCTTTTCATTTTTGTCTCCTTTTTTTTTTTTTTTTTTTATTTTGCTGGTTGTATACCCCATCCCCCATATTTCTGCTGGTGTATGCTGGAGGACAACGAGGGCGTTGTCCGTTTTGGTTTGGGGAGGGTATTGCATCCTTTTGAGTCTGCATTTGCATTTGTTTTGCATTCACGTTTAATTTTCAGCTTGCATTGTTGTTTATTCTCAATAAAAAAATTCGAAAAATTTCAAAAACATTTCACATTTATTTTTGCATATAGGTTGAGTCGGAACGGTAGATTCCCGTGATGAAATTGCACTATAGCTTGTCATATTACTTGAGCCTTGCACCTTTATTGATAGTTTTTAGCCTTGTCATACGCATAATCTACGAATTTCTGTTCAAATAATAGCTGACTGTTTAGACTTGACCTATAAACGGCAAACTACTTAAAAATTCGAGTTGTAGAGCCATAATCGGTGACATTCATGACCAGTTCATTAGGGATTTTGAGAGTAGTACTCCTTGCATAGCATGTTTGTCTCATTTGCACATTTATGACATTCAATTTCTCGTCAAATGCACATATTCGGGTTTGTGGTTGGTGTCACATGCAGGGAGGGTCTTGCAATTTCCCCTTTCTTCTTGTCTTTCACCCATTTAGCTCCACTTTAGCCAAAACTTGCCTTTTTGACCCATTAGCTACATTCCAAACTAAGCATGCCTAGTCAAGCTAGTTAGTTTGTCCTTTTGTGGTATGTTTTCCACTGCAGTTTGGCCTGTCGTTCCTGTTGGGAGTTGGTGTTTGTATTAAGAAGGAGGAGGAAAGAAAAAAAAATATATGAAAAAAAAAACAGAAAAAAAAAAAGTCAGATGAAAAAGAAAAAGAAATAGAGATTGTGAAAAAAGTTGTCCCCTCTTGTCAGAGTTGAGAAGATGTTCGAAGATGTACAATCGACAAGAGGGTTGGTTGTTTCAGTTAGCTGTTTCAGACGATGTGTTTAAAAAGGAAAGTTTGTGACCGTCTGACTCCTCCGTTCTATCCCACATTTTTTGAGGAGATTGTGCTTTGAGTCTAGTGAGTTTTGTGCCAAGTGAAGGGCACTAGTACTTAGTTTTTCAGTCAGTTGAGATCCGGATGGTTTCATTATGGTCCTGTTAGGAACTAGCTTGACGCTTTTACCTCCACTTTTCCATAACTTGTTTAGCCTTTTCTCACCTGAACCTCACTATTCCCATATTATTTGCAAGCCCTCGGCTGTGACGGACATTATTGGTTGGAGTGTGTGCATTAGTACTTGAATTGTCTTTCATTTTTGTTGCATGCATGCTATGTAGGTTGCAGTTAGGTGAGTGACTGTCTTTTCTTCTCTCTTTTACATATTACATTTGCCCTTTGCTTCATGAGAGAAGAGTGACCACGTGAGAGTCCAGTTTTGTTGGTCTTGCAAGGTCGATAGGTCAGCTTTATTCATGAACAGCTTATAATTCGTTTGCGTATTGACTGCCTGGCTTTAACTGTTGATTCTCGTTGCATTAAACTGTTCAAGTAGACAAGTTAAGCTAGCTCTGAGTTATCATTTCCGTTCCATTAGTTTAGTTTTGAGTTTACTCGAGGGCGAGTAAAGGTTTGGTTTGGGGAAATTTGATACGTGCCTAATGTATAGTCTTTTTAGACTAATTCAGCACATATTTCTATGCATTTCTATACTATTTTTATGGTATTTTGCCCCGAATTGGCTACTTTGGTGTATTTTGTCCTTTTTGTAGGAATGATCGCAAAAGTAGTGGAACCATATTCTTTTCCGTCCTTTTTGCATGCATTTAGAGGAGACGGAGTTGTCCCAGAGTAGAGTACCGCACTTGGAAGCATCATGGCACGCACTACGAGGCACTTGGGTAAAGACGTGAGCTGAATTGAAGATACAAGTGCTCGATCGAGTTGTTTTTGGTCGATCGAGTGGTTTCTAGCCTCCACGATGCTCGATCGAGCTATTCCTTGCTCGATCGAGGAAGTCCGCACATGACCAAGTCCTCGATCGAGTCCCCATTTGGTCGATCGAGGGACTTCTGCTGAGATATTGGTCGATCGAGTGGTTTAACCCACTCGATCGAGAGGCTTTCGACATCATGGGCTTTAATCAGTCCATGTTTACTTATTTCCGCAAAGACTCTTAGTTGTTTTATCTATTTAACCTATGTTTTACTAGGTTATTAGGTATTCCTTTTACTATCTCTTTTCCATCTAAGTTTTTACATTAGAATTACTGCTACTTCCTACGCTACCTTTTACCTTTCGACTGTTACTTTCATTTTCGGATTATTGGCTGCTCGGATTTCGAGTTCTTTACGCCGGAATTTGCTTGGATTGTAATTTCCTCTCTTCTCTTAATAATAATTAACCTTCTTGTTGCATTAATTCCTTGTTTGCTTTATTTATTACTTTGCCCTAGTTTATTTATTATTGCGTTTTATTATTATTTCATTATGTCATCTGCTGGAAAATTATCTGCTGTTAGTTTAATTAAGAATATGAGTAGCTAAACCCCTTTCATGTTGGGATTAGGGAATCTGCGGTAGAATAATGATGACGTAGTGAATGAATTGGGACGAATTGATTAAGAGACTCTGTCACTATAGCAATTTAACTGTAATTCCCGACCTAGTTGAGTGCACGCTTCTATGTCACCCATTAAACTGGCTACAATTAATCCTGGATCGAAAGATTGGACTAAACAGGCCTGCTATAAACAGTAGACTACCCTAATGAGGACGAAAGTTAAGTTAGTGGTATTTTAGGGTAGGAAGTGGACCGAAAGGACCTTCTAACATCCGTCTCGCATTAGTTCGTCCGAGTCATTTCTTTGTAGAGTTGTTAGACTATCGTAGTGAACCGAATTCTCGACATGTCCCTCTCTTCTTGATAGTTAAATCGTATTTTACCGCTCTATTACTCTTAGTTTAGAATCAATTTTAATCAAACCCCCAACTGTTACCGTAGGACTATAATAGACTGCTATAATTACATTTCCTCCCTGTGGATTCGATACTCGACTGCCTCTGCTACATTTTAGTTGAGACCGTTAGGTTTTCTCTTTGATAGGGTTGCGATAGCCGTGTCAATTACAGATAATTATAGCCGAAAGGATGAAAGGAAGAAATCGTAACTCCAATGGAAGAAAAAAATTGAAGATGCTCCATTCAAAGAGCAAGTGAATTGTGACAAGGAGAGCTTGCAAAGCTCATCAAAATCAACCAAAGAAGAAGAGAATGGCCTCATTGGCCAAGAAAAGAATTTGGAAGAGTTGTCTCCATCAAATCAAGAGATTTTCAATGATCAACTTAATGAAGTTTGTGGTCTTTGGGACGACGAATTTGAAGGGATTTTTAATCCCTACATTGGTAATGCCATCGATCAAGACCGACAACAAGGGCCAAGGTCTATTGAAGACCTCTACCATGATAACGAACAAGCTTTTGATCACTTTTTCAAGGTGTTGAGCAACATCAACAACACCTTGAACATGCCCCCTTGACATCTCATCAAAAATGAGAGTTTGGTGGAGTCCTCCCTAAACCACCATTTGTAAATATTTCTAACTCCCTAACTCGCATTTCAATTCTTGTATTTCATTTTTTTTTTGTCATCTTTGGATTTTTATTTGCTTTGATCAAGATATTTGTCATGTTTGAGAGAAGTGAGGTAGGGACTAACAATCTCAATTGATGTGTAGTGGTTTCGCTTAGTGTGGGGATGGCAATTGCCTAGGCTATCCATGCCTTAGTAGTGCCCCCACAATGAAGAACACAAGATTTGAAGAAGAATAGGAGGTTGATAAGGGATATGCATTATGCACGGATGGAACTGAATCCGGGTACACAGGGGTAGAATTCGAGCGGATTCAAGAGAATCTGCCCGTCTTCATGCAATCCGAGCGTACTGGGTTGAAGACGCACATCCCTATAAGCTGAAATTTTGAAAGATTTTTGACTGTAAGAGAATCCGGGCGTCCTGAACAGCAATCCGCCCGTCTCTGAAAATCCGTCCGTCCTGGAAAGAAGACGCCCGTCTTCTCTGCTGAGGAAAACAAGAAAAATTTCCTGGACTCAAATCCGTCCGTCTTCTGAAGAATCCGCCCGTCCCGTATCAAGCAAATCCGAGCGTCTTCTCTTGAATACGCCCGTCTTTAGGCGAGTTTTATCAAACCCAGAAAGTGCAGAATCCGCCCGTATTGGGCAGAAACCGCACGGATTGCCCCTGCAGTTCAAATTTTTCGGCCTTTATAAAATCCCTCCCACCTTCATTCATTCATTCATTCATTCATTCATAAAACTACTTCAAAACATCAAAACCCTCATCCTCTCCATCACAAAAACAAAATCCCTTAACAACATTCACCAAAATCAAATCAAATCATCCTTCTAACAACAAATCAATCACTCCTTTTTCAATAAAAATCAAAACCAAGAGCAAAATCTTCAACCTTTGAGTCGATTTTTGAATTCATAAAGGCAAAGCCTTTCACCTTTAAATCGATTTGGGTACACTACAAATTGAAGATTTTTCATTCTTTTCTTGGTTAGTTCATCAATGGCAAGGACTAAGGGAGCAACAAAGGCAAGAAAAGCAACAAAGGCACCAAAGACACTTTCGCAAAGGCAAAAGGCTCTTCAAGCAAAGAAAGCATTG
Source organism: Silene latifolia (assembly GCF_048544455.1). Lineage (NCBI taxonomy): Eukaryota > Viridiplantae > Streptophyta > Magnoliopsida > Caryophyllales > Caryophyllaceae > Silene > Silene latifolia. Next base: position 249,814,759 of record NC_133538.1, on the reverse strand, counting down.
GCTATGGTGGTAGCAACACCAAACTTGGAAGTGCAACAACAACAACAACAACCTTCTATGGGAGCAACAACATCTTCTACTCCGGAAATCGATCAACTTTTGCATTATCCGGAGGTAACTTTTATTTCCAAAACCCATAGAGATACTTTTGCCAAGTTTGCTAGGAAATCACTTCAATCCACCAAATTTATTTGTGAAGACACCTTGGGAAAGTTGGGTGTCCTTGAGCAAATTAGAGTCTTTTTCAAAGCCATGGGGTTAGAGAAATTGTTTGAATCAAAAGAATTGACATACCCCTCCCTTACCTTGGAATTTTTGAGTTCTTTGAAAGTCACCAAAGTTGAGAGTAGGGAGAATCTCGAGTTTCGTCTAGCTAATGTTAGTAGACGCATTTCCTTTAGAGAATTGGGTGAAATTTTGGGTCTTAGTGATGAACCGAGTTATTTTAAGAATTATGGAAAGTATGACCCCGACCCTCTTTGGGAGGCAATTTCCGGGAGGAAATTTGAGGACTTTCATGCGAGTCGTGCTCTTTTAGTCCACCATCCGGGCATAAGAGTATGGCACAAGGTCATAGGAAACACCATTATTGCAAGGAAAGATACCAACCATTTCACCAAACTTGATTTTATTCTTCTTGAATCGGCTTTGAACATTGGAAGAGTACACACCAAGCCTTTCAACTCTTTGAGGCTTTTGGTAGATAGATGGCTCAACATTGATTATGGGAAGAAGGGCACTACCGTTATTGTCAATGGCGGCCTAGTCACTATCCTAGCTAAGTACTTTGATCCTAACTTCAATAAGGATAACAAGTATAAAGCAAAGGAGGGTGGTCATCTTGTTGATTTGCATACTATGATACACGAGTACAAGTGGGTTGCCCATAACCCTCTTGATACCAAGTATGGATGGCTCACTAGTGAAGCTAGATCGTTCACCTTGCCTTCAAAGATTTGTCGTCTAAGCGTCCACCGGACCAATTATCTACTTCCCCTTTCTAAAGAGGCCGAGTATATTATTCAACAACAAAAGGGTGAACTTGAAATGCCCTCCTCTTCCATTGTCATACCACCTTACCCCTTTGAGTATCAAGAGTTCAAGCCGAAAGGAGTTGAAGCTAGAAATGATTATTTGACTCTTCTCATGCAAGCAATGCACAAGCAAGCCTTTGAGGATCAGAAAAATGCTTACTTGGCTCAATATCCACCCCTCCTACACTTAGCTAGGCAAGGACTACTTGACCCATCATGTCCTTTGCCTAGTTGGGCGGATAGAGAAGTCCCATTTCCGGGTGCATCTAGGGTCGTTTCGGGTGACAATGAGGTTATTGGTAATGAAGAAGTTGATGATAACATTGATGAGGAAGCAAGTGAAGAAGGAGAAAAGGATGATGAGCAAGATGAAGAGGAAAATGAAGAGGGAAGTGGCATTGAGACCACTTCTAATGAGGAAAGTGATAATGGTGATGATATGATGGAAGATTAGCAAGCCTTGGAGGCTCCTACCCTCTCATGGTTTGTCTATTTCTCTCTTTGTTTTAATTATTTTCTTGATCATTGTTGGAGTAGTCCTAGCACCATAGAGGACTCACACCTCGGTACCATTGAGGTGTTCTCTTTTTATTGTTCCCATTTTCAAAATCCAAAATGACAAATTAGTTTCATGCATTGCATAGTGTGTGCATGAACTACACCCATCCTTGGACATTAGCAATAGTGTCTAACTCGGTTTGGGGAAGTTAATGCATACACAACGGGAGGTAATCTAAATTATCCTCTCCGTCATAACAAAAACCATGCATCATGTAGTGTAGCTTAGTATAGATTGCATTTAGTATAGAAATCATGCATCATCTTTGCATAATTTCCATCATTTTGGCCATTGAGGACAATGCCCATATTAGTGTGGGGATGGGAATTCTAACATTTAACTCTTATTCAAAAAATCCAAAAAAAATTGAAAAAGTTCGAAAATCATAAAAATTTGAAAATTGAAAAACCCAAAAACATGTTTATTTCCCTTTGTAGTCTTGTGTATATATTATTTTGTATATATTGTGTTTGTTCTATCCTTGTTCACATTGATTGACTACGCCACATCCGAGACATGAGGATAATGAAGACCGCATGGTATGATCTTTCCAATCTCCTTTTTCCTCTTTATGTTAATGACTATGTGGCTTTATTTTGATTGATGCGGTATAACAATGTGAATTTATGACTTGCATGTAGTTTATATGTCATATTAGTTGATAGAATCACTTGCATTAGGATGTTTATATTAGTTGCATCATGGCATGTAGTTGCATGTTAGAAATGTTTTGAAAAATGCCTAATTAGGAAGTTTGACAAGAGCAACTAAGCCATTACAAATACTTGTTCAACTTAAGACTTTGCCTACTAGAATGGTTGTAAAACACCCTAGATAGTGTCATACTAGTGTCTTTTGACCCATGACCCAAGGCCTAGTCAAGGGTTTTCATGTGAGTCACCTATCCAACCCCGTGATGCGATGTGGACTTGGTTAACTTGTCTAGGTGACCTTGATTGACCTTGTGGTAAGGAAACCCAAAAATATTTTCTATCAATAAGCTTGAAATGCTCATTTCAAAGAATTTTGTCATGTGGAAGTAATTTAATGCCAAGGAAACCTCAAATGTTATGAATTGTTGAATGTTGAGAAATTTAAGTTGTTTTGATGGAGGCGTACCACTTCGATGTGCTTTGGTGCGGGATCCATTGAATTGGGCCCCCACACGGTTGTGAATTCGGCCGCCCAGAGACAGAGTGACTATCACCCCGAAAAGCTATTGTCTAGAGGTTAACCGGTTGCCTAATAAGTGATTGGCGAAAGCAAAGGACACTAGCCCGGAAGGGACAAACCCCATCTTAAATTTTTGAAATGTGAAAGTGAAATGAGGACAATTTTGAATACTAGTTATATCCACCCATTGGGTATAAAGATTTGAGCATTTCATTCCCAGAAAGCCTTTTTGTCAAGCCACTTGGTCGAGCTTGGGACGATCCTTGACCTTTACTTTTGTAGAGAATTCGAGACTTGTCATGTCATATGCTACTAGCATCATAGGGATCATCATTCCACCACCATCCGATCGCTCTTGACGAAAGCATTTGGAAATTGAGGACGAAATTAGTCTAGTTTAACACCATTTGGAGGTGATTTAGTGCCATCCTCTTAGCCTTAGTAATTTGTTGAACTAGTATTTGTGAAGGATTACATGCTCTTAAATTTGTTCCTCTTTAGTGCCTCCGCCACTTGATGAGGAAGTGGCTATTCTTTTGTAGATGCATCCATTAGGTGATTTTGTGTGCTTAATGCTTGGATGTTTCGCCATTTTGGCAAGACCCACCTTGCCTTGCAAGAAGGCATCCTACCTCATGGTTGTCTTGTTGTGAGTTGAAGGGGCGGAGTGAGACCCGCTAATTGTCTCATATCGGATATGCTATTAGGTTAGTTTAAATAATGGTCCTAGTCTTTGTCACCTCTTTACTCGGGACGAGCAAAGGTTCGGTTTGGGGATATTTGATGTGACCATAATTAGCGCATATTTAGCCCCCGAATTAGCCTTGTTCCCATGCTTTTTAGTGCATATTTGGGTCATTTATTATCTTTAGTTCTTTGTTTTGCATATTCTTTGAGATTTTGATCCCTTGGTAGGAAAGGAGTAAGAATCTTGCATTTTCATGGCAAAACAAGACTAAATTGATCGAATTCAATGACCAAGCATCAAGGAGAGACAAGATTAGAAGGCCTTTATACATATGGTAGTAGATGAGCAATGTTGAGAAAGGATCCTTGAGTCCCCAAGGAAATCTCCAAGGAATTTATGAAGAAAAGGGAAGAAAAGAAGAAGAAGCCTTGCTGAGGCACAATCCGTGCGGATTGTCTACAATCCGGCCGTCCTTCACCCGCACAATCCGTGCGGTTTTCCACCAAGACGCCCGGGTTCCATCATCACAATCCGCCCGGATTCTCTTGAATCCGCTCGGATTCTATCGCCAGAATCCGCCCGTCCGGACCCTAATCCGCCCGGATTCCTCTACAGCGCGATTTCCTCTTCTCCAAGCTACGAAGAAAGAAGCCCTTCCTTCGGAAAATACCGGCTCCTCCCTGCTCAATCTAAAAAGTGTAATTACTAGTTTAGCCCTTAGTTAACCCTAATGCATCCCCCTAATTTCCACTATAAATACCCCATTAGTCTAATTAGAAGAGCATGTTCTTCTTATCATCAATTAGAGTAGTTAATATCAATCAAATCTCTCTTTAGTTTTGTAATCAACAATTAATCAAGTTCTAATACAAGTTTTATTTCCTTAATCTCTCTTTTGTTCATCCTTTATTTTGGGTAATTGAAGATTATTTGGGTTATTATTGGGAGATTGACAACCTCTCAATCAAGCATTCAAGTACTTCTTTTATCTTTGCTTTATTATTGGAATCATTAGTAGGTATAATTCTCTTAATCCCTTTTTAATTATTGTTAATTACTTTCATTTATTCATCATGTTTCATTTTGTTGGTATGATTGACAACCTTGCTAGCATGATCAACATGATAATGAGTGAGTAGTCTATTAGCTAGGGTTAATGGGTGATTAAGGGAAACCAACATGGGGAATGATTCATGCTTAAATTATTATGCTTTCATGTTTTATTTGCTTGCTTGTTTTGATCTCAACTCATGCACATGTTATATTTGATGAAATGCTAAGCCTATGAATCCTTGCATTTACTACCATCTCCTATCTTTTCAATGAGACTTGTAAGACATAACCCAAATCGAGTCTCATTAGACCATGCATGTTGTTGAGTAGGGAAGATTAAGTCGACTTGTAGGTGTTGTACAATCTAATCGATTCGGCTCCGGGACCCAAACTTTCCTAGGATTGTAAGATATAACCCAACTCAATCCATCACAACAATAATTGATTGCTTATAATTTGAGAACATGTTTGTATGATCAATTCCCATGATTCCCCTATGACCCCATGACACCCTAGTGATTTTTAATCAATTGTTTACACCCCTTTTAATTCATCTTGTTAGTTTATTTTCATTGCTATTTTAGTTAGTGACCTTCTACATCAACCCAATTTGTGACACCCCCAAGACACCACTAGTTTCAATAGAAATCTCATTTCAATACCCGTCCCTTGGGATCCGACCTTTACTTGCCTATTTACTAATTGTAGAGTTGTTTGTGAAGCTATAAATTGTGTTTTGATTCGGACGTGACCCAACGACCACACCTTTAATTGTGAACACGAAACGGACCGATCAATTGGGATGCCCAACTCAAATTAGCCGCCCAAGGTGACGACAAGCTTCATTACCTCACCGAGGCCTCTCCACCCGAACCTAATGCTAGGTCGAGTGCCGCCACTAGGGAAGCATATGAGGCTTACCATAAGCAGTCCGCCGCAATGAAAAATGTGTTGATCTTTGCGATGGAGGCGGATCTCCAAAGGAGAGCCATTAATATGGGCACCGCTAATGAAATCTATTCCAAGCTTGTGACAATGTTTTCACAAACTCCGCGGATCGTCCAATCTGAGGCGGCCGCGGCATTCTTTGATCTCGACTTTAAAGAGGGCCAAAAGGTTAGCTCTCATGTGCTCAAATTAATGGAGCTAGTCGAGACTTTGAAGATTCAAAAAGTTGAAATCCCCAAAGAACTCATTGTAGATAGGATTCTACACTCCTTATCCAAAGTCAAGGCATATGTTCAATTTCGGGTGAATTTTAACATGCAAGACAAGGACGTGTCTCTTGAAGAGTTGCACAAGTTACTTGTGCAAGCCGAAAGAGACATGGGGTTAAATGTTAACCCACCCAAGGATATGCTTAACATAAGCACCAAGAGTAAGGGGAAGTTCAAAAGGAATGGGAAGAAAGGTAAGAAGCAAGCTCCCACTTTCACTAAAGCTAAGACTTATGAAGCTAGCACTTCCAAGATCAAGAAGGATCCTCTTGATAAATGCCATTATTGTAATGGTGTTGGACATTGGAAAAGAAATTGTTCCAAATACCTTGGTGACATTAAAGCTGGAAAGATCACTCCAGTAGGTAAATGTCTATCCTTTCTTTTATGTTTCTATTTAAAAAATGGTATTGTGATACAAAGTTGTGATAATGTATCCCCTTTTTATTGTAAATAGGGCCTCCACCAAGCAAGGACAAGGGAAAAGAAAAGCAAGCTTGAGAAACCATCGAGAAGCTAGGAGTAGCTTCCATGAAGCTTGTCTTTTTATTGTCTTATTTTAATTTATGTTTCGGATTTTAGAACCTTTTGATATCCGTGTTCGACATGGAAATGTATTTTGGATATTGGTTGTATTTTGGATAATGGTGGCTTGGATTGCAACCCAAGTCACCCGTTTTATCGTATTTTATTCTTGTTCTTAAATTCGTCTTTATCCGCTTGCTCATAGAAACATATGATCATTCACTTAAAGTGATCTAATAGACAGCTATAATGATAGGATTCATTATATGTCCACAAGCTTAAGGCTTGTATATGATCAATTATAAAGTCATATTGAGTTGATGAACTCTCTTAAAGGAATGTCAATCACCAAGTACACTTATCAAATTTAAAACAATTAGTCAACCTATGAGACAGTCTCCTTCTACTTCAAAATCATTATTTGTGTCTCATAAGCTATCTTTGAATCTCTAGTGTATTCATTCTAAAGATAGAGTGGGAGAAAATGAAGACACAAAGAACACCAAGATAAATTTGTGTACTTGTGTAAATGAGATCTACGCAAGGAAGAATGATTTTAATAAAGGTATATCTATTTATATAGTATACACGAATAGATGAGATCTATGGTCTCGAATAGATCTACATGACAAAAGAGACCAAATGAAGTAATCAAAAGAATATGTTCTCAAGATAACTACACGAGGAGACCAAAAGAAAGTTTTGGAATAAGAATGACTAACGTAAAGTCTTAATTGACTAGTTTATGATATTTTTGACCAATAGTTTCAATATTGATATTTACTTAAGAGCCTAAATGAATCAAAGTTACATCCTAGAAAATGAATGAGATTTATGACTAGAAGTTGCAAGGATTGATATACCGATATCCACAATAGCTAAGTTAAGTATTAACTACGCTAATGTCATTACTTAACCTCATTATGATAATGAAATGGTTAAACCTCCTTCCGAAAAGGGTATTTTGAAGGACGTGTATTAGATATTATTCATATTTAAATAATGACATTGCTACGCATCATTATAAAATGAATGAATTAGAGATTAAAATCTCTTTCCATAAGGTTAAGATGAGACCTCTTCAAAATAGTTATTTTGAAAGGATATGATGGGAACATATATGGTTTTATCTTAATAACTTAGCAAAGCAAAATATATTTCAATTCTTGAAATGTTTCAATTGAGTAAGTCAATTACGAAACATGTGGAATTAAGTGGGAGTTGGAAATTATCATGTGAAGACATGGAATTTAGTGGGAGCAATCATCTTGTAAAAGTTTATGACTCATTACTCATTGAGAATGACGAGCTAATACTTTCTTTCACAAAGAAGTATTTGAGTTTTCAATTCTGGATGAAAATGGACTATGATGAATCCAATCACATCATGAGATGTTGGATAAGTATTGAGATATACACATCGAATCAACGAGAAACATAGGTTATTCAAGTCAATGAAAATGGAATTGCCATTAGCAGTCATGGTCGTTCATTGAACCTAAGAATGGTTGATCACATGATTATTAGTTACTAATGTTTCCGCCATTAAAATAATCATGCTCATGTCCAATAATGAATCATATGCATAAGAGCATGATGAATCATTGGCAAGCCATAGAAGAATCGTCATGAATTCTCGAGGAGAACCGATGAGCAATTTCAGTGTTGGACAAAAGACTCTGTTATGTGTCAAGAGGTTGCACATATTAAAGTTCGAACACATGTAAGGATTTATGAAAATCCTAAGCTTTTCAAGCTAGAAGGAGAAATAAGAAGTTTGGAAAGGTACTTAGTTGAAGTAAGAAGTTACTCAAAACTAATATTTTCTAATATGCTAGGACTTTTTAGAAGTGCTAGGCTAAACCATCTTGACAATTGTTGCAAGACTCTACAAAACATTTACCTAGTGCGTTGTGAGTGGGTGGAGTACTTGATCAGTGCAAGTTATATCATTCACCAAAAATTCATTGGTTATGTGATAATCGACAGGAAAGTTCTTTCAAGATAAAGAACCCAAACCGAGGTTGGGAACCTATATGTGTACTTGGTAAGGTTCATGCTATGAGAGATAACATGAATGTAAAGGAAAATGCGATTAAGAAGTTTGAACACTTGGACACATGGTATGTTAAACTTCCATTACAATCGTCTGGTGTTTATACACTTACGATATGCATCACAAGGTTGTAATACAGTATTGACAACCCGAATGTGATGTCGACATTTGTCGTTTGAGTTATTATTAACTCACCTTTTACTTTCTTACATCCAAACGGGTTGTAGAGACAATTGAAACCCCGTTAAAGTGAACACAGATTAGCATTGTATTCGCCCATAGTTACTTATATGAGGTGGGGTCTCGAAGTAACTAGAGTGTGATGCGATTGATGGCAAGTTCAAGTGCCATGGAGTCATATGAGAATGACTAGTCGATCACATAGGCAGACTGTTAAGAACACCTTGTCGGGCCTTATGACCGCTTATAGAGTTCTGGCAAATTTATATAGCCTGGTCGTGGCGAGAGCTACTATAGTATTCTAATGAGTCGATTCTTTTGACCTAAGACTGTTCGCCTAAGATGGCACAGTTTCAGATTAACTTTGATTTGTGTTACTACGACCTTCGTAAATGGGGTCAAATGAGCATATTTTGGGTTATGATGGTTGTGGCAAGTCGAAGGGAATAAGTGCGATAGGAATTTTCCACCCCTAGTCATGGTTATAACAATATCTCAGGGCCACTCGAGGAGTAATGAACTGGAAATGCGTGGCCACGCTCGGAATGTATCCATGGTGGATAAATCCGGTCAATCAGTTATTCTCCAGATCGAGGAAACCACTCTCGATATGATCACTTACAAGTACGACCTGAAAGACACCTTGCATTGAGTGGGAGATAGTAATGGGACAAGAGAATTGGTGACGCACACTTGTCGAGGACAAGTGGGAGATTGTTGGAATATGTGTTCTCCGACAATAATGCGATCACAACTGTTGATCATGATGATCACATTTTTAAATCTCATTTTAAAGAATACAATTGGGAAGTAATATTTTACTGTTAACTGGTCCACACATATCGGTAATGATTGGCTGACTAGAGTTTGACATTACTGTCATGGGACGGTGGTGACCAGTTGATCCCCTTAGGTCATACCTAAAGGGTAACACTCTTAATTGATCATTTAATTGATCGTATGACGATACGGGTTAATTAAATTACTTAAAATTGACGGACGATTTTGGAAGTAATATTTACGTGTCTCATTGTAATTTGATTAAATAAGATACGGTCTAAGTAATCGAATTGTTTTATTACTTAGATGAAATTATTGTTTAAGGAAACAATTGCATTTGAATGAATAAATTATTATAAATACAAGATATTGTGATTTATAATTGGTAAAATATTTTGGTACAAGTAATTATGAATTACTAAGTCGATTTTGTATATGACGTATTTTTATTAATGCGTTGATTTTTAATATGTTAAAAATACATAACAATTTTATGTGACATGTGACATGTGACAAATTGACAAATTGACAAAAATAAAATGGAGTCCATTTTATCTATATGTACCGAAATTTAGGGTGTATTAGGCAAAATATTGTGTTGATTATTTTATATGGAAAACACAATCATTAACCTAAGGAATAGCCATGCAAACCTACTTGTCTTTGTGAAGAGAACCTTGATCATGCATTGGCTATTTCCACCCCCCCTTACCCGATTTTTCAAGAGCAAGGCCAAGGGTCCTTTGCTATATAATTTACCTTATACACTACAAGAGAAACTAGTTCATTATTATTCATTCTACACATCTAAAATAAGAGTTTTAGAGAGATAAAAAATCTTCCCTTTTCTTCCTCCTCTTAGCCGAATTAAGAGAACCAAAATAAATATTTTTGGGTCATTTTTATTTAAATTAATATTGTTCTAGAAATAATAATATTAATTTGGGTTATTTGATGGCAATAATCCAATCTATGACCCATCTTCTCTAAATAAGCCCAACTACATTTTAACTAGAAATAAACCCGACTTTACATGCTGTCTTCTCAAAACAACACCGTGACCTAAGAACCTAATTAGCAGGTGATTGTTTTCTTTAACTTTGAAGCATCATCATTCATCAACATAAAAAATACCTATCACTCTCACGGTCTCACCATACATCCTTCACCAATGAGGCAATCACCATTCACCCACAACAACTCTCCAGTAACCACCAACGACCACCACCGCCACACTTACCAACCTTCATTCTTAACCATCGCCGCCACTGCATCACCACCCATATAAATTACCAACCTTAGACCCCCAATTTCCAATCTTACAATCATAAGACCTAATTATTTCCCCCAAATTACCACTTTTTATCTCATACGGTTTCAAAACACCATTAATGGCAATAACAACAAGAAAGATAACCCAAGAATGTAATAACAGAGATAGCCTCAAGGTCTAAGAAGTTGTAGATATGGAGTACAATTTTATTCACCTTCCTATTAATATCAGTATTGTTTTCTGTTAACAGAAACGGAGGGGTGTATGGTTATGTTGAGATTTGAGACAATTAATGTGAATGGATATGGAAACGGTTTTAGAAATGGGGATGTTAACAGAAACGGAGGGGTGTATGGTTATGTTGAGATACAAAATGGTCATAATCAGTTGATGAAGGGCTCTTCTTTGAACGAATCTTAGGCGAAATAGGGAGAATGAAAGAAAAAAATAAAAGGAAGAAGTAGAAATGAAGAAATTAGAGAAAGACTAAAGAAATGAATAAGGAAGAAGGAAGAAGGAAGAAGAAGAAGAAATGAATAAAGAACTAGAAAAAAAAATAGAAAAGAAATGGACCAGATAGTCACCTGTTGGAAAATGGGTGATAACAGGTAAATTATGAGAACAGTTCAATACTAGTTAAATGATGTCAAAGTTCGGATTTTTCTCAGTTAAACATTAATTTGGATTAATATAAGAAGATAGGGCATAGTTTGGATTATTCATGTGAAATAACCCTATTAATTTTGTTAAGAGTTTACCTTGGGTATAAATCCTTGGGAGGGATTCTACACTTGAATCCTTGTTCTTCCATTTTGGAGTGCTCAAGAACAAGTAAGAAGGAGATCTTACTTGTGCCCAATAATCCGAAATAAACAATGTAAGGGTTGATGATATCTTCCTTATTTTCTTTATTATTTGCATGCATAAGATCAATGTTTAATTTTATGACTAAATTAAATCATCACATTTATGAATATCTATTATAATGAGATATAGATTTCTAACAAAACAATCCACTGTAAGTAGATGTGTTAGTCAAGAATCAAAAGCCTGTTTTTGATAATGAATAACTTTAATCTATACTCTTCACAAGAGATCCTTGTAATGGATATTACGAGGTTTTTTAGAAGAAAATTCAAATTTGTCTTTAGCTACGATGTTTTAATGGAGATTTGAATTATAATTGAAATGATATCGTATATAATTGAGGTTAAGAAATAGAACAAAATGACAACGGAACAGTGAGAACAAAACATTTATCATTATAATAATACTTGTAAATGATTTAACAAGATATGAGCATTTATATAGTGACCTCTACCCAACTATTATAAATGATTCCAAGATCCAAATTCATATTAACTTGGGCACGGTAGGGCCGATTCATCCCTTATCAATATAACTCGGTGGATTAACTCTTTAATCGATTCTACTTTTAGAACTCTTGGTCGATAAAATTACATTAATATTTATCTTTAGCCCGGAACACATGCGACTACGGTCACGAATACTTCCGTTGAGCTCAATCCAAATTTCGAATAAATGTGTCCATCATCCAAATCCACATCAACTTGGGCACGGTAGGGCCGATTCATCCCTTATCAACATGAATTCGGTGGATAGACATTTATCACCCACTTCCCCTATGTAACAAGGTTTGTACCCCGGTAGGGCCGAGCGCACTTCCTCATGAAATAGGTTTTCATGGTTTATACTTTTTGGTAAGGCTAAGTCTCAATTGTTTATTTTAGCGAGAGGTCATGTCAATTTATTATCTATCACGTTTTAAGTGAACTAAAGCGGTGAACTAAGATAATTGTAATTGACACGGTCGCTAAACTCGATTAAAAAATATATGTTTAGTTATGGCGATTTAGCGATGCATGCAACATATAAATAAAATGCAAAGTATAAATAAAATCCTAGTATGGCCTTCCTAAAATAGTAAATCTAATAAACTATTACAAATTCGGAAACCAACTCCTTTGGTCCCTTGAACTTCGGTCTTGGCACGCATTTCAAGACAACACTTTCTTTGATGGATCGCCTTCTCGAGTGGCACCGTCTTCAAGGAACTCCGGAATGAATAAATTACAAAATGAATTACATAATTTCCTATTATACATTTGTAATTAAAATAAAATAAATCTATTAAATTACAAAACGGTGATACGAGATCACAATAATTTGCAACCGAATCGATATTCCCATACATTTCGGGTAATATCAATTAAAACTAAGGCCATACTAAGTAAAATTATATAATTCAAAAATTACATAAAATTAAAATATGAAAATCATAAATAAAATGCAGCATTATAATATGTATGAACATGCCCAATTTTATGCTAAATCGCCTTTAAGGAGCCAATATCGTATATTAATCGGTTTTTACGGATTTGCGTGATTTAACTTATTAAAATCACAAAAAATTACATAAATTCATACTTATGAACAAGTTAATTATCCTAACCATCTTAGGACTCCAAATTAGTCTCCACTAGCATTTTGACAATAATTAACCTTGATTTCTTAATATAGTTCATAAATGGACCTAAAATACAAAATTATGCTCTAAACTTCAAATTAAATAATAAAATTTTTAAATAAATTTGAAATTTGAAATTTAAACTCATGAACATTCTGGAAAAATACCATGACACTCATATTGTTCAAAACTTAGGTTAAAAATTTCTAAAATTTATCGTCAAAAACAATGTTGCGGTTTATCTATTTTAACAATTATGACCATAAAAATATGAGAAAAATTATTTTTATCAACTTTTTACTTTTATATCTGAAATATATGATAAAGTGCAACATGTGACGTTTTTCCTCAAGTCATAAAGTATGTTTTTGCATTATTACAAATTATGTCACTATTTATGTGATTTTTCATCAAAAATTCATAAATCATGCATAAAGACTTCATTATAGCCAAATATTTTATACACATCTTGTAAAATTTCATTTGACAACATACTAAATTTCCATGACCAGAATCGAAATATAACTCATATTAACCTATTTACCCATTTAAATACGATTTTAACTTGAAAAATCCATATTTCGAGCAAAACAACTCATTTTATCATGAAAATTTACAGGACATAAGTATATAATATATGTGAAAACATATCCAAAAACCATTGAAAAAATCGAAGTTTAGCTATTTTTAGTCCAAAAATGACATTTTTATCATAAAAATCACATTTTAATGCCATTATTATATAAAATGAACAATAAAATCCATAAGTAAACCAAAATGTCCTAAAAATCACTTAGGACCAGAAACGTTTAACATGAAAATATATTTTAAGGTTTTTCTTCATAAAACCAATTTAATTAGTTTTGTATGTTAATCATATAACTCGGAAAAACTATAAACCGATTTGCATGCAAACAACCTAATGCTCTTAATACCGCTTGTTGGAAATTATTAATCTCATTAATATACATATTCATATATGTGATATTTTAATTTAGTCATAAGATTTAAACTAGATCTTATGCATGCAAACTAAAATAGACAAGAGAAGAAATCGTCTTTCTTACTTTGGGATTTCGGATTAAAGGGCACAAGTAAGATCCCCTTCTTACTTGTTCTTGAGCTTTCCTTAAAATGGATGAACAAAAGGTCCAAAGTAGAACCTCTCCCGAAAGTGAATATCCAAAGAAATCTCTTAATAACTTATATAAATATGAGCTAGTAAAATATAAGTTATACTTAAAATTGACACAAAATATTGTGTATTTTCTCTTGAAAATTTCGGCCAAGAGGAGAGATATGTGAGTTTTTATTTCTCTGAGGTTTTCCCAAAAAATGGTAAAAAGAATTCATTTTCTAACACTAGAAAATATTATAGTGAAGTAGTGAATAATTATGAATAAAAATTCCCTGGCTTTTCTATGTAAAAACCGGTTGGCGAAGGAAAGGAAGCCAATGCATGCACAAATTGCTCTTCTCAAAAGCAATAGGGTTGCATGGCTACAATTAGACTATAATCATTGTGTTTTCTCTTATTAAAATAATCAACACAATTTATCCACTAATAATCCCTCCAATATTTCGGTACATACAACATCAAATGGAAGGTCCATTTTATTTTGTCATTTGTCAATTGTGACATATGTGACATGTTACTTGACATGTGAATTTGTAATGTATTTTTAACATATTAAAAATCAACATACTCATAAAATATGTCATATACAAAATCCACTAGTAATTCTTAATCACTTGTACCAAAATGGTTTATCAAATTATAAATTACAACGTCTTGTATTCATAATAAATTATTCATTCAATTTTTCAATTGTTTCGTAAACAATAATTTTATCTAAGTAATGAAAGAATTCGATTACTTAGACCGTATCTCATTTAATCAAATTACAATAAGACACGTTAACTTTACTCACAAAATCACCCGTCATCTTTAAACAATTTAATTAACTCGTATCGGCATACGATTAATTAAATAATCAATTAAGAGTATTTCCCTATAGGTATGACCTAAGGGGATCAACTGATCACCACCGTCGCACGACAGTAATGTCAAACTCTAATCAGCCAATCATTACCGATATGTGTGGACCAGTTGACTGTAAAATATTACATCCCACATGTATTCTTTAAATGAGATTTAAACATGTGATCATTATGATCGACAGTTGTGATCGCATTATTGTCGGAGGACACTTATTCCAACAAGAGCAATTGGTAGTATGCGTTCCATGAAGACATGACAATCGTGACTCTTCAAGCCAGTTAACTTTAATTCCTTTTTATCAACACACCTGCTCAGATCAGAAGCATATCTGTCTGGAAACTTCAGCTTACATAACCAATCACACAATGCTTTCTTTTCTTCCTTGTTTAAAACAAATAAATCTACTTTTCGTTGCTTTTACAAACTTCTTTCAAATCTTTTACTGAATTGGAATTAAAACATGTTTTGAGTTTCACATCCATCAGTGCGTGAATAAGTTCAAAAAAATTCTTCTCAATATGCATGACGTCAAGGTTATGTCTTATTAACAACGTTTTCGAATATGGAAGCTCCCAGAAAATTCTTTGTTTCCACCAACCGATCCCTTTTTGTTTTAACCTTTTCAACTCTCCATCGCTTGTATCGACAATCTTTGGCAAGTCCTTCACACGTTCCCACACTTCATATCCATTCAATCTCGTTGAAGCTACATCATTCTTTACCGGCCTATCCTTTTGAAAATGAATCTTATCCTTACGAAAAACATGAACAGGAGATAGAAATTGTCTATGACATTCAAACCAACTCCATTTTTTACCATGTTTTAGCCAGAACGACTTAGTTTCATTTTCCATACAATAAGGACAAGCATGTTCACCGGCAGTGGTCCAACTCGATAACATACCATAAGCAGGAAAATCATTGATAGTCCACAAAAGAGCGGCTCTTAGTATGAAATTTTGTTTCCTTAAAACATCATATGTAAAGAGTCCCGTACTCCACAACTTATTTAACTCTTTAACTAACGGTTGTAAATATATATCCAGGTTCTGTTTCGGGTTCTTAGGACCAGGAATCATTAAGGATAAGAAAATGAACTGCCTCTTCATATAAAGCCATGGTGGTAAGTTATATGGTGTGACCATAACAGGCCAGCATGAATACTTTGTTCCGAATTGCCCGAAAGGTTGAAACCCATCGGTGCAAAGTCCAAGTCGCACATTTCGAGGCTCGCTTGAAAATTGTGGATGTTTTTGATCAAAGTGTTTCCAAGCTTCGCCGTCACTTGGATGGGACATTGTTCCACTAACACGAGGGTTTTCATAGTGCCATCTCATTTGACCAGCGATGTGCTTTGTTGCATAAATTCGTTGCAACCGTGGTCCTAATGGAATAAGTTAGTACTTTTTTGGACACTCTTTTGCCATTTTGTGTTGTTTTACATTTCTACCTATCTTCACCACATTTTTTGCACTTATCAAGATCCGCATCATCCTCCCAAAAAAGCATACACCCAAAAAAGCAGACATCGATCTTATCACATGGAAGTTGAAGAGCTCTGAGAACTTTTTTCGTTTCGTAAAAGTTTCGAGTCATAACACCTTTCTCCGGAATGATATCTCTAATGTATGACGTGAAACTATATATACATTTGTGAGCTAAATTGAACTCACACTTTAAATTGATGAGCCTTGCAGCCGATTGTAACAGAGTGAATTTAGTCCCCTTGTACACAGGTTGTTCGGCGTGCTTAAGCATTTCAAAAAACGCTCGAACTAAAGGGTTTGGGGATTCTTCTACCACCTCAACATTGGGAGCTTCCTCCCTAATTTGATCAATGTTATCCTGAAGTGCATCCTCCACCATATACCGATATGGGTTGTCCGAGAAATGTTTTTCCTCCACTGGGAAATTTTTCCCATGACACACCCAATCATAATACCCATCACAAAACCCCTTTAGAGCCAGATGTTTTTGTACTTCTTGCGCAACTAAATAGACTTTATTCTGACACTTTGCACATGGACACGTAATTTGTTTACTTCACTTATATTCAGGTTGTTGCTTAGCATAAATAATAAACTCTTGCACACCTTTCATAAACTCCAGTCTTAAGTTTTTAGTATCACTATCCAACCTCTCATACATCCATTCTCGATCAAATATCTTCATTTCAAATCTACACACATGTATATGAATGATATTCAAAGTTCAAACATAATAAAAAATAACCACAACATTAAAATAATAAAAAAAACACAATGCCAGACAAATAAAACATAGACTTGGAGATGGCTTTAAGCAAAGTCGTTAAACAATTAGTAATTGAAAGCTTGATATTGAATATGCAGGGTATTGAAAACCCATGAAATGCATGTTACAAAATCTACTTGTATGATATAAGATCATAGAACTAAAGTTAATAATAGTATACGTATTCTTTCATTGCTGCTTGTATTCTTTTAATTACATCTACTATAACTCTTGAACATTTCTATAATATGTGACACGTCTGTCGTGTACCTGTCAAAAATAAACTAACTAAACTAACTATATAGCTAGGGAAGTCAGGTCGATCTCCTCAGGGAGGCAAGATATCTGTAGAAGTCCGTCTATTTGGTCACAAATGGGGGGGATTGTTTGAATTGTTTTCTAAACTACGAAGTTTAAAGGAAGAGAAATAAAGGCAAGAGTAGTAAAGGCAAGAAATAAGTTTAAACTATCAGATAGAGAGGGACATGTCAGGAATTTTGTTCACTACGGTAGTCCGGTGACTCAGCTGTAAATGACTTAGACGAATGAATGTAAGACGGATGTGGAAAGGTCCTTTCGGTCCACTTTCTATCCTAAAATACCACTAACTTAACTTTCATTCTCGTCAGGGTAGTCTACTGTTCATAGCAGGCCTATTTATCCAATCTTTCATCTAGGATTAATTTTAGCCAGATTAAAGAGATGACTCAGAAGCGTGCACTCAACTAAGTCGATAGATACAATTAAATTGCTATGGTGACAGAATTTCACAATTAATTCATCTATTTCATTTACTAGATCGTCACATTCCTACCGCAGATCCCCTAATCCCAACATGAAAAGGGTTTAGCTACTCGTATTGCTAATTAAACTATCAAAATAACAACAGATAAATTTCCAGCATTCAACATATTAAAACTATAATTGAATCGCATAAAGAGTAAATTAGGGCAAAGGAAATAAATGAAGCAAACGAGAAATTAAAGTAACCAAACGATTAATATTATTAAGAGAAGAGAAAGGAATTACAATCGTGCGAATCCGGCGTAAAGAACACAAAATCCGAGCAAGGTAAATCTAAGAACAAGGTTACAGTAAAAGGGAAAAAGCAACGTAGTAAAGTTCTCTGTAAAACTGATTAAGATAAAAGCTAGATAGTCCTAATGACCTAGTAAAGCGTGCTTAAATAGAAGAGTAAATAAGTTTTTCGAAATAAATCAACACACGGGCTGATTAAAGCCCATAATAGCAGAAACCACTCGATCGAGTGGAATAAAACCACTCGATCGAGCAAAACCTCAGCATAATCAACTCGATCGAGTAGATAGTTACTCGATCGAGTAACTCAACTTCTCAGCAACTCTGGATCGAGTAGAAAACTACTCGATCGACCAACAGGGGACGTAAAAACCACTCGATCGAGTGGTAAAACTGCTCGATCGAGTCCTTTGTCTTCAAATCAGCTCAAGTCCATGCCCGACTTCCTCGTAATCTGTGCCTTGACGCTTCCCAACGCAGTATCTCACTCTGGAAAATCCCGTCTCCTCTAAATGCATGCAAAAAGGACGAAAAAGAGTACGATTCCACTACTTTCGCGTTCAGTTCTACAAAACGGGCAAAACGAACCAAAGTAGCCAATTCGGGGCAAAATACTATAAAAACAGTATAAAAACGCATAGAAATACGTGCTGAAATAGGCTAAAATGACTATACAAAATGCACGTATCAAATCTCCCCAAACCGAACCTTTACTCGTCCTCGAGTAAACTAAAATGCAACTAATGGAAGGAAAATGATAACTCAGAGCTAGCTTAACTTGTCTACTTGAACCAGTTTAATGCAACAAAAACTAACAGTTAAAGCTAAGAAGTCAATACGCAAACGAATTATAAGCTGTTCAGAAATATAGCCAACCTATCGACCTTGCAAGACCAACAAAATCGGACTCTCTCGTGGTTATTCTTCTCTCATGAAGCAAAAGGTGAATGTTATATGTAAAAGAGAGAAGAAAAGACAGTCACTACCTAACTGCGACCTACATAGGATGAATGCAAAAAAAATGAAAGACAATTCAAGTACTAATGCACACACTCCAACCAATAATGTCCGTCACAGCCGAGGGCTTACAAATAATATGGGAATAGTGAGGATCAGGTGAGAAGAGGCAAAACATGTTATGGAAATGTGGAGGTAAAAGCGTCAAGCTAGTTCCTAACAAGACCATAATAAACCATCCGAATCTCAACTGACTGAAAAACCAAGTACAAGTGCCCTTCATTTGGCACACAACTCACTAAACTCAAACACAATCTCCTCAAAAATATAGAATAAGAACGGAGGAGTCAGACGGTCCCAAACTTTCCTTTTTTAATACCGTATGAATGGACTAACTGAAATAAAACGAACTCTTTTTCTTAAACTTCTTTTTTTTTCTTCTGTTTCACGTTTCCAGCTTTTTTTTTTTTTTTCATTTTTCATTTTTTTTCTTTCTTTCTTTCACGTTTCTTTTTTTTCTTTTTCAATTCTTTTTTTTTTCATACTCCTTTCCTTTACTTTCACCAACTCCGTACAAAAGAGATACTCCTTTCCTTTATTTTCACCAACTCCTTTACTTTCACCAACTCATACCACAAAAGACATACTAACTAGCTTGACTAGGCAGGCTTAGTTTGGGATGTAGCTAATGGGTTAAAAAGGCAAGTTTTGGCTTATGTGGAGCTAAAAGGGTGAAAAATATAAGGAAAGGGAAAATTTGCAAGCACCTCCCTGCATGTGACACCAACCACAAACCCGAATATGTGCATTTGAAAAGAAATTGAATGTCATAAATGTGCAAAAAAGATGAACATGCTATGCACGGAGTACTACTCTCAATTCCTAATGAACTGGTCATGAATGTCACCAGTTATGGGCTCTAAAACTCAGAATTAATGAAGTAGTTTGCCAATTTATCAGGTCAAGTCTAGACAGTCTGCTATATTTAAACAGAAACTCGTAGATTATGCGCAAGACTAAACTAATAACTGTCAAAAGAAGTGCAAGGCTCAAGTAAAATGACAAGTTATAGTGCATTATCATCATGGAAATCTACTGATAGCGTCGTTTAGTATCAAAGTTAAATTTATAAATCCGAACTAAAACTATAGATAGTGATAGTAAGGGTCGAACCACAGGGAGGTAGGGAATTATTAGTTGCTTTCTATTTTAGTCTAAGGGTAACAATGAGGGGGGTTTTGATTGATTTATAATTAAACTAAATGCAAATAAATAAATAGGCAAATGAAACTGACGATGTAAACGATGATAAAAAGGATGCTAAGACGATCGGTTCATTGTAGCTATGACGACGCAAATACTAGGTAAATCTGAAATAATCACGTAAGGTGGGAAAATAAGAAGTCCTCTCAGACCAACTTAACAAGTAGCGCCGCTCAGCCTAAGCTACTAGTCCCTAGGTCTCACTAATAGTAGCTCACGCCCTGAAAAGTGATTCCTAATGCCTAAATTTTTCTTATCTTACGATCTTAGTATAATTTAGTCGTTCAATTGGTAGTCTATTGCCCTCCCCTCTCTTTCGATCTAAGGGGTCGGTCAATTCCTAAGTATTTAACAAATAGCCTCTCGGTCTTTTATCAAAAATTGCAATTAAATCAATTGAACAATGCTAATTCTTACGCGATGCAGTCGATCGACTAGCTGGGGCAGTCGATCGACCAGGTTTTCAGTCGATCGACTATTGACATCAGTCGATCGACTAAACCCCGAAACCGGTCTACCTATTCTACATCGTCTACGCCACAAATTCCCTCACATCTTAGCAAAGGGTGATTACCTACGCATATTAAAATTGATAACAACAACGAAATTGAAATAAACGATATGAGAAAACATAATTTGAATGATTAAAGCAATAAAACGCAATAAAGGGGCTATGGTTCGGGATTCTAATTTATCAATTCTATGCTAATGACAAGATAAAGTAGAAACTGAAATTAAGGACAAAATAATGCCGAAGTAGGAAGTAAGAATTGAATCCGAAAGCAAGCAAGGAACTTTATTGAGAAATTAATGTAAACTAAAGAACCCTAAATTTTTGATGATGAAAACTGAATGATCAAACTCAAAGCTAAAGCTACGTTATATAGGAATATCACGCAACTCTTATTCCTAAACCTAATATACAATGGGGTTAAGATAAATCAGGTCTTTAAATTCTCGTCAGACTCGTGGGGTGGTCGATCGACCACTTGGACCAGTCGATCGACCAACATCACTGTACAGAATTGCATTCTGACGATTCCTACAGCGCGCACCGATCTTAAAACAGCTGCCATTTCTTCGTTACTTGGTCAAATCAGGCGTTCTACACGGCGTTGGAAAGCTAAGAGGATACGCTTTCACCACCAATTGGAATCACTAGATTATCTGCTCTAGAACTCGAGATATAGCCATCTGAAGCAGCCTGCAATGTCGAGAAGCATTCTGACGGTCTATAGACCATGTAGGTCAGTCTATAGACCACTGTAGCTGGCAATCCGCTTCTAAAACTCATGCAAATACACCTTTCAGGCCTTGAAATGCGCACCAAGTTCACTTCTCGAGCTTTCCATTCATGTCAAATGCTATGCTAAACACTTTGGGACGGATTTGGCTCATTATCTACTCAATTCCGCAATAATCTGCAATATTACATAAAAAGGCAGAAGTCGACGAAAAGGGGCAAATAGTAGAATAAACTACTAATAATAGACATAAAATGCGTGGAAATAAAGATGTAAAACATCATATTATAGACACGCATCAAACTTCCCCAAACCAAACCTTTGCTTGTCCCCAAGCAAACTAAATGCAAAACTAAATTTAGATAGAAAGGAGCAAAACATGGACAAACTGAAAATCGTCTACTTAAACCGATTTAATGCATATGAATCAACTGCTAATAGCTCAATGTCATGCAAACAAATTTATGCATATTTCGAAAAGATGTTGAACGTTTGACCTTGCAAGACTTTCAAGATAGGACTCTCCCGGGTCACTCTTCTCTCAACAAAGCAAATGGTAAGCAATTTATATGTAAGAGAGAAAGAAACAAAAGTCGCTCACCTAGACTCAACCAACATGATCATGCATGCAATATAGTATGATAAGTAATTCTAGCTACTGTGCACATACATTCCAACCATTCAGGGTCCATCACATGCCGAATACTTGCAAAGATTTGGATAAGTGAGGCTATGGGTAAGAAGAGGCAAACAATATGGGAATGAGAGGGAAATGGCCAAGCTAGCATCCTAACAAACCGAATAAAACATCCACTTCAAACTCAATGAAATAAGCTCAAATGCCTTAATGAATTAGGCAAACACTTCACTAATCCAAATAACACTCCTCATAAAATATAAAGCAACCATATGAGTAAACTTTTTTCTTTTTTTTTCTTTGCCGTTTCTTTTTCTTTTGTTTTCTTTTTTGTTTTCGTTTTTTTTTCTCTGTTTTTTCGGCAGTCACTATTTTTCAATTTTTTTCATTTTTTAATTTTTTTTCTCCTTCATTCATTACCAACTTCATAGAGTGCAAATCGAGCCAAAATTGATACAATACAACGAATACCACTAAAACTACTAAACTAGCTCAGCAAAGGGTAGGCTTAGTTTATGGATTGTAGCTAAAGGGTCAACTGGCAATTTTTGGCTAATGTGAAGCTAATGGGTAAAATGAATAAAAGGGATTTTCGCAAGCATTCTCCAAACATGCAATACGAACCACTAACCCGAATGTATGCAGGCAAAATGCAATTAAATTTCATACTTGTGCAAATTAATGTTACACGACATGCAGAGAGTAACTACTCACAATCCTAAATGAAACTGGTCATGAATGACACCAGTTTATAAAGCTCTAATTCCTTAGAAAGTTTTGTAGTTTGCCAAAATTTCAAGTCAAGTCTAATTGTTCAACAAATTTTGAAACGAAATTCGAGATATTGAAAAAACTTTTGCTAAAAGATGTGATAAAATGCAGGGTTTAAGCAAATGACAACTATCAGTAATGAATACTCCAATCTGACTCAACCTATTATGCAAAATTAAACATGATATTTTTGAATTTTTGAATTTTTCAATTTTTTGGATTTTCTGTCTATATAGGGGAAAATAAACAACAATGCAAGAAAAAAATGAAAACGTGAATGCAAGAACATATGGAATGCAACGCAAAACCCTTCCCCAAACCAAATCACACAATGTCCCCATTGTGCAAAATCATATCTATCTATATTATTAAAAGAAACTTTTTTCGAGCGATTACAGAGTCTCCAAAAATTGTAAAACACCTCAAAAAAAAAAAAAATATTACAAAAAATAATTAAATAAGGTGTTTCATTTAGCATGGTTATATACTTAATTAATGACTAGGACTAGGATTTAAATAAGAATTTGGATGGGAGTACATCTTTCGTAAACCACCTGTACTAGAAAGATAAGATCATGCATCCACCCATGTGTTAGTTCTCGGCTACAAGTCTACAATACGTCAAATACAAGTTTTATACAAGAAGTAAATTCAATTATACTCCGTATCATATTTCATTGTTCCATGGTATATATATGAGATCATTTTATACAATAACCACTATATACGTGCTGATGATTCATGATGAGAATAAGCACCATCCAACAACATAATAATAATAATGATAATAATAATAATAATTGTAATTATCATCATATGAATGTGTTCTTTTCTGTTTGATGCTTAGTTTTTGAATGATACAGACCAATGCTATGGTCATTACTCATTAGTCTTAGTTTCTTGCAGAAGTTTTTGTCTTTTAAAGATCTAGATAGAAGTTGTATAGTGCATAATTTAATGTCAAATTTATTTTATTGAAACTGTAGGATACAGGGGCATTGGATTTAAGAAGACAAAAAAACAAGGTAAACCTTTTTATAACCCGCCTTCTTAATTTTGATATTTTATAAACTTTAATATACCTAATGCTCATACTTTTTCGTAGTTTGATAATATAACCGATATTACTTAATTTTGTGTTTTTTGATATTTTGTGCCTCACCGCTATATTTGAGATAGCATGGTATGAATCACCGTAAAGGAATGCAGGGTCAATTAGTCAGCACTTAGCACTTAGCACTTAGCACTTTGTCGTGTTTTATCAAGACCGAAGCATAAAAGGCTATGAGCAAAGGTGAAATCATCATTCTTATTTGTAGAAGATGCTATCAAAATCAAAGAGTTCACTATATTAAACTTAGCTTCTCCATGCCATTTATTTATTAGTCAATTTTATTATTTTATGTGAAAAATTTATTATTTATTTATTTTTATTTTTCGAGCGATGTTAGGGTTTCCAATTTTTATCAAGACCGAAGCATAAAAGGTTATATGAGTTTTACTTTGACTATAATCTTTATCGACGACTACTACAATAATTTGGGAGAATGGGAGATAGTAGAATATGATGTATTTTAATGAAAAAACACTATATATGATGTCTATTTGTGTGTATATATGATTCCACATTACAATCCACCATATATTCTCTTACCTCCAAATTGGTGATGGCATGCATTACAGTTACTACAATTGATAAACAAACAGCTCTTACTTTTACGTACTGCCATGTATCTTTTCTTTAAAGTGGCATATTTTGTGCTTGAAAAAACACTCTATATTGCATAGTCCATATTAATCACTACTTTGTACGAGTATTTTTTTACACAGTCTTAAAATTGTAGCCATGTTATTCTTTTTCATATATTGCAAGTCCTTGCATGGAGTGAGAACCTCTCCATGCCATTCACTCCGTATTAATCAAATTCATGTTATGTCAATGTTTAATATTTATTTTCTTCTTTAATTTCGTTATTTGTGATGTTTTTTTATTAACTCGCAACCCTTATTATAAAAAGAGCTCTATTCGATTAGCTCGATAAGGAATGAGGGAAGATATGACTGAATATAAGGGAGTATATTTTTGTAAATATAAGTCAAAGGCTTAACTCAAAATTGCAAAATATCATATATAAGAAAACGAATGGAGTAGGAAAACAACAACAAAAAAAAGCTTAGATTTTAGTAATTCATATAGTCAACTTTTATTAACTAATCAGACAATATATTATCCAGCAAATTATTTCAAACTTGAACAAAAAAAATTAATATTTCAAGCAATATTAGAGAGTTCCACTTTTTAAATATCGTGAGAGGTCTCATATTACAAAAAAGCAATTTAAGCAACATTAGACGGTACAGACTTTAATAAAATGCAAATTTATTATTTTAAGTTGTTTAAATAAAAAAGACAATTAAAATTATACTATTTACACTAGAAGAATTTTAGGTAATACACTTTAATATTTTGCAATTACTATATCACAATATTATTTTTATTGACTGGCTTAATATTTCTAGGCCCGTGCATCTATGGTCCTTTTCGATGGGCAAAAAACGGATATATTACCTCATGCGCTTTGATTTTTAAAAGACAAGAAATTAAACCTCAAGTTAAAGAGTTTTCTATATTTAAGAGGGAGGGGTTGAGCCTAAGACTAAAGAGCATTCTATTCATGTTTAGCAGATAATCAATCTACGTTTACCAAGAGAATACAAAAACTTATATTGCATGCCCGAGTAAAAATCCACGGAAAAAATATTAGTGAAGTTTGAATTAAGTCTTTACTTGAGTGAGTCTTAATATTTGTAGTATTTTTTTTAATGTAATTTAATAATCGTTCATAGAACATAATATTACAAGTGGCCCGTGCATCGCACGGGCATTAAATCTAGTAATGAAATAAAAGGAAGACGGGAATTTGCGAGAAAATTAAGTAAACAAGACATGAAGTGAAGACAAGGAGACTCACAAGACTTTAAGCGCAGGAAAAGGAAACCTCCCCAAACCAGCGTGAGCTAGGAGGTTTCAGTAGCCAGCAGTGCTACCATAAAGTACCTGAAAAGAAACAAAATATACCGCGCATTATCCGAGAAAACAAAATTGAAACGGTAATTATGTGCAAAGAATTAAAAGAACGAGGTATAGCAGCTACAGTGGTCGATCGACCACTCTAACCAGTCGATCGACCAAATTACAGGAACAAGAGCTTCGTGGTTTGCGCGAATCGGTCGATCGACCACTCTAATCAGTCGATCGACCAAGTTACCTGACGTGAACAGTTCCTGCTCACGAATTAACTCAATGAATTGAGTTAACTTGGTCTAATAACCTGTAAATGCACATAAAACGTGCCCAAAATTGCGCAAAAATCCAAAGTAACTGTCTAAGTCGAGCCAATTATTAAAGCACACAAAACAAATAAAGCTAAATGTTTCAAAACCAAATCAAACAAAATGTTTAAACTCCGGGTTGCCTCCCGGTAGCGCTAGATTAGACGGTCCCAGCTCGACCCTCTTTTCCTTCAAACAGCCACTCCAAATAAGCCCAGTCAAAACAGCTCAAAGCACGAAGCAACCGATCAAATAACTGCGCATGTGCTACACAAAACTGTAAGTAGCACCATAAAATAGTAGTAGCATAGGAAATTAAAATGTAATAACATCTAAGTCTAACAAATTTCCTATGACAGCTCCTAAAAACATCCACAAAATTATTCCTCCCTCCAGATAAGGGCGGAATGTAAAAGCTTAAATTAACAGCAGGTGGAAAATTAGCGAGCTCAGTAGCATTTGACTCAAAAACAACGGGAGTAGAAAAATGCTCAGACAGGTAAGAAATGTGAGGTACAGGAGTCTGGCCAACTAGGGGAGAAGGTGGATAATCGTCCCAAATGCATGGGGCGGTAAAGTCAAATGGGTCAATGGGGTCTCTTAGAATAGGCTCATCTACATCGTCATAATTATCCCATTTAACCTCAAGACTGTCAAAATTTTCCTCCTCACTCTCCTTATCGCTAGACTCATCAAGTTGGAGGTTCTCAAAGAGATCCTCCAAATCGACCTCACTATCAGTGCAAGAATCATAAAGGTGTTCTAAACTATCCTCATAAAAAGGATTGTCAACCACGCTAATGGTCTCCTCTATGTCTCCGTCAGCATTTCCTAGATTAGTTTCTAAGGTCTCATCCACCCCCTCATCTGAGTCAACATGGAGAGAAAAGTTGGGTTTAAGAGTTTCAGCAGCAAACCAATCAAAAAATTCTAATACCTCAATTACGGGGAGTCCAGTGAAATCCCCCTTACCAATAGAATTTAGGTATGCTCACGTAGGGTCATTCACTCCATGAATGATAGGCAAGCATGTTTGGAGTTCAGAGAATGCATCTCGTCTGGGCTCGACCCACTCCATAAGCCTGGCGAAAGAAGCCAAAAATTTCGTTCTCTTCCTGCGGAAATCTCAGATAGAACGACATGAGAACGGTCTCAAGGAACCGAGGTTCTCTGAGACTAAAGAAAGAAAGACAAATTAAAAACAACTAAAAATTAGCGCTGCCTCCCCGGCAACGGCGCCAAAATTTGATACCGTCGTTTAGTATCAAAGTTAAATTTATAAATCCGAACTAAAACTATAGATAGTGATAGTAAGGGTCGAACCACAGGGAGGTAGGGAATTATTAGTTGCTTTCTATTTTAGTCTAAGGGTAACAATGAGGGGGGTTTTGATTGATTTATAATTAAACTAAATGCAAATAAATAAATAGGCAAATGAAACTGACGATGTAAACGATGATAAAAAGGATGCTAAGACGATCGGTTCATTGTAGCTACGACGACGCAAATCCTAGGTAAATCTGAAATAATCACGTAAGGTGGGAAAATAAGAAGTCCTCTATGAAACTGACGATGTAAACAATGATAAAAAGGATGCTAAGACGATCGGTTCATTGTAGCTACGACGACGCAAATCCTAGGTAAATCTGAAATAATCACGTAAGGTGGGAAAATAAGAAGTCCTCTCAAAGTTAAATTTATAAATCCGAACTAAAACTATGGATAGTGATAGTAAGGGTCGAACCACAGGGAGGTAGGGAATTATTAGTTGCTTTCTATTTTAGTCTAAGGGTAACAATGAGGGGGGTTTTGATTGATTTATAATTAAACTAAATGCAAATAAATAAATAGGCAAATGAAACTGACGATGTAAACGATGATAAAAAGGATGCTAAGACGATCGGTTCATTGTAGTTACGACGACGCAAATCCTAGGTAAATCTGAAATAATCACGTAAGGTGGGAAAATAAGAAGTCCTCTCAGACCAACTTAACAAGTTGCGCCGCTCAGCCTAAGTTACTAGTCCCTAGGTCTCACTAATACTAGCTCACGCCCTGAAAAGTGATTCCTAATGCCTAAATTTTACTTATCTTACGATCTTAGTATAATTTAGTCGTTCAATTGGTAGTCTATTGCCCTCCCCTCTCTTTCGATCTAATGGGTCGGTCAATTCCTAAGTATTTAACAAAAAGCCTCTCGGTCTTTTATCAAAAATTGCAATTAAATCAATTGAACAATGCTAATTCTTACGCGATGCAGTCGATCGACTAGTCAAGGCAATGATCGACCAGGTTTTCAGTCGATCGACTATTGACATCAGTCGATCGACCAAACCCGAAACAGGTCTACCTATTCTACGTCCTCTACGCCACAAATTCCCTCACATCTTAGCAAAGGGTGATTACCTACGTATATTAAAATTGATAACAACAACGAAATTGAAATAAACGAAATGGGAAAACATAATTTGAATGATTAAAGCAATAAAACGCAATAAAGGGGCTATGGTTCGGGATTCTAATCTATCAATTCTATGCTAATGACAAAATAAAGTAGAAACTGAAATTAAGGACAAAATAATACCGAAGTAGGAAGCAAGAATAGAATCCGAAAGCAAGCAAAGAACTTTATTGAGAAATTAATGTAAACTAAAGAACCCTAAATTTTTGATGATGAAAACTGAATGATCAAACTCAAACCTAAAGCTACGTTATATAGGAATATCGCGCAACTCTTATTCCTAAACCTAATTTACAATGGGCTTAAGCTAAATCTCGTCTTTAAATTCTCGTCAGACTCGTGGAGTGGTCGATCGACCACTTGGACCAGTAGATCGACCAACAACAACAGATAGAATAGAATGCATTCGACGATTCCTACAAAATACGCACCGATCTTAAAATAGCTGCCATTTCTTCGTTACTTGGTCAAATCAGGCGTTCTACGCGGCGTTGGAAATCTAAGAGGATAAGCTTTCACCTCCAATTGTAATCACTCGATTATCTGCTCTAGAACTCGAGATATAGCCATCTGAAGCAGCCTACAATGTCGAGAAGCATTCTGACGGTCTATAGACCATGTAGGTCAGTCTATAGACCACTGTAGCTGGCAATCCGCTTCTAAAACTCACGCAAATACACCTTTCAGGCCTTGAAATGCGCACCAAGTTCACTTCTCGAGCTTTTCCTTCATGTCAAATGCTATGCTAAACACTATGGGACGGATTTGGCTCATTATCTACTCAATTCCGCAATAATCTGCAATATTACATAAAAAGGCGGAAGTCGACGAAAAGGGGCAAATAGTAGAATAAACTAATAATAATAGACATAAAATGCGTGGAAATAAAGATGTAAAGCATCATATTATAGACACGCATCATCTACCGTTCCGACTCAACCTATATGCAAAAATAAACGTGAAATTTTTGGATTTTTGGAATTTTTCTAATTTTTTTTTTTGTATTTTTTTGATTTTTAATGAAAATAAACAAAAATGCAAAGCTGAAAAATAAACGTGAATGCAAAACAAATGCAAATGCAGACTCAAAAGGATGCAATACCCTCCCCAAACCAAAACGAACAACACCCTCGTTTTCCTCCAGCATACACCAGCAGATATATACAGGGGAACGGGAATATACAACCAACAAGAAAATAAAAACAAAAAATAAAAGGAGACAAAAAGAAAAGAGCAAGAGATACATAC
This sequence comes from Silene latifolia, assembly GCF_048544455.1. Lineage (NCBI taxonomy): Eukaryota > Viridiplantae > Streptophyta > Magnoliopsida > Caryophyllales > Caryophyllaceae > Silene > Silene latifolia. The sequence continues at coordinate 249,784,526 of NC_133538.1, read as the reverse complement.
AAAAGACAAACTTCCCCAAACTAGCCAGAAAACTGGGGAAGTGAGTAGACCAGTTGCTACTCGTCGTCGTCGTCGTCCACCACCGTGTACTCCGGATCAGCCTCTTCCTCTCTCCTCCTCCGCTCCCCAGCTCGAGCTCTCTCCACTGCCACCTCAGGGTCCTCGTCCTCGTCCTCCTCGTCAGCAGACTCCGGGTACCCCTCAGCTGGGTACCAGAAGAAGGAAGGGTGTGGCCAGCCCTCTGGGATCGGACGGTGTCGCCTCAAGTGGTACTCGTACAGAGGGTGTAAGGTCAGAGCTAAGTCCATCTCCATACGAGCCTGTCGCTCTGCAATCTCAAGCAACAAACCATCACGGCGCTCTTGGTCCATGACCGCGGACGCCACAAATGGTGGAGGTGGTACGAAAGTAGCCGGTAGGACCGGCTGAGCCTGTGTCTGGTCAGTGGGAGTGGGAGTAGTAGTAGTAGTGGGAGTAGGGGTCGGTATGGGAGTAGCCGTGGAAGGCTGGGTACTCCCTGAAGGTGTGGACCCCTATCCAGTCTCAAGACGCCGCTTCTTGGCGGCGGGTGCAGCGGGAGGTGGTCGGAGTGGAAGGTGAAGGTCAGGCAGTGGTGGAAGTCGGGCACCCCTAGCAACAGTAGGCAGGGGGTCTAGACGGGGGAGAGTGTCACAGGGTAAGTCTACAAACAGGAAGCCGTCTATCTTCCATGTCTGGTTGTCTGGGGTCAGCCAATGCTGAGAGAGCATGGCATCCAGACTCAGTAGCATCTCTCCCTCGAGGTACTGCAAGTCAGGAGGCCAAACGGGGAAGAAGGAACGGGCAAGAATGGTGGCTATGCCACCGCAAGCAATAGTTCCCGTCTCCTTCAGCCCCTGGCTCTGAAGGTACTGGGCAGTCAAGTAAGCTATGTTGAGGGTGAAAGGACCCTCGCAGTCAATGTTTAGGTAACCGCCCAGGATGGAGAGCTCGGTGGTTGTGATGTTGTTCGGCTCCTTTTGGCCGAAAATAGTGCTCCCCATCAATCTAAGAAAACAACGGATAGGGGAAAGGTGGACCTGTTGGAGCTTTCGCTCCCTGAAAGTGGTCTGGGCCAGGGTCCGCCAAAGCTGACGAAAGACCCTCCTAGGGGGTGCAGTCTCTCCCATAGAGGAGAGACCAAGTCTCCTACCAAACTCCTCTAAAGTTATCGGAAAAGTCCGGTTAAACAACCGGAAGGACACTGAAGAACTAGTGGGGTCAGCATCATGTGCCCCGGAGGAGAAGGTAAAGGAGCTGAGAAACTCGAGGCTCAGCTCCAAAAAGATGCGGCCGCTCATAGTGATGAGTCCGGCCATCCCCGTGCCCCGTAGCAAAGCACAAACCGATTCGTAAATGCCGAGTCTCACAAGTGCCGATTTCTCTAGAAATCGGGAAGGTACAAACACGCAGCCTAGCAGGTGATAAAACTTCTTACGATGGAAAGCGTTAACAAAATGTACCTGCGGATAGTCTGGGTGAGGGTCGAGGGAGGTGTCCCCTCGGACTATGACCGTGCCAGAAGTAGAAGGAGCAGCAGCTGAAGTAGAAGGAGCGTTGAAAGTGGAAGAAACGGGAGCTGACGTAGAACGGTAACACCCACGACCTCGGCCCCGGCCTCTGGAACTCAAAGCGAGGCCCGTGCGGTGCGGTGTGTGAGGAACCGGGTCGCTCTAAAGGCAAATCGCAAAGAAGAAAGTAGTCCACCACAGGTGTGAAAACAACGGCTGGAGCAGGAGTAGTGGCTGCTGTGTCCACCACTGAAGAGAGACTAGCAGTAGTGCTAGCAGTGGTGGTGGTCGTAGAGGAAGTGGCAGCCGAAACTGAGCTAGCAGCAGAGCTAGCTGGAGTGAAAACTGTACCTGCAGCTAAAACTAGGAACACTGGGCTGCGGTACTGACTAAAGTGGAGGCGGTGGTAACAGCAGGGACCACCGTCTCACTCAAGGATGGGCTAAAAGTGGTGCTAGTAGAAGGTAGTGAGCTAGACTCCATCCTGTAAACATAGGGCAGGGGGTACGATAAGAAAACAGCGGCTAAGAGTGGCTAAAACAGCACGAAAAACCAGCAGAGTAACAGCATTTGAATCCCCAAACAGTCGAAAAATTCGACTACAGCCCTAAAAATTCCCAAATTTCCTCAGGCAAATTCGAATAACATCATGTAAATGGCGATAAAGCGGGCATAACAGGTAATGACAACAGTAATTAAGCAACAATAAAGTTACTAGGCAAATTACAGCAACAAGAACCATAATGACAGTCGAAAATTTTGACTGTCCCAAACCCATATCGCAAATTTTTGCGTAAAATTCAAATTGAAGCATGCTAAGCAGTGAGGAAGTGGGGATGATCATCAAGCAAGACAAGTAAGGGCAAGAAAGACAATTAAAGTCGAGAAATTCGACTAATCAAAGAATTTCGAAACCCTAAATCAATTAACCTCATAATAATTCGAAATAACGAAATTAAAATGCAATGAGGATGTAGAAATCACTTACTTGATGGGAATGAACCTACAATATGCAATTAATCTTCAAAGAACAAGCAAAAATGGCGATTTTTCGATCTAAAAACTGCGAACCCTAAACCCTTTAATAGACCGTATAAACGAGCACAAATCAAGGGGAAAAGAAGGGGCTTTGAGAGATTAATTATCAAGCAACAAATTGTAGGTGGCGGATTTGGTATTTGAGCAATTAAAATGGGGATTTGGGGGATTTTTTTGGGTCGAAATTAGGGAAGAGGAACGAAATTAGGGGATAAATGAAATTAGAAACAAAACAAAAGAGTTTAAGGAAGAAAACTCCCTGTATCCTTCCACATTTACTCGATCGAGTGGTTTTAAACTACTCAATCGAGCTCTTTGATGGCCCATTCACTCGCTCGAGTAGAATTCTACTCGGTCGAGAAGTCCCTATAAGTGCTTTACTCGGTCGACTGAAAAGAAACACTCGATCGACCATTTTTTCACTCGATCGAATACAAAAAGTACTCGATCGAGCTCTTTTCTCGCGTAAGCTTCCTTAATTTCGTCATTCTTCTTTTGAAATGCGTAAAAATTCCCCAAACCTGCATAAAAACACGTGCAAAAATTTCCCAAATACCAAATACGTATAAGAATAGTCTATAGTCTTAAATCTAGGCTAAAAACCGTCTAAAATCTAATTGTCCTAATTAAAAGTAATAAAAGAAATTCAACGAAAAATTTTAAAAATTGTTTTTACAAGGTGTTACACGGGGCATTTCCCCACTCAATTCCCAATGCAATTCAGTAGCCCCGTGGAGGGCTCCTGACTGGAGGACGTCATCTCAGCAACATTGATTGTCCTCTTCAACTTCCATAAGCTTGAATTTGAATCATTTAATTCTTTACGAGGGGAATAGTTCACATCCACATAAGCACGAACTTTCCTCATCCTTGCTCCTTTATCACCGTCTTGAGCATCCTCATCTCCAATTTGATTGACAGTAATTGCACAACACCTTTTGACAGCTCCTTCATTGCTTTCATCTGTACCTGCAGCAAGGATAACAGACGAACTTTCCTCCTTTTTGCTCTCAATCTGAGGCGGAGAGGTAACAATAGCAGCATAATACTCCAAATTTTCATCTGGAGTGTCAATAATAGGGTCAATAGAAGAGAGGGCATTGCAAGGCTGGGCTTGCATGGGAGCCCTACGGAGCTTAGACTGATGGAATATCAGTTCCTCATCCCCTAACTGAAATGTCAAAGTCTTACCCCCGACATCTATTACTGCACGGGCAGTACACAAAAATGGTCTCCCTGAAATAATAGGGGTATGTGCATCTTCGGGGATGTCTAAGACAACGAAATCAACGGGAATAAAGAACCTCCCGATCTGAACAGGTATGTCTTCTATTACACCTAGTGGCCGTGATATACTACGGTCGGCCATCTGGACAGTCATGTTGGTGAACCTCAGCTTTGTCAAACCAAGTCTCTTAGCCAGAGACAACGGTAAGACACTCACGCTAGCGCCTAGATCGCATAGCGCGTTATCAATCAAATAGGTACCGATATGACACAGAATTGAAAAACTACCCGGATCTGACTGTTTGGGAGGTAACTTATTTTGAAATAGGGCTGACCCCACCTCAGTCAAAGCTACCGTCTCATTATCACTAATATTCCTCTTACGCGATAAAATTTCTTTCATAAACTTAAGATAAGAGGGTACCTTTGTCGAAACTCCTGAACGAACACACAGTGACTTCTAAGCTTCTCAGGAGTTCGACAAATTTGCCGAATTGTTGATTAGCTTTAGTATTCTGCAGCCGCCTCGGGAAGGGAACCGTGATGGGTATCTCGAGTCCCTTGTTTCTCTCTTCAAATGTATCACCCGGAGCAAGCTCTGTATCCTTTGGACTCTTCTTACCACTCGAACGAGGTCTTTCTGGTGATTTCTCGCTTAATCGAGCACTAGCAGGCTCTCGAACAAGCTTCCTGTCATCTAAACTACTCGATCGACCAAATTGCCCATTCGATCGAGTGGTTTCTTCAATAATATCACTCGATCGAGTGGAAATCTCACTTGATCGAACATCTTCACTTTCCTGTTCACTCGATCGAGTAGAACAACCACTCGATCGAGCACTTTCATCGCCAAATCTGCTCGATCGACCTCCAGAAACCAGTCAATCGAGCACTTTCTTAGCCGTCAGCTCATTTTCTTCGCCAGAACATTGTTCACCATCAGTTATAGCCTTCCTCGGGTCTGATTTCAACGCTTCCGGTCCCTCATATGAACGACCGCTTCTCAGATTGATGAAATTTACCGTCTCATGTCGATTCTTCTCATTTTGAGTCGGTAATTGACCCTGCTTTCTTGAGGATTGATTCGTGGCTAGTTGGGCAACTTGAGTTTCAATTGCCTTAATAGATGCATCTTTATGTTGATCACTTATCTGCCACTGCTTCGTAGAAGACTGAAACATGGACTTTAGCTCACCAATTTCACTCACCCCACCGGAAGATGATGCACCGTGATTAGGAGGAGTGAAGGAAGGAGGCTTCTGAAAGCCTTGTTGATTCTTATGTGGAGGGACATACGGCTGCTGCTGGTGCGGAGGAGGAGTAGGATTGAGCACATTTTGACTTATCCACCTCAAATTGGGATGGACTGCCCCTTGATTGTTGTAATAGGAAGCCCCTCCTTGCCTATATTGTTGAAAGGCAAGGACTTGTTCCTTCTCCACAAGACAGCCAACAGCAGTGTGGCCATCATTACTCCCACATCTCTCACATGAAACGGTCTCTCCTCTAGTAAGAACATGGACCGTCTGAGGCTCCCCAGTAGCTTGTAACTCCAACTTGTCAAATCTAACATTCATGGCTTCCAGCTGAGCCACAACCTGCTTATCGACTGCATGAACTGTTCTTATGCTATCCCTCGGGTTTCCATACTCAGCACTGTGATTCGCCATCTCTTCAATAAGGGCCCATCCCTTATCGTCATCGGTATTCTCCTGGAATCTTCCACTGGATGACGCATCAAGTATGGCTCTGTGGTCATCATACAGCCCATTGTAGAACTGATTAGCTATAAACCATGGGTCAAAACCATGGTGAGGAATATACCTCACCAACTTCTTGAATCGGGACCACGCCTCATATAAAGTCTCATCGGGAGCCTGTCTGAAACTGGTAATTATGGCCCTCAGCAGATTGGTGCGCTGTGGAGGGAAATGTCTCTTATAAAAGGCAAGAGCAAGAGACTCCCAATCTGTGACACCTGCAGCTGTGCGGTCCAAGTCAGTCAGCCACTCCCTGGCTGAGTCAGTCAAAGAGAAAGGAAATAGAACCTCCTTAATCTTGTCTTGAGTTACCCCCTTAGTGGCGGGGATAGTAGAACAATAGTCTGTAAAGACCTCCATGTGCTTCCTCGGGTCCTCACCTGCCACACCTCTATAAAGATTTCTCTCCACCAGATTGATGTAAGAAGGACGGATGTCGAATGTATTCCCATCCTCAGTCTGGAGATTGAAACCCTTTGGAATCGAGGTTGCTTTAGGCACTTAATGACTAGAAAGTTTTGGCATCTTTACTGTAGAAATCGGACTGTCTTCTTCGAAAAGAGAGTGATGTAGCTCTGGCTCGAAAGTACTCAAGTCTTCCTTTCGTGATTTTCTCTGCAGACGGAGTCTATGCCTGAATAGTCTCTCTGGTTCTGAATCAGCTGAAACTAACTCAAACCCATCGACTGGGCATAAACAACACTGAAAGAAAATGAATAAGAACTGCCTCAAGGAATAAAAATTCCCTGAGACGGATAAAATAAACGAAACAAAAACAGATAGGGCAATTGTCTCCCCGGCAACGGCGCCAAAATTTGACACGTATGTTGTGTACCTGTCAAAAATAAACTAACTAAACTAACTATATAGCTAGGGAAGTCAGGTCAATCTCCTGAGGGAGGCAAGATATCTGTAGAAGTCCGTCTATTTGGTCACAAATGGGGGGGATTGTTTGAATTGTTTTCTAAACTACGAAGTTTAAAGGAAGAGAAATAAAGGCAAGAGCAGTAAAGGCAAGAAATAAGTTTAAACTATCAGATAGAGAGGGACATGTCAGGAATTCGGTTCACTACGGTAGTCCGGTGACTCAGCTGTAAATGACTCAGACGAATTAATGTAAGACGGATGTGGAAAAGTCCTTTCGGTCCACTTTCTATCCTAAAATACCACTAACTTAACTTTCATTCTCGTCAGGGTAGTCTACTACTCATAGCAGGCATATTTAGTCCAATCTTTCAATCTAGGATTAATTTTAGCCAGATTAAAGAGATGACTCAGAAGCATGCACTCAACTAAGTCGATAGATACAATTAAATTGCTATGGTGACAGAATCTCACAATTAATTCATCCATTTCATTTACTACATCGTCACATTCCTAACACAGATCCCCTAATCCCAACATGAAAAGGGTTTAGCTACTCATATTGCTAATTAAACTATCAAAACTAACAACAGATAAATTTCTAGCATTCAACATATTAAAACTATAATTAAATCGCATAAAGAGTAAATTAGGGCAAAGGAAATAAATGAAGCAAACGAGAAATTAAAGTAACCAAACGATTAATATTATTAAGAGAAGAGAAAGGAATTACAATCGTGCGAATCCGGCGTAAAGAACACAAAATCCGAGCAAAGTAAATCCAAGAACAAGGTTACAGTGAAAGGGAAAAAGCAACATAGTAAAGTTCTCTGTAAAACTGATTAAGATAAAAGCTATATAGTCCTAATGAACGAGTAAAGCGTGCTTAAATAGAAGAGTAAATGAGTTTTGCGAAATAAATCAACACACGGGCTGATTAAAGCCAATAATAGCAGAAACCACTCGATCGAGAGGAATAAAACCACTCGATCGAGCAAAACCTCAGCATAATCTACTCGATCGAGTAGATAGTTACTCGATCGAGTAACTCAACTTCTCAGCAACTTTGGATCGAGTAGAAAACTACTCGATCGACCAACAGGGGACGTAAAAACCACTCGATCGAGTGGTAAAACTGCTCGATCGAGTCCTTTGTCTTCAAATAAGCTCAAGTCCATGCCCGACTGCCTCGTAATCCGTGCTTTGATGCTTCCCAATGCAGTATCTCACTCTGGAAAATCTCGTCTCCTCTAAATGTATGCAAAAAGGACGAAAAAGAGTACGATTCCACTACTTTCGCGTTCATTTCTACAAAACGGGCAAAACGAACCAAAGTAGCCAATTCGGGGCAAAATACTATAAAAACAGTACAAAAACGCATAGAAATACGTGCTGAAATAGGCTAAAAAGACTATACAAAATGCACGTATCAATATGTTTCTAGAAACGCAAGTAAAACCCATCAAATTTATCACCATTTTTTCAATAAAACCATCACAAGTTAATATCTTTAAACAAGATCAAAGAATAACAAGCTAATAACTAAAAACCTCACTTATTACTAAATGAATTTGTATCTTCCAAACAGATTATAGAAATAAAATTGTACAATCAAAACATGTCTAACAAAATTAAAGGGGATAAAACATAGATAGAGGAAACGAGAAGCTGCATGTAACAACAATTAGGGATCAATTCCAGAATTGTTGTACACAATTGAAACAATTGCAGAAATTCTTGAGAATAAGAAAAGAATTTGGACAATTGATTATTAATTGGAATTGAGTTAATAGAAAGATTACAGAGAGAATGATAGAGAAAATGTGAGTAAAAATGATTGAATGAATTATTCTAAGTGTAGAATGAGCTATTTATAACAAGAAGAATAACAACTTTCTAACCACCTAGTAACAAACTCCTAACCATCTTGCTGACTTGTCCAGTTAGTTAGATGGTTTGTTACAATACATTACCCTTTCTAATGAAGCTTGTCCTCAAGCTTAAGAAATCTGAAATGCAGGAAACCTCTTTATGAAATCATCTGACAGTTCCCATGTAGCATCCTCAGTAGTGCCATTAGACCATTGCAACAGAAAATATACAACTGCACCATTGCCTTTCCTCATCATCTTCCTCTCCAAAATAGCTATAGGTTCTGCCCTTAGTTGTAGGTTGTCATCCAGCATAAGAACCACACTAATAACAGGCACAGCACCATGATGTTTCCTTAACTGAGAAACATGGAACACAGGATAAATTTTGGACTGTTCAGGTAACTTCAGCCTATAAGCTACCTTGCCAATTCTTGCAGACACTTCAAATGGCCCAAAGTACCTTGGTGAGAGTTTCTGACAACTCCTGTAGACCACTAATTGTTGCCTATATGGTTTCAATTTGATATACACCAAGTCTCCCACCTGATATTCTTTGTCAGTCCTGTGCTTATGACTTTGACTTTTCATCCTGTCTTGAGCCCTTTTTAAATGAAATTTCAACATTTGAATGCATTCCTCCCTAGCAGTTAAGCTCCTATCCACTGCGGCTACTGCACTATTACCATTAACATAGGGGGTATGCAATTGAGGTGATTGTCCATACACCACTTCATAAGAAGTTGTCCCTATAGTAGAGTGAAAATTAGAATTGTACCACCACTCAGCCAGTGGTATCCATTGCGCCCAATCCTTAGGTCTTTCCCCTGTCATGCATCTAAGGTATGTTTCAAGGCATTTGTTAACTACCTCTGATTGTCCATCTGTTTGGGGTGATAAGCAGAGGACATCAATAAATCCACCTTTTGTAATTTAAAGAACTCTTGCCAGAATTGACTTATGAAGATCTTATCTCTATCACTTACTATGGACATGGGGTTCCTATGTAATTTGAAGACCTGATCTAGGTACACCCTTGCCACATCAGATGCCTTGAAAGGATGAGTGAGCAATAGGAAATGAGCATATTTACTCAATCTGTCTACTATAACCAAAATTATGTCTTTCCCTTGTGATTTAGGAAGACCTTCTATGAAATCTATAGAGATATTGACCCAGATTGCCTCAGGTATTGGTAATGGTTGTAGGAGTCCAGCATGTGCTTGCAATAGGGTTTTATTTTGTTGACACACCCCACACTCCTTAACCCATTGCCTCACACTCTTCTTCATATTTTTCCATTAAAACAGCTCTGACATTCTCATGTATGTAGCATGAACACCAGAATGTCCTCGAAGAGAAGAATTGTGCCTTAGAGAACAAATTTCCAACCTCAGGTCAGCATCAGGAACTATAATCAATCTTCCCTTTTTCACCAACTGGTCATTCTGCCATTGGAATTTGATAGTTACAGTAGGATCATCTTTAAGGTCTTGTATCAGTTGTGTTAGTTCAGGGGTCTGCCAGCTATCTTTGATCCTCTGTAAGAGATCAGTTCTCACTTGAGATACCACTATGGTCAATAATTCAGCCCCTCCTACTCGAGAAAGAGCATCAGCTACTGTGTTTTCCTTCCCCTTCCTGTACTGCACTTCATAATCCAACCCCTTCAACTTTGGTAGGCATTTGCTCTGAAATGAACTTTTTATTTTCTGCCCTAGCAGGTACTTCAAACTGAAGTGATCAGTTTTAATGATGAAGTGTTAGCCTACCAAATAAGGTCTCCATTTATCAATAGCTAATATTAAGGCTAGTAGCTCCTTTTTATATGTAGACAGAGCCTTATGTTTGTCAGCCAAGGCCTTGCTTATAAAAGCAATAGGATGGCCCTTTTGAGTCAAGACAACTCCTATGCTAATATCAGATGCATTAGTTTCTACTTCAAATTATTAGTTAAAATATGGTAAGGCAAGTACTGGGGCTGCTGTCATTGCTTGTTTCAAGGTTTCAAAAGCCACTTCTGCCTCGGGACTCCATATGTATGCATTTTTCTTGAGTAGATTAGTTAGGGGTTTACTGATGATCCCATAACTCCTAATGAACTTCCTATAATATCCAGTTAAACCCAAGAATCCCCTGAGCTCCTTAGATGACTTAGGAGGTGGCCATTTGAGCATAGCTTGCACCTTGGTAGGGTCAGTAGCTACTCCTGTAGCAGACACTATGTGTCCCAGGTATTCCACATGATCCACTCCAAAGCTACACTTACTTATCTTAGAAAACAATTGATGTTGTCTCAAAATTTTCAATGTATTTCTCAAATGCACAGTATGGGATTCAATATCAGGACTATAAACCAATATATCATCAAAAAACACCAATATGAACTTTCTTAAATGCTCACTAAAGATAGAGTTCATCAATGACTGGAATGTTGAGGGGGCATTGGTAAGGCTAAAAGGCATTACTAGAAACTCATAATGCCCTACATGAGTTCTAAAAGCAGTTTTTTTGATATCCTCTTTATGCATTCTAATTTGCTAATATCCGGATCTTAAATCTATTTTGGAAAATATGCATGAGCCATGTAATTCATCTAGTAATTCATCAATAACTGGAATATGGAATTTGTCCTTGACATTATTTTTGTGTAACTCCCTATAATCCACACAAAATCTCCATGTACCATCCTTTTTCTTAACCATAACAACATGAGAAGAAAATGGGCTTTGAATAGGTCTGACCACACCAGCTTCCAGCATTTCCTTAGTAATTTGTTCAATGACATTCTTTTGTATCACAGGATACCTGTATGGCCTGACATTAATGGGTGGTATTCCAGGATTAAGGTGAATCCTATGATCATGATTTCTATGAGGTGGTAACTCCTTTGGTTCAATGAATAAATCATCAAATTCATGTAAAAACATCTGAATTTCAAGAGGTATAGTAGATACCTGATCATGTACCAGTAGTGGTGAGGATGTAGGTTCAACTTGAATGTCAAAGAATTGACCCTTATCATGCTCTCCCCCTTTTCTCAGTTCAGCACCCATTTGCTTACCAGAGATCCACTTTAGACTGCCTTTTGTGATACCCCTAAGGACCACCCTCTTCCCTTGATACATGAATTCCATCTTCAGTTCGTCAAAATCCCATACCACTGGCCCTAAAGATGAGAGCCATTGGACTCCAAACACCATTTCACACCCATCTAAAGGCATAACCATTACATCAGTTGGGAACTAAACTCCATGTAACAGCCATTTGAACCCCTTACACACTTTTGAAGTCATAATTTTTTCCCTATTGGCAACAGAAACTTCTAGAGGATATGTTGTTGTGATTTTACAGCCAAGCTTTTGTGCAGTCTTTATATCACAAAAATTATGTGTACTTCCAGAATCAATGAGAATGTGGACATCATTATGCTTGACCCTGCCCTGTACTCTCATAGTCTGAAAAGAAGTATGACCAGAGATGGCATTCAGAGAGATCACAGGTTGTTCCGTCCCCATGTCTTCCATTTCAGCTTCACTTTCCTCCCTGAATTCAGGTGTATCCAGGATTCCAGGGGTGTCTAATGCATCACTGTCCTTATCTGACTCCATAGGTACCAACACCATATTATACAGTTTTCCTTTACAAATGTGACCAAATGTGTATGGTTCATCACACTGAAAACAAAGGTTTTTCTTCCTTTTCTCCTCAATTTCAGCAGGAGTTAATCTTTTGTAGTTTGGTTTTGGGGGTCTTTGATAAGTGTTTGATTTCTGGAAGGGTTGTGTTAATTTGGTATTATTATTGTTCTGATAACCTGCACTGGTAAATCTTTGGGTATTTTCACCTGTAAACCTGTTTGGGGGTCTGTTAAGCAAAGGTTTATTCACAATTCTTGCTGCTGCCAGACTTTCTTCCTGACATCTAGCTAATTCTACTGCTGCAGCTATTGTATCTGGTCTTAATGCTCTAACAAAAGGCTTGACAGTAGGTTTTAGACCACCAATGAAATTATCCAAGAAATGTGACTCAGGTAATAATGCATTCCTCTACAACATTAATCCTCTCAAATTCTCAAAAACATCAAGATAATTTTCCAAAGACCCAGTTTGTTGAAGTTTGTTAAATTCTTCAACAACATTACTTCCCACGTTTTCTTTGAATCTGGCACACAAATCCAACACAAATTCATCCCGATCCACATTTAATCTCATATTTATATAACTGTGTACCCAAGACTCAGCTTTACCCACCATATATAAAGAAGCAAGATTGAGTTTCTGATTATCAGCAATTTTACACAATTCAAAGTATTTCTTGCATTTTTTAACCCAAATTCGTGGATTACTACCATCAAAAATAGGGAATTCAATTTTGGGATTAAAATTGAAATTGCGAGTGTTTTGATGTGGTATACCTTCCCGATTTTCATCATTAATGGTGTTGTTATTCCCCTTATTCTGCAATCCCAGGAGCAATTGCTCAATTCGCTGGTTCTGCTCCCGCATCAACCCCATTGAATCCTCCATTAACTTCATTCTTTCCTCCATTTGAGCTTGTAATTGAGCAACTGTTAGCTTAGCCAGTGTTGATTCGATTTTCCCCCAAATTAACCCAGAAAACAATTCGAGCTTGGAACCCTAGCTTTTATGGCGGAAATTACAGAGATATTTAGGACCGAAGTCTCTGATACCAATTGTAACAACAATCAGGGATCAATTTCGGAATTGTAGTACACAATTGAAACAATTGCAGAAATTCTTGAGAATAAGAAAAGAATTTGGACAATTGATTATTAATTGGAATTGAGTTAATAGAAAGATTACAGAGAGAATGATAGAGGAAATGTGAGAAAAAATGATTGAATGAATTATTCTAAGTGTAGATTGAGCTATTTATAACAAGAAGAATGACAACTTTCTAACCACCTAGTAACAAACTCCTAACCATCTTGCTGACGTGTCCAGTTAGTTAGATGGTTTGTTACACTGCTGACCTGAGAGAGGGAGCGAGGATAGAGTATTCTGCAGCTGGTGCTGACCGGAGCAAGGGAGGACCGACGCGGGGTTCGGTGACATGGCTATCGTGTACCCTGTCAAAGATAAAACCTAACGGTCTCAACTAAAATGTAGTAGAGGCAGTCGAGTATCGAATCCACAGGGAGGCGGTGCAATTATCAGTTGCCTAATTCTAATCTTAAGGTAACAAATGGGGGTTGTTTGAATTGGTTGCTAAACTACGAGATTTAAAAGAACAGGAATAAAGTAAAGAGCAGTAAAAGCAAGGAAATAAGTTTAAACTATCAAGAGAGAAGGGACATGTCGGGAATTCGGTTCACTACGGTAGTCTAGTGATTCAGCTGTAAATGACTCAGACGAATTAATGTAAGACGGATGTTGAAAGGTATTTTCGGTCCACTTTCTATCCTAAATTACCACTAACTTAACTTTTATTCTCATTAGGGTAGTCTACTGTTCATAGCAGGCCTATTTAGTCCAATCTTTCGATCTAGGATTAATTTTAGCTAGATTAAAGGATGACATAGAAGCGTGCACTCAACTAAGTCGAATAAATACAATTAAATTGCTATGGTGACAGGGTCTCACAATTAATTCATCTAATTCATTCACTACATCGTCACATTTCTATCGCAGATCCCCTAATCCCAACATGAAAGGGGTTTAGCTACTCATATCGCTAATTAAACTAACAGCAATTAAATTCCCAGCAATAAACATTGTGAAATAAACAATAAATTGCATAAAAGAGAAATTAGGGCAAAAGAAATAATGAGATAAACAAAGAATTAAAGCAAACAAAAGGTTAATTATTATTAAAGGAAGAGAAGGAATTACAATCAATGCGAATCCGGCGTAGAGAACAATCGACTCCGAGCAATAATAATCCCAAAACAAGGTTACAGTGGAGAAGGATGAAGTACGCAGTAAAAGTTTTATGTAAACTAACTAAGATAAAAGCTAGATAGTCCTAATGACCTAGTAAAGCGTGCTTAAATAGCAAAGTAAAAGAGTTTAGCGAAATAAACATTCACACGTGCTGATTAAAGCCCATAACCATCAAAACCACTCGATCGAGTGGATTAAAACCACTCGATCGACCAAATCCTCAGCCAAATCTACTCGATCGACCAGAAAGTCACTCGATCGAGTAGATGGTCTTTCTGCAAGTTAAGGGTCGAGTACAAAGTGCTCGATCGACCACTCTGGGATGTAGAAACCACTCAATCGAGTGGTAAAACAGCTCGATCGAGTACTTTGACTTCATTTCAGCTCAAGTCCTCGCCTAAATGCCTCGTAATGCGTGCCACGACGCTTCCAAATGCAGTATCTCACTCAGGAAAATCCCGTCTCCTCTAAATGCATGCAAAAAGGACGAAAAAGGGTACGATTCCACTACTTTCGCGTTCATTTCTACAAAATGGACAAAACGAACCAAAGTAGCCTATTCGGGGCAAATACTATTGATGTGTGCATTTTACATAGTCTTTATAGGCCATTTATGCACACATTTCTATGCTATTTTAGTAGTAATTTGCTACGAATATGCCCCGAATAGTCTACTTTGGGTTCTCTTGTCATATTTGTAGGTATGAGCAAGAAAGGAGTAAATCAAGCCTAAAACATGTCCCTAGGCATGCATTTAGGAGATGAGTTGAATTGGAGCTTGGGAACTATTGATTTGAGATGCACGCGGAAGTAAAGAAGCTAGGCGAGCAAAACAAGAACTCCAAATTACGAGTGCTTAATTCAAAGAGCCATATCTCAAGTTCTACAACTGATATTCAGGTGATTCGAATTGGAGATGAAAGATTATCCTCTTAGCTTTTCAACACCATAAAAATCGTTTGATTCGGACAAGTAACGAAGAAATGGCAGCCGTTTGAAGTTCAGTGCGCGAAGTAGGAATTACGCGCTGAGAAGTCCTCGATCGAGAGGAATTGTTCTCGATCGAGAGGAATGCTAAGGAATATCACTCGATCGAGAGCCTTAAGTGCTCGATCGAGCAACAATCTTTGACGGGCTTGGCCTGTTTTGTTATTTAGGTTTAGCAAGTCATTATTTTGTTATAAAATAGGCTTGCACGCAAAACACATGAGATACATCAGACGGGACTGGAGCTCTTCTCCAGTTTCGGCACCTCTTCCTTATTTTGTTCCGGATCTTAAATTCTGCTTCTATTCTTAATCTTTAATCGGTAATTCTATTCCTTTAATTCTTCCCTTATGCTTTATTCATTAATTATGCATTGCTAATTCTCTTGCTAGGATATTAGGGGAACCGTAATTATGTTAGATTAGTAATCGATCTATTATGATAATGCTCATATGATCCATGTTGTTTTCGTTACAATTAATTGTTATAGTCTTTCTGAGTCGACGCAATTAGATTATAAATCGTAGTAAACCTCGACCTAGATCGAATGATTGGAAAGGGTGAGACTCGTAGCGATACATTAGGGCGTGGTAGTGAGGGCGAAAGCTAAGCTATTTGTGCTTTAGGGCGAATTAAGGACCGAAAGGTGACGTTCGTTACCCCTTAGATCTATTTGCTTGACCTTAAACTTAGATTACTAGACTAATTAATCGCGGTGAACCGATTGTCCTAGCTATCCCTTTCCCTTGCTTTTCTCTCATCCCTTACCTTGCTGTAGTTTAGACTTTAAAATTGAATCAACCCAATTTGTGACATTAATAAACGAACTGTTAAAACAGATATCTTGCCTCCCTGCGGATCGATCCTTATTAATACCTTTTAGTAATTTGGTTTTATAAATATTATTTTTGATACTAAAACGACGGTATCAAATTTTGGCGCCGTTGCCGGGGAGGCAATTGCCCTATTTGTTTTTTTTTTTGTTTCGTTTATTTCCCCTCCATCTCAGGGAATTTTATTTCCTGAGACAGTTCTTATCTTCCTTGCTAGTGTTGTTTGATAGGTCCTACAGGTCCTATGGCGATGCTTCAGGAGGTATTTTGTGAGAGATGCGGTACTGTGGGACACGATGCAGTTGACTGCCTTGCAGATCGTGACCAAGTTTATGCTTATCGACAGTATAAACAAAGTCACTATGTTTCGTCCCCACCTCGCAGTTATGCACCACCGCATCCGTACTATCAACAAGGCTTCCGAGAGCCCTCCTATTCTTTTTCACCACCGCAACGACCAACCCCTCCTACTGTCAACAACGAAGAGTTTGAAGAGTTGAAATCGCTATTAGCGTCACTCACTCTTCAATCGCAACAAATGGAACAATCGAGGAATGCCTCAATTGAAAGTCTTACGCACCAGGTCGCTCAGGTAACAGTCGAGACGGATTTTGATGTGTACAACTCGGACTTCGAGGACGATTACTTTATTACGACATTTCACAAGGAAATCCCAGCACAAAATTTGGTCGATCGAGCTGTTACCATTGCTCGATCGAGTGGATTTGGTGAAGAAGAGTCTCGATCGAGTGATTTAGTTGCTCGATCGAGCACAATAGCTGCGGGCAGCATTGAGTTAGCATCCGACTCTGTCAGATTGGCGATGAGAAGGTGAACGAAGACCATACCGCTTCAATGAAAGGTAGTATCACTCCCTTTTTTGACATTAGTACGACTACTTTTCATCCTTCCGTCAATTCATATACTGCCTTTGAATTGACGCCTCCGCCCCGACTCGGGAGCAATTTGGAGGAAAATCGCTATATTTCTTCTTATGTAGGTCTAACGAGTTGTGACCCGGGAAAGGGATCGAAGGATTCTATCTCACCTAGGAAGAAAGCACGACAAAGAGCTGATAGAGTCGTGATGGATGCTATGATAGGCATTTGCCTTCTTTCGCTATACTATGGAGGACGGTAGTGAATCTGTCGATGGCTGAAATAACTGCTTTCAGTCAAAAGCCTCGAGGAGGGGCGATGTATTTCGTTATTCGTTAAGCCGGGTTTGCAACCCCGTGCAATTTGTAATAAATTATATACTTAAAACCATTTCTGTTTTTGTTAGGCATTTCTAAGACAATGTTTTGCGTGAAACATTTATTTGGTATTTGGATATATTTTTGTGTTTAGTTTTGCAGGTGGCTGATAAAGGATTTGGTCGAGTAGTTTACTACTCGATCGAGGAGAAATTGGAAAGTCAAAGCCTCGATCGAAAGGCCATTCTGGTCGATCGAGGAAGCAGACCTTAATGAAGGCTCGATCGAGTAACTTTGTTACTCGACCGAGAGGATTATGGAGAAAGAACATCTCGATCGAGAAGATAGGGGAGTTTTCGACTTTTCTTATTTCTTTTCACCTTATTTCCTCCTCTTGTTACTTCCCAATTTCGTGCACCCTCTCCCCCTTAATTTTCTATCTGTTTATATTAGCCTGAAAAATACCAAATAGGACTACGGACCTACCCCGTTTGCCGTAGCCACCTCTTCTCTTTGTGCTTTTGTCTCATGCGCTTCCATCGAGTAGTACGCCGGCTACTCGTCCCCTTAGTTTGATCTTTGGTTTGGGGAAGCCGTCCTGTGAGTACCGCCTTCCCTTGTTTTTCCATCTCATTTACTGTATTTTAGGAACATGTATTAGGTTTGCGTACCCCATCTCCCTTTTTGCTGCTGTTGGTTAGCTGTGAAGACAATGAGGACATTGTCTGTTTTGGTTTGGGGAGGGTATATGCATCCTTTTGAATCTGCATTTGCATTCGTTTTGCATTCATATTTCTTGCATTTCCGTATGCATTGCACTTAATTTCGAAAAATTATTTAACACTTAAAAACATAAAAATTTCACATTAATTCAAAACAAAATCACGTTTAATTTTGCATTTAGGTTGAGTCGGAATGGAACATTTCTATGTTGGAATTGCTTTAGCTTAAGCCTTGCAAATTTCTCACGTCTTTTAGTAATTTTCAAAGCATCATCTCAAATTTCGTTTCAAAATATGTTGAACAATTAGACTCGACTTGAAATTTTGGCAAGCTACTTATAATTTCTGAGATATAGAGCCTATAACTGGTGGCATTCATGACCGGTTAATTTAGGAATGAGAGTAGTACTCCCATCATTTATGTTTTGCATGTGTATGAGTTTTGATTGCTTTTTGCCTATAAGCATTGGTTTGTGGTCGGTATTGCATGTTTTGAGAACTATTGCATCTCCCCTTTCTCATTTTGCCTCATTAACTCCACATTAAGCCATATCTGCCAGTTGCCCTTAACTACATCCCATACTTAGCCTACCATTGTGCCGAGCTAAGTAGTAGTAGAGGAAATTGTTGTATTTGTACAGTTTATGGCTCGTTTTGTACTGTTGGAGTGAGTATTGATGAGAAATGTTGGAGTACGCTGAAGTTGGTGCTCGATCGAGAGCTTATATGGTCGATCGAGCCATTGATGGTCCTAAAAGTTCTCGATCGACAAGTCCATGTGGTCGATCGAGTGTATTGGAGTTGGAACCTCTCGATCGAGTGGCATCATTCCTCGATCGAGAGGGTTCGTCCTGTGTCAGCCACCAAAAAGGAAAAAAAAAGAATGAAAAATAAAAAGAATGAATGAAAAATAAAAAAAAGAGAGTTAATAAAAATTACTTCTTATCTAATAATTTGGCTGAGATGATATACACCTCATATGCTTATTGTTATGATTTGGAGGTGTCCATTTTGGATTATGTGTTGGGATTTGCCTAAATATTAGAGGCAATGATTTATTTTTCGAGTTAGAAGAACGGGATGCAGTTTCTAATGGTTTGTTAGGTACTAGCTTGGCTTTTTACCCCACATTTCCATACTTGTTTTGCCCCTTCTTTCCCACTTAGCCTCACATATCCATATCTTGCAATAGTTCGGCATGTAATAGTCCTTGATGGTGGTTATGCGTATGTACGGTAGCTAGAATCATTATTCATGCTAGTTAAGCATACATGAACATGTTGGTCGTAGTCTAGGTGAGCGGCTACATTTTTTTTCTCTCTTACATATAATGCTTACCTTGTGCTTAATTGAGAGAGAATGACTCGGGAGAGTCCAATTTTGAAAGTCTTGCAAGGTCAAAAGTTCAACTATTTATGAGATATGTATAAATTCGTTTGCTTTGTTATTGCGCTATTAGTAGTTGACTCTTTTGCATTAAATCGGTTTGAGTAAACGGTTTCAGCTTGTCCTAGTTTTTGTTCCTTTCCATTTAGCTTATTAGTTAGTTGCATTTAGCTTGCTTGAGGACAAGCAAAGGTTTGGTTTGGGGAAGTTTGATGTGTGCATTTTACATAGTCTTTATAGGCCATTTATGCACACATTTCTATGCTATTTTAGTAGTAATTTGCTACGAATATGCCCCGAATAGTCTACTTTGGGTTCTCTTGTCATATTTACAGGTATGAGCCAGAAAGGAGTAAATCAAGCCTAAAACATGTCCCTAGGCATGCATTTAGGAGATGAGTTGAATTGGAGCTTGGGAACTATTGATTTGAGATGCGCGCGGAAGTAAAGAAGCTAGGCGAGCAAAACAAGAACACCAAATTACGAGTGCTTAATTCAAAGAGCCATATATCGAGTTCTATAACTGATATTCAGGTGATTTGAATTGGAGATGAAAGCTTATCCTCTTAGCTTTCCAACGCCATAAAAATCGCTTGATTCGGACAAGTAACGAAGAAATGGCAGCCGTTTGAAGTTCAGTGCGCGAAGTAGGAATTACGCGCTGAGAAGTCCTCGATCGAGAGGAATTGTTCTCTATCGAGAGGAATGCTAAGGAATATCACTCGATCGAGAGCCTTAAGTGCTCGATCGAGCAAAAATCTTTGACGGGCTTGGCCTGTTTTGTTATTTAGGTTTTGCAAGTCATTATTTTGTTATAAAATAGGCTATCACGCCAAACACATGAGATACATCAGACGGGACTGGAGCTCTTCTCCAGTTTCGGCACCTCTTCCTTATTTTGTTCCGGATCTTAAATTCTGCTTCTATTCTTAATCTTTAATCGGTAATTCTATTCCTTTAATTCTTCCCTTATGCTTTATTCATTAATTATGCATTGCTAATTCTCTTGCTAGGATATTAGGGGAACCGTAATTATGTTAGATTAGTAATCGATCTATTATGATAATGCTCATATGATCCATGTTGTTTTCGTTACAATTAATTGTTATAGTCTTTCTGAGTCGACGCAATTAGATTATAAATCGTAGTAAACCTCGACCTAGATCGAATGATTGTAAAGGGTGAGACTCGTAGCGATACATTAGGGCGTGGTAGTGAGGGCGAAAGCTAAGCTATTTGTGCTTTAGGGCGAATTAAGGACCGAAAGGTGACGTTCGTTACCCCTTAGATCTATTTGCTTGACCTTAAACTTAGATTACTAGACTAATTAATCGCGGTGAACCGATTGTCCTAGCTATCCCTTTCCCTTGCTTTTCTCTCATCCCTTACCTTGCTATAGTTTAGACTTTAAAATCGAATCAACCCAATTTGTGACATTAATAAACGAACTGTTAAAACAGATATCTTGCCTCCCTGCGGATCGCCCCTTATTACTACCTTTTAGTAATTTGGTTTTATAAATATTATTTTTGATACTAAAACGATCGTATCAACTATAAAAACAGTATAAAAATGCATAGAAATACGTGCTGAAATAGGCTAAAAAGACTATATAATAGGCACGTATCAAACCTCCCCAAACCAAACCTTTACTCGTCCTCGAGTAAACTCAAAACTAAACTAATGGAACGGAAACGATAACTTAGAGCTAGCTTAACTTGTCTACTTGAACCAATTTAATGCAACAAAAACTAACAGTTAAAGCTAAGCAGTCAATACGCAAACGAGTTATAAGCTATTCAGAAATATAGCTAGCCTATCGACCTTGCAAGACCAACAAAATCGGACTCTCTCGTGGTCACTCTTCTCTCATGAAGCAAGGGGTGAATGTTATATGTAAAAGAGAGAAGAAAAGACAGTCACTCACCTAACTGCGACCTACATAGCATGCATGCAATAAAAATGAAAGACAATTCAAGTACTAATGCACACACTCCAACCAATAATGTCCGTCACAGCCGAGGGCTTACAAATAGTTTGGGAAAAGTGAGGTTCAGGTGAGAAAAGGCAAAACATGTTATGGAAATGTGGAGGTAAAAGCGTCAAGCTAGTTCCTAACAGGACCATAATGAAACCTTCTGAATCTCAACTGACTGAAAAACTAAGTACAAGTGCCCTTCATTTGGCACACAACTCACTAAACTCAAACACAATCTCCTCAAAAATATGGGATAGAACGGAGGAGTCAGACGGTCACAAACTTCCCTTTTTTAGACACCGTCTGAAATAACCAACTGAAACAAAAACTTCTTTTTTTTTCTCAAACTTTTCTTTCTTTTTCTTTTTCAGTTCACGTTTTCAAGCTTTTTTTTTTTCTTTTCTTTCTTCCTTTCACGTCTTTTTTTTTCTCCTTCCTCAATTTTTACACCAACTCCATAACAAGAAATATGGACCAAACTGCAATGGAAGATCATACCACAAAAGAACATACTAACTAGCTTGACTAGGCAGGCTTAGTTTGGGATGTAGCTGATGGGTCAAAAAGGCAAATTTGGCTAATGTGGAGCTAAATGGGTGAAAAATATAAGGAAAGGGAAATTTGCAAGCACCTCCCTGCATGTGACACCAACCACAAACCCGAATATGTGCATTTGACGAGAAATTGAATGTCATAAATGTGCAAAATAGACGAACATGCTATGCAAGGAGTACTACTCAAAATTCCTAATGAACTGGTCATGAATGTCACCGATTATGGGCTCTAATATCTCGAATTTTTAAGTAGTTTGCCAATTTATCGTCAAGTCTAAACAGTCAGCTATAGTTGAACAAAAACTCGTAGACTATGCGTATGACAAAGCTAATAACTATCAAAAGAAGTGCAAGGCTCAAGTAAAATGACAAGTTATAGTGCATTGTCATCATGGAAATCTACCGTTCCGACTCAACCTATATGCAAAAATAAACATGATTTTTTTGAAATTTTGAAATTTTTCTTATTTTTTTTGATTTTTTTGTGAAAATAAAGAACAATGCAAGCTGAAAAAGAAACGTGAATGCAAAAACAAATGCAAATGCAGACTCAAAAGGATGCAATACCCTCCCCAAACCAAAACGGACAACGCCCTCGTTGTCCTCCAGCATACACCAGCAGATATATAAAGGGGAACGGGAATATACAACCAACAAAATAAAAACAATAAAATAAAGGAGACAAAATAAAAGAGTAAGAGATACATACAAAATACGAACTTCCCCAAACCAGCCAGAAAACTGGGGAAGTGAGTAGACCAGTAGCTACTCGTCGTCGTCGTCGTCACTGCTGTCACGGATCTCCTCCACCACCCGGTACTCCGGGTCTCTCTCCTCCTCTCTCCTCCTCCGCTCCTCAGCTCGGGCTCTCTCCACTACCACATTTGGGTCCTCGTCCTCCTCCTCGTCAGAAACCGGGTACCCCTCAGGTGGGTACCGGAAGAAGGAAGGGTGTGGCCAACCCTCCCGGATCGGTCTGTGTCGCCGCAAGTGGTACTCGTACAGAGGGTGTAAGGCAAGAGCCATGTCCCTCTCCATACGAGCCTGACGCTCTGCAATCTCACGCAACAAATCGTAAACGGCGCCCCCTTGGTCCAGGACCGCGGGCGCCACAATAGGAGGAGGTGGTACGTAAGTAGCCGATAAGATCGGCTCAGACTGTGTCTGGTCAGTGGGAGGTGGAGTAGGAGTAGGAGTGGTAGTAGTAGTGGGAGTAGGGGTCGGATCGGGAGTAGCCGTGGAAGGCCGGGTACTCCCGAAGGCCGTGGACCCTCTCCGGTCTCAAGTCGTCGCTTGTTGGCGGCGGGTGCGGCGAGAGTAGGTCCGGGTGGAAGGAGAAGGTGAGGTAGTGGTGGCGGACGGTGGCCCTTTGCAACGATGGGCAAGGGCTCAAGACGGGGAGAGTGTCACAAGGTAAGTCAACAGACAAGGAGCCGTCTATCTTCCAAGTCCGGTAGTGCCGGGTAAGCCAATGCCGAGAGAGCATGGCGTCCGGACTCGATAGCCTCTCTCCGGCCGAGGTATGCAAGTCACGAGGCCAAACGGGGAAAAGGCGACGGGCAAGAATGGTGGTTATGCCACCGCAGGCAATGGTTCTCGTCTCCTTCAGCCCCTGGCTCCGAAGGTACTGGGCGGTCAAGTAAGCTATATTGAGGGTGAAGGGACCCTCGCAGTCTATGTTTAGGTAACCGCCCAGGATGGAGAGCTCGGTGTTAGTCATGTTGTTCGGCTCCTTTCGGCCGAAGATAGTGCTCCCCATCAGTCTAAGGAAAACACGGACATGGGGTAGGTGGACCTGATGAAGCTTTCGCTCCCTGAAAGTGGTCTGGGCCAGACACCGCCAAAGCTGAGGGTAGACCTTTCTCGGGGTAGCAGTCAAGCCCGTAGAGGAAAGGTCAAGTAACCTACCAAACTCCCCTAGTGTCATCGAAAAGGTCCGGTTAAACAACCGGAAGGACACTGAAGAACTCTCGGGGACATCCTCGTGTGCCCCGGGGGAGAAGTAAAGAGCTGAGAAACTCGAGGCTCAGCTATAAAAAGGTACGGCCTCTCATAGTGATGAGGCCTGGCATCCCCGTGGCCCGTAGTAAGTCACAAACCGACTCGTAAATGCCGAGTCTATCTAGTGCCGTTTTCTCTAGAAAACGGGAAGGTACATGTACACACTTTAGCAGGTTATAGAATTTCGTACGGTGTAAAGCGTTGACGAATAATACCTGCGGATAATCTGGGTGAGGGTCGAGGGAGGTGTCCCCTCGAACCGTAATGTGATGCCAAGTAGAAGCACGGCAGCATCGAAGTGCTAGGAGCAGAAGTAGAGGTAACAGGAGCTGGCGTAGCTCGAGACTGTCTACGACCCCGGCCTCTGGAACTCAAAGCAGAAGCTCGTGAAGCGACGGTGTGAGGAACCAGGGCTGCTCTGAAGGCAGCTGCGACTGCTGGCGAGTCCGCCACAGGTGTAAAAGCAGGGGCTGGTGCAGAGGTAGTGGCTACTGTGGTCACCGCTGAAGAGGAACTAGCAGCAGTGCTAGCTGTGGTGGTGACCGTAGAGGAAGAGGTGGCCTCAACTGGGCTAGCAGCTGAGCTAGCTGGAGCAAAAACTGTCCCTGCAGCTGAAACTAGAAACACTGGGGCTGCAGTGGTCACTAAAGTGGAGACAGTGGCAACAGCAGGGGCCACTGTCTCACTCGAAGACGGACTGGAGGACGAACTAGTGGATGGTAAAGAACTAGAATCCATCCTGCAAACAGAAATTAAGGGAGACCAGTGGTATGATGAGAAAATAGCTGCTAACCGTGGCTAAAACAGCATGTAAAACCAGCATGTGACAGCATATGAATCCCCTACTAGTCGAAAAATTCGACTTTACAGCAAACAATTCCCAACAATTCCTCAAAATTTCCGAATTTCAGCATGTAATGGCGATAGGGAATGGGAAAAACAGTTAACAGCAGTGGCAAGTAAGCAACACTGAGGTTAATTAGGTCAAGGCGACATATAACCCGTCCTGACGTCGAAAATTCGACCGAGGCGACCCTAATCGCGAGATTTTTGCACAAAATTTGAATGGAAGCATGTTAGGCATCGACATGGTGTGATAACAATCTAAAACAAAGACAATTAAGCGATAAAGAAGCTAATTTAGACAGATTAAAGCAGCAATAAGCCAAGTTACAGTCGAAAATTCGACTATCCTGAGTCCAAATCGCAAAAATTTCATGTAGAATTCGAATTAAGCATGCAAAACAGCGAGGAAGGGGAATTATGATCATCAAGCAAGATAATTAAGGGCATACAAACACAAATTAAGTCGAAAGATTCGACTAAATAGGGATTTTCGGACCCTAATTCAATTTTTCCTCATAAAATTCGAAAAAAATCAAAATTAAAATGCAAAGAGGTTAAAGAAATCACTTACTTGATGGCAATGAACCTACAATAAGCAATTAATCTTCAAAGAACAAGAGAAAAAGGCGATTTTTGATCGAAAAAATCGCAAACCCTAAAACCCTTTTAAAACCGAGAAAACGAACACAATCAAGGGGGAATTTAAGGGGCTTTGAAATATTAAAATGCAAGCAAGAGATTGTAGGTGGCGGATTGGAGATTGGGCAAGAAAAAATGGGGATTTGGGGTTGATTTTAATCGCAATTAGGGGTGAAAGACAAAAAAATGAATGTAAAAACAAAACAAAAGAGTTTAAGGCAAAAAACTCCCTGTGTCCTATTCATTTCACTCGATCGAGTGGTTTTAAACCACTTGGTCGAGGACTTTGATGGTCCAGCTGCTTGGTCGAGTAGATTTTTACTCGATCGACCAGTTCCCCTTTTTGTTTTACTCGATCGATTAGAAAAAGGTGCTCGATCGACCAGTTTTCACTCGATCAAGTACAAAAAGTACTCGATCGAGGACTTTTCTCGCGTAAGCTCTTTAATTTTCGTCATTTCTTCCTTGGAATGCGTAAAACTTCCCCAAACCTGCATAAAAACACGTGCCAAAATTTCCCAAAATACCAAATACGCATAAGAACAGTCTATAGTCTTACGTCTACGTTAAAAACTGTCTAAAACTAATTGTCCTAATAAAAGCAATAAATCAAATTCAACGGAAATTCAAAAATTATCTATTACAAAGTGTTACACGGGGCATTTCCCCGCTCAATTCCCAATGCAATTCAGTAGCCCCTCGGTGGGCTCCTGACTGGAGGACGTCATCTCAGCAACGTTGACTATCCTCTTCAACTTCCATGAGCATGAATTATCATTTGAAACGGTAGGAGGGGAGTAGTTCGCATTCATATAAGCATGAACCTTCCTCGTCCTTGCTCCTTTATCACCAGCATCGCGGAGTGAGAAAATAAACATGGTTTCTTTTATCTGATCCGGGGTCACGCCAGCTGGTGGGGGTATGGAACAACAGTAATCAATGAAAGTCTCCATATGCTTGGTTGCATCTTTGTTTGCAGCTCCCCCGAATTGGTTTCTCTCAACCAAATTGATATAGGACGGATTCGGCTCGAATTTTCTCGCCTCCCCAGGTATTGTAAATCCCTTATAGAGATTCGCAGCTGTCGGCTCAGAATGACTGGCGATAGTAGCTTCTTCGGCCATTTCTAGAAATTCCGGAGAAGTGACAGTCTCAACTGATGAATTAGAAATAGGAGATGAAGGTGGATCCTCCTCAAACAGAGCGTTCTCGTAATAACTAGACAGAGTACTCAACTCTTCCTCTATCGGCAATATCCTAGATGAAGTTATGGAAATTTCTGCCCTGTAGAAATTATGTCTATTACACACAAGGGTGTCCCTTTTGCCCCTATAAAATCATTATCCGCCTCTTTCCCTGAGGCCAATCAATTGAAGCCTTCTTTCGAACATTACTTGAAAGTTAGGGGTCTTCTCCCCTCCGGTGCTGAAGTCTGGGTCCCCGAGAGTGGTCCAGTCAGGGCTAATTGGTGCAGTCCTAGCTGGTTCTGCCTCTTTAAATGGGCGTTCAAAGAGGGTTGTAGGCTTCCCTTTTCTCCATTTACGGTTAAGTTCATCAGGGCCATTAAGGTTGCTCCTTTCCAACTTATGCCGATGGTTTGGAAGATTGTTCAATCTGTTGAACACCGATGTGCCAAGCATAACTTGGTGATTACTCTTGAGGATTTCAAGAATGTCTACTATTTAAAAAGTAATACCACTGGACGCTTCAATCTTCGTGTCAGGGCAAACATGACTCATTTGATAACCAACTTCGATTCAGGCGATGATAAGGGTTGGACCATAACCTATATGTTCATCAGGGCAGATTCTGTTGCCCCTGATCTGGATTATCTTGGCTATCCAGCTGTGGAGGGTGGTAAGTTCTTTTTCTCTGCATTCAATTCAGATTATAGTAGTATGTAGATTAAATTTTAATACTAGACTTACTTGTGTTGTGTTGCAGTGGCTGACTGGGCTTGTAATCCTGATGCTGAGGGGTCGGATGACCGGATTGCAGCTTTTATGGCCCTGTCGGATAAGGAGAGGGCGTGGCTTGCCTATCTTGGTTAAGAGCCCTTGCCTCGTTTTAAGAAGGCTAAATTTAGCACTTACAAGGCTGCTTGAGGTGCCAAGGCTTCAAGGGCCTCATCATTAGGCAGTATGTTTTTGTCTTCTCTTTGTAGATTTTTGATACTTGAACATATGTTAGTATTACTGATATAGGATTTTATCGTGTAGCTACCAGGACTTCTGCAAGGATTGCCATTTTTGGCTTGTCTTTGGTAAAAGCAGGCGTTTCTCAAATTACAGGGGAGAAGTCCCGGAGTAGTGAGGCTACATGGAGTGACATCACGTTGCAAGTCCAGGTCCCTGCTCACCAGGCTCAATTTGTGTCTCCTCCTCAGGTTGTGGTTGATGTTGATGAGCCTAGTCGGGCTGGAAAAAGGAAAAGGTCGGATGAGGCTTCTGAGGGAGTTGGTGGTGTAAGTGAGGTTAGGGAAGTTAGGGCTAGGCTTGTTGATGTTCAATTTGCTAAGGAACAAATCCAGGCTCACTCTTTTCTAGTTGATGATCCTTACTACAAGTATTAGGCTGAGGAGATGTCTGTCCAGGTAGTGGCTGCTATGTATCATTCCAGGGACTATGTTGCTAACCTAGTTACCATGCTGCAGGAAGTATGAATCTTTTCTCCTTAGTTTTATTTTGGTTGTATATTCTAGTTTGCCTGATTTGTGATCTTCTTGCAGAATGTAAATGATATGTTGATGGGTGCTTGTGAAATGGAATCTTCAAATGCCAAAAAAGAGACTCTGGACTGGGAGGTGCAATGCTTGAAGAAGGATGTTGAATCTTTGAAGACAGATTTGGAAGAGTTGAAAAAGGAGAATGAGTCTTTGAAGAAAGAGAATGAGGTAGGCAAGGCAAGGCTGGTTGTTAAGACGTCGAAATTGGGGTCAGTTCAAAATGCTGTAAAGTCCATCCAGGCTAAGCTTGTTATAGTCCAGGAAGAATTGAAGGCTGAGAAGCAGGCTATGCAGGATCAGTTGAAGGTAAATGAGGAGCTGGCTGCTGAAAGGGATGTGGTGCAGGGCAGGTACAAGGATGCTGCCTTGTACTTCTTTGGCAAAGGTCGTTTAGATGCCATAAAGGAGCATGTTGAAGTCAGGCCGTATTGGAACCCAGAGCAGGAAATGGCTGATCTCAGTGCCACCTATCCTGATCTTTGCAAGCTGCATGCTGATGATGAGGTTGATTCTCCCCCGTCCAAAGATAAAAAACGGTGAGGCTGACGAGGATGAGGATGATGAAGAGGAGGAGGTAGCTGAAGAGGACACTGGTTCTGCTAATGCTTCCAAGGCAGGCTGATAATTTGGTTTAGGGTATTGTTTTGGCCCATCCGGGGGGAGGGGGGGGGAATGTTCCCTGGACAAACTATCTATGATTTTTTCGCTGGTTTGTATTTGTCCTATCCAGGGGAGATGTTCCCTGGGCAAACTTTGAATTTTTTGCTTTTTCCTTGATATAATTTGAAGTTGTTTTCCTGTTCCATTGTGTGCCTTGGTCTGATTAGGTAGTACCTATAATAGTGCAATTTGAGCCATTTTGTTAAGATAATGCCTGTCAAAAGGGCTTATGGCCCTCAATCCGTTTTGGGAAATCGTGGCTTTTTTGCCTGTTTGAAGGGCTTTTTTAGTAAGAGTGGTGGTTGCTAGTTAGGGGTGGCTTATGGCCCCCAGCCTGTCAGGAGGGCTTTAAGACAAGTGGTCTGGTCTTATTTCACCATCATACTTGTCATTTTATAATGAGCTCTGTTTTTGTGTGTTTTTTAGATGTGGCAAAAATGCCAAAGTTTGTGAAGCATTTTTGAGATGCTGTTCAGGTTGGGTGGAGTGGCCCTCAATCCTGAATATTTATTTAAGCCTTTAATGATAATGACCTAGATAATTATAGAGAAAGCGTAAAATAAGTTTTCAGGATTTAACATGGTAATATGGTACAATTATAATTATATCAGGCAAGGAGTAAATTAAGCATATAGCAGACAAGTATTCAGGCAAAATTACAATTAACAGGAAAGCAGATGTTAGGAGAATAAAAAGGCCATGGATTATTTTCATTCAGGGGGGTCTCACATAGAATTTTGCCAGGTAAGAGATAAAAGTTAATAGTCTTACCTGGCTGAAGCATAAGATAATAAGTTTATACATGAAATAGTTTTAAGTGGGAGATGTTCCAGGATCTGGGGATCATTTGTCCGTCCAGGGTCTGTAGCCTGTAGGCTCCCTGCCCTACTATTGAATCAATCGGGTAAGGCCCTTCCTATGTAGGAGCAAGTTTGCCAGCATTCTTGTCTTTTATATTTGGGAAGACCTTAGGTAGGACTAGGTCTCCTTCCTTGAATACCCTGATGTTTACATTTTTATTGTAGCTTCTGGCTACTGTTTGCTGGTAGGAAGCTATTCTGATCTTGGCTGCATCTCTTAATTCTTCAGCCAGGGTTAGGCTATCTTGCATTAGTGGCTTGTTTTCCTTTATGGTGTCCAGGCTGCTTCTAGTAGTTGGTACATGGATTTCTGCTGGGATCACTGCTTCCCAGCCATAAACCAGGGAGTAAGGGGTCTGGCCTGTGAATGTTAGGTGTAGTTCTGTCAGCCCAGAGAACGAAAGGGAGTTCTTCAGCCCATCTAACTTTTCTTCTTTTTAGTTTTTTCTTCAGACAGCTGATTACCACTTTGTTGCAGGATTCGGCCTGGCCGTTGGCTTTTGGATAGCCTGGTGTAGAGGTCACCATATTGATATTCCATTGTGCAAAGAAAGCCATTGTTCTTTTTCCCACAAACTGAGTGCCATTGTCATAAACAATTTCCGAGGGGTTGCCATATCTACATATGATGTTGCGTTTGATGAATGATATGACATCCTTCTCCTTGACCTGCCTGTATAAGTCAGCCTCTATCCACTTTGAAAAGTAATCAGTCATGGCTAACATGTAGACTTTTTGTCCAGGAGCTTGGGGTAGTTTGCCTACAATGTCCATTCCCCACAACATGAATGGCCAGGGGCTGAAATGGAATGTACTAACTCTGATGGTTGATGGATGAATGGAGAATGAAGTTGGCAGGCTTCACATTTTGAGCTGTAAGCCAGGTAGTCAGCCCTTAGTGTTGGCCAAAAGTAGCCTGTCCTTAGAAACTTTCTTGCCAGGCTTCTGCCGCCTTTGTGATTTCCACAGTATCCATCATGTATGTCCTCAATTACTTGTTTGGCTTCATGAGGTTCCTGGCATCGCAGGTAAAGTCCAGCCTGAGACTGTTTAAACAAAGTGTTTTTTATAATAGTATAGGTGGAAGCTTTAATTCTAAGGGCCCTTGCTTCATCCCTGTCTTTGGGTAAGATCCCCTGTAAGAACCAGTCATAGTATGGTTTGGTCTAGGAGTTTGTGTCCTCATTGATGGGATAAATTTGGTCATGCCTTTTAATGGTTAGTTCTAACAGGTGAACAATAGGTATCTTATCAAATACAGCAGGGCTGAAATTTGATCCCAGGCTGGCTAGGGCATCAGCCTGAGTGTTTAAGTCTCTTGGTATTTGATCAATGTCAAATGAACTAAACTTTTTACAAAGGTTTTTTACATAGTCTAAATAAAGAATCATTTTGGAATCCTTTGCAGCGTAGGTTCCTTTGACTTGATTGGAAATTAAGAGTGAATCAGTTTTTACCTTAAGATTTTGCACGACAAGATCTATACATACCTTGAGTCCAGGTATCTGGGCTTCATATTCATCTTCATTGTTTGTTGCTTTAAATTCACAACTAATAGCCTAAGCTATTAAATCTCCCTGTTAATCCTAGGCCAGTTCCTTTTATATTTGTTGCTCCATCTACGTGTAAGGTCCATTCCTGGCCTAATTTTTGGGTGTCTAGATGTAACACCCCCATTTACTCAGGAGCC
Source organism: Silene latifolia (assembly GCF_048544455.1). Taxonomy (NCBI): domain Eukaryota; kingdom Viridiplantae; phylum Streptophyta; class Magnoliopsida; order Caryophyllales; family Caryophyllaceae; genus Silene; species Silene latifolia. The sequence continues at coordinate 249,753,255 of NC_133538.1, read as the reverse complement.
TTTAGCTAGACATTCCCAAGTAAATAGAACTGTTACCATCTCGGTTTCCCGAGGTAGTGAATAACAAAGTCCAACTCACCAAAGTACTTTACATTAAAAACTTAATGATTACATGTTTATTACAAAAACTTAAAATAAAATAATTACAACTCGCAGCGGAAATAAATAGAGTGATGTAATTGTTCTATGTGATCTAGACTTCAACTATGGTCCAAGTCAAGCTCTCATCCCAATGCTCCCGAGTCAGCTAATCTTTAGTACATGTCAAATCTGCTCCTCATAAAACGGTTCACCGCAGGTGTTCACGAATACATAGTCAACCGCGAGGTTGAGTAGGAATAAATACTAACAACAAAAACATAAGATAAACAATCCAACTTCCTTTTTCGTTGCACAACCTCCTGACAACGTGCTCCTTTCCTTTACTTACTCATCACACTAATCATCCCGCCAATCCCTGGCCGAGGCAGCCTCAATCCGAAGGTGAGTAAACACACACTACATTACCAAAAGGTAATGTCTGCCTCAACATATAGTTGAGTAATATCCACCAGATGGCCCGGACCAACTGGGCCTGTCTCGAGTAAATACGATAAAATATCGTCTGCCAGAATAAATCTGAAATACGTCACCCGAAGGCTCTTACACGACGTCTGCAAATATAACCTCAATGATAATCTACATCACCACGAAGGGATGTCTGCCAGTATTAAACTGAATAACCGATGCAATAACAGTAACTCCATCACAACTAATCCAACCAACATTTACAATATAATTCTCCCCTCCAACAATTTCAATGATAACAACCAACACAATTCTCATATGATCAATTCACATTAATATAAATCATCCAACAAACATTATCGAGTAAAAGTTGAGTAGGATTTATCCCTACCTGATAAGCAATTCCAATTAAGCAGCTCAAGCAATCCAATAAACAAAGCACACGAACCCGATTAACAATTCTTCACAAATCGTCACCTAACAAAATATTATAATTATTCCCTTATTAATAACAATTCATTATTCATTATTCTCATCCTTTATAATTAAACTTATAATTATTATTTATTACTTAACTTAATTACTAATTCATTACGATATTCAAATCCCGCTTCAATCATAAAACCCGATTGCAAACCCGTCACAATCACCCAAACCAATTATTTTATCAATTATAAATTAATTAATTAATTACGTTAATCATAATCTCTTATAATTAATCCCGTTTTAATTATAATACGAAAACCCATTTATTAAAGTCAAGACCCGATTACTTATTAATACCCGAGTTAACCCGTCTAAAAATAAACAATCATCTCACCACACATACCCATGCACCCCGTGAAAACCCACGAACAACTCCCCCCTTAACCCATGTAAACCATCACCAACACCTCTTCTTAAACCCGTCTTTTCCCGACACAACCAACCACCAACGACACCACCCAAGCCTGCCACCTCTAGCCTTCACTATGACACCCACAACCAACCCTTAACCACCAGCAACAATCACTCCACACGGCTGGCAAAACAGGCCCTAGCAGCTAACATCAACAACACCAACACTATACGAAAACACGACAACCATCTCGTCATACACTACCCTCACCACGACTCTCCACCATCACCCTCACCGTGGTTGGCCACCCATCCCACGGTGTCCCTGGACCTGACCAGCGACCAATAACCCCAACACACGAGCCACCCTCTCACGCCCTAACAATAACAACTACAAACACTCACTCACACACCCATAAACCCGACACCATCCTATACCCAAACCATACCACCTCTAGCCACCACCGTCATCACCACTGACCAAAGGTGGTTCCAGAGGTGGTCCTACATCCCCATGACCCGACGACAACACCCCAGCATCAACCCAATACCGACAGCAACAGAACACGCAGTCCCTCCCCTGTTTTGCATTTTTCAGACCACCACCACCACAAACCGCCACCTTTAACCACCAATACACCTCCACCATGGTCTAACAAACCACTAGGTTCTATTCCCTCCGTACCCAGGTCAAGTCGAGTCCAATTAAAGGTTCTTATTGGGATCGACGTCCCCTGTTCAAACTCGAACAACCCTCACCATGTATCCTCAAAAACCCGCCTCCAACCACCACCACCACGGTGGTCAACAGCGGTCAACGAAGGGTCATAGTAAATCCTTGGTGGTCCACGGTCACAACGGTACCTACGGTCTGATCTATGGTGGTCTAGATAATAAGTTATAATATCGCAAAGTATATACATAAGACGGTCTGAAATATTACCTTGAGGCGATAATGAATTAATTCCTTTGCTTTTCTCTTCCTTAATTTTATTCTTCTTTCTTTTAGATCTCTTCCGTTCTTCTTTTTATGAATTATTTTTCAGATTATTGTGTATTTATAGTCTCGAATTAGAGAGCATATGACTTTGATTAGGAAACTAATAACTATTTACTTATTCCAATTATTATAGGAATAACTAATATAATTAATATAATTACATATTTATTCTTACCATAGGTAGGACTTCCACTTACTACTTTACTAATTCTATTATTTTTATTACATTTATTTAATATTATTATTGATACAATTATTACTACCTTTTACCTTTATTTATATTTTATTATTTCCTTATTATTATTTATATTAAATCCCGAAACAACTCCCGACCATGCTCATACTAGATTAATAAATTTCGGTCCATATAACTATGACACACGGCCCATATTATATTAGCTAAACCCAATTCCCGACTTGTACACTTAATTTATTTTTTAATTATTGTCTTACTTGTATTTATTATTAGAAATGTCATTTAATCAATTATTAAATTATATAAATTATTCTTATAAATTATTATTAAAATACGGAGTATTACACTAGATGATTGACCTCTTTTATGAGGGCTGGTTCTTGGCTGGGACTAAATTCAGCCACAAAGTCTGCTAAGGTCTGGTATTTAATTGATGTCCTAGGTTCAAAGGTTATGTCATAAGTACGGAGTTGTACAGACCATTTTGCCATTCTGCCTGAAAGTTCAGGTTTTCTGAGGACAGATTTTATAGGTAGGTTGGTCCTGACAATTATTGGGTGACTCTCAAAGTAAGGTCTGAGTTTTGTGCAGGATACAATTAAAGCAAGTACCTATTTCTCAAGTAGTCCATACCTTGTTTCTACATCCAGGAGACTTTTACTTGAATAATAGACGGGGTGTTGTTGGCCTTCAACCTCCTTGGTCAGGACTCCACTTATTGCAGTCTCAGTGACTGATAAGTAAACCGTCAGGGGTTCTCCTTTGTTAGGTTTGGCCAGTAGTGGAGGAGTAGTCAGGTAGGTTTTTAATTCTTGGAAGGTTGTTTCATGTTCAGGCATCCACTTGAATGATTTGTTCTTCCTGAGGAGGTCATAGAAGGATCTGCATCTTTCAGATGATCTGGATATGAATCTGTTCAGGCTGAAACTCTTCTTATTAGCCTCTGGATATCTTTGACTGACTTGGGAGATTCCAATTCCAGGATGGCTTTTATTTGTTCTGGGCTGGCTTCAATTCCTCCTTTTCTCATCATGTATCCTAGGAATTTGCCTGAAGATACTCCAAAGTGGCATTTGGAGGGGTTGATCTTCATGTTGAATTCTTCCTGGATTTTGAAGGCTACTTCCAGGTCCCTTACATGATCTTCTGCCTTCTTTGACTTGACCACTATGTCATTAATGTAATATGTCACCAATTTTGTCTTTGAACATCATGTTGACCAGACGTTGGTAGGCTGCCCCTGCATTTTTCAGGCCAAAGGACATTGTTTTGTAGCAATATATGCCCATTTCCATGATGAATGCAGTATTTTCCTGGTCAACTGGTTGCATTTTGATCTGGTTGAATCAACTTGAGGCATCTATAAATGTTAGTAGTTCATGCCAAGCTGTAGCATCTACCATTGCATCAATGTGAAGGAGCGGGAATGGGTCTTTTGGGCAGGCTTTGTTAAGATCTGTGTAGTCTAAACATACTCTCCACTTGCCATTCTTCTTTTGTACCACGACCACGTTAGCCAGCCATTCAGAGTACATTATTTCGCTGATCATTCTCATATCTAAGAGTTTGTCCACCTCTTCGTTAATGATAGTGTTGCATTTAGGGCAAACTTTCTCCTTTTTTGCTATACAAGCTTAAAAGAAGTGTCAATATTGAGTTTATGGGTAATAATATTAGCATCTATGCCAGTCATATCAAAATGGGACCAGGCAAAACATGAAGATTTATTCTTAAAAAAACATACTAGTTCTGGTCTGATATTGTCATGTCAGGGTACTCAGGGTCTAATACTACTTGATTTGTTTCCATTTGGGTTTCTGCCACGTAAGTACTCTTGACAGGGTACTGTAATTGCTAAGCGAGAGACTTACCTACCTTGGAAGGTTTTAATGATTCAGTATAACATTCCTGGGCAGACTTTTGTTCACCTTTGATGGTTGCTATTGCCCATTATGTTGGTATTTTGACGCATTGGTGATAGGTTTAAGGAATGGCTCTGACATTATGGATCCAGGGCCTGCCTAGGATTACGTTGTAGGATGAAAGGAAATCCAGGACTCCAAATCTTTCATATGATGAGACTCCTTCAACATAGGTTGGCAGGTAGATCTCCCCTAGAGTATTCTTGGTTTCACCACTGAATCCAACCAAGACATTTGACTTCTTTATGATCTGATTCCCATCAATCTTCATGGCTTTCAAGACATCAAGCATAATTAGATTGACTGAGCTACCACCATCTACTAGGATTCTCAGCACACGTGCAGTCCCAATTTGCATAGTAATGACCAGGCCATAATGATGGATGTCCGAGATTTCCTGCATATCAGTATCATCAAAAGTAATTTGAGGTAAATTTCTAGGTTTAAAAGGAGATTTTATTTTTGACTCCGTGGTTATTTTCTTTGCAGCTGAGCTAGTCAGACCGCAGATCTCAGATCCTCCATTGATGAATTTGACTTCATAGATGGGTGGTGCGGGGGGCAAGTCATGTTGTGGTATTTCCTGATCCTTTCTTGATCCGCTGTCTTCCCTGTTTTTTGATAGCATCAAATCTTTCAGGTATCCTTTCTTTAACAGGTAGGCCACTTGTCTGCGTAGACCGGGCATTCTTCTGTGGTATGTCCTATGTCCATGTGAAATTCACACCATCTTGTTGTGTCTTTCCTTGAGTTGGGATTGCCCGTCTTTTTGGGCCACTTGGCAATGTCTCCCATGTTGTCAAGCCTTTTAATCAATCCTGCAGTATCAACATAGAAGTTATATTCCTGAATAGGCGGGTAAGTATAAGAGTTACCTCGTTGCTCATAAGCATAGTTGACTTCTGATCTGTCAGGCCTATTGTAGGGGGATGGCCTGGAACTGCTTCCCCTGTGATTAGAACTTTTTCTCTTGGCTCTTTCGTATCCTGAAATGCTGCTAGTGGTTTCAGCCTTGAAGCTTTTTTCTTCGTCCAGTCTGATGTAGCTAATAGCCTTTGCCTGAACGTCTTCAAAAGTCAGACAAGGTTTCCTGGTCAGCTCATCATAGAAATCGCTATCCAATGGTAGTCCCTGCTTGAAAGCTTCCATGGCTGTTCCAACATCACATCTGGGTATTGATACTTTCTCTTTGTTGAATCTGGTCAGGAATGCTCTGATTGTCTCGCCAAGCTTTTGCTTGATTCTGTATAGGTCACTAGATCTCTTTTCGAGTTCCCTGCTGCTGGCAAATTGATGGTTGAACGAGTTTATCAGATCTGCAAAGGACTTGATGCTTCCATTTAAACCATTGAAGGGCAGGTCCGGTCAGGGTTGTTCAAAAACCCTTGCACATACATACTTGTCACAGCTCACTGGGTATGGGGGCTGCCAACATTCTTTCTTTGTAGTAGGCTACATGGTTTTGAGGATCTGTAGTTCCATCATAGATTCTCATTGACGGTACCACAAACTTTTTAGGCAAATCTATCTTAGCTATCTCATCCACGAAGGGAGAGTCAGCATAACTTTCAGGGTTGGCTTCCTTAATGGTTGTAGGCACTCCAGGAATTTTCTCAAATTTCTCATGGAGTTTCTGGATCTCCTGGAGCATGGCCATCATTATGGTTGTGTTAGTTTGATCTGGGATAGCCTCTTCATTTGGAGTTTCTTCTAAGTCTGAATCAAGGTCTCCTGCTTTGGATTTTGATGGAGTTGGAGTACCAAAGTTGGAGAAATCAATATTCCTGATGATTGAAGAGGTGGTGTTCCAGGCTGAATCTTTAATTTTGAGTCTGGAGCTTTATCTCCTAGCTTTTGCTTCAAACTGGACTCTGATTCTTTTAGTTTCTGGACTTCAGCCTCAGCCCGGGCCATTTTCTACTTTAGCTGCTCCATTTCCAGTAGTTGTTGTTTGGTAGCAGCCAGTTGTTGTTTGGGATTAGTTTTTGATTATTTTTGAGCTAGAGGCCTCGTCGCCAATTGTTTTAGAAGGAATTCACACGAGAATAAAGTCCTTCCAGGGATGTAATTGTAGGGCAATCTAACTCCAAATAACTAAGCCTGACTAGTACGACTAATTAAGTAAAGAACAAATAACAAAGTAAGACACAAAGATTTATACGTAGAAAAACCCTCGGAATAAGGAGAAAAACCACGGGCACCAAGCCAGGAGGGATTGTTACTATGTTTTGGAGTATCCTGACAGGGAATGTGTATGTTAGGCTAGGAATAGAGTATGCACGTTTAATAATAATGCTTTTGCTGTTTACAATTACAAAATGAGAGTAAGTGAGAGTGAGTAAGTGATCATCCTTCTTTTTTCTCTTTGATATTTATAATGGCTTCATCCTCTTTGCAACGGCTCCTTCAAGGGTTTTTTTAGACGTTCCTAGTAAATAGGCCTTGTGCCCTATTTACCCGGAAGTAGTTTGTTGACTTTATGATTTGTTTGCCGTTGTCTTTGCTTGGTAAATAGCTCCATATTCTTCGTATATTGTGCTTGAATAGGTCTTCCATGAATATAGGATCTGCTTTTCTAGGTTTTATTTGTGCTTTTGTTCTTGCCTGTCTTGATCTGATAGTGTTTAGTATACGGCTGGTGAGATATCCCTTTAGGCCTGGCCTAGTAGATTGCCTGACCTGTCTTTCCCTCCTGGCTGGTGCCTGCTTAGGTATTGTATGCCTTGTGTTAGATTGTTCATCTCCAGGCTTGGCTTGGTTATTTCCTGATTGTTGTCCGGTCAGGCAGGATAATTTTGGGCCCAACAAAAACTAAAAAATTTAAAGATTATTTCCTTCAAAAAAAAACATAATTAATATAGTTAATCCATATTATAGAACAGTTTTTTTTTATAACTACAGTTACGGGAGATTACTATAACCTCATAAAAGGTAATGCATCACCAGCAATTCTAGCTAGTAATGAAAAGTGACTTTTGTGACATCTCACAGGCCACAACCACCTCCCCTTATAACATTATTTTAACCGATTGTGAGACGCTTGTGACGTCTTACAAATGAGAATTTGGGTAAAAGGACTTGTCTAGCACGGTAAGATAGACGGTCTTACACTATAAAAATTGGAATCAGCAATCAAGCAAGCAAAATTTAACGTATCATGCAAATTACAGTGAAAAAAGATGCAAAATTTAACAGTCAGTCAAAAATCTCACAAAATTAGAGAGTAACCCACTTAGTAAATTAATGAAATTACCACAAAATTGAAGATTTTTAAGTTGAAATGATCAGAAGGAGACGGCAAATGCAGAACATGCAAGGGAGTTAAGCACCACATTCACCATCGTTTACCACAGCTTCAACTTGTTAACCCTAGAAGATCGTAGTGGAGCAATCGATTTTTTTGGAAAAATCTTAATAAACCACCTCAATTTAAGAATTTTTATTTGGGTATTAAGGCTCTGTTCTTTTGGATTGAAACGGATCTGAACTGAACTGAATTTATAGAACTGAATTGAACTTATAGGATCTTAACTGAACTGAACTTATAAATCTGAACTGAACTTATAGATCTGAACTGAACTTGATCTGAACTAAAATTATAAGATCCGAACTTAAATTAACTTAATTTATTATTATTATTATTATTATTATTATTATTATTATTATTATTATTATTATTATTATTATTAGTACTACTATTATTATTGCTATTATTATTGCTATTATTATTAGGGTGCTGATTTTCGCAGTACACATTTTACTCATTGCAGTACACTTTAGACAATTATACCCTTCTCATTTTTTCACCCATTTTCCCTCTCTAATCTCTCTCTAATTTTCTCTCTAATTTCAAACATCAAAGCCACTACTTAGACGGTTATTGTCAACATGAAAATCTTGTACTACATTGATAAATTAGTTTGATAAATTACTTTTATAAATTATCTTTATGTACGTATTACATTAAAAAAAGACATTGAACAAAAAAAAAAATCAAAATCAAAAGCATTGATACATATCCTGATACACATACAATACATTGAATAAAAAAACAAATTCAACCATGAATGATTGATTGATGAACCATATACTACGCATCTACGACCAGCAACAACACTACGTACTAGGGGCCACCGTTAAAAACAATCCGACTAGACGCCTACTGTCTCGCCGGCCAACCTTTTTCGTCTAAGTGTCCAACCGAACTAACACCAGTATTGCCGTCGAACTGCCCCTCTCTCCCGCACCTATCACCGTACCACTTCACCATTACCACAGTACCGTCGTACGGCAAACAACAGTATCATAGTACCACTGCTCCAACGGCGACTCTCACGTCGCAGACGGACGGCCGTCGAACCACACAGGCAACATGTGGCCATCAACGACCACCAATAAACCACCATGCCATACAAATTAGACCTTAATTATTTTGGCATAAACCTTAATTAAAAGGAATAAAATTGTAAAAAAAAGTCAATTAAATCATTAAAAAGGGATTAACGAATTAAATACCCGATCGTCATTCGAAGGTAAGGAGGAGGTTGAGAGAATTAGGTTTGATGATTTTTAGTTAGGGGTAGACAAATGGAAATGTTGGTGCAAAAAGTACTACAATTAGTAAAAATCGTACTGCGAATTATTATTATTATTATTATTATTATTATTATTATTATTATTATTATTATTATTATTATTATTATTATTATTATTATTATTATTATTACTACTTGTTAAGAGATGACCTTAGTAAAAAAAAATATAATCTAAAACACAACAAACTCCACATTAGCAAATATAAACTAACAAAACACCCTAAATTGACCTTAATTTAAATTCTAGTTTTGTTTATCACATCAATTACACCATAAGTTAACCCAAATTAATTGTCTATCAAAAATCCCTCAAATAATAAAAACCATAATTACAAAAGTATACATAATTAAGAAATAAAGAATTTCGTTTAATGTAAAAAGAAGCACGAAAATCATAAATTGGTCATTAAATAAGATCAAAACGTACTTTGGTGAAACGAACAATGGTGATGAATGAGGTGATTAATGGGAGAGGTGATAATTAGGTGAGGGAGAGGAGTGTGCTAAATGTATTGAGTTTACGAGGGGAGTGAATAATTTATGTTATTAATGAAGAGTGAGCTCACGGTGAAATTATTAAGGTTTTTTTTTAAAAAAAATTATTATGTGTATCGAATAATTAATATGTAATGTTTTTGTATATGTTTTGTTAGGCTAATAACTCAAGTCCCACATTGGAAAAGAAGAGAAGTTCTACCTAGTTTATAAGAGACCCACTACTCAATTAGTATGAGGTCTTTTGAGAAGGAGGCCAAAGACAAATCCGTGCGGGCTTGGCCCAAAGCGGACAATATCATACTAATGTGACTTAGTGGTGGAGGCGGCAGTCCCAACAGGTTTTTAAAAATAATACTCTGTATATAATTTTTCTAAACTGAACTTATAGGATCTGAACTGAGCTGAACTGAACTTATAAGATTTGAACTGAACTGTACTTATTGGATCTGAACTGAACTTATAGGATCTGAACTGAACTAAATTGAACTTATAGGATCTGAAGTGAACTTAAATTAAGTGACTTTAAGTCCAAAAGAACAGGGCCTAAATGCTTAAATACAACGGGTTGTATTTATCAATTCCCTGTTTAAAATGGTGCTTAAAATCTAAGAAATTGACAAGATGAATGTTGTTTCAAAGTAATTAGTGTAAGACACGTGAAAATTCACGGGGTTGTTTTAAACTTTCCAAAATAAAATTTATTTACTAAATTTTTAAAATGAATGTTAAACTATCTTAACATTTTTTTTTTTGGTACATTCGATATCTGAACATTATATTTATAATGTACTTACTATGATTATATATAGGGTTTTGTTAATCCATCCCCGCTTGACATACATATGTTTATCTTTTAAAGTTTATTTTGTGTATAAATGATCTAATTCATATTATTAGGTAAATTTATCAACCTGATAATGAGACACATTTGTTGCTCCTGCCGGATCTATTGTTACTTCCATTACTTAAATAATTAAATATTGTTACTTTCATTACACTCGCTAATATTATTGTTCATTTCACTACTACAGCTGTTATTTTGCTTCCATTTGCACTACTCATGTTACTATGAATATTAATTGCACTACTTGCGTGCTACTACTGTTATTTTCCTTACCCTTAGCTTGTCGGTATTATTGTTACTTTTATTCATTTTCATCTTTTAAATCCATTAGTACCCGACTCTTCGTCCTTAGTATATTTAGGTATGAACGATGCTCGATAGCTGAAACCTCGCTATGTGTTATTCTCCAATGTTAATGGAGAAGCTCGCCGTAAGATATATTATTGAATTAACATGGATTTCAATCTTATATCCGTATTTTCTTGCTTGTGCTGAAATTTGTGTTTTCAAGTCGCGATGAGCATCTTAAAGCTAGTGCTAACCTGCTACGATTCAGTTATACTAAGGTTCAATCACATACCTATGTTTATCTCTTAGGGTTTGCTTGGATTGAGGGTAAAAGAGGGGAAATGAGTAGGGGAGTGATATGTAAGGTGTAACATCCCGTTTGATGTCTATGAGTGTCTTGATTTTGGATTTGATAGTGGATGATATTATGGAGCTAGCAGCGTTAGAGGATGGTAGTTGGTTATGTATGGAGTTGGTGTCGTGAGAGATATATATATGTGGAGTTGATACGATATCGTGAGCCATGTTGTGGAGGTAGGAATAGTTAGTGGAGTTGGTGTTACGAGTTCATGTTTGGGTTGGAGTTTTGTTTCGAGTTCTTAGTTACGTTGTTGTGTCTTGATCGAGTTAGCATGTTTGTTTTTATGTATGGGTTGAACTTCGGGACGAAGTTCTTTTAAGGAGGGAAGACTGTAATACTCCGTATTTATATGTCTTGGGGTACTCTATCGAGTAGCCCTTACTCTGTCGAGTAAGGGCAAGTTGCGAGAAGATAAATAGTTTCGACTGTTGGGCACTCGATCGAGTAGTCGGGGCACTCGATCGAGTAGGGTACTCGATCGAGTACCTTGGGTACTCGATCGAGTGTCCGGTTTACGGGGAGTTTTCTCGGGTTTTGTTAATTACGCGATTAAGGTATTTAAACCAATTCGTCTTTGTTCTAAATCACTTTTTACAAAACCTAAAACCTGTTTAAGAGAGAAAGCAACTTGTCTTCTTCCTAATCGCGTTCTTGACAATTCCCGGAGTTCAGACGGTCGGTTTGCATCGTAGTTTGTGTCGTTGGATTCCTTGCGTCGAGGGTAAGCTTTTAATGTAATTTATATAATGTTTTGTTAAGATTAGTGAAACCCTAATTTAGGAATTGGGGGTTTTTATGAATAGTAATTGAATAGTAGTATCTATGTGTTGTATGGTAGGAGGAGAGTTCATAGAAGAGGCGTTTTGAGACATTTTGTAGATACCGTCTGCGTGTTGTGCTTTCCAGGTAGGATTTCCTACTCGGTATTAGTCCCATAATGGGATATTGGTGACGTCTTTGTAGTTAGTTGTTTGATATGATGATTGTGATTGTGATTGTGATTGTGGTTGTGTTTGTTGATGGTTCTCGAGATGCGTTCTCGGCTGAGTGGGGTCACTTGCGGGAGTGATCTCACGCCCTAGTTTCGCCCTTCGTGGAACCCGCCACGAAAGGGGATGTGCACATTAATGGACAGGGTTATCGCTCGTACGATGAGCGGGCTTAGGTGGGAACGGCTGCGGTCCCCCATGGCGGTAGGTGGTCCAAAGGACGGTCGAGATTGAGATGATGGGAGTTGGTGATGTATGTGTGTGTGATGATTCAATTGTCTGCTTTGTCTTATTGTGGTTATCTCTATTGATTGTGTGATTAGTATCGACCCCGGTGTTGTTTTGTAAAACTGCGGTGATCCATTCGGGATGGTGAGCGGGTATTGAACAGTATAGAGATGATACTTTGGGATAGTTGGGGATGGCCACGACATGACGATAGAGTCTTCCGCTGTAGTTTAGTTTTATTTACATTTCAGTTGAGAACAGATAGTTTGGAATAATGTATTGTGCTTTCAGTTTGGTTTCGAGGATTGTACTTATTCATTAAATTACTTATAATAAATGTTGTTTCTGTTTTGTCTATTTGATTATCATACCTCGGGCAACCGAGATGGTGATGTCTTCATACCTGAGTGGTCCTGGTAAGGCACTCGGAGTATGGGGGTGTTACAAATGGTATCAGAGCGACGATCCTGAAACCTGTAACCAATGAACTTAATGAACATAGGGAGTCAATTAAAATGAACCCGGGGTAAAAGTTGTAGGAGCTAGTGCAAAGGCTTGGGAGACGTCCTAAAGCCGCAAGGGGTCGCCCTACAACTTTGAACCGGTCACATGGGAAAGTGTTTGTCGAGTCGTATGTGTGTTTGGTTAACTGGTTTATGAATGTGATGGAATGTGTTAATTGTTGGATGTTGAAGTAGAAAGTTGAGCATGTGAAAGAAAATGGTGATATGAGGAAACTTGTTGATGAAATATATAGAACTGTGGTTGGAATGAGAAACATGATGGATGATTCATAATGTGACATAATAATAACATGCGAATAGAAATGTTGTGTTGTACACGTATATTTTGTCTGCATAGAGTTGTATGATAAGTTTATGTACTTGTCCACGATTGTTCATGGGTATATGTTGTAAGAAGTGTGTAGCTGTAATTGATGAATTAGTTGGAAGAGATTAAGTAAGTAATTGCATAAGAATATGAAATTCATGGGTGGAGCATGTTTATGTGGGTAAATCGTGATTGACAAGTTAAATAACCTATGTGCATGATGAATGTTGTTGCTTGATTTTTGAAAATAGTAACGTATGATTACGAATACTGGTTTTATGAGTTTTGGACTGGTTTTGTTTGCTTGGTTGTTGTTTAAGTCGTTTGGGAAGTAAAAATCAATAGTTGTGTTTTTCGTTTATAAAGAGGTTGTCTTTAAACTGTTATAACTTGAGATGCATAAATGATTTTGATGTGATTCCAATTGGAGATGATAGCTTGTCCTTTTACGATTCTAACGATAGGTCACACGCCCAAATTGACCAAGTAATGAGTGAGTTATGACTGCTTTCTGGCTGGATAAAGGCTGAGAATTAGGGTACTCGATCGAGTATCCTTGGTACTCGATCGAGTAAGGGGGAACTCGATCGAGTACCTCAGTTACTCGATCGAGTAGCCCTGGTGATTTGTTTTACGTGCTTCTGATCTTGACCTACTCGATCGAGTAAGTCCCTTACTCGATCGAGTGGCCTGTACTCGATCTAGTGACCCCTGTTTTGGGTAATATGCTTATCTTTTGAATTCGTTGCATATTATGTTTAATTCAAAGTTATTATTTTGCTCTTTTATGCATTGTTTTACATGTATATTGGTCTTGACGCGTAAGTTACCCAATCTTGTGGTGTAGTGAGTGGCACCTGTGGTGAGTATGAGTTCGGTGGGAGGACATGAGTTATATGTGTTGTGATAGATAGTGGAAAAAGAAAAGGAAGATTGGTATGGTGTATAGAGACATAGAGCATGTTTTGTGAGATGAGATGAGTGATATGTTTGTATGTTGAGTAACATAAAAGTAAGTGAATGTGGGCAAAGGATGATGTGAGTCTAAGGAACGTGAGAATGAAAGGATTGAGAGTAAGGATATGGATAGTGACAACCTGAGATGTGTAAAGAATTATGGAGGGAGGTAGTTAAGAGCCGCGTGGGTTAAGAATATACATAATGAAAGTTCGTTTTAAAGGGGTTGAGAAGAGTGGTATATAGTGAACTTTGTGGAGACATGTCGCGGGGTGGAGATTTGGCTTTTTAAGAGATGAAACTATTGTGGGTTTTCCTTGGGCAATTAGCGGTATGAAAGGAATTTTGATTTCTAGAGATGTAAGAAGGAGATGCAATTGTTGAACAAGAACGTTGATTTTATGGATGGATTAGTGGCAAGGGTGATTGATGACATAATAAGAGAATATTTGTGGTAAGAAAGAGTGAGATGATATCGATATGAAATAATTAGATGTGAGTTTTGGAGCGGTGAGAACGAAATCGGATTTCTAAAGAGTTAGCTAGAAGGAATAAGGAGTTGAACTATTAATTGGTATTATTGAGTGTAAAAAGAAAATAAGGATAAAAGTAAGTTTGAGGAAAATATTCACCGGAGTCATGTGATATAAAGGTAAGGAATCATTGAAATGTGTGATAGCGTCACGAGGATGTTAGTTAATGGTTATAGAGGAGTTTTGGGACAACATGATTAGTAATGAGTTTCGAGGAATTAAGGAAAGTAAGAAGTTGGTAGAATATTTGCACGATACGAGATTTTTGGCGGAGAGTTAGATGATGATACAATTAAGGATAGTATTGGGAAGAATATTGAGGTAATTTTGTTGATGGATTCGATGTTTGTTATTTGGGATGTCAACCAAAGATAGGAAAGAAATCGTGATGTTTAGAGATAAGTGTAAGAGGTTTGATGTTCGGACAAAGTAGTGTTATCGTTTGTGGTGTTGTCACTAGTGGTTAAGAGTGATGGTATATTAGAAAGGTAGCAATTCTAAAGAGGCTGATTTGGTAGGGACCTGATTGTTGTGTATGATTGTGAGAGAGTATAAGATGTGGTTAGACGAGGCGGATGCTAATAGTTGAATAGTAAAGGTATGGTTATATTTGGCAGGAAGTGATGGTTGTGCGAATGGGGAATATGTTATGAGGGGCATATGAGTTAAACTCGAGCGACAGGTAACCTTTATCGAGTGGTAACTTACGTGGTCGGGATTGACTAGTTGGTTGTGATTACGGGTCTATGATATGTGTAAATGTTTGTGTGAGGTTCCGACCTCACAAGAAGTGGTATGGTGTGATAATTATAAAGTTGTTTTATGAATGTTCTCAGAATATATATGTTGGACACGGTAATTTAATTGAATGATATCCAAAAGGGTAATAATTTGATTAATTGACATGGCTAGTTATAATTTTATGTGTATTAATAACACATGTGTATTCCATGAAATGGTAGAAATGATGTTCATGAGATGCTTATCTCGTATCCATATAATATGTTGCGTGGTGACTTAATAAAGTGGATTTGAGTAAGTTTTTCTTGTCCGAGAAGTTATCTTTGAGTCGTGTTTATGGGAATTGTATGCAGTTGTGATGTCTATCGGTGTGGTTGTGGTGCTTCGGGTGGTGATCCGGGCACGGTATTTAGTATTGTGATGCGGGTATTTTCGCATTGTGGTGTGGGCTGTTTGGTGGCGGTGTTGTGATGCCGTCACCGGTTGTGGTGGAGTAGGCGGGATGATTATGATACGAGTTTTCGAAAGTGCATACCAGTTATACATAGATTGTTGTTTTGTTTGCTGTTGTTCTTTGTGAGTTTTGGTTGAACATGTAGACAGTTGTCTTGCTTATTGATGTTTTCTTTACCAAGTTAAGTTAAGAATGAGGTAGAGTATGATATGAAATAGAGTTGAATATGTTTTCGTTGTTGTCATGGTATAGTGATGTTCTATTGATGGGACACGGTTGTGAGAGGTTGTTACTGTAATTTTGATCTTGTTCTAGATAAGGCTTTAGTAGACATGGTAATGGCAAGTGAGTCGTAGAACATGTGTGGTAATGACCCGAAAGATGCAGGTGGTTCATAATCTTTTGTTGAGAAAGTGAGTGTAGGGTATTGGGAATTAGTGTCATGTTAAGTTGTGTATGAGTTTTGCGGTAATGGAAGAAAGAACTTGATGATCTAGTGTGCGTGTACATAACGAGTGTGGATCGTGAGTTATGCTTCTGGGAGATAAGTGCCTTACATAGAGAGGTATGTTGTTTTGCAGAAATAATGGAGAGTTAGTATGGTGATTTTGCTACGAGTTTTGAGGTATAGGTTAGATGGTGTGACGAATGAGTTGAGGTATGAGGAATGTTTAAGTAAGAGAGCCTTGGATATATGCATAGCGAGTGTTTAGATTATAAGCGGTTATCTTACACATGTGGTGGTAAAGAGAGTAATGAGATGTATCTAGTATTTAGTATTAGTGAGTTACGAGGACGTAACATTTATCTTAAGAGGAGTAGGATGTGATAAAAGAGATTTTGATGGGTGTGCATATGGTAGTATATTTGAAAGTAGAGTGTTGGTGTAGCATAAGATATGGATTTGTATATGTTGTGGTTGATAGTGTTAAAAGGTCACGGACGTGCTTGTAGTAGTTTGATGTTAGGAATGCGAGAATACTTCGATAGTGTTGACAGTTGGATGATGAGATTATGAGTGTGAGTGAACTTCGAGGACGAAGTTCCTTTTAAGGGTGGTAGAATGTAACATCCCGTTTGATGTCTATGAGTGTCTTGATTTTGGATTTGATAGTGGATGATATTATGGAGCTAGCAGCGTTAGAGGATGGTAGTTGGTTATGTATGGAGTTGGTGTCGTGAGAGATATATATATGTGGAGTTGATACGATATCGTGAGCCATGTTGTGGAGGTAGGAATAGTTAGTGGAGTTGGTGTTACGAGTTCATGTTTGGGTTGGAGTTTTGTTTCGAGTTCTTAGTTACGTTGTTGTGTCTTGATCGAGTTAGCATGTTTGTTTTTATGTATGGGTTGAACTTCGGGGACGGAGTTCTTTTTAAGGAGGGAAGACTGTAATACTCCGTATTTATATGTCTTGGGGGTACTCTATCGAGTAGCCCTTACTCTGTCGAGTAAGGGCAAGTTGCGAAGATAAATAGTTTCTGACCTGTTGGGCACTCGATCGAGTAGCTGGGGCACTCGATCGAGTAGGGGGGTACTCGATCGAGTACCTTGGGTACTCGATCGAGTGTCCGGTTTTACGGGGGAGTTTTCTCGGGTTTTGTTAATTACGCGATTAAGGTATTTAAACCAATTCGTCTTTGTTCTAAATCACTTTTTACAAAACCTAAAACCTGTTTAAGAGAGAAAGCAACTTGTCTTCTTCCTAATCGCGTTCTTGACAATTCCCGGAGTTCAGACGGTCGGTTTGCATCGTAGTTTGTGTCGTTGGATTCCTTGCGTCGAGGGTAAGCTTTTAATGTAATTTATATAATGTTTTGTTAAGATTAGTGAAACCCTAATTTAGGAATTTGGGGTTTTTATGAATAGTAATTGAATAGTAGTATCTATGTGTTGTATGGTAGGAGGAGAGTTCATAGAAGAGGCGTTTTGAGACAAATTTGTAGATACCGTCTGCGTGTTGTGCTTTCCGGGTAGGATTTCCTACTCGCATTAGTCCCATAATGGGATATTGGTGACGTCTTTGTAGTTAGTTGTTTGATATGATGATTGTGATTGTG
This sequence comes from Silene latifolia, assembly GCF_048544455.1. Classification (NCBI taxonomy): domain Eukaryota; kingdom Viridiplantae; phylum Streptophyta; class Magnoliopsida; order Caryophyllales; family Caryophyllaceae; genus Silene; species Silene latifolia. The sequence continues at coordinate 249,735,413 of NC_133538.1, read as the reverse complement.
ATTGTGATTGTGGTTGTGTTTGTTGATGGTTCTCGAGATGCGTTCTACCGAGTGGGGTCACTTGCAGGAGTGATCTCACGCCCTAGTTTCGCCCTTCGTGGAACCCGCCACGAAAGGGGATGTGCACATTAATGGACAGGGTTATCGCTCGTGCGATGAGCGGGGCTTAGGTGGGAACGGCATGGTCCCCCATCGCGTAATGGTCCAAAGGGACGATCGATTGAGATGATGGGAGTTGGTGATGTATGTGTGTGTGTGATTCAAATTGTCTGTTTGTCTTATTGTGGTTATCTCTATTGATTGTGTGATTAGTACTTGACCCTGTTGTTTTGTAAAACCCGCGGTGATCCATTCGGGGATGGTGAGCGGTATTGAACAGTATAGAGATGATCTTGGGATAGTGGGATGGCCACGACATGACGATAGAGTCTTCCTTTGTAGTTTAGTTTTATTTACATTTCGATTGAGAAATGATAGTTTGGAATAATGTATTGTGCTTTCAGTTTGGTTTCGAGGATTGTACTTATTCATTAAATTACTTATAATAAATGTTGTTTCTGTTTTGTCTATTTGATTATCATACCTCGGGCAACCGAGATGGTGATGTCTTCATACCTGAGTGGTCCTGGTAAGGCACTCGGAGTATGGGGGTGTTACATAAGGTGCATTTTTCATGTTTGGTATGAGAGTAACTATTCACCTCCCGAATCTATTACCCCCATGAAGGGGTAATATATTACCCACCCTCCCTTGGGTAATGATTAAGGGGGTAAAATATTTTCTCAGTAATAATTAATTTCCCCAGTAATTATCACTCAAATAAAAATTACCCCTTGATTATTCCATGGATTCCAGGCAAGACATAAAGATTATTTTGTATGATTAAGATGAAAAAAATTGTTACTTTCATTACACTCGCTACTATTATTTTTCATTTCAATACTATCGTTGGTATCACTTTTATTTATACTACTTGTGTTACTAGGAATATTAATTTCATTATTCATTACACCTGTTACTTTCATTATTCATTTCAATATTACCATTGGTATCACTTTTATTTGTACTACTTGTGTTACTACCGTTGGCGTATAATACTACTTGAGAGTTAATGTCGCACTGTGAGATGAAAAAACTTGAAGAGTCGTATTCTTACTATTATTGCTCATACTATTGATTAAAATTACATTCATTATGTTTATTAATTCAATAATAAGATAATTTAAAAGTTTAAAGATTTTTAGCATTAAAAAATGTGTTAGAATCTTATTAATTAGTTGTTTGCATTATATGATCGAACCGGAATATCAACCAAAATTTCAAACCAATTCGAATCCTGTCCGTAAATCAGTAGGGTTCGGATATCCATATACAAAATGTCGGATATCATATCAGATATAGGTACTCATCTCACAAAATTCAGAAATCCATAATCAACCAAAAAACAAAATCCTTTTTTTTTTTAAATAATTTGACATATTAAAAAAGACAAAAGTGGTGATTTAGCCCTTGAGATTGCTCTAAATCTCGTAAGTATTGACAAAAAGTGAATGAAAATCAAATTATTCTCCTAAAATATTTTATATTTTTCAATGTAAATTCTTCTTTTCTTAATACTGTACCAAGTTTTTCCCGATTTTAATTTTAATTAATAAAGCCATTAATATCCTTAAGCTAATAACCAAAATGAAATCCTAATCTTGACTATACATCCATGCTTAATAAATCCCTCAAAATTCTTTATCCATGCTCTCGAATTAAAGCTAAATGCTTGATAATTGATATTGGAAGGCTCTGAAACAATGGCTTTGATCAAACACTAATTTCAGAGCTACACGATAATTACGATCCTAAAATTACTCTAGTCCCACACCGAGTTACCACTATCTTAGCCGTCGATTAAGCCATCACACACTTTAAACACCGTTTTACACGCCATTCGGCAATTTCCAGTTAAATTCATCTCGGAAATTGTCGGCAAGGTCAGCTCTATTCGGCGAGTTTTCGATTTTAATGAGACGATTCTACTACAAGTCTACAAACATTGCAATTGGCAGTGGTGGTGGTGTGATAGAAGCGAATCCGAATTGGAGAAAGTGGTGTTACGGACTTACGGTAGTATTTCCTATCACGCCACCTCACAGTCGCCTTTCAGGGTGTCATTGACCATGTCGTCATCAACCACCCGTGAACCACGATTCCCCTTGTTGCGTGGTATAGCTTTTCTGTGTTTTTTTTTTAACAATAGAAATCCATTGGTGATGACGATGTGTAGTGAATGGGGTTGTGTAGGTTGTTCTGCATTGTCATTTGTTTTGATAATTTATAGAGATGAATTGCCAATTTACCATGCTTAGAAAAATAATAATGGTAAAATAGTTGGGGAGGTATCCAACGTTTTATAAATGTATTATTTTAACACAAGTTGTCCATTGGAATAGGGAATAGTTGTTGCCTTTTACAGTTGTATTGCATTAATGATGAAGCTATTGACTATTTTGCCCCTGTTTTCTCTACTGAACTACCAAACTGTAGAAGGGAATGAACGATTTTTTCCAATTAATAAGAGACCTCCAAAATGAGTTTTCTAAAACCACATTGTGCCACGTCAGCAGGAATGGTGTTTTCTTTTAGTAATATAATGATGATTACTCAAAATGGGTCTACGTCAGCTCCAAAGATAGGTTCGGACCAAAGTCGCTCTCTGATGAGTTATAATTATATGAATATTTATGTCTACCCTTAATTACTTTTGATACGGTTTTTGTGCTAACTTATATTAAATACATGCCTTTTATGTGAGAATGTTGTTACTTCCGCTATTTGATATTTAATGCAGGAATGATGCATTTGAGGAGCAAAGGAATGAAATGGGCATCACGGAGTGGGCATGAAGAAATACACGGAGCATGGCACGAGAATCTAGAAGAATAAAGGAAGAGAAATAAAGAAGACAACACGAAGAAAGTGGACAGGAGCAAGTTCCTCGATCGAGTACAAGGAGGATTGATCGAGGAACCTTCATACTCGATCGAGTGAAGTGAGGCTCGATCGAGGAACCAGCCTAATTGGTTGAAATATGCAATGTCGAGAGTTGGGGTGTCAGAAAATTGGTGCCTCGATCGAGTGCATATAGGCTCGATCGAGGAACAACTTGTTTCCAGAATTTTCCGCAATTTCCTTAAGTCGGTTATGTTTTACTATAAATACCCAATTCGTAACCTAAGTTTATGGATGTTTATTTTTAACTAGTTATGCATAGCTTCTCTAAAAACTCTCTTAGAATACTCTTAGATTAGTTTACATTAGTTTTGCTTCAGATCTATTGCTCTTTAATTAATGTACTTTGTTAATCTTTCTTTAGTTGTTATTAATTCAAGTTCTAATTTATACAATTGCTTTATTAGTATTCATCTTATTATGTTCTTAATTATGTTTTCTTATATCGTTATTGTTGTTATTATTAATAGTATGAGTAGGTATTTCATATTCTAGGGTGAAAGGGGATCTAGGTTGTTAGAAAAGGGTTATTAATGAATCGATTATTAAATTGTTTTTGATTGTTATTAAATTATTGTTTTTCATCTAGTTAATTAATTACTGATCTGAATTGGTTAATTAGTCTTGCAAACTAGGATATTCACCGACAGGGTTAAGACTAGTATAGGCCACAATAATTGAATTAGACCGACTTAATAATAGGGATCACATGTTAAGTTTAGATCTAAAAAGACATATTAGAATCGACCGATCGTATGACTTTCAACAATATTAGTTGCTCAATCAATGAATTAAATCTCACCCTTGGATGAGTACTTAGTGAACCAGATCCCTAGACTCTTTATTATTATTATTGAATTTGTCTTTAGTTACATCACAATTAGTTTAGAAATCAACAAACAAACCCTCAAGAATTTGGTTACTTTAAGAAGAACTTAAATATAATCAAACTAGATTAATTTACTCGCCTCCTGTAGATACCTCATTTCTGCACCTCTCGCCAAACCACCCGGTGATGATTGGGCCGCATGTTTGCTACGCGGAACGATTTGTGACAGTTCGTAAGTTTATCGTCAAGTGATTGCTCAAATACTAATGTCTACCTCTTAGTTGTCATCTACGTGCCGATACGGTCATTTTGACAGTAACTAGAGTACATTTGGAGTCCGGGCCTAAAACCGTCTTCATTTTCTGATAACCATTAAATCCCGAGTCAGAATGTTCTGGAACGTTCCGGATATTTCTATTCCATATTTTATAAATATTTCATAATCTTTATCCTTTGGTAAACAATTTCCCGTAATATTCACATAAAATATTAAGGAAAACCAAATTATTCCGTCTTTCCATAACTTAAACACGCAAATCTTTCTTCCGCAGGAGGAAACCACTTGGGAACAGATGCAGCAGGTGTTGCGCCTCTTCCAAGAGACGTGGTGGCTGCTGCGCCTCTTCCCAGGTCCTTTTCAGCGTAATTTTCGTATCTTTTTCATATCTTTCCGAGATTCACTTCCAAAGACTCTCTAAAGCCCTAATTCCTTCACGTGATTAGTATAAATAGGAGCCTTCGCTCCTCATATTTCTCGCGTGAGTGTCCGCCCTTCTCTTCTCCCTTTGCATTCTAGACCTTTGTTCTTACTTTTTGGCGTCTACGTGCTTGAACTTTCGACCACGTAAGCTCGGATCCTTCTGAGTACCAGCCTCATTTGCATGACCGACCAATTTGACCAACTCCACATCAATCAACTTAATTAATCTAATTGTTTTCCTCTTACGAGGGCACTTTCTTTACATTCGCGTCGAGCAACACTAATCGATATCTTAGTCCTTCTCGTTTCGTCAAACATGTAAGTCTGAGGGTGTAAATCTCTCTTTTACTTATTGTTATTTACTTTTTGTATCATTAATGTAAGGTTTATGTCGAAAATACCTCTTAAAACCGATTTCTAAAACCGTGCTTTAAAACCTCTTTTTACGGATTTCCAGAAGACAAACCGTCGAGAAAGGACGCAGCAACTGCAGCGCCTCTTCGTGAGGCTGCCGCAGTTCCTGCTTCCTTTCTTCTTCCTTCGTCCTCTGTAATTCGTTCGTGTTTATTTGTCTTCGTTTGTTTCTTTAATTCTTCGATACAATAATCATAATTATCTCCTGTATGTTATATATTACTCATTCGCATGCTTAATTCATCATTAAATTCGACTTAAATCCCTTATAATCTCATATTTGCGGGTTTTCGTCATTAAACTTAATCCGGGTTGTAGAAATTCGATTTGTTCATATCGGGTTTCTGGAATTCGATCTTTGACATATTTGCATCTGTTTATCATCGTCACCATCATGTATTCATCGTTAATCCATCATGTTTAACCTATTTAGCTCATCCATGTCACTAATCAATCATTCCTTCATGTAATTGATCCGTCTTTAATCCGTCTCATCCATGTTTTTTGCTTTTATGACCGTCAATCATATGTAAATAACCTGATAATCACTTCCATCCGAGTATATATTATAATTAACCATTAAAATCACTGATTTAAATTAACGATTTGCAGTTCCGGCTTCACAGCCAGAACTCACCCTTGGAACAGACGCAGCATCTGTTGCGCCTCTTCCAAAGGGCGCAGTCCTGCTGCGCCTATTCCAGGTTGAGTTCTGTCTCTGAACTCCGTTGTTGCTTGACCTAGTTTAATTAGCTTACGTATAATTGACTATTATCGGTATTATCATCTTCTGATCTGTTCGTTCATTCTTTTATTTCTTTTTCTCAAACTATCCGTTTTAAAAGGTATTTTTGACATAAATCGCCTAATCCATTGTAATTTTTGTAATTTTCCTATTGTATTTATCATTGTATCTTGTATTATTTGTATGCCTTCACATGTAATTGAGCATTAAATCCTACTTTGACATCAATTGTTCGCTAATTACATGTCTCACCGACTTAGTTAAATTCTCACATGCTAGGATTAAAACTTGGATGTTGCATTGAATGCATATAATCGACGATATATCAAGTATAGATAACTTCCCTAATCATTAGTAGAGGCCGCTATCGAGGCGGGCGAGATTAGGTGTTCGATCAAAAGAGCTTCCTAATACATACCCTCACCCCTTACTCCAGATATCTGTGAACATCCGTGTTCATTGGCATCCACGAGAGTCATTCTAGATATAGAATGCTAAGGGTAATGATTGCTTAGTGTTCATGTCACTACTTTGTGTCTGGACATGACACGAGGTATTCGAACGGTTCCAATTTCCCATAAAAATTGGTGGCGACTCCAACAAAAATGCAAACGCTTGTTCTCTTCCTCCCAAGCGCCCCGTGCCCCCCCCCGCTGTCCACAATTTGGCGACTCCGCTGGGGACAATACACTTACGTGTAGCCAAGGGTGAAACTTGAACAAGGTTAGGGAATAATTTGTACAAGACAATTGTCGGTTTTCATAACTCGGTCTTCCTAGACCGTTTTATTCGGCCTTCCTAGGCCCAACCTAACCCATTCGACCAATCGTCCCGTCTAAACGGTCCTAATTCTTATTTGGGCCTAAGGATGGATAGCGATTGACGTCATCCATACCATGATGCTTACTCTTGTTTGTATCAAGGGCCTTCACTACTTGAGGAAATGGACTAGGAATCGGCCTTACTCTTGTTTGGTACGAGCCTCTCCACAGACTTCGGGTTTGATTGTTCGGTATGGCAACCCACCCTTTAAACCAAAACCCTTTTAAATGCACTCAACATCCCGTTATAATGCTTGTATAAATGTTTGTACCTTACGTGATCACCATTTCTAAACGAAACCATGACGATTTTTGTAAAAATCAAAATCCTTTTTTTAATCAAAATTTCGAAAAAGGCCATTTGATTAGCGCAAAACCCAGTCGAAACTCTGTCCATTTGTCGAGTCAAAATACGGGTCACGAATCCATTTCAAAACCTCACTTCAAGTCCACTCCTACAAATACACTATAGTTGACTAGGATACACATTTTCAAAATTCTTGTCCTTTCTTCAAAGCTCACTCAACACAAGTGGCACACACCCACTTTACGAGTCAAAACATTTCTTCTTTTAGCAAGTGTGTTAGATTGGTCGATTGTGTTTTGATTCGTTATCGATCTCTTATCCAGTTTTCAAGATGCCTGGATCCAGCGAAACAAACCTCCACCAACTTCTAGATGGTAATGATCGAATCCTAACCGCGCTAGCCCAAATCCAAGTTACCCAAGACAAAGTCCATGATCGTCTTGAGATCATCGAGGGCCGGATCTATGTCGTAGAGGGGAGGTTGCCTCCTCATGAAAATGAAGTAATAGGTGACTCCGCGGATGAATCCAGGGATGAAAATCCTCCCATGGGACTAACTGTAGCCGAGAAAAGACTCCAATACTTAGAGGAGCAATTGATGCACCTTAAAGGGGATGACATTTATAGGGAGAATAACCGCAAGTACGAGGCCGTCAATTCCAAATTGCCAACCAACTTCAATATGACGGATATCTCTAAATTCAAGGGGTACGAAAACCCTTTGAACCACATCCGTGCCTTCGAGGATTACATGTCTATCAAAGGCATCAAACCCGAGATGTTCTTAAGGATCTTTCCTTCATCTCTTGACACCATCCCGAAACAATGGTTCTACTCCTTAGAACACAAGAAGGTCGCTACTTGGGAAGATGCCGCAATCGAGTTTGCTAAGCAATATGCGGATAATGCTGAGATCCAAGTTAACATGCGCACTCTAGAGGTTCTTACACAAAATGACAAAGAAGGATTCACCGACTTCCTAAGTAGGTGGAGGAAGACTAGTACCCAACTAGTTGAACGCCCGGATGAGGCTACCCTCGTGGAGAAGTTTGTGGATAATCTCAAACCCATTTATGCCAACCATTTGAGATACCAAAACATCAAGACTTTCAAGGACTTAACCGTACTAGGGACAAGGATTGAAGATGACATCCGTAAAGGGCTCTTGTCCAAAACGGTAGGTCGAGGATATCAAGGCTCAATAAGTCGTTCATACGGCTCCACTAGCAAGACCGATGAAGTTAACCTTCTCGAGCCATCCAAGAAAAGTACCCCACCTAGGAAATTCACAAATCTTGGGGACACTTACTCCAACGCTCTAAAAAGGTTAATGAAGCAAGGCAAACTTCAACCCATTGGACCTACTCCAGAACCCGAAAGTAAATCCAAGTTCTGGGACGAGAACTCGTACTGTGAATACCATAGGGGCAAAGGGCATGACACAGAAAAATGCTACAAATTGAAAAATGTTCTTCAAGACATGATTGAAGATGGCCGACTACCAATACCGCCAGGAGGTAAACCCAACAACACTCAGAATCCTCTTGGAGTTCTAGTGATTACAAGTGACGAATCTACCTTAGATTATTCACACCTCATTTCTCCAATTGAAGTTGAAATCCATGCAATCGAGAATGAAGGGTTCTACTCTACTATCTCCCCTACCATTTCCGACTTCATCACATGGGGAAGGAGTATGGATAGACAAGTTTGGGAATTAGAAAATGTGGTGACAACTTTACGTGATCCCAACGCAACACCCAAGGAGCATGTGCCACTAATCTTCTCTCAAAATACTACTATGCAAGAAATAGTCGCCGTGGTTGATAAACTAGTCAACCAAATCATACGACTAGAAGATAAAATCATGAGAATGAGGGAACTAGCTACAATCAATGGAGTTTGGGCCGACGATGATGAGGACGAGTATCTCATTGAGAACTCCCTAGTCAAGGAAATAGTCCAAAATGGTGAAGACCAAGATGTGGACCACCTAACTCGTTCGGGACGTCCATATCAAAACACTACTCCAAATGGTCCAACCAACGTTGTCACACCAAATGATAACGAAGAGGACTCCACTGACCATTTGCTCAAGCAATTACAGAAGACAAAGGCTGATCTTTCAGTCTGGCGATTGGTAGCAAGCTCATTCCCACATCGCCAAGATTTACTGCAGGCTTTGGCCAAATTAAATGTAGCACATAACTCGACACCCGAAGATGTAGTTAACTTGGTCTTCCAAGAATCACCAAAGCTAAGTAATCCTATTACTTTCTCAGACGAAGATTTGCCACCTTTTGGCGCTAGTCACAATTTAGCTCTTTACATCACCGTCATTTATCTAAAGAAGAATGTGCCAATGACCTTGGTAGATGATGGCTCTGCGGTCAACGTCATACCCCTCAAAACGGCATACAAATTAGGCATGAAAGATTCGGATTGGACCCCTACCAATCAAGGTGTGCGTGCATACGATGGTACATGACGAAAGGTGGTAGGACTTGTTAACCTAACCATAGCCACATGGCCAATTGAGCGAAAGGTTAACTTCCAAATAGTGGACATCGAATCTTCCTTCAACATACTCCTAGGAAGACCTTGGATTCACCCTTCCAAAGCGGTAACATCCACCCTTCATCAAAAGATCAAGATCCCACTAAATGGCAAAGTGGTGACAATCACTTCGTCACCCATCAAGGAAATAATCGAAAAGAAATCAAACAATCAAGTCCTTGCAGATCCCGTATAAGAACTTGGGGGCTTCCAAAGCATAAGTGTCATAGAAAGCGAATTGGCACCCTTATACTATGATCCCTACTCCAACTTAGTGGTCAACCACATACTCAAAACCCAGGGATACTTCCCTGGAATGCCTTTGAACCCTACTCGAAAAAACACCTTCGCACCATACAAGGAAGGCAACTCAAAGAGGATACCACTTGGACTCGGGTACAAACCCACTAAAGAAGAGGTTCTCGAGATGCTCGCTCAAGTCCAAAACCGTAAGTATGTAGGAGTCCAAATGCGACCCTATCTCCCTACCCTAAATGGGTACTTTGTTAAGGAAGGAAGCCTAGAACTCTTTCACGGATTTCCCGAACCTTGGCATTATCTCGAGAGGAAGCTAGCCAAAAGCAAGATCTTTCACGATTGCTACTTCATCCCTCCAGAAACGGTTCCTACCGCCAAAACCCGTCAAGCACCTTGCTTAGACGAACAAGCTGTTAGTCTATTGTTCGGAGAAGATCGATTTGTTAGGGCCGCGCAGGATGAGATCATTACTGACACGTCTGTCGCGTACCTGTCAAAAATAAACCTAACGGTCTCAACTAAAAATGTAGTAGAGGCAGTCGAGTATCGAATCCTCAGGGAGGTAATGCAACTACAGCTATCTATTTCTAATCCTATGGTAACAATTGGTGTTGATTAAATTTTTGGTTCTAAACTACGGAGTAAAAGGAAGAGAAATAAAGAGGAGAGCAGATAAGCAGGAAAATGATTTAAAACTATCAATAAGAGGGGGACATGTCGGGAACTCGGTTCACTACGGTAGTACAACAACTTAGCAGTAAACGACTCGGCATTTAACTAATGCGAGACGGATATTAGAAGGTCCTTTCGGTCCACTTCCCACCCTAAAATACCACTAACTTAACTTTCGTCCTCATTAGGGTAGTCTACTGTTTATAGCAGGCCTATTTAGTCCAATCTTTCGATCCAGGATTAATTGTAGCCAGATTAATGGGTGACATAGAAGCGTGCACTCAACTAGGTCGAGAATTACAGTTATATTGCTATAGTGACAGAGTCTCTTATGTCAATTCGTCTAATTCATTCACTACGTCGTCATTATTCTACCGCAGATCCCCTAATCCCAACATGAAAGGGTTTAGCTACTCATATTATTAATGAAACTAGCAAAGAAACAAGATTCCAAAGAGAAGACATGACGAAATAACAATAAAATGCAATAATAGAAATTAGGGCAGAAAGAATGATAACAATAACAAGAAAATAATGCAACAAAAGGTTAATTATTATTAAGAGAAGAAAGGAGATTACAATCTAAGCGATTCCGGCGTAAAAGAACAACCGAGTCCGAGTGAAATAATCTCAAAATGCAAGCAACCGTAGAAGAAAAAGTAACGTAGGAAAGTAGCAGTAGTTCTAATGTGAATGATAGTAAAAGAGATAGTAAAAGGAATAGTAAGAATGAATGACTAATAACCTAGTAAAACATAGGTTAAATAGCCAAAACCCCTAAGTGTTTATGCGGAAATAAAACATGGACTGATTAAGCCCACGAAGTCGAAATCCTCTCGATCGAGTAGGCAAAACCACTCGATCGACCAACAGGTCACTCGATCGAGGCCTGGATCATGTGCATCTTACTCGATCGAGTAAGGAATAGCTCGATCGAGCCTTGGGAAGCTTAGGGACCACTCGATCGTCCTATAAACTGCTCGATAGACCACCAATCAGCTCGATAGACCACTTGGGTCTTCAATTCAGCTTACGTCTTCACCCAAATGCCTCGTAGTGCGTGCAACGACACTTCCAAGTGCAACATCTCGCTCTGGGACAATCCCGTCTCCTCTAAATGCATGCAAAAAGGACGAAAAGGAGCATGGTTCCACCACTTTCGCGATCATTCCTATAAAAAGGACAAAATACACCAAAGTAGCCAATTCGGGGCAAAATACTATAAAAATAGTAGAGAAATGCATAGAAATACGTGCTGAAATAGGCCAAAAAGACTATACATTAGGCACGTATCAAATCTCCCCAAACCAAACCTTTACTCGCCCTCGAGTAAACTCAAAACAAAACTAATGGAACGGAAATGATAACTCAGAGCTAGCTTAACTTGTCTACTTGAACCAATTTAATGCAACAGAAATCAATAGTTAAATCTAGGCAGTTTATACGCAAACGAATTATAAGCTGTTCAGAAATAAAGCTGACCTATCGACCTTGCAAGACCAACAAAATTGGACTCTCACGTGGTCACTCTTCTCTCATGAAGCAAAGGGCAAATGTAATATGTAAAAGAGAGAAGAAAAGACAGTCACTCGCCTAACTGCGACCTACATAGCATGCATGCAACAAAAATGAAAGACAATTCAAGTACTAATGCACACACTCCAACCAAATAATGTCCGTCACAGCCGAGGATTTGCAATTAATATGGGAATAGTGAGGTTCAGGTGAGAAAAGGCAAAACAAGTTATGGAAATGTGGAGGTAAAAGCGTCAAGCTAGTTCCTAACAGGACCATAATAAACCATCCGGATCTCAAACTGACTGAAAGACTAACACAGGTGCCCTTCACTTGGCACAAAACTCACTAGACTGAAAGCACAATCTCCTCAAAAAAATATAGAATAAGAGTGGAGGAGCTAGACGGTCACAAAGTTCCCTTTTTTTAAACACCGTCTGAGACAACTAACTGGAACAACCAACCCTCTTGTCGATTGTACGTCTTCAAACATCTTCTCAACTCTGACAAGAGGGTCCAACTTTTTCACAATTTTTTTTTTCTTTCTTTTCTTTTTGTACGTGAATCTCATCATGTTTTTTCATTTTTCTTTTTTTTTTTTTTTCTTTCTTTCACGTTTTTTTTTTTTTTTTTTTTTTTTTTTTTTTTTTTTTCTCTTCCTCCTTCCTTAATACAAACACCAACTCCAAACGGGAATTACGGACCAAACTGCAACGGAAAACATACCACAAAAGGACAGACTAACTAGCTTGACTAGGCAGGCTTAGTTTGGAATGTGGCTAATGGGTCAAAAAGGCAAGTTTTGGTCAATGTGGAGCTAAATGGGTGAAAGATGTAAAGAAGGGGGAATTTGCAAGACCCTCCCTGCATGTGACACCAACCGCAGACCCGAATATGTGCATTTGACGAGAAATTGAATGTCATAAATGTGCAAATGAGACGAACATGCTATGCAAGGAGTACTACTCTCAAAATTCCTAATGAACTGGTCATGAATGGCACCGGTTATTATAGCTCTAAAACTCGAATTTTTAAGTAGTTTGCCAATTTATCAGGTCAAGTCTAAACAGTCAGCTATTATTTGAACAGAGATTCGTAGACTATGCATATGACAAAGCCAAAAACCATCAATAAAGTGCAAGGCTCAAGTGAATTGACAAGTTAAGTGCAATTTCATCACGGAAATCTACCGTTCCGACTCAACCTAAATGCAAAAATAAACGTGAAATTTTTGAATTTTTTGAAATTTTCTAATTTTTTTTTGGATTTTTGATTTTTTGAAAATAAACAACAAATGCAGACTGAAAAATTAAACGTGAATGCAAAACAAATGCAGATGCGGACTCAAAGGATGCAATACCCTCCCCAAAACCAAAACGGACAACGCCCTCGTTGTCCTCCGATACACAAAAAAAAAATGGGGGATGGGAGGATACAACCAATAAAATAAAAATAAAGGAGACGAAATAAAAAGAGTGAGAGAACATACAAAACACGAACTTCCCCAAACCAAATGGAAAATCGGGAAGTGAGTAGACCCGATAACTACTCGTCGTCGGCACCGCCGTCTCCCAAGTACTCCGACTCAACAAAACGGTCTCCCCAAACCAGCAACAAACAAGGGGGAGACTCGGTCGTCATCTCCAGGTGATCCTCCGGACCGGATGCACGAACGGAGGGTCACTCTCCTCCTCTCTCGGAAGCTCGCCGTGTGCCGCTGCTCTGCCCGTAACCGCACCTCTCGTGCTACCTCTGTCTCCGCCGCCTCCTCCTCTCGAGTCGGAAGAAAGTGGAGGGTACCCGTCCGCCGGGTATCGGTAGAAGGAAGGATGCGGCCACCCCTCTGGAATCGGTCGCGGGCTCGGATATGGAACTCGTAGAGCGGGAATACAGACCAAAGCCATATCCCGTCTCATCTCGCAATGTACCCGCACATATCCGAAAGCACGGCATCACGACGCCCTTGGTCCATGACCTCGGGCGCCTCTAAAACAGGAGGGCGGACAAAGTTGGCCGGAAAGGCCGGTCGAGGGGAGGTGGAGTGAGTGAAGGTGGAGGTGTAGGTGTGTGGGTGTAGGGCGAGGCGTGGGGGTCGGTCCGGCTGGGCTCGAGTCGAGCCGAGTCCGAGAGCTAGAGGATGCTCCGGCCTCCCGCTTCCTCTTCCTAGAAGAAGAAGGAGGGGTGAAGGTAAGGTGGTATGTAGGTGAAGGTGGCCTCGCTCCCTCGGCGCAGTGGGGGAGCGGTAGAAGTGGCGGAAGGGTAGAGCACGGCAAGGTAACAGACGTGGAACCACAAATTTTCCACGTCCTCGCGCTCCCCTTCGCCTTTGGGAACCAGGCGAAGTCACCATGGCACCCAATGTCAAGGTAAGAATCCTCCCTATCGGGTGCGATAAGTGAAGGGTCGATGGGGTAAAGGTGGCGGGCAATCCTAGTCACTAGCCCGCCACGGACAACGGTCTCTTGACCCGAGTCCCAATTCCGTTCCAATGCTTTGAGCTACCGGATAGGCAATGTTTAGAACAAACGGGTACCGGAGTCAATGTTGAGGTACCCCGCGAGAATCGCTAGCTCGGTGTTGGTCACGTTATTGGGCTCAGTCGCCCAAAGATGGTCTCTGCTATCGACGGCAAGTAATGTAACGGGGGCGGGTAAGTGAACGTGAGCTCCCTTCCGTGAAGGGAAGGGGGTGTGAGTAAGCGCAACCCAAAGTGGCTGAAGGAGGTCTCTAGGTGGGTCGGTGAGACCGTCACTGACTAGTCCCAAAACCTGCCCAAACCTGGCCAAGGTCCAGTGGTGCGACTCATTGCGGAGTCGAAAGTAAATGCAGGAACTAGAGTGGTCAGCATCATAAGAGTCGGTGTCAAAGGAATAGGAGCTAAAGAACTCGTACGTAAGGGTACGAATTGTAGCCTCATGCATGGTAATCAGACCCGACATACCCGTCCCGTTCAACAAACTACAGACCTCCTCAAAAATGCCTAAGGTCTCTAGGTCAGTCCGCGCAAGGAAACGGGTGGGGGAAAGGGGGCAACGAAGCAAAGCAACTAACCGTTTCCGGTGAGCCTCTGAAGTGAAACGTACCGTGGGCAACTTCGGTAAAGGTGCGAGCGCGCCTCTCCCCGTAACAACTGACCTCGAAGAGCCGGAAGTGATGGCTAATCGGCTAGCTCGCGATGTGGCCTCGGTGGCGCATACCAGGCTGCGGGAGACGAGGAGTGCGTCCGCAGTCCAGCAGGGAGAAAGGCCCGGTAGGAGTAGTGGCTGGTGTAGCCTGAACCGAGCTCCCGGCTGAGCTAGCCGCGGAGTAAACTGGCCCTGCAGCTGAGACAAGTAGAACTGGTGCTGCAGTGGTGACCAAGGCGGAGCTAGTGGCAACAGCAGGGACCACTGACTCGCTCACGGACGAGCTGGAGGACGTACTAGTAGAAGGCAAAGAACTCGCGTCCATCCTGCAAAGTATCAAAGGGCACGAATAAGAGAGGGTGCTGCTAACCGTGGTTAAAACAACCCGCTAACCAACATGTGACAGCAAAAAAAAGGCCCTATCAGTCGAAAAAAAATCGACTTCCAGAATGCAAAACCCAACAATTCCTCAAAACTTCGAATTACAGTATGTGAGTGGTGGTGATATGATAAAATAATGACCGCTAAAGGCGAATACAACATGAAAATGGGAGCATGTATGACTCCTAGCAGTCGAAGATTGCTACTCACAGCACGGGATTTCCCAACAATTCACATCAAGTAATGGCGATAGGGGACGGTAACGGCAGTTAACGACAGTGATAAGTAAGCATGGACTGAAGTTAAGCAATCAAGGCAACAGAAAGACCGTCTGATAGTCGACATATTCGACTTACAGGAACCCTAATCGCGGAAGTCGCGCAAAATTCGAATTAATCATATAGAAACAGCGAGGAATTGCGAAACTATCATCAACAAGCTAATCAAGGGCAAATGAACACAATTTAATCGAAACAAATCGACTAGACATGGAATTTTCGAACCCTAATTCAATCACCTCAAAGAAATTCGAATTAATTGAAGAGAAAATGCAAAGAGTGTGATAGAAACACTTACTTGATGATGATGATCCTACAATAAGCAATTAAACTTCAAAAAACAATCAACCAAGGCGGATTTTTGATTGAAAAACCGCAAACCCTAATCCCCTTTAAAAACCGCGAACACGAGCACAAAAGAGGGGGAAAATAAGGGGGTATTGAAGAATTAAGTGCTAGTGATAGAATGTTGGTGACGGATTTGATAATTTTGGGCAAGAGATGGGGATTTGGGGATAAATCAATCGCACATTAGAGAGGGGTTAGACGGAAATTATGAGTGAAATGAAATAAAATTAGGGAAATAAAGAGTTTTAAGAAAGAAAACTCCCGTCGTCCCTGTTCATTTCACTCGATCGAGTGGTTTTAATCACTCGATCGAGGACTTTTTGTTTGTCCCTTTGCTCGATCGAGTAATGGTGCTCTCGATCGACCTGTTTCTTTTTGGTCTTCCTCGATCGAGTAACCAGCCCGATCGATCGACCCAATCGCCATTTGATCGAGTACAAAAGTACTCGATCGAGGGCTTCTTCTCGTTGACTCTTGGATTTCCGTCTTTATTTCCTCGAAATGCGTGACATTTCCCCAAACCTGCATAAAACACGTCCAAACACATCCCAAAATACCAAATATGCGAAACACATCTATAGTCTTAGTCTACGCTAAAAATTGTCTAAACTAATTGTCCTAATTAAAAACGTAATAAAGAAATTCAAAAGAAATTCAACCAAATATCTATTACACTTTGTTACACGGGCATTTCCCCGTTTATTTCCCATCGACTTTCGTAGCCCCTTCGTGGGCTTTTCGACTGGAGGACGTCACTTCAGCGATCGGACCGTCCTCTTTGATTTCCATGAGCTTGAATTACTTTTTTTGTGACGGGGAGGAATGTAGTTCCCATCTATGTAGGTTCGAACTGTCTTCGTTCTCGCCCCTCTGTCATCTTCTTTGGCATCCTTGGCTCCAGTTTGATTGATAATGGTTGCACCCTGTCCTTTGACGACTCCTTTCTTGCCTTCATCTGTACCTGCAGCAAGGGAAATAGACGAATTTTCCTCCTTTTTGCTCTCAGTAAGAGGCGGAGGGTTAGCAATAACAAAGACAATATTCTCCAAATTTTCATCCGAGTGTCAATAATAGGGTCCACGAGAAGAGGGGCATTGCAAGGCTGAGCTTGCATGGGAGCCCTCCGGAACTTGGACTGATGAAAAGTCAGCTCCTCGTCCCCTACCTGGAAGGTCAAAGTTTTCCCCCCGACGTCTATTATTGCACGGGCAGTGGACAAAAATGGTCTCCCTAAAATGATAGGGGTGTGCACATCTTCGGGGATATCTAAGACGACAAAATCAACGGGAATAAAGAACTTCCCGATCTGAACAGGTACGTCTTCTGCTACACCTAGTGGCCGTGATAAACTACGGTCGGCCATCTGGACAGTCATGTTGGTGCAACTCAGTTTTGTCACACCAAGTCTCTTAGCTAGAGACAATGGTAAAACACTTACGCTAGCGCCTAAATCGCATAGCGCATTATCAATCAATTGCATTCCTATGTGACAAGGGATCGAAAAACTACCCGGGTCTGATTGCTTAAGAGGTAGCTTATTTTGAGATAGGGCTGACCCCATCTCAGTCAAGGCTACGGTCTCATTATCATTAATGGTCCTCTTACGTGCTAAAATCTCCTTCATAAATTTTAAATAGGAGGGTACCTTGGTCAGCAATTCAGTGAACGGCACGGAAACTTCCAAACTCTTCAAAAGCTCAACAAATTTGCCAAACTGTTGATTAATCTTGGTGTTCTGCAGCCGCCTCGGGAAGGGAACCGTGATTGGAATCTCAAGTCCCTTGTTTCTTGCCTCCAAAGTGTCTTCCGGAGCAAGTTCGGTATCCTTTGGACGCTTCTTACCTCTCGAACGAGGCCTTTCTGGTAATTCCTCGCTTAAACGAGCACTAGCAGGCTCTCGAATAAGCTTCCCGTCATCAATATCACTCGATCGAGCAATGTGTTCACTCGATCGAGCACCTTCTTCAGCAACTTCAGTCGATCGAGCAACATTCCCACTCGATCGACCATCTTCACTTCGATTCACTCGATCGAGCGGAAAGACTACTCGATCGACCGATTCTTCACCATTTCCACTCGATCGAACACCCGATTTCATCGATCGAGTAATCTTTCGTCGTGAGCCCCTTTTTCTTAACAGAACACTGTTCATCATCGATTCTGACTATTTCGTGTCCGATTTCTTCATTTCTGGTCCCTCATAAGAGAGACCGCTTCTCAACTCTATCAGATGCACCGTCTCATTTGGGTTCTTGTCATTTTGAGTTGGCAAATGACCGGGCTTCCTCGAAGATTGATTTTCAGCCAGTTGAGCAACTTGAGTCTCAAGTGCCTTGAATGCCGTGTCCTTCTGTTGTAATTGCTTTGCAATGGACTGCATCATGGACTTTAACTCACCTATCTCACTCACCCCACTAGATGACGAAGCACCTTGGTTAGGAGGGTTGAAAGACGGAGGCTTCTGATAGCCTTGTTGCTTCTGGTGTGGAGGAATATAGAATTCTGTCTGCTGATTTGGAGGAGCGGTGGGATTGAGTACGTTGTTCTGATTACTCCACCTCAAATTGGGGTGGATATTCGGCTCGTAATGAGTGTTGTTTTGCCTGTAGTGTTGAAAGGCAGCACATTGCTCATAAGGACTAGGACAATAATCAGCGACATGTCCATCTACCCCACATCTCGTACAGACGAAAGGACCGTCTGTCATGGCATTAACCTGGTACATCCCTGGCTTGAGAGCTCCCCCTAGTTCATACTTGTCGAACCTCGCGGTAAGGGCTTCTAATGCGGCTACTGAAGAGGATTCAGCAGCTCTCCTTTGGTTTCCCCTTGAATTCCCGTATTCAGCCCTATGAGTGGCTAAATCATCTATGATTTTCCATCCCTTCGTCGGCCCCAAGTTGTCAGAAAATCGACCGTTGGCTGCCGCATCTAGTATAGCCCTCTGATCATCATATAAACCATTGTAAAAATGGTTGCACAGACTCCATTTTTCGAAACCGTGGTGCGGTATGGTTCGCACTAGTTTCTTAAATCGAAGCCATGCCTCGTGGAAGTTCTCGTCGGGCCCTTGTTTGAAACTGGTTATCTGAGCTCTGATGGCTATGGTTCTCAAAGCAGAGAAGTACTTCTTATAAAACGCTAATGCTAGCGAATTCCAATCTGTTATGCCGTGAGCAGCTCGGTCCAAATCCCTATACCACTCCCTTGCAGCATCGCGGAGTGAGAAGATGAACATAGTTTCTTTGATCTGATCAGTTGTCACGCCAGTGGGAGGAGGTATGGAGCAGCGATAATCAATGAAGGTCTCCATATCTTGAGCCGCATCTTCCTTCGCAGCTCTCCCAACCGATTTTCTCGACCATGCTAATGTAGGAAGGCTTCGGTTCGAACTTCCTAGCATCTCCTGGTAATTCGAACCCTTTATAGAGATTGTCGGCCGTGGGCTCGGAGTGACTAGCAATGGTTGCTTCCTCAGCCATTTCGGGAAATTCTGGGAAAGTGATAGACTCAAGTGATGAATTGGAAACTGGAGAAGACGGTGGATTGTCTTCGAAAAGCTCGTTCTCGTAAAAGTTACCACGAGAACTAGGCTCTTCCTCCTGTTTGCTCTTGAAATAGTCTCCTTTTTACGCGCAGAGATCTCTCAATCTCGGGATCAAAAGGTAGTAGTGGACCACCTTGCGACCTGCGCATAAGACGAAACTACAGACAAGATATGAGAATAGTCTAAGGAACGATGTTCCTTAAACTAAAAGAAGAATTAAAATAAAACAGCTAGTAAATTGAACAATTGCCTCCCCGGCAACGGCGCCAAAATTTGACACGTCTGTCGCGTACCTGTCAAAAATAAACCTAACGGTCTCAACTAAAAATGTAGTAGAGGCAGTCGAGTATCGAATCCTCAGGGAGGTAATGCAACTACAGCTATCTATTTCTAATCCTATGGTAACAATTGGTGTTGATTAAATTTTTGGTTCTAAACTACGGAGTAAAAGGAAGAGAAATAAAGAGGAGAGCAGATAAGCAGGAAAATGATTTAAAACTATCAATAAGAGGGGGACATGTCGGGAACTCGGTTCACTACGGTAGTACAACAACTTAGCAGTAAACGACTCAGACGAACTAATGCGAGACGGATATTAGAAGGTCCTTTCGGTCCACTTCCCACCCTAAAATACCACTAACTTAACTTTCGTCCTCATTAGGGTAGTCTACTGTTTATAGCAGGCCTATTTAGTCCAATCTTTCGATCCGGGATTAAATTGTAGCATTAATGGGTGACATAGAAGCGTGCACTCAACTAGGTCGAAATTACGATTATATTGCTATAGTGACAGAGTCTCTTATGTCAATTCGTCTAATTCATTCACTACGTCGTCATTATTCTACCGCAGATCCCCTAATCCCAACATGAAAGGGTTTAGCTACTCATATTATTAATGAAACTAGCAACAAACAAGATTCCAGTGAGAAGACATGACGAAATAACAATAAAATGCAATAATAGAAATTAGGGGCGAAAGAATGATAACAATAACAAGAAAATAATGCAACAAAAGGTTAATTATTATTAAGAGAAGAAAGGAGATTACAATCTAAGCGATTCCGGCGTAAAAGAACAACCGAGTCCGAGTGAAATAATCTCAAAATGCAAGCAACAAGAGAAGAAAAAGTAACGTAGGAAAGTAGCGATAGTTCTAATGTGAATGATAGTAAAAGAGATAGTAAAAAGGAATAGTAAGAATGAATGACTAATAACCTAGTAAAACATAGGTTAAATAGCCAAAACCCCTAAGTGTTTATGCGGAAATAAAACATGGACTGATTAAGCCCACGAAGTCGAAATCCTCTCGATCGAGTAGGCAAAACCACTCGATCGACCAACAGGTCACTCGATCGAGGCCTGGATCATGTGCATCTTACTCGATCGAGTAAGGAATAGCTCGATCGAGCCTTGGGAAGCTTAGGGACCACTCGATCGTCCTATAAACTGCTCGATAGACCACCAATCAGCTCGATAGACCACTTGGGTCTTCAATTCAGCTTACGTCTTCACCCAAATGCCTCGTAGTGCGTGCAACGACACTTCCAAGTGCAACATCTCGCTCTGGGACAATCCCGTCTCCTCTAAATGCATGCAAAAAGGACGAAAAGGAGCATGGTTCCACCACTTTCGCGATCATTCCTATAAAAAGGACAAAATACACCAAAGTAGCCAATTCGGGGCAAAATACTATAAAAATAGTAGAGAAATGCATAGAAATACATGCTGAAATAGGCCAAAAAGACTATACATTAGGCACGTATCAATTACCATGATATTTCAAGACGATCGCTTCAACCCCACCGCGTTAAGCACAAAAACCAACGCAAGTCAGCAGAAAGGATGGAGAAAATCAATCAAGTGGACCAACAATCAAAGAAGACTCTTCAAGCTCACCACTGGAGAAGGAGAGATGTTCAAAGGAGAACCAGAAGACGATGAATTCGAGTCAGAGTCGGAGTCTAGAGAAGTCATTAGAGAGTCTCCTCCTATCGTCATCCCCATTCCCTCTGTTTCTCCTAGCTTAGCCTCGAGTAGTCACAGTAGTTCAGGAAATGTCCCAACCACTGTCCCTTTGCCGCCACTGACCATGGATTAGATGGCTTCTTTGTTTCAACTTTACTCAAACCTTAATATGAATAAATCAGGTTCTGCTTACTCTTTGTGTTATCTTGAGTGCAATTCTGTTTACGATGATACTGAGGATGACCAAGACCCAGACTCAATCGAAATACCTCCCTACATAGCCAAAGAAATACTACAGGAAGGGGAAGGGGGGGCCAGTAATAGAGGTCACCGAACCCATCAACGTAGGAACCGAACTAGAACCCCAAGAACTTAGGATAGGGACTACCTTGAGCTCTGCCGAAAGGGCCGATTTCATAGACCTCCTAAACGAGTTCAAAGACGTTTTCGCTTGGTCCTACAAAGACATGCCAGGGATCGACACGGATATCGCCGAACATAGAATCCCGATTAAGCCAGGTTTCAAACCTGTAAAACAGAAGCTTCGACGAATGAGAACGGAATGGGCTCTCAAAATTAAGGAAGAAGTTGACAAGCAATTCAAAGCCGGGTTCATTAAAGTTTCCGAGTATTCTGACTGGGTAGCCAACATAGTACCTGTACCCAAAAAGGATGGGAGAATCCACGTTGTGTTGATTTTAGGGACTTAAGCAAAGCCAGTCCTAAAGATGGCTTTCCTCTACCACACATCGACATATTGGTAGACAATACTGCAGACCACGCATTACTATCCTTCATGGATGGGTACGCAGGTTATAACCAAATCAAGATGGCCATAGAAGACATGCATAAAACCGCTTTTGTCACTCAATGGGGAACCTATTGCTATACGGTCATTCCGTTTGGATTGATCAACGCCGGAGCTACATATCAACGCACCGCAACTACACTCTTACATGACATGATGCACAAAGAAGTTGAGGTATACGTAGACGACATGATTGTCAAATCCAAGGATACGTCGTTAGCCAACGAGGTATAGAAATATACCCTTCCAAGATCAAGGCTCTGATCGAAATGCCACAACCTCAAACAGAAAAAGAAGTCAGAGGATTCCTGGGAAAAGTGCAATATATAAGTCGATTCATAACGAAACTCACCATGATTTGCGAGCCTATCTTCAAGAAGCTCAAGAAAACAGACCACACCATGTGGGATGATGATTGTCAAAAGGCATTCGATCGAATCAAAGAAATACTGGCTAAACCACCAGTGCTCATGCCACCTCAACGAGATCAACCTCTTGGTTTATATCTCACAAGAATCGAAACACCATGGGTGCCATGCTAGCTCAGACCGTAGGAAGTGAAGAAAGGGCTATCTACTACCTTAGTAAGAAGTTCTTGGAGTACGAGTGCAAATACTCACAACTCGAAAAGACATGCCTCGCTCTTGTGTGGGCCACGAAGAAGCTACGCCATTACATGCTTAGCTACTCCGTCAAAATATACTCCAAAATGGATCCAGTCAAATACCTCTTCGAGAAACCCGTCCTCAACGGACGCCTAGCAAGATGGACATTGATGCTCTCAGAATTTGACCTCAAATACGTGCCTCTAAAAGTTATAAAAGGGCGCGCCGTTGCCGAATTCTTCGCAGAAAATCCCATCAATGATGCACAAATAATAGACACTTGGTCATTTCCGGACGAGGATATACTCCAAACTGATATAGACTCCTGGGACCTTTACTTTGACGGGGCATCAAACTTAAGAGGATTTCGAATATGAGTGTTGCTCATTTCTCCTGAAGGCGAGCACACACCAATCGCTGTCAAACTCGACTTCGAGGTGACAAACAATGCTGCCGAATACGAAGCTTGTCTCATCGGATTACAAGCGGCAGTGAGCTTAGGCATTAAAAACCTCTGAGTACATGGGGATTCATCACTGATCATCAACCAAGTTACAGGATCTTGGAAAATTCGAAGCGAAAGCCTAGAACCTTATCAAGCCAGAATAGACCAAGTTGCCCAATTCTTTGATCACGTGACATATCTACACCTACCTCGGGAAGAAAATCAATTTGCGGATGCTCTTGCAAAACTTGCATCTTTGATTAATATGCCAGATGACATGATGGAAATGCCTTTGTGCATCGAACGACGGTCAGAGCCGGCATATGTACACCAAATCACCGATGAAGAGGAAATCACACAGGAACCCTGGTTCCAAGCAATCCTGAATTTCAAGCTCAACGGTACCTATCCACCCGATATGGACAAGAGGGGACAACGTGCTATACGCCTATTAGCTTCCCAATACGTTCTCATGCAAGGAGAGCTATACGAAAGAACACCTCTTGGTGTAATCCTACGTTGCCTTGACCATTCACAGGCGCGAAAGGTGATGGAAGAAGTCCACGATGGAGAATGCGACCCTCACATGAATGGGCCCATGATGGCAAAGAAAATCACACGTCTGGGATATTATTGGACCACAATGGAATCCGATTGCATCAAATACGTAAGACATTGCCACAATTGCCAAATCTTCGGGAATGTACAACACGTCCCTCCTTCATTGCTCTATACGATGACATCTCCTTGGCCATTTTCTGCTTGGGGAATCGACATAATCGGGAAGATAACCCCAGCCGGACCAGGAGGTCACTGTTTCATCCTAGTGGCAATCGACTATTTCACCAAATGGGTAGAAGCGGTTTCCTACACTAGTCTTACGGCTAAAAATGTGGCAAAGTTCATACAAAACAACATCATATGTCGATACGGTTGCCCACATGAGATCATCAGTGATAATGGATCACATTTCCAAACTGAGACTGAGCAATTGCTAGCCAAATACAAGATTAGGCATCACCACTCTTCGCCCTATAGGCCACAGACTAACGGCGTGGTAGAGGCGGCAAATAAGAACGTTGTCACAATTCTCAAGAAAATGATTGACAATTATCGAGATTGGCCGAGCAAGATACCCTTCGCTTTATGGGGATATCTTACATCTGTTAGGACGCCCACCGGGGCTACCCCTTTCTATTTGACTTACAGCATGGAAGCTGTACAACCAGTCGAGCTAGAGATACCATCCTTGCGTATTCTACTCGAAAGTCAAATCCCAGAAGCCGACTGGAAGAGGAATAGATATGAAGAACTCATCCTACTGGATGAACGTAGGCTACGCACCTTGCATAATGTCGAAACATATCAAGCACGTATCAAACGAGCTTTCAACAAAAGGGTTAGGCCAAGAAACATCAAGGAAGGAGACTTAGTACTCAAATCGGTTAGAGCTCTTCTACTTGTTGACCCACGGGGAAAATTCAAACCTAATTGGGCCGGACCATTTTTAGTCAAGTCCATACTTCCAAGGGGTGCGGTTAGAATCACGGACCTAGACGGGAAAGAGTTTTCCAACCCAACAAACATCGACCAACTAAAACGGTACTATGCCTAGAACAAGAACAAAAACGCGCCTCGCGTAACCTCACGTGTCGCTCATGTGACACTAAATAAACGGCCCCGGGCCAAGCTGAAATAAGCTAATGTCACTTCGCTCTTGCACTTTGGCAATTTTTGTCGTCCTCATATCATCAAATAAACTAAATTTGCACCTTCAGAGTAAGCAGAAGCTCATGCTTATTTTCTAAGTTCGCTACAAGCTCTTGATTAGAACAATTATTCTCTTACATTTACTCGAACTACGCGCAAGGGTTTTATTTCATTTTTTTAAGTGAATACGTAGGCAATCCTTTACAGGATATAACCCATTATTTTTAAAATGTAAATAGAAGGACATTTGCATTGCATTTGGAATTCGACAAGAATAATAAATAAAAAATCACAACGGTTTCATAACCATTTAACCTTTTTTATTTCATTCATTTTCTAATAGTAATAGTACGCTACATAATAAAAATAGAATAGGCTAGGATTCTAAAAACCCACCTTTTTATTACAATAATAATAATAATAATAATAATAATAATAATAATAATAAATAATATATAAAGACTCGGGCTATTCTTCCATCTTCCCTTTGCCCTTGTCATTCTTGTCATATTTCTTGTCACGACCTCAAGCCGGACGCTCTTGCGCCACTTCAGACCTAATCACCAAAGGTCTTTCTCGAGGCCTAGACTTCCCTTTCTTGCCAATCACCATCTCTACGACAGGAGAAGTCTTCGGTTTCTTCGAAGGATGAACAACTCGAAACCCGACTTCTTCCTCTCCCTCAGTCAAATGCTTTTCTTTCTCTTTCTCCACCTCGCGCGCCTTGTAGTCAACGGGTTCGCGCTTCCTCAATCTCTCATGCTCTTCCGGAGTAGTAGCTTTCCTCCATCGCAGATAAGAATCTGACACCCATAAGGCATTAGCAGAAGAGTTCAAGAACCATACATTTCTTTGAGCCCATTTAATGGCCTACTCCCTTCGGCTCTCTGTAGTCAGCGCCACAAAGAGCGATCTGCGAGACAAGATCAAGCTTCGGATTGTCTGTTTTAGTCCAACTTGTCTCATCAGCCTTTCCGGGAAAATGCACACCATAAATTCCAGGCCAGGAATGCGCACGGACCGAGTAGGATCCAAAGAAGACACTCTAGTGACAGATTTGAGATGCCACCACGGCAAAATCCACCTAATCAACGGGCCATCGTCACTCTTCAATTTGTTCTCCCAATAATTGCAGACTCGGGTGAAATCCACCATGTAAAGCCTGGTCCTCAACGCAATTGAACGAGCATGATAGGAAGGAACATGAACTGGGGGCTCGATCAATCGGAGTCGTTCCATAAGCCAAACCTACCAAAAGCGGGTATTAGACATCGAAAAAAAAAACGAAAAAAAAAAACGAAAAAAGAAAGAAAGGAAAAGAAAAAGAAATAAATGTTCTTTTACCTGCAGAATGACGGGACTTCCCAAATATGGTAGGTCACGATTGGCTCTCCTATTTCCAAACCCAACAGGATCTCTCCTAAACATAAACAAGTTGGGCTCCTGCGCAGCTCCATTTGCTCAACGAGGCCCAGAAGACGGGGATCACCTCTCAAGTCTTCATCGACATGCCCTTGGAAGACATACACATGCAACAAGCAAAACCCAAATGTCCTTCGCCTGGCAACATAAGAAACAGTGGGGTCAGCCCTGTTAATAAATCGGTCAATGAAGTCCAACATTCGCACTCCCTTCGAGGTCACTAGACGGTCCACCTCGAGTCTAGTCAACCCAAGCAAGTCTCTAAATTTGCTCTTGTACCCTTGCGAAGTAGAAGGAATGGCAGGCAAGTGTTCAGGGTCCCACCCACCAATCGCAGCAATTTCTTAAGGAAATGGGCAAATATCGCCTCCAGGGAACGCAAAAACATGGTAATTCGGGTCCCAATAATCAAGACAAGCATCCAAGAAAGGTTTGACAACCTTGATAAGCTTCAAACTCAGCAGTGATCCAAGATTATAGGTGCCCATATAATATTTCTCCATGTTAGAAAATTCGTTGGTCCACTCTTTTACGCGAACCTCTAAAGTATTCATGACGAAGGATTATTTTGAGAGTTTTATGTAATAAGACGAAGAAGAGACGGAAGAATTGTGTGAATAAAAGCTCCATCGACGTCTCTATTTATACTAATTTATGTTTCCAAAAATCTGCCAGAACAGAACAACCTGGGAACAGGCGCAGCACCTGTTGCGCCTCTTCAAAAGGACGCAGCTCATGCTGCGCCTCTTCCTCAGCTTAACTTCTGTGATTTTCCGCGTTGGATCTTTCCTAATTCCATGAAAAATAATTTCCTATTCCTACGGGTTATTATTTTGGTAAATACGTGGAGGTTACCATATTTCGGGTTTCCCAAACTTCCGCGGGCACGCATTTCGAGACGACATCGACTTTTTCGTCATTTCACCACACTTGTACAAATTTATTTTAGGAAATAATTCTCATTATAATTCATTTCAAAATTTAAATTTATTTCATTTCTTTTTTTAATTATCTCATTTCTAACTTATAGATTTCTATTTTTTCTTTTTTTAGGGGGTAACCCTCCCTACCGTCCGGTCATTTCCGGCAAAATTTTTGCATTTTTGCATTCTTTTGAGTCACTCGTTTTGCGCTAATCAAGGCCATATGTATGTTTTGCGTGATTTCTATGTAAATTTCGGCGGCATGACGGCGTAAACCATCATCTACCAAACCTGTTCAAAGCTAACCTGCAGATACAAGCAGCACAACCCAGCAACAAAGGCACTCAGGCCATCTTATATACAACCAAAAAAGGGGAAATGTACAACAAACTGGGGGCTCGAGCCCCAAACAAAGTCCAGAATGTTCAAAATGAAGGTCCAAAATGTACAACTGTGCAAAATAGCCAACAAACAAACAAGAACTAAAACAAAACTACTGCTGGTCGCCCTCCAGCTCTGCAACCCTTGCCGCAAGAGCAGCAATCTCGGCGTCTCGAACCTCGAGCTCCCTCAACAAGCGAGCTGTCTCCTCCCGAGACTGGGTCAACTCTCGCTCTCGCTCGGCTCGGGTCCCCCCGTAAACAACAAAATTGGCTCATGTCAATCGTTTCAAGCAATTACAAGAAAAGTTGGAAGTCAAAAGTCAAAAATGAAACAGGCACAAGGTTCATACCTGACGGCCTCGACCACCGACAAGTGCCTCGACGGCAGTAGCTCGCAGCCGGTTGGCCACCCTCCATAACGCCACGAACCGAGACGGTGCAACCTGCATTTTCAAAAAGAAGTTCTCAATAATTGAATAAACTCAATCAAATGTGTTCTTACACAAAAATCACACAAAATTAGAGGCTCACCCTCCGAATCAGATGCTGCCAGTCGTTCAGGCCAGCATCTGTCACAGCCACGTCAAAGTTGCGTAGCTCGGAAATCGTCGTCCTCCCGGCCGCGTCAGTGTACTCGAGGGTCTTGGGGTACTCTGGGGGCTCGATTTCCGCCGCCTCAACCTCCTGTAAAACCAAATGTTTCTCATTAATCAGTGATCTTTCATCGTAGTTTCAAAAAATCAAGTAAAGAGGAAGAGTAAAGATGCTCACCACTACCGGCCAGTACGCCAACCTCCCGTAGAGGAACGCCGAGTAGTCCTCGCCAGGAAAAAGGAGGGCGTCACCACCAACGCCAGCCAAGTCAGCCTCCCTCTCTGCCTCAGAAGGCTCCCGGAACATCGTCCTGGGAGGATCGACGAGAACCGTCAACACGTCCCGACAGCACTGACGAGCCAAGCGCTCGCCCCAGTACCACACATGACCCATCGAAGTCCTCAACAGCAGCCGGCTCGAGTTCCTAGGTCGAAGGACCTCAGCCACAAAAGGAGGCGCGTCAGCGTACTCCACCCAAGGCCTGGCACCTACTAGGACAAGATAAATAAAGGAATCATTCTTATGATCAATTTAGAGGCAATATAGAAGCAAATGAATATAAGTGAAATGCTTACGCTGTCTAGCTGAAGAGCGTTCACGTCCCGCCGGTAGACACCATGAGAAGAACCCTTGCTCTTCGTCCTGCATATCACCTAATCCCTCACCACGGGATAGGCCTTCTCCAGCGGCTCCGTCCTCTTGGGCGCGAGGCCCAGAAAGTAGGAGTACACCCACACCTGTAAAGCAATATAGTCAATAACGATCTTTCGTGTTTGGATAAAGAAAGGAATTGATTTTGGTCTAAATGAAGGTTCATACCTCCAGCAGTAGTCCAGGTCCGACACCGCCAAGAGAAGTCCCTTTCTCCATCAACTCCGGACGAACCATGGCCCTCATGAAGCGGATGAGGACCGCAAAACTAGCAGTGACCGAGTCCCAACGCCCTAGGGAGCTCATGTCAGAAAGGAAGGGAAGAAGCTTCGACGACAACCTCTCTCCCTTATCTCCGAGGTAGATCGAAGACAGAAACCACCAGAGCCACAAACGAACCCTCTGGTCAGCTGTACAGGGAGGAGGAGCCGTCTCCCTCCCGTCAATCGTCACCAGCGTCGGGATCTTTCCCGCAAAGTAGTCTCGAACGTAGGAGCTGGGCACCAAACCGGCACTGTGACAGCCCTCGGCGACAAGTTCCAGCCGATCAACCTCCTAGCCTCGGCCGAGTCCACCCTCATGGCAGTCTCCGGCCACTCCACAGCCTCAGTCCCGCACGGCAGACCAGAAATCATGCCGTAGTCCTCCAGAGTGACTTCCACCTCACCAAAAGGCATATGAAACGTGGAAGTCATATCCCAGAATCGGTCCAAGGCACGGACCAGGCTAAGGTTAGCCCGTAGCTTCCTCTTCGCGATATCCCTACAGGCCTGCACCAAGGCACCGAACGCTCCACGCTCGATCATGGTGCCCTCCTCCGCCGACAGCCGCTCGTAACACTCCATCGCTGTCGTGTAACCCGAGAATGACCTGATGTTCCCGGCCTCCTATTATGATTTGAAACAGAAGCTATCTTTAGTTTTTGAAAAAAAAATTGGAAGAGATATGAACAAATGAATGAAAGAAGATGGGTGATGAGTAGCAAATTCCTATTTACCAAGCTCTTCACCGTCCTGTAGGAGAGGTGACCCTCTGCGGCCCACAGCAAGTGCCTATTATCCCAGGTCTCAGCCCACGTGGGTGCTCCCCTTAGCTGACGACCTGCTCGTCCAACGTTGGCCCGTCTCGGGGCCTCCTCCTCCTCAACAGCCTTCTCCTCATGGACCTCGTCCCCAGCAGCCATCACCGCGGCGGTGAAGGCCTGCTCTAAAGCCTCCTCGATCACAGCAGTTTCTATCTCTATGGGAGTCCTCCCAGAAGTAGAAGCCTTATCACCTGCAACATTAAAGCAAATTTGGGCCGCGTCACGTGACGGCGAGCCTTGGTTAAGGGATTTTCGAGCCTTTGGAAGCCCTGAAACCGCTCTTTTCTCGTCATCTTTGGCCATATTCTCACAAACCCGGTCACTCATGTGGTAATTAAGGTCAAGTCAAGCCTTACTTGAAGCCTAGTCTTGGGTTCGAGTCGAAATTTCGGCAGCATTTCGTTATAACTGCGATTATGCCCTAGAAAAGTGTCCTGAAAAAGCCGTCACAAACCAAAATTCTGAGATGGTAGGAAGTTTACCCATCATCCAAGGATCCCAAATATCAAGTTTCATCGCAAATGGACAATCGTAAGGCTATTTTCGAAACAATTTACGGTTTAGCTGTGAAACCGTTTTAAATTCACTCAAATGCTCAAAACTCAACGAAAATTCGAAACAAATACATGGTTATGCTCCTTATACTACCAATTATCCGTTTCTAATGTCAATTTGACAAGTCAAATGCATTTGGGGAAAAAGCCCCAAATTTTCGATTAATTGGGTCATAAACCCTAATTTTTTCGATCCAAAATTGGACAAATACAGAAGATTAATGCAAGAATGAGACACATACCTCGATTAGTCATGATTAATGAAAGCTTTTGGATCAAACCTTGGCGGAAATGGTTAGGATTTGAGAGAGAAAGAGAGGATTTATGTTTCGAACAAATGAACACAACCCCTTTCTGATTATCGCGTTTTTACGCAGAAAATACAATTTGGGGAATAGACGCAGCAGGCGCTGCGCCTCCTCCAAGAGACGCAGCTCTTGCTGCGCCTCTTCCAAATGTTCCCTCCATACGAGTTTTCAAAAATTCGTTATGAGTTCGTTATTTGTGGGCCCATCTTTGGTGCGCCTCTTCCCCGATGCTGTTTATCCCTTTGGTCCGTTTGACGATTCTCTTTCATTCCGGCCCGCATTTTCCAAGCCAGAAGCAGACTATTGCATATTATTTATTGCTTCCAAGACCCTTGCTTGTCGCAACGAGCATTTATTCCTTCACAGGTGTTTCGACACGCCTTCATTATATTTCCCCAATGAGAGTAAGCGGATATACTTTCCCTCTCGAGAAATGGAGATTAATTCCCGATTATGTTCCCCAATGAGAGTAATCGGATATACTTTCCCTCTCGAGACATGGAGGTCAACATCAACCCCTTTTCCTTTTCGAAGTTTGTTCGAAGCTGAACGCTAACGGATTTCTCCCAGCAGTTCCCGCATGTGTCCTGCTACTCACAACATTTCTTGCTTCCCCTCAGAGTGCGACAACGGTGTCGTTCTCCATAAGTTTCCAAACCAATAGAGTTCCTACACTCAAACCTGGATTACCCCTTAAGTTGAACTTATATTTGACCTCCTTCCCACCGATGCTTTCCTTTAGGGTCCCACACCCTAGCACAACCCTCATATATCTTTTAGGTCTTACCTTAGCTCCTATGCACCTCCGGAAGCATCTCGAAAAAGAAGTCTCAGGTATTGTCTCTTCTGATGGCTGGCGAGCCTCCTTACGTAGTCTAATGGACTTTAAATGACCCTCCCCGATAGTCGACAGACTCTAAAATGCTCCCGACGACAGGTCCTTAGCTCAGACCCCTTGAGCCGCCTCGCGTCGCCATAGTCGTCAGGCTGTAATCTTCGATTGACCTTATGGCTATACATTGACTTTCGCCTTGTCCAAGCCTCAGTCAATATGGGGGCTCTGTAGATACCTCATTTCTGCACCTCTCGCCAAACCACCCGGTGATGATTGGGTCGCATGTTTGCTACGCGGAACGATTTGTGACAGTTCGTAAGTTTATCATCAAGTGATTGCTCAAATACTAATGTCTACCTCTTAGTTGTCATCTACGTACCGATACGGTTGTTTTGATAGTAATTAGAGTACATTTGGAGTCCGGGCCTAAAACCGTCTTCATTTTCTGATAACCGTTAAATCCCGAGTCAGAATGTTCTGGAACGTTCCGGATATTTCTATTCCATATTTTATAAATATTTCATAATCTTTATCCTTTGGTAAACAATTTCCTGTAATATTCACATAAAATATTAAGGAAAACCAAATTATTCCGTCCTTCCATAACTTAACCACGGAAATCTTTCTTCCGCAAGACGAAACCACTTGGGAACAGACGCAGCAGGTGCTGCGCCTCTTCCAAGAGACGTGGTGGCTGCTGCGCCTCTTCC
Organism: Silene latifolia; assembly: GCF_048544455.1. NCBI lineage: Eukaryota > Viridiplantae > Streptophyta > Magnoliopsida > Caryophyllales > Caryophyllaceae > Silene > Silene latifolia. The sequence goes on along the minus strand of NC_133538.1, from coordinate 249,702,920 downwards.
CAGGTCCTTTTCAGCGTAATTTTCGTATCTTTTTCATATCTTTCCGAGATTCACTTCCAAAGACTCTCTAAAGCCCTAATTCCTTCACGTGATTAGTATAAATAGGAGCCTTCGCTCCTCATATTTCTCGCGTGAGTGTCCGCCCTTCTCTTCTCCCTTTGCATTCTAGACCTTTGTTCTTACTTTTTAGCGTCTACGTGCTTGAACTTTCGACCACGTAAGCTCAGATCTTCTGAGTACCAGCCTCGTTTGCATGACCGACCAATTTGACTAACTCCACATCAATCAACTTAATTAATCTAATCGTTTTCCTCTTACGATATCTTAGTCCTTCTTGTTTCATCAAACATGTAAGTCTGAGGGTGTAAATCTCTCTTTTACTTATTGTTATTTACTTTTTATATCACTAATGTAAGGTTTATGTCGAAAATACCTCTTAAAACCGATTTCTAAAACCGTGCTTTAAAACCTCTTTTTACGGATTTCCAGAGGACAAACCGTCGAGAAAGGACGCTGCAAATGATGCGCCTCTTCGAAGGGATGCAGCACCTGCTGCGCCTCTTCGTGAGGCTGCTGCAGTTCCTGCTTCCTTTCTTCTTCCTTCGTCCTCTGTAATTCGTTCGTGTTTATTTGTCTTCGTTTGTTTCTTTAATTCTTCGATACAATAATCATAATTATCTCCTGTATGTTATATATTACTCATTTGCATGCTTAATTTATCATTAAATTTGACTTAAATCCCTTATAATCTCATATTTGCGGGTTTTCGTCATTAAACTCAATCCGGGTTGTAGAAATTCGATTTGTTCATATCGGGTTTCTGGAATTCGATCTTTGACATATTTGCATCTGTTTATCATCGTCACCATCATGTATTCATCGTTAATCCATCATGTTTAACCTATTTAGCTCATCCATGTCACTAATCAATCATTCCTTCATGTAATTAATCCGTCTTTAATCCGTCTCATCCATGTTTTTTGCTTTTATGATCGTCAATCATATGTAAATAACCTGATAATCACTTCCATCCGAGTATATATTATTAATTAACCATTAAAATCACTGATTTACATTAAAGATTTGCAGTTCCGGCTTCACAGCCAGAACTCACCCTTGGAACAGACGCAAAGACATCTGCTTCGCGCTCTTTCCAAAGGGCGCGATCTCCGCACTGTTCCAGTTGAGTTACGTCTCGAACTCCGTTGTTGCTTGACCTAGTTTAATTAGATTACGTATAATTGACTATTATCGGTATTATCATCTTTTGATCTGTTCGTTCATTCTTTTATTTCTTTTTCTCAAACTATCCGTTTTAAAAGGTATTTTCGACATAAATCGCCTAATCCATTGTAATTTTTGTAATTTTCCTATTGTATTTATCATTGTATCTTGTATCATTAGTATGCCTTCACATATAATTGAGCATTAAATCCTACTTTGACATTAATTGTTTGCTAATTACGTGTCTCACCGACTTAGTTAAATTCTCACATGCTAGGATTAAAACTTGGCTGTTGCATTGCATGTATATAATTCACGATATATCAAGTATAGATAACTTCCCTAATCATTAGTAGAGGGCCGCTATCGAGGCGGGCGGGATTAGGTGTTCGATCAAAAGAGCTTCTTAATACGTACCCTCACCCCTTACTCCAGATCTCTGTGAACATCCGTGTTCATTGGCATCCACGAGAGTCATTCTAGACATAGAATGCTAAGGGTAACGATTGCTTAGTGTTCATGTCACTACTTTGTGTCATGACATGACACGAGGTATAAGAACGGTTCCAATTTCCCATTAAAATTGGTGGCGACTCCAACAAAAATGCAAACGCTTGTTCTCTTCCTCCCAAGCGCCCCCGTGGGCCCCTCGCTGTCCACACCTCCCTGTAGATTCGACCCTTTCTTAATGCTAGCTACTAGTTAGTTGAGAATAGGATTTACTTTGTATAGGTGATACGACTTTAACCTTATCAAATTTGGCGCCGTTGCCGGGGAGGCAACAATTTTTCTATTTGTTTTTGTTTATTTTTGTCTTTTGTCTCAGGAAGCATCAGTTCCTTGAGACAGTGAGATATTTTGTTGTTGTTTTTGTGCATGCCCAAGTCTGACAGGTCATAGATTGTACCTTTTATTCCCGAGTCAGAGAAGTCTTTTCGCTATAGACCAAAATTTCATAGAGAAGTAAGTCAGATGGAAGACTTGAGTACACTTGACTACAAGCGGTTTACTTTCGCAAAAGATTCGTCCTTTGAAGAGGACACACTTATTTCTGCGCCTGTTATTTCTACAACATCAAAGATGCCGACCTTGGCAAGTCATTCCGACCCCACGGTTGATTCTATTCCTAAAGGTTTCAAGCTCCCTACCACTGATAAAGGGACTTTTGAGATCAAACCTTCCTATATAAGCCTAGTAGAGAGAAATTTATTTGGAGGAAAAGCTTGAGAGGACCCTTCCAAGCACATGAAGAAATTTGTTATGTATTGTTGTTCTATTCCTTTGACAGCTGGGGTGTCTCAAGATCAAGTCAAACAGACACTCTTTCCTTTCTCTCTGAGAGATGATGCAGCAGAATGACTACGTGACTTGGATATGGAGACCGACGCAATCACTAACTGGACTTCATTAGCTCTTACTTTCTACAAGAGGTATTTTCCACCGCAGAAGATTAATGCTCTTAGAAGCCAGAATACGAGCTTTAAACAAGGTCCTACCAAAGATTTTAATGAAGCCTGGGTTCGTTTCAAAAGGCTAGTTCGATCCGTTCCTCATCATGGGATCCAGATTTGGTTTTACAACGGGTTGTATGACGATCACAGAGCTTTACTTGATTCTGCTGCCAATGGGAGATTCTATGATAATACTAAGGGCATTAGCAATAGATGAACCTTCAATGGGTTTGTTCTCATGCCACATAAGCTAGTATACAAAATCATTTACCTACAAACCTCATCTCAACAATAAATAAACCTCTTCAAGGTTTATCACATGGCCCACTATACTATTTCTTCTCTCATATTCTATCTCCACAAACCTGTAGACTATATTGTAACCCCTCTCATTCATAAACCTCAACACCCATGTCCAACAATAGAGGGTTTGTAGAAAAACTTCTAAAATATTTGACACATCATCTTACAAACCTATTGACAAACCTCTATTGCTAATGCCCTAATGATGGTAATGCTTGGAAATTGATTGATCAGATAGCTACTCACACTTCTGAGTATGGTAACCCCAGAGGAAGTAAGAGAGGAAGTGGTTCAGACAATGTTATTGCGGCTCAGCTAGAGGCCTTAACCGCTCAAATAGCCGAATTGAAGACTACTCAGTCTTTTGGTAATAAGCAAGAAACAGTTTATATGGTTCAACAAGAAGTGTCATGCGAGAGATGTGGGATATATGGCCACACTGCGGCCAAGTGTATGAGTACCATTGAACAAGTCCATGCTTTTCAGTCTTTCAATCAAGGTACTCCCTATTCTAACTTCTTCCGTGAAAGGAGTTTGAATGCTTTTGCTCAATCCCCGTTGCAAAATGCTTATATTATTCCTCCAAATCGTGGTAATTAACCACAAAGGAACTTTGTTCGGCAAAATCAAGGAGGGTTTCAACAGATGCAACCTCCTTCTCAATCTACAAGTAATGAGATGGAAGAGATGAAGGCTTTATTGCAACAAAGTTTGATGATTCAACAAAAGCAAAACGGCTCAGATTTACGAACTAATAGCTTACAAAAAGATGTTAGATACTCAAGTTGCTCAAATGGCGGCTCAAAGTACTTCAAAACAGACCAAAAATCTTCCTCCTCAAGGTAAACAAGCACATGAACAAGTTAATGCTATTTCTTTGAGGAGCGGTACTACTTATCAAAGTCCGGATATGCCCATTGATGAAGATGAAGTCCCTTACATGCATCCTAAGGGATTGGGTAATTTGGAGCTAAGTGATGATGAGAAATAATTAAGCCAAGATCAAACACAGAATAAGCAAAAAAGCGAAAAAGCGAGAACATCATTGGTTCCTCGATCGAGTAAGAGCAGGATTGATCGAGGAACCATGGTGCTTAATCGAGTACATCACGGGCTCGATCGAGGCACCCCCCAGTTGATGATTTTTCGCGTGTTTCAGCTACGGCATTGGAAGAAAATAAGTTCCTTGATCGAGTGATCACTGGACTCGATCGAGTCACCCCTGTAGCTGACGATAATACTTCCAAACGTACTTCTAAAGCTAAAAAATCCGAGCCAATTAAAATTCAACTACCTTTTCCTCAACGATTGCAGAAGTCTAAGGTTGAACAACAGTTCGGGAGGTTCATGGAGGTAGTGAATAATCTTCAAGTGAATGTGCCATTTACTGAATTGGTCACTCAAGTGCCGACATATGCTAAGTTTTTGAAAGAGATATTATCCAAGAAGCAGTCTTTTGATGAAGTTGAGACGGTAGCATTCACTCAAGAGTGCGCGGCCGCATTGCAAGCTAACTCACCACCGAAATTAAAGGATCCGGGGATTTTTTATATTCCTTGTCATATTGGTAGTATAGCTACTGAAAAATCCCATTGTGATTTAGGGGCTAGTGTTAGTGTTATGCCGTATTCTATGTGCAAAAAGTTAAATATGGATCAACTACGTGTCACTAATATGGCCTTGCAAATGGCTGATAGATTTTTAAAGAAGCCTATGAGTGTCTTAGAGGGTGTGCCAGTTAGAGTAGGGAAGTATTTTATTCCAGTTGACTTTATCGTTATGGATATGGCTAAGGACTCCCAAGTCCCTATTATTCTTGGTAGACCATTCCTCCACACTGCGGGGGCGGTCATAGATGTTAGGGATGGCAGTCTTACACTACGAGCTGGGGATGATAAAATTACTTTTATTCTTGATAAACCATTAAAACATCCCAATTTTGAAGCTACTTGTCATATGATTAATACTCTTGCTCCTGCTATTGATGATTCCTTTGTTTATTATTTGGACATAAATCAATCTGATGCTCCTACTGCTGCGTCATATCCATGGAGCAAGGAAGTGGATGAAATTGAGAGGTTGATTTATAGAGATGAGCCTCCTCCTGAGATGGTTTATAGCTGTGATGCGAGTGTTGACTTGGAGGCCGAGTTGGATGCTTTCGAAGCAGAGATATTCAGAGAGGAACCCGTCAAAGTTTTTGATGAAGCTCCTATAATGGATGAAATGCCCTATCTCCTCCCTCATGATGATGACTTGAAAAGTGATGAACATACTTGCTCATATTTTACATTAGACTTTGAGTTTGATGAGCTAGAACTTTATTCATTGCTTATTTTCTTTGCATGGACTATTTATTGGTGCTACTTATGTCTTTGTGTAGCACATGCGCTACTTTTTGATTTATTATTACGTGCTTTAAGTTGTATTGATTATGCCTTGTATGGGCATTTGTTTTAAATGCAGAAAATCTGCTCGACAGAATGAATACTCGATCGAGTGTTATGGATCTCGATCGAGTACCTTCTCTTTGGGTTTAATTTGTAGCCAGATGATGATAGGAATTGTGCGATTGATTATTTTCCCCTATTTTTGCAGCTGGTTTGGGGGAACTCCTACGCTCTTACCCGATATTCTCTTCCCTTGTATCTACTTTTATTGTATTATCACTAGTTATTTCCCGTTCCTTTTGTTAGATGTGTCCTTTAGGTTGCTGTAAATTTGTTGTGTGATTGCTATGCTCTAAGCGTCACATTGAGGACACTGTGACATTTAGGTTTGGGGTGGATTTTAATTATGTTGCCTGGTTTACTTTATTGTTGTGTGCATTTAAACCAAAAATCACATAAAAATAAAAAAATTCCAAAATACAAAAACATGTTTTTAGTTTGTTTTAGGTCGAGTCTTGGTGAATTAAATGGCAAGGATGATAATTTGCCTTGTTTTTGCATTTGAATCCCAATATAGTTATCCATGTACATTGTTTTGATCAGTTATTTAGGAAAACAAAGCTCATAATTCAAGTCTCGACCGTATTTGACATGCCTTATGCTAACTAGATTTGACACAATTATGTTGGTAAACTACATAAATTCTGAGGTCTATAGAGCTTCCTAGGCCAGGAACATCAATAAACTGGTCTCATTGTTATTCAGGGTTGAGTGTGGTTTCTCCATGTGGAATGTGTAATATCAAACTGCATAAGTGTGACATTGATTTCTTGATACTTTTATTGCTTTCATTTGACAAAGTACATGTGGATAGGCAGTTCTTACCATTCAAATAAGCCTTGCACATCCTTTTCTTGATACTTTTATTGCTTTCATTTGAACCCTTATAGCCGTTCTATATCCTACATTTATGAGCTACAATCCAGAATTTGCCTACCTTATCGGGACAGTCGCAGTTGCTTGTTTATCATGTCTATTTAGCTATTATGGTTGGGTTGGGAATTGTTGTCATGTGGGTATAGCAAAGTACATTTTAGCTATTGTGTTGTATCCTTGTGTTGGAAAAGAAAAATATGAAGCGAAAAAGAAAAGAAAAAAAAAAAGCAAGAAAAGTCGAAAAAAAGGAGAAGAAAGAGAATTGAAAAAGAAGAAATGAAAAGAAACCGATTGCTTCATTTGGTTTTGTCAAGAATCGAAAGGATGGTCGTTAGAGTCTAATGCATATTTAGAGAGTACTTCATTCGCTCTCATGTGTTGTAAAGTTGACATTATTTCTCAAAGTTGGGTTCATTTGTTATCATAAGATTTGGTTTTGGTTTTGGTTTAGCGCTGCGACTACCGTCTTAGCTTCACATATCCATAACGTGCTTTGGCACAAGCCATTTCTATCCCTTTAACTCATTTGTCACCCTTATTGTCGTTGATACATGTACTTTTGTCTACATATTATGATTGCATACTAGTTGGGAAAATCTCTATCACATTAGATTGCATGTATATTTCATAAGTCGAGTGAGTGTTTCTACTTCTTTCTATCTTCACATATAACTCACCCTTACATACTTATGAGTGCATAAGTGAATCCGCGAGAATCCGACTAATTTGTCTTGCAAGATCGAAAGGTATTTAGCATTTGTCTATAGTATGGTGACATGAGACTTGAGCTACGTTTTCTATTTCCTGTACCTTTGAATTTGTTTTAGTGGTACACTTTGTTCATTGCTATGTTACAGATATGAATAGCTTGGGATTTGTTTGCAAAGACAGTAGCTCTGAGTTATTTATTTGCCATTTGTATGATTGCCTTTTGTATTGTGTGATACTTTGCTTGAGGACAAGTAAAGAGATGGTTTGGGGGAGTTTCATGAGTCATAATTATATGCATATTTATGCTTCCCCTTAATTACTTTTGATACGGTTTTCGTGCTAACTTATATTAAATACATGCCTTTTATGTGAGAATGTTGTTACTTCCGCTATTTGATGTTTAATGCAGGAATGATGCATTTGAGGATCAAAGGAATGAAATGGGCATCGCGGAGTGGGCATGAAGGAATACACGAAGCATGGCATGGGAATCTGGAAGAATAAAGGAAGAGAAATAAAGAAGATAACACGAAGAAAGTGGACAAGAGCAAGTTCCTCGATCGAGTACAAGGAGGATTGATCGAGGAACCTTCATACTCGATCGAGTGAAATGAGGCTCGATTGAGTGTAACACCCCCATATTCAGAGGATCCTTAACTAGGCCTTCCTTAGCATATAAGGGCGTTACCATCTCGGTTGTCCGAGGAAGTAATAATCAAATGTCGATAAAAGAACTATTACGTTACTTTACAAGTGATTTAAAACCAATTGACGATATAAAGATACAACTCAAAGACTACTCGCTATAACTATCAAATCTGGCGAAGACTCATCCCTGCCCGAACTCTAGCTATCAACCATATCAACACCTGCTAAGACAGACTGCTCACCATAAGGGATCACGGCAGACACATAAACAGACAAGACAACCACACAAGGTCACTACTGAGATAAGATACAACAATATCAATAACAACTATCAATACAACTCAACACACACAATCGCACCCACTCCAAACAATCTCCGTCATCGACTGTCCACTGGACCAGCCCTGCCAGTGGGGGACCGCAGCCGTTCCCACCTAAGCCCCGCTCATCATACCGAGCGATAACCCTGTCCCATTAATGTGCACATCCCCTCCCGTGGCGGATTCCACGGAGGGCGAAACTAGGGCGTGAGCCACTCCCGCAAGTGACTCCACTCAGCCGAGAACGCATCTCGAGAACCAGAGACAAACAATCACAATCACAACCTTCACAATACAATTACGATAAAATACAACAACCACAACACAACCACAACATCCGACACACTAGACCATCTACAGAAACTGAGTAGGCGAACCTACCTTTAAGCAATTGCAACCGATCCATGCCAACGCATGCCATAACCAGCAACCAAGCAAAGCCTCTAAGGAGAAACCCGGCAAAAGACCGCTACGCGACTCAAGCTACGCTCTCCTAAGGCACAAGGACCTTCAAAGGGCTTCCATGGAGGTTTTGTGGTGAAGGGAAGGGAAAGAGGCGACTGATGGATGGGAAGAATGAGGCGGAAATGAATTGCGGATTTAACAAAACGCGATTAAAAACCCTCGCTGAAAACTCGATACTCGATTGAGTACCCAACATACTCGATCGAGTGACCCCCTACTCGATCGAGTAACCTAGCTACTCGATCGAGTAGCCTCTACTCTTTCGAGTACCACTCCTAACACGTGACTCAAGATAGTTTTGGCACGTATTTCTATGTCTATTCCCGCACCCAAGGTCAGTCAACGCGATTAATGGGTCTCTAAAAGGGCGAGTATTACAGTCTTCCCCCCTTAAAAGAACTTCGTCCTCGAAGTTCAACTCACTCATCTTAACGCTCAAGACACGGGAAAACACGCCATCACCATTCCTCCTACTCAAGTCATTACTCCCCGGAAATACCATCCCCCATGTCATCATCATCACTATCTAACACTCTATTCGTAACGACTCTTACTCTTATCATACACACATTAGTATCCTCAACAGTTACTCTATATGTTATATAAACATCAACTTCCTAATGCGAGGCACAAACAACTCTTACTCATCGTATGATAACTACTATTAACTCGAAACATGTCTCGTATCAACTTCATATTGCACAACTAATACCACCATGTTACTTAACCACGCGATTCAATTACGATCCATTGCACCATAACTATCTATTCATGACCGTCTTTTAAAACATACCATCACATTTACTTTAATGAACTAAAGTAACCACTTATACTTCATTTAAGCAATGTGATCAAAGTACTAGAAAATTTTGTAATTAAACAACAAAACATTATAAACGAACAACAACATAACTTCAAAATTAGCCTTTTTATTTTGCGACATTACTCTTCCCCTCTAAAAAGGAACTTCGTCCCCGAAGTTCGCCACCAAAAATTACAACACATATTACCTATTACTTGCTTCATAGCATGAATTAGAAACATATTATCTGTCATGGACATTACTCGCTAAGCACATCCTTGTTAAATTCGAAATCATACACGAACCACCGGAATAACTAGACGCCGTCGATAAAGCATGTTAATAGGGTATGCACAAATGTATGCGAAGATGTAACTCCGATAATTAGATAGTAATAGGGCGGATGCAACGTTTAAGTAACAAAAAACTATCACCGCTTCACTAATTGTGACAGATATGCATGTAAAACTCAAGCACGACTTCCAACATATGAAATTCACGGTTCAAAGATGTCACTAAGTACTAACAACCACCTTAAACATCAAATGTGCAATTATAAAACAATTGTACACTTTTAATTTTCGAAAACTTCCTGTAACAGTGCTACTCGATCGAGTATGTAAGGGTACTCGATCGAGTGACATGCTACTCGATCGAGTGTCTTGGCTACTCGATCGAGTAGCACGAGATCAGAATGCATCAAATCTGTCATACTTGTAGCTACTCGATCGAGTAAGGGGGTACTCAGTCGAGTACCTACAGGTCAAATGCCTTATAAAACCTGTCATAAACCAACATATATATACATAGCCGTCACATACTTGGGTCGAGATGATTTCCCGACCCCAAAATCAATCCTGCAACAAAGTTAAGTAACAAATCCGGCCTTATGGCCAACAACACATATCCCTAACCAAGGTTTCAACGAAAACAACTACCAACATCTAACCATACTACCAACACCTACTACCAACGACCATAAACAAGGATGAAAACAAGGAGCATCACTCCTCCTGCTGCTGCTGCTGCTGCTGATCAACCATCACCTCATCATCACCACCACCGCCTCCAGACGTACCCGCTCCTGATGAACCAATGCCCGCATCAACTCCTGCCCCGGCTCCCGAACTCATGTACCATGGGGTCAAGCTACCGTAGGCAAAGGACTGAGGTGTCCCCCACGTCGACTGATCCACCCCGTAGGAGTGGAAAACCCCCGTATAGTCCCCGACTCCACTCCGCCAAACCGGATGCGGTCCCTCGGTCCCTATCCCCTGAGTGTACGCCATATCGTGCATGTTCCTGAGTGTCAAGGTAGATGACACTCTCTCTGCTAAGTAGCTTGATCGAGTCTCCGGGGTGTCAAGGTAAGGGTAGCACGAAAAAGGACGTTGCTGCTGTTGAGGTGCTACCGGCTGTGGCCTAGTCTCCGAGGCCCTCTCCCTCACTCGACCGGGGTCCTCTCCCCAACTTGGGTCTCTCCACCACAACCGCCGCGTTCTCGCCCTTCGTCGGCTCTGGCATCACCTTAAGAATCGTGTCGTCGATAAGGTAGGTCTACAGCTGGCGGGGTCTGTCAACATCCTCCTCCTCCTCCTCATCACTAGAGTCCACAGCTACAACTACCGGCTCCAAAGGCTCCGTCTGTGGGAGGTGCTCAGGAGCTGGAATCTTCATCCAACTCATGCCCCACACCCTCCAAGCTAGGCTACCGTCAGCCAAAGTTCTCAACCATTTCAGGCCGAGGTAGTAGTCAGGGTCCATAGTAGGCACTGGGGTAGCCAAGGGTACGTAGTCCAAAGAAGCCTCAAAGGAGGTTAGCTTTTCAGCTAACCGAGTGGCGATAGCGCCACAGCTCAAATACCGCGAAGAAGCAGTAGCCATCAAGGCAAGGGCAGCATATACGATGGAAGGAGCATTAAAGACCACTTTCCTGGCCCGCTCCGGGTTGAGGTAGGACATCAGAAGCAACACCTCATGATTATTCAGTTTACTGATATCTTTTCTGTCATAAAGGAGGTTTGAAAGAGAACGGAGAAAGACCCTCAAGGTAACATGCTGAACATCACTAATCAGCATGTTGCTTGAGGTGGGAGCTGGCTTTTCGGTCAAGCAAGGCATTAGGCGCCAGACACCGCACTCAGCAGGAATATCGGTGATAGAATCCTTGGGAGGCTTGGCCAACCCAAGGTGAGACGCATACAGATCCATAGTCAACATAAAGCTGGTGTTCATCAACCGAAATTCAACGGTGCAGGCAGTGGTCATAACTAAAGGAGCTCATAAACTCCAAGGTAAGAACAGGATAAGAGTGTTTCCTCAGCCTGTACAAACCCGTAAAGCCCAAGGTCTCGAATATGTGACGGACATCCGTCTCTATTCCCAAATCCTCCAACAATGTAGTGTATATACACCTCGTCGGTCTCATTTTGCGTTTTTGCAAATCTACAAAACGCTCCCTCTGTTTGAAATCGACAAAAACAACAGAAGGGTACTCCGGAACTGCGGGTAGCATGGGTCCACTCCCCTCCCCAGTCTCAGACTGTGTAACCCTCCCCGTTTACTCTGACGGGTCCCTACGTTCGGTCTCGGCATCTGTTTCGGCATATGATTTAAATAAACTTGTATAAACATGTAAACATATACTTCATGAAATTTTGGATTTCATATATACTCAGCTAGGTCCACCAACTCATTAACCAATTTGTCATGTGAAGCACACAATTCATGCCATTAAACTTTGAATATTCAGCTAAGTACACACATTCACCAACAGTTTCCTTAATTTGATATATAAACTCAGTTTACAGCTACTCATGAACCATATTTGTGAGAAATTTATCTTGGTGATTACACATGCTCAACAATTCTACTATCCTAGCACGATTCAAATGTCACTCTACCTACACACTTAACAACATGTGACACACTTGAACAAGCTCATGGAAAGCAATTTAGAATATATTATCATCAACCTTCAATATTAGGAACTAATAACTCAGTTAAACTTTTTCAGACGGTCTCTACAACTGCAACAATTTTGACATATTCTTCATGAATCAACACCACTACTATCATATTGAAGTTTAACCTTTATTTAAACAGTCATATACAACACCAAATTCCACATATAAATCACGAATTTCCATTTGAGGCACTTTTAAGACGTAGTTATGAGGCAACTTTTTAAGGTGAAAATCATCAAAATTCATCCTTCAACATGTTATATACAAGGTATAGTACTCAATTTCATCATCTAATCAATGTAAAACAATCAAAATCAATTTCAATTTTTGTAACCCTAAAATTTTCGGTTTCAATTTTGCAATTTCTAGTCTAATTTACAGCACTTAATCACCAACAATCAAAGAAAGAGGACATGTGGATCATATTTCAACAATTAAAAGCAAGAATCTATCCATATGAATCGGAAATTTCAGATTATATAACTATTCTAACACATCCAAATCAATAAATCATGTAAATTAGGAAGAAAAGCATACCTTGATTGAGTAGTAAAGTGAAGAAACGAAATCAAACAAGGAAAATAACCCCAAATTAACCACCACTAACACAAGAATATGAGAGATTATGAGGGTTTTAGAGCTTAGGTATCGACATATAGAAGGAGAATGAGAAGAAATAGAAAGAATAGGGGTTTTAAGAAACCCTTAGGATTCACTGTACAGTAACCTACTCGATCGAGTGCCTAGGGTACTCGATCGAGTACCACCCTACTCGATCGAGTACCACCCTACTCGATCGAGTAGGCGCCATTTCGTCGAGTATCTGCAGAAATTTTTCCGCATCCCAACGTCATAGCTTCCTAACTAGATCGAGTGAGGTCTACTCGGTCTAGTAAGCACTCGCACTCGGTCAAGTATAGTCAAGTACTCGGTCAGAAGTACGAAGTAAATCGAAGATTCCTGCAAAAACAACATCGCGTGTCGATTCCAAACTAAGTTCGGAACTCGACACTAATTATCGCACTTGTTCACGCATTACCACAATTGTCCAAGCATAACATATCGTCTTAACTAATGAGGTGTATGTCACATTACGCTACTCAAGTTACCCAACTCGTGTCACCTGTTACCGAATCTTCCATAAACATAATCACGTCATCATATTACACTTAACTTACTTTATACATCACTACCAAACTTGTGTTCATTCAACTTAGAACATGTATATTAGCATTAGTTCACTCTTTCATATAACATATAATTGCATATTCGTCATATCAAATAATCTATCATGTTCCACATTCAATCATAAGTAAATCATTTTACATAAATCCATTATTACGCAGCGAAAATTTTCAACTAATAAACAAGGCATATGAGCATTATTATAAGCTATGTTTCATATTATAACTCAACAATTCCATAATTAGCATCATCGTAATCACGGTAGAGTTTGTAAACTCGTATATGACTACCGTCATCATCACTTATAGCAAATACCGACATGTTCACTCTTCAAGTCACGACATACACTTCCACATTTTCACGCATCTCAATCACGTAAACCTTTATCACATATCTCATAACCATCGTGTACGCTCACTAACTACGCCAAAAACTTTACTAATTCCACTAAAGATTACTTTACACGGCCCAAATACCACTATCACATCCCTTAAGACTTAGCCAGAGTTAGCTCCGGCATAATTAACATACACATCACACATAGACACACGGACTCCACATTCCCGTACCATGTGACTGGCTTAAGTATCATGGGGACAAGACTTTGAAATGAGGGCGCCTACTCACCCAAAATCTAGCATCAGTGGGGCTCCCATTATACATACACCAGGTTTATTTTATTAGACTCACAACATTCATTAGGTTCATTTGTTACAGGTTCCAAAATCGTCGCTCTGATACCACTTTGTAACACCCCCATATTCAGAGGAACCTTAACTAGGCCTTCCTTAGTATATAAAAGCGTTACCATATCGGTTGCCCGAGGAAGTAATAATCAAATGTCGATAAAAGAACTATTACGTTACTTTACAAGTGATTTAAAACCAATTGACGATATAAAGATACAACTCAAAGACTACTCGCTATAATTATCAAATCTCGTGAAGACTCATCCCTGCCCGAACTCCAGCTATCAACCATATCAACACCTGCTAAAACAGACTGCTCACCATAAGGGATCACGGCAGACACATAAACAGACAAGACAACCACACAAGGTCAGTACTAAGATAAGAGACAACAATATCAATAACAACTATCAATACAACTCAACACAAACAGCCACACACACAATCGCACCCACTCCAAACAATCTCTGTCATCGACTGTCCACTGGACCAGCCCTGCCAGTGGGGGACCGCAGCCGTTCCCACCTAAGCCCCGCTCATCATACCGAGCGATAACCCTGTCCCATTAATGTGCACATCCCCTCCCGTGGCGGCTTCCACGGAGGGCGAAACTAGGGCGTGAAGCCACTCCCGCAAGTGACTCCACTCAGCCGAGAACGTATCTCGAGAACCAGAGACAAACAATAACAATCACAACCGTCACAATACAATTACGATAAAATACAAAAACAACAACACAACCACAACATCCGACACACTAGACCATCTACAGAAACTGAGTAGGCGAACCTACCTTTAAGCAATTGCAACCGATCCATGTCAACACATGCCATAACCAGCAACCAAGCAAAGCCTATAAGGAGAAACCCGGCAAAAGACCGCTACCCAACTCAAGCTACGCTCTCCTAAGGCACAAGGACCTTCAAAGGGCTTCCATGGAGGTTTTGTGGTGAAGGGAAGGGAAAGAGGCGACTGATGGATGGGAAGAATGAGGCGGAAATGAATTGCGGATTTAACAAAACGCGATTAAAAACCCTCGCTGAAAACTAGATACTCGATCGAGTACCCAACATAATCGATCGAGTGACCCCCTACTCGATCGAGTAACCTAGCTACTCGATCGAGTAGCCTCTACTCTATCGAGTACCACTCCTAACACGTAAGATAGTTTTGGCACGCATTTCTAAGACTATTCCCGCACCCAAGGTCAGGTAACGCGATTAATTGGTCTCTAAAAGGGCGGGTATTTCACTGAGGATGTAATACTCTGCTTTTGTGGGACCCGTACTTATACCTGGGGATGCATGAGAGGACCTTTAGAGCGATAAGTGATCACTCAGAAGGGAAGGATAGCCTTACACTAGACCTGGACTTTACCGTGTGGCGTTGCAGCGGATCGAGTGGGTCCACTCAGTCGAGTGAAGGGTACACTCGACCGAGTGGAGTGCTACTCGGCAGAGTGAGTCCACTCGACCGAGTGGACTCGGTACTCGGTCGAGTGCCGCTGTTTTCAGAACACGGGATTAATCCCCTCTCTCCCCTATCCCTAAAATCATTTCCACCTTCCTCCTTATCTCTCCAAACTCTCTCCCTTCTCTCTAAGCCCTCACAAACACCTTCTACTTGGGATTCAAGCTTGGATTATAAGATCTACCACCTTCCTCTTCATCTCCTTCACCTAGTAAGTAAAGATCTCCCCTTTCTATTATTTTAAACCCTAACTTTTGGGGGAGTTTATTATGGGTATTGAATTAGCAATTAGTATGTGTATTTGGGGTAATTAAGGGGTAATAATAAGGGGCTTTGTAGTGTATATTAGTATAGAATGTATTATGATAGTTATTATGTGATTTGTATAGGATGAGATGGTTCCTTGAGACGGTTTCTGTAACACCCCCATACTCCAAGTGCCTTACCAGGTCCACTCAGGTATAAGGATACTACCATCTCGGTTGCCCGAGGTACTGAATATCATAAGACAATAAAGAAACGTACTTTTAAAGTAATTATAGATTAAGTGATTACATGTTCGAACCAAAACTAATAAAAGGAATTACAAGGTTCTCATACGGTCTACTACACTAAAACTATCAAAGCTACTAGACTTCGTCGACACAAACAATGAAGACTTCTAACCGCCACGTGATGACTCATCCCGGCTATCCCATCCCATACGTCATATCACACACTCGCTCAATAACTCTCACCACCCCGAATAGATCACCACGGTTTTTAAAACATTTAAACGGGGTCAATACTAATCACACAATTCAATACATATATCAACAATAAGATAAACAGACCTTAACTCACACACACACACAACCAACCAATTCCAATCATCTCAATCATTGATCCCCACCGGACCCATACCTCGCCAGGGGGGACCGCAGCCGTTCCCACCTAAGCCTCGCTCATCATACCGAGCGATAACCCTGTCCATTAATGTGTACATCCCCTTCCGTGGCGGGTTCCACGAAGGGCGAAACTAGGGCGTGAAGTCACTCCCGCAAGTGACCCCACTCTGCCGAGAACGCATCTCGAGAACCATCAACAGCAATCACAACCACAAACACAATGCAATCATCATATCAAACAACTAACTACAGCACATCACCAATATCCCATTATGGGACTAATACTGAGTAGGAAATCCTACCTGGAAAGCACAACAGTCAGACGGTATCAACAGCTGTATCAACAAGTCTCTTCTACGAACCCTCCTCCTATCATATAACACATAGAGGCTACACATCACAAACTACACACAAAACCCCCAATCTCTAAATTAGGGTTTAACCAAACTTAACAAAACATTATAAAAATTATATTAAAAGCTTACCCTCGACGCAGAGAACTCAACGATACGAATAACGACAAGAACCGACCGTCGAACTCCGGAATTGCTAAGGATGCGATTAGGAAGATGAACTGGTTGCTTTCTCTCTTAAACAGGGTTTTAGGTTTTGTAAAAGTGATTTAAAACAATGACGACTATGTTTAAATACCTTAATCGCATAATTAACAAAACCCGAGAAAACTCCCCGTAAAACCGGACACTCGATCGAGTACCCAAGGTACTCGATCGAGTACCCCTTACTCGATCGAGTACCCCGGACTACTCGATCGAGTACCCAACAGTCGAAACTATTTTATCTCGCAACTTACCCTTACTCGACAGAGTAAGGGCTACTCGATAGAGTACCCCAAGACTTATAAATACGGACTATTACAGTCTTCCCTCCTTAAAAGGAACTTCGTCCCCGAAGTTCAACCCATACATAAAAACAACCATACAGACTCGACCAAGACACAACAACTTAGCTAAGGACTCAAGAACTCGACCGAACATAGAACATGAACTCTTAACACCCACTCCACCAACTATATTTACTTCCACAACATGACTCACTATATCGTATCTACCACATATATATCTCTCACGACACCAACTCCATACATAACCAACTACCATCCTCTACTGCTGCTAGCTCCATAATATCATCAACTATCAAATCCAATACCAAGACACTCATAGACATCAAACGGGATGTTACATTCTACCACCCTTAAAAGGAACTTCGTCCTCGAAGTTTACTCACACTCGTAACCTCATCATCCAATTGTCAATACTAGCGAAATATTCTCACACTCCTAAACATCACGCTACTACAAGCACGGTCATGACCTTTAATAAAATCACCCACAACACGAATCGATCTTTTATTCTACATCAAGACTCAACTTCCGAATATATTACCATATGTACAACCATCAAAATCTGTTTTATCGCATCCTACTCCTCTTAAGACAAATGTTACGTCCTCGTAACTCACTAATACCAAACCATATCTATATCTCATTACCCTCTGTACCACCACATGTCAAAGATAACCGTCTATAAACCAAACACTCACCATTCTTATATCCAAGGCTCCCATACATAAACATTTCCCATTCCTCAACTCATTCGTCAGCGCACCTAACCTATACCATAAACTCGTAGCAAATCACCATACCCACTCTTCATTATTACTGCCAACCAACATACCTCTCTACTTAAGGCACTTATCTCCCAGAAGCATAACTCACGATCCGCACTCGTTACGTACACGCACACTAGATCCTCAAGTTCTTTCTTTCATTACCGCAAAATTCATACACAACTTAACATGGCACTAATTTCCCCAACACCCTACACTCACTGTCTCAACAAAAGATTATGAACTACCTGCCGCTTTCAGCTCATTACAACACATGTTCCACGAATCATTTTCCATTACCCTGTCTACCGATGTCTCATCTGAAAACAAGATCAAAATTACCGTAACAACCTCTCACAACCGTGTCCCATCAACAGATTATCACTATCCCATGACAACAACGAAACATATACAACTCTATTTCACATCATGCTCTACCTCATTCCCAACTTAACCTGGTAAAGAAAACATGAATAAGCAAGACAACTGTCTATCAGCACAAACTGACACTCGCAGAGAGCAACATCAAACAAAACAACAATCTATGTATAACTGGTATGTACTTTCGAAACCCGAATCATAATCATCCCGCCTACTCCACCACAACCGGTGACGGCATCACAACACCGCCACCAACAGCCACACCGTAGTGCGAAAATACCCGCATCACAAAGACTATGTACCGTGCCCGGATCACCACCCGAGGCACCACAACCACACCGATAGACATCACAACTGCATACAATTCCCATAAATACTGACTTAGCATAACTTCTCAGACAAGAAAAACTTACTTAAATCCACCTTATTAAATTATCACGCAACATATTATATGGATAAACAGATAAGCATCTCATGAACATCATCTCTACCATTTCCCGGAATACACATGTGTTATCAATATACCTAAAATTATAACTAGCTATGTCAAATCAATCAAATTATTACCTTTTTGGATATCATTAAATTAAATTATCGTGTCCAACATATATATTACAGAACATTCATAAAACAACTTTATAATTATCACACTATACCCCTTCTTGTGAGGTCAGAACCTCACACAAACATTTACACAAATCACAGACCCGTAATCACAACCAACTAGTCAATCCTGACCACGTAAGTCACCACTCGAAAAAGGTTACCTGCCGCCCGAGTTTAACTCATATGCCCCTCATAACATATTCCCCCATTCGCACAACCATCACTTCCTGCCAAATATAATCACACCTTCACTATTCAACTAATAGCGTCCGCCTCATCTAACCACATCTTATACCCTCTCACAATCATACACAACAATCAGGTCCCTACCAAATCAACCTCTTTAGAATTGCTACCTTTCTAATATTCCATCACTCTTAGCCATTAGTGATAACACCACAATGCCACCGCTGCTCGTATATCAAATCTCTTACACTCATATCAAAATAACATGGTTTTTCTACCATTTTTGGTTAACATTGCAAATAACGAACATCAAACCCATCCACAAAATTACCTCAACATTATTCCCAATGCTATCTTATTTGTATTGTCATCCAACTCTCCACCAAATATCTCGTATCGTGCCAATACTCCACCAACTTCTTACTCCCTTAATTCCTCGAAACTCATTACCAATCATGTTGCCCTGAAACTCCTATATAACCTTTAGCTAACATCCTCGTGATACCATCACATATTTCGATGATTTCTTATCTTTGTATCACATAGCTCCGGTGAACATTTTCCTCAGCTTACTTTTGTCCTTCTTTTCTCTTTACACTCAATAATACCAATTAATAGTTCAACTCCTTATTCCTTCTAGCTAACTCTTTAGAAATCTGGTTACCCCTTCGTTGCTCCAAAACTCAATTCCATTATTTTCTTCCGACATCATCTCACTCTTTCTTACCATGGATCTTCTCTTATTATGCTATCACTCATACTTGCCACTAATCTATCCATAGAACCAACGTTTAATGTTCAAACAATTGCATCCCCCTTTTTACATCTCTAGAAATCAGAATTCATTTAATACCGTTAATTACCCAAGGAAATCACACAGTAGTTTCATCTTTTAATAAACCAAACCTCCCAAACTCACTCACCGTCTACAAATACACCTCGCGACATGTCTCCACAAAGTTCACTATATATTACTCTTCTCAACCCCTTTAAACGAACTTTCATTACATAAATCCATAACCCACACGACTCCTAACCATTTCCCTCCTTAACTCTTTACACATCTCAAGTCGCCACTATCCACATTCTTACTTTCAATCTTTTCATTCTCACGTTCATTATACTCACATCATCCCTTGTCTATATTCACTTATTTTTACATTACTCAACACACAATCATATCACTCATCCCGTCTCGCAAAACGTGCGCCATGCCTCAATAAACTATACCAATCTTCCTTTTCTTTTTCCACCATCTATCATAATCACATATAACTCATGTCCTCCCCACCGAACTCATACTCATCATAGTGCCACTCTTTACATCATAAGATTGGGTAACTTACGCTTCAGGACCAACACATACGTAAAACAATGCATAAAGAAATAATACAACACCTTTGAATTAAACATAATATGCAACGAATGTCAAAAGACAAACATATGACCCGAAATACGCATATGACCTGCACAGACCCCACTCGATCGAGTACCAGAACCTACTCGATCGAGTTGAGGCTACTCGATCGAGTGCCCAACATGCTCGATCGAGTGCCCCGACTCGAACCCAAACAGACCTTCCGATCTTCGACTTACTCGACCGAGTAGCCCGGCTACTCGATCGAGTGACCCCATACTCGATCGAGTGCCCGAGGTACTCGATCGAGTGCCCAAAAACACGATTCTGGTCAAAATAACGACAAGTACCCACTCGATCGAATCAAACCCACTCGATCGAGTCATGCAGACTCGTGAATACTACCCGAATGTTATCTCACATACCCTAACGTACTATGCATTCATTATTATTTCAACATTATGATTATAACTACGCATTCAAATCTGCGCGACTCCTCATACAATTAACAAAATAATCTACTTTGTGTTATCAAGTGCCACGTTATAAACAACCATCATGCTTTTCATCCAATTCGTTATACAAAACACATATCATTGAACCTCTATTCTTCATGTTACTACTTACCAAAGCCAAATATTACCATCTATCATGCTCATATAACATTCAACTTTCAATCATGTATTACCCGCATGTTTTAAATTTTCATAACTTTTCATAACACAAACCACACCCATACACTACAAATCCTATTTCCATGTTGCTAATACAACAACATTACAAATCCACTTCATCACACATCATCATATACGAACTACTTTCTTTTTCTACCATATCATTCATCATTCTCATATACTTTTCCAACGATTCCAACCAACATGTCAACCAACTATCATACAACATGCTTTCAACAAACCATATACAAGATTAACATACACGTCGCACATATACACACGGACTCCACGTTCCCATACCATGTGATTGGCTTAAGTATCATGGGGCCAAGATTTTGAAGTGAGGGCGCCTACTCACCCAAAACCTAGCATCACCGGTAGGCTCCCATTACACATACACCAGGTTCATTTTATTAGACTCCCTATGTTCATTATGTTCATTTGTTACTGAGTTCCAAAATCGTCGCTCGATACCATTTGTAACACCCCCATACTCCAAGTGCCTTACCAGTCCACTCGGGTATAAGGATACTACCATCTCGGTTGCCCGAGGTACCGAATATCATAAGACAATAAAGAAACGTACTTTTAAAGTAATTATAGATTAAGTGATTACATGTTCGAACCAAAACTAATAAAAGGAATTACAAGGTTCTCATACGGTCTACACTAAAACTATCAAAGCTACTAGACTTCGTCGACACGACACAATGAGACTTCTAACCGCCACGTGATGACTCATCCTAAATATCCCATACGCGTCATATCACACCGCCAATAATCGCTCACCACCCCGAATGGATCACCACAGTTTTAAAACATTTAAACGGGGTCGATACTAATCATACAATTCAATACATATATCAACAATAAGATAAACAGACAACTTTAACTGTCACACACACACACAACCAACCAATTCCAATCATCTCAATCATTGATCGTCCACTGACCCGACCCTCCACCAGGGGGACCGCATCGTTCCCACCTAAGCCCCGCTCATCATACCGAGCGATAACCCCGTCCATTAATGTGCACATCCCCTTCCGTGGCGGGTTCCACGAAGGGCGAAACTAGGGCGTGAAGTCACTCCCGCAAGTGACCCCACTCGGAGAACGCATCTCGAGAACCATCAACAAAGAATCACAACCACAAACACAATGCAATCATCATATCAAACAACTAACTACAAAGACATCACCAATATCCCATTATGGGACTAATACCGAGTAGAAATCCTGCCGAAAGCACAACATCGGACGGTATCAACAAATTGTATCAATAAGTCTCTTCTACGAACCCTCCTCCTATCATATAACACATAGAGGCTACACATCACAAACTACACACAAAACCCCAATCTCTAAATTAGGGTTTAACCAAACTTAACAAAACATTATAAAAATTTTATTAAAAGCTTACCCTCGACGTAGGGAACTCAACGATACGAATAACGACAAGAACCGACCGTCGAACTCCGGAATTGCTAAGGATGCGATTAGGAAGATGAACTGGTTGCTTTCTCTCTTAAACAGGGTTTTAGGTTTTGTAAAAGTGATTTAAAACAATGACGACTATGTTTAAATACCTTAATCGCATAATTAACAAAACCCGAGAAAACTCCCCGTAAAACCGGACATTCGATCGAGTACCCCCTTACTCGATCGAGTACCCCAGCTACTCGATCGAGTACCCAACAGGTCAGAAACTATTTTATCTCGCAACTTACCCTTACTCGACAGAGTAAGGGCTACTCGATAGAGTACCCCAAGACTTATAAATACGGAGTATTACAGTTTCGGTCCGGATTCGAGTAGCTTAAGGAGATTGCTAAAAGGTAGGTTAATCCAAATCGGTTTCAATAATGTGGTGTTGTTTATGTTGATGTTTTAGTTAGTTTTGCTTAATTCGGGCATTTGCAGTATAACATGTTTAGTGTTAATCACATTATTAAGAGGTTGATTATGATATATTGGTTGTGGTTCATTCATTGGTTATTATCATAAATATGGTTGTTGTTGTTGTTGTTGTTGTTGTTGTTGTTGTTGTTGTTGTTGTTGTTGTTGTTGTTGTTGTTGTTGTTGTTGTTGTTGTTGTTGTTGTTGTTGTTGTTGTTGTTGTTGTCGTTGTTGTTGTTGTTGTCGTTGTTGTTGTTGTTGTCGTTGTTGTTGTTGTTGTCGTTGTTGTTGTTGTTGTTGTTGTTGTTGTTGTTGTTGTTGTTGTTGTTGTTGTTGTTGTTGTTGTTGTTGTTGTTGTTGTTGTTGTTGTTGTTGTTGTTGTTGTTGTTGTTGTTGTTGTTGTTATTGTTGTTATTGTTGTTGTTATTGTTTTGGAGACGTAAGACGATTAGGAGACCGTCTTACGCTTAAGTCTCCTCTTGGAGCTCGGCCACTTGACTGACTGGAGCTCGGATGGGATTTACACGGGTTTGATTCCCTTTTCTTCATTCCTTATCCTCTTCATATCTCATTTTAACCTCATTCAAACAACACCAAAATCTCTTTAAAAATAATTCCAAAACTCCTTTTTTGTGATTTTCTACTTGGGCTAAGTTTTCCACTCAAAATTTCCGTCTTAAATCTCTCCTAATTAGCAAGGTAAGTGGACCATTCTTCCTCTTATTCCCTCATCTTGAATTTGTTAAATCTACACTAATGTGCTTGAGGTGTGTCAATTTATTTCATGCTTTTACTTAATTCATGGTAACAAATAGCTCTCTACATTATTATTGTTGCTAAAAAATCAAATTTTTTATGTCAATTCTACCACATAAATTGAAGAACACGGAAATGGATACATGAGCTTGTATGTGGACTTTTAGTTTTTGTTGTTTAGTCTAATTCGACAACAAAGGCTTAACCTTTCTAGTTATGGATGGATTTTGCTTGAATATGTGAAAATTTCGCCTTAAAACTTCGTCTTAAATTTTCTAATTTTCGACAAGTCATGCCCAAATTTTTAATTTTCTTGAGTAAAAGTTGGTTTAGTTATCTTATAAGACTACCCTTTTTAATTGGTAATGCGGTATGTGATCTCAAACTGAAAATTTTTCCACCTTGAAGTTTGGGTGAAACTCTTGAAAATTTCTAAGTATCCATGCACAAGTTTGATTTTTTTCTTGAAAATGGTTTGAGAAGTGTTGGTAAATTGAGAATTTGATGGCTATTATTATTACACTATGAGGTAAATCAAAAAAGTTTCATCTCAAAAATGTAAATGAATTTCTCAAAATTTAACACTCGCTATGTCGAAAAAAAAAACTTCATTTTGATGCTCACTACTTGGTCAAGTATTAAGTTTAGGATTTGGGGGATAATTTCTTCCACTTTCAAAGTTAGTCACAAGTCTCATCCTTCCTTCTATGTATTCTTTGTGATTTCTCTTGTAGCATGTCAAGAAACATGAGGAGCAACCGTGGGAGAAACAACCGTCAACCCCAATCTGAACCGGAGGCACTACCCGCCTTTACCCACCCAGAATACCCGGGGTTAGAATTTGAGAGTGAACCCCATAGAAATACTTTCTTAGCCCTCACCGAGAGACGTATAAACGCCACTAGGTGTGTGTCGGAGAGTGCCTTAGAAGCCTTGGGAATACAGGTGCAAGTGCATGACATCTTTAGCATACTTGGGATGGAGGAATTGTGTAACTTAGCGGAAATAAGCAACCGCACCCTTACCTTAGAATTTTTGAGCTCCTTCCTCTACAACCCAAAAGACAACACCGTGAGCTTTCGACTCAAGAACACCTCCTTCCACCTATCTAGTGATTTCTTTGCATAGTGGCTGGGTGTAGGAAAAAGGACCACCTTTACTCTTGACAAGGTGAGGAAGGAAATTAAAGCCACAAAATACATCAACCTCTACACGGGTAACCGCAATACGGACGTTAGTGCCATGAAAATAAATGATGTGGAACACCCCGTTTTGAAAATTTTCCTTCGCATAATGACCAATCTCCTTTACGGGAGAAAGGACCCTAGTAAACTCAACTCCTTGGAAGTACTACTTCTAAGCTCCTACCTCAATCCATACTATGAGAGGCGTTTTTACTTTAGCCCCGTGTCTATGGTATGCTTAGCGTCTGAGAGGATGACCAAGTTTGACAAGTGTTCCTTTGATTGTGGTGCCCTAGTGACTAGACTAGCCAAGAACCTCTTGGGTAATGTACCGGGGTAATTGATAGACCCATGAGTACGGATGTGCCATACTTCAACATTACCTACATAAAAGGCATATTTTGGGTTGTGGATAGGAAAGACAAAAAGGGGTACTCATGGAGAGTAACCACAGACTTATACATGAAGCGTTCCGCAAATGGGAGATTGTCCGAAACCTCACACCTACCCGAACTAGCACCATCTCGTCGTCTGGCCCGATCCTACCTCATTCCCGAAAATATTACTTACACTCTTGATGGTGAAGCGGTACGAGGGGAAATAACCCCAAAACTTCTTTCCGATCCTCCTAAAACTTCTCCACATGCCCCATATTCCTCCTATGTGCCCATGCCCTCGCCGCCCTTTGATCGCCCTAGATACTCCACTTACGCCCCGTCCTCTTCTTTCATGCACGAACCTTCACCGCACCATGACCCTCCCCGACACTCCATGCACATGTCGTCTTTTATCGGAGGGTATAACCAACCACAGCCGGCTTATGGTCACCAATATCCCATGGCAGACCTAGTTGAGAGAGTGAATAACTCCTTAGTCCTAAGAGATATGCATGAGTTCACCTATAACCAAGGGGTAAGGCCGACCGAATGCCCTAGTTTTTGGTCCGGGGACGGGGACACTTCTGGAGTATTCAAGGCCTATAGTATACAACCCTCGGATTGGAGTCACAAGATTCCTCACGGCGACGGACACTTACTTGGCCCTTAGGCGGGACCGCACTATACCACCGGGAGTTTCTTCAATGATATGCACCATAGTGGAGGCTACCAACAGAATGTAGGTAATGCTTACCAAGGTAATGTGGATAGTCCGTACCAACAGGAGGTGGGAGGTATCTCTCACGAGGGTGGGAGCAATATTTTCTATGGAAGCGGGAGTCGAGATGGAGCATCTAGTTGGGCACCAGGACTTATGGACTACCATAGCCGCTATATATGTCAACGCAATTATAGAAGACGCGACGATAGACACCTCGGGCAATACAAGGAGTGAAGAGCTTAGCATGCGGAGGGAGGAGTCACCGGTAAACAACCAAGGAGCCCTGGTTTGATGGGTGAAAAGGTTTGGCAAGAGGAAGAAGTCATCTTCTTAATTTTATCTGCTCATGTGGAAATTTGTGTGACCTTGTGTCGGTTGAGTCATGAATAATTTACTTTTCTCGCGTTTTAAACTTGGCCATAAGGCCAAAACCTAGTAGATGTTATGTGGTGGGATGATGCTATGATCACCATTGAGACTCTTTTTGCAAGTATGATCGACCATAGGTAAGTTTATAGACCATGAATGACAGAACTTTGGACTATCAGGTGACACTTGGCCGAGTGCCGTTTTCACTCGACCTAGTGCCCCATCCTACTCGATCGAGTGAGCGGAAAATAGACCTTGGTAACTTTCTGTAAGAACCCGCACTCGACCGAGTGCCATCCCCACTTGACCGAGTGCCATCCCCACTTGACCAAGTAAGTATCCACTCGACCGAGCAGACTGTTTTGCTTCTGTTTTAATGGTTTTGAACCGACATGGACTGAGTATTTCCGTTTTCTGAACCTACCAACCTCCCAACAGTTGTATGAGCATAGAAATCCTTGACGAATGAAATGAAATGAATTGTTTACATTGTTAGGTGCCGTTTTATATGTTGTAACATGAACTGTGTTTAGTTGATGGATGAGATCAAACTTGTTTAGTAAGATTAATAATGAAGCGGTAATTGGTAGGACAAGTGAGAAGTCTATAAGTCTTATACACGATCGAGCCTTGCGGCAACTAGAGTGAGATGATATGATACGAGGAAGGATAAGAATAAATGCGTGATCACGTGGTTTATGCACAACATAAGTAAGTCGGGAATAAGGAATATGGAAGAGAGTGAGTCACAGTAGGAAGGGTACTCGACCGCGTTATGGTTGTTATGTGCAGTCATGAATTATACACGTATACCTAGAGTCACACACTATGCAAGATACGACTAGACCTTAGCCATGATAGTGGGAATGAATGTTTATCTTGACTTGTACTCGAACCCATGAGCCTAGATTGAGTGAATAAGAGAATCCTTCTTGCGAGAGATCGAGTGGCGAACTTCGGGACGAAGTTCTCTTTTAGGGGTAGTGAATGTAACACTTAGGAATAATAAAGGACATGAAAACACAAAAGAACACGTACGGTAAAACACTAGCGAGAGAGACGAGTAGAGGCTTTAGGAAGAGATTGGGAGTGGGGCACGACAAGAATGAGACGAAAGAGAGTGCTAAGGGAAAGTGAGGATGAGGCGAAATTCGAGGACGAAGTTCATTTTTAAGGAGGGAAGATTATAAAACCCAACCTTTGTGGGACCCGTACTTAGACCTCGGGACACGTGAGAGGACCTTTAGACCGATAAGAGATCACTCGGATGAGAAGGATAGCCCTACACTAGAACTGGACTTGACCGTGTGGCGTTGCAGCGGATCGAGTGGGTCCACTCAGTCAAGTGAAGGGTACACTCGACCGAGTGAGTCCACTCGACAGAGTGGAGTGCTACTCGCCCGAGTGAGTCCACTCGACCGAGTGGATTTGGCACTCGGTCGAGTGCCGCAGTTTTCAGAACACGGGATTAATCCCCTTTCTCCCCTAACCCTAAAATCATTTCCACCTTCCTCCTTATCTCTCCAAACTCTCTCCCTTCTCTCTAAACCCTCACAAACACCTTCTAATTGAGATTCTAGATTGGATTAGAAGATCTACCACCTTCTTATTCATCTCCTTCACTTAATAAGTAAAGATCTCCCCTTTTCTAGTCTTTTAACCCTAACTTTTGGGAAATTCGTTATGGACAATGAATTAGCAATTAGTATGTGTATTTGGGGTAGTTAAGGGGTAATAATAAGAGGCTTTATAATGTATATTAGTATAGAATGTATTGTGATAGTTATTATGTGATTTGTATAGGATGAGAGGGTTCCCTGAGACGGTTTCGGTCCGGATTCGAGTTGCTTGAGGAGATTGCTAAAAGGGTATCAATGTTCTAACATAAAAGGCATGTAAATGATATAAACTAGCACGAAAACTGTATCAAAAGCAATTAAGGGGAGGCATAAATATGTATATAATTATGACTCATCAATTACGCCCTACTCTAAGGCCTTTCTCTTAAAGAAGAGGGAGAGGAGATTGATGGTAGACTCCCCACCACCATTCTCGTTTTCTCTTCTTTAACAATTTGGTAACTCTCCTCCATTTTACCGATTTGGTTATTTAGCCCCTATTATGATCTCATTCTCGCATAATTGGGGGACAATATCCTAAATTTAATAAAATACTAGTCACAACAATTATGATTATCTGATCAACTAAACTAATGAATATTCTGCTAGTCGCATGTCTAGCATCTCACGGGAGAATAAATCATAGTCAGAAATGAGTACTAAATTCATAGCACGAAAATCAATTACAGCAAATAAACAACAGCTGATTCGAATACAATGAAACAAGATACTGGCTGTTTAAAATTTGTGTATATAGGCCTGCTCATGTATGATGACTCGCAAGCATCATCCCATGAACATTAATACATTATCGTCCATTATATCAATTGCACCCTCCAAGATCTTTTCTTTACTACCCCTTAACTTCCAACATAGTTCAGTATTATAATAAATAATTAGTTGATTTAGTTAAGATTTGTGTTCTGCTGCTATTGCTTTTAGTTAAGAGTTGTTTTAGTAATAAGATCATCTTTCAACCGACTAGTATCAATCGCTGCTATTGCTTTTGAACAGATTACATTTATTCGGAAACGTATTCGATTGCAAAATATAATTAGCATATACTCTCCTGTTTATTAAATTAGAAAAGAGGAATAATTTCATATGCAAATACTTGAAAAGCTGTATAGTACAGTATTAACGTTGTTCAATGCTCTATTAGCAGATCATACAGTACTACAAAATGCAACTACTCAGGGATACACAATTACACATGTCTGATCAAGTGCAGACTTAACACCAAACTAGTGTTAGATGCAGCCAACCAAATACTCAGAAGAATACAGTCTTACACAAAATGAAAGTTGAAATTGGGAAGAGTACAGTCTTACATAAAATGAAAGTTGAAATTAGCTTTAAATGGCTCCATTTCACTCATCTTCTGATTTTGCAAATTATTTTGAAGCATCATATGGAACGAGTTCTACTTCCAATTCAACGGGCTTACTTTTTCAACAGCCTAAGTGCGCATGCCCCACAACCAAGGAGGGGAGTAGCCACCACACTCAAACCTTGGAGACTCGGGTAGGACTGAAGTTGGCGTTTGAGTAGACCTGGCAAAATCAACCCGACCCGACTGACCCGACACGAAAAGGTTGACCCGGGATCCGAAATCCACCCCAACCGCCGCACCCGAATGACATCCGAAGCCCGAATTGACCCGACCCGACCAAAAAATGACCCTAGCTTTCATGGATCCGTAATAGACCCGACCCGAAATGGCCTACTCGAAACCACTCAACCCGAAGATGACCTCACAAAATATAACTCTAATTGTCCCCAAAAGACTTGAAATGCCTTTTTCCCTCTTAATCATTGACCCGAAAATGACCCGACCCAAAATAACCCGACCCGCTTGACTCGAAACATACCCGACCAACAAACCTGAAACAGACCCGGAATCTGAAATGACCTGGGCCGACCCGAGGTAACCCAAATATTTGAGAAATCCGAAATGGCCTGACCCGAAATGGCCCGACCCAAACCCGACCCGTTAACCCGATTTACCAGCTCTACTTTTGAGGTCACTCGTAAAGCGAGTGACTACCAAACTCTCCAAATCATGGACTATATTCCATTGGACCCTCCCAAAAAACAAAGGCCTTGTGACATAATCCCTCTTTATTGGTTCAAAATCATCTTCCTTTATTGTATCAAACCTTTCTTTCCCTGCCTGATTCATGGAATCCTAAAATGTCACCACTGTCTTTGTTGCTGCAACAAACATACAAGTTCATGTCATTGGATTAGAATGATCAATAATTTCTAATTTCATCGCAAACTTGCTATAGCAAATTTTACGTACCAAGTTCATCTAGGGGGACAGTTTCAATATTGCCATACTTAAACATATCCCTGACCCTGGACTCCTAGATCCAGAACGATTCTACTATACAGAACATAGTATATTACAAATGAGTATCGTCATCTAGCTTATCTTCTCGACACAAGCTCGTCACCAGAATTTTATAACTTTCTCTATCAAGCCAACAAAGTGGCGGTTCTTATCCTGGAAAACCTATAATACTAAGCCTGGACTGCTAATCTGACATAGTGCCCATCCGTAAGATTCGTCTACTACCAGATGACATATATTTTCAAGCTTCGACTCTTTTAGCATTAACTGTAAATAAGGGTATTGCATTATGCTGTCAAATTCAGGTAACCGTATGTATTGACAGTCCACGTGTATAATACTTCATTACCTAGTGGTCCCATATATATTGATGACGGTGCTGTAAAAAACACCATTATACTGATAATTAGGAAACCTGGTTCAGGCTTGTTTAATTGACGATTTCTAAAGCGAACAATGGATTTTTCAGCTGTCCGATGAGCTGTGAGAGCTGAGTCGGATTCAGAAGCGTTGGCCACCTTACAACCATGACCACATGAGAAGCTGACAAGGTGAGCAAGAGGTATCCGAACTATGAAACTTTCCTTTTCTCAAAAAAGAAAAACGAAGAAATCCCCAATTTAGATCGACCATAAACGCTAGGGTGGTCCGACATAGCTAGGGAACTAGCATACTCTACGCGAGGGTGGTCCAACTAATCACGACCGTAATAGTAACAAACGTCGGAGTAAACATACTGTAAAGTTGGACAGGGAAATATTTACCTTCATTTGATGCTCATCAGATGAAAGAACAAAATTGTCAGCACCTAGTATACTCAAGGCTTCTTCTTTCTTTGACATGCTTGTGCTAAAGACCGTGACTTTAAGCAAGAAAGCCTTACTGAACATTACAGCCATATGCCCAAGGCCAATCACTCCAAGACTTTTACCAGGCTGGTTCTGTTGTAATATGTGTCCTCAACAATAGTGCGATCACATGATTTAATATCACAATTAAATCTCATATTAAGAATACGTAAGGGATGATTCATTATATAATCAACTGATCATCATTAATCGGCAAAGATTGGCTGACTAGAGTATGACATTACTATCGTATGACGGTGGTGGTTAGTTGATCCCTTAAGGTCACACCTAAAGGATAACTCCCTTAATAGACAAATTGATTAATTGTATGATGATACAAGTTAATCAATTCCTTAAAATTGAACAATTCAATTGTGAGAGAGAATATTAATATCTTATTGTAATGAGATTAAATAAGATTTATTTTAGTAATTGAAATACTTTATTACTAAAATTGTTTATTGTTTAAGAAACAATTGAGATAAGAATGAATGGTTAATTATAATTACAAGATGTTGTGAATTATAATTATATGACCCATTTTATTTATGTGATCAATTATCACTAGTCAATTTGTTGTATATAATTTAATTAATTTATAAAATGATATTTATGTGATAAATATGCATTAAATAAATTAATAACATGTAACATACTACATGTGACATATTGTGTGACAAATTACAAATTGACAAAATAAAATGGTGGTCCATATTATGTGAATGAACCGAAATGGAGGGAGTATTAGTGGGTTATGGTTATTTTATTTTATGTGATAAAAAATAAATAATGGTGCTTATACCTACTAGCTTACACTCCCATGATCTTGTGAAGATAAAAAGCATAAAGGAGATTCAAATTTTTGGCTTGTTCTCCTTGCCTCCACCGGTTTTGTTCCCTTTCTATAAGAGATTTGTTCTCTTATTTTTCCTATTATTATTCATTCACATGTCTACATGCAAAGCTAACTCTATTCTCCCAAATCTCTCTAAAACAAGCTTTTAGAAACCTTATAAATTGTCCATAAATTTTAATATCAACAAGGTTACTAGTGTAGTAATAATAAACATATTAGAATACATTTTAAAGAATAATAATATACTAATCTAGTTAATTAGTATATTATTTTAAAGGGATAAGTCTTGTATGCAATATAAGGAGGATCTCTACTTTGGGATTTTTGGAGAATCATCCAACATTTTAAGCTCAAGAACAAATAAGGAAGGTGACCTTATTTGTGCCCAATATTTCGAACCGATACACAATGTAAGGGACATTGTTTTTCCTCATAAATCTCTTATTTTGTTATGCATGCACTAGATCTAAAGAACAAATAATTAAGAAGCTAATTAGTTCACTATTAAAGGAGTCTAATAAGAGGTCAATAAACCCAACAAGTGGTATCAGAGCATAGGATGTTACATGCATAATCGGTTATTGTTTTTCCGAGTTAAAATGTCAACATATAAAACTAAAAATTTGTGATTTATAAGAATAGGTCACAAAATAATTATGCATGTTATATATTCTGGTCCTAAAATGTTTTTAGGTCATTTTTATGATTTATGGAAATTTATTGCTCATTTTAATGATTTTTAGTGATTTTATTACATTTTTATAAGTAAAATGAACTTTTATTCACTCAAATAAGTTAACCTTCACTATTGGCCGTGGTATTTTAGTATGACCTCACGTGAATATTTTATGTATTGCATGTAAAATATTATATTAATGTGATTAATATTTCATGATTTATGAATTTTTAGTGTAAAAATGGCATAAATAGAGGTTAAAATGACTAAAATTGGTTAAACTTACTCTCTGACCTTGAAACTTTTATATGACCTCACATGCATATTTTACAAGTTGTGTATAAAATCTCGTATTAATTTGATTAATATTGCATGTTTTATGATTTTTATGAGATAAAAATGGATTAAAAGAGGTAAAATTATTAAAAATAGTTAAACTTCGAACCTGGACATGAAACTTTAATATATTGTCACATGCATTATTTACACAGTGTATGTAAATTTTGAGTTGATATGATTTCATTTGCATGATTTATGAATTTTTAGAGTAAAAATGGCATAAATAGTGACTATTTTAGCATAAATAGCTAAAACGAATTGCATGGCATGAGAAAATTATTTTAGGTTGTATAAATATCCTACTTATCATATCTAAAGTTGTAAAATTTATTGGATTAATTTTTGGATAATTTAGATGTTTTATGAGATAAAACCGATAAATTGCAACTATATTTTCTCAAAAATAATTCAAAATATTTAACCATGATTTTTGACATTATGAGTATCATGAAATTATTCCAGAAGGTTCAAAAATTTTAAAATTCAAATTTTGAAATTATTGTAATTTAATTTGGATTTATTTCATAAATGTTATGATTTTAAGGTAAAAAATGAGCATAAAAATTAAATCAAGTTGAATTATTGTCAAAAATTGAGTGATGACTAATTTTTGAGTCCTAAGAGTGTTAGGATAATTAACTTGAGCTTAGATGTGATTTAACTGTTAAGTTGTGATTTTAAGAAGTTATTATCACGCATTTCCATAAAACCGGGTTATATATATACGATATAAGTTATATAGGGCGATTTGGCACATAATTTGGCATGATAGATACATATTATAATGCTGAATATTTCAATTTTTGAATGTCTTTTATTTATATAATTTTGAATTATGTAATTTCATCTTAGTATAGCCTTAGTTTTAATCGATATTACCCGTAATGAAAGGGAATATTGATTCGGTTGTAATTTAATGTGATCTCGTATCACTTTTATTTTTACTAGTTTTTCCATTCTACAAATGTATAATAGGAATAGTTTTTTATTTTTATTATTATTTGTAATTATGGAATTGCTTCAAGACAGTACCATTCGGAAAGGTGATCCGACGAAGACGGTGTTCTTGGGAAGCGTGCCACTGGAAGATTCAAGGGATCAAAGGAGTTGGTTTCTGAATAAGTAATAGATTATTTGATTTTCTATTTTAGGAAGGCCATACTAGGAATTCTTTTTATTATTGCTTTGCATTTCTTTTAATATGTTACATGCATTGCCAAATCGCCATAACGACACATGCATATCATATCGAGTCATCGACCGTGTCAATTACAATTATCATAGTTCACCTCTTTAGTTGACTTAAAACGTGATAGATAATAAACTGACAAGACCTCTCACTTATAATAATTGAGAATTAGCCTTACCAAATAGTAGAAACCATGAATCCCAATTTCGTGAGAAAGTAGGCTCGGCTCACCGGGGTACTAAACTTGTTATCTTGGGTAAGTGGGTAATAAAATGTTATTAAATCGAAATTTGGATTGAGCTCAACGGAAGTATTCGTGACCATAGTCGCATGTGTTCCGGGTTAAAGATAAATATTAATGTAATTTTATCGACCGAGAGTTCTAGAAGTAGAATCTATTAAGAGGTTAATCCACCGAGTTATATTAATAAGGGATGAATCGGCTCACCGTGCCCGAGTTAATATGAATTTGGATCTCGGAATCATTTATAATAGTTGGGTGGAGGTCACTATATAAATGCTTAAAACTTGTTTAAAATGTTTACAAGTATTGTTAAAACGATAGATGTTTATTAATTCCTTCACTTCCTATTTTGTAGTCCAAATCGTTTTCTCAATTGCAATGGCAACTCCAATCACATCCGCAACCACTAGTTCCAACACG
This sequence comes from Silene latifolia, assembly GCF_048544455.1. Lineage (NCBI taxonomy): Eukaryota > Viridiplantae > Streptophyta > Magnoliopsida > Caryophyllales > Caryophyllaceae > Silene > Silene latifolia. The sequence goes on along the minus strand of NC_133538.1, from coordinate 249,667,791 downwards.
CTTACCAATGTGGCATGGCTCCGATCCCTCATGGATCGATGTAAGTTACAAAATAATGGGTCAAATTTCGCCGATTGGGACGCGCAACTTCGCTTGGCCGCGGAGGGTGACGACAAGCTTCGTTACCTTACCGAGGCCTCTCCCGCCGAACCTAATTCTAGGTCTACCACCGCCGCTAGGCAATCCTACGAGGTTTACCAAAAGGAGTCGGCTACGATCAAAAATATGTTGATCTTTGCAATGGAGGCCAAACTCCAAAGAAGTGCTATAAAGATTAGCACCGATCATGAGATCTATACGAAACTTGTGACCATCTTTTCACAAGCTCTAAGGATCATTCAATATGAGGCGGCATCCGCATTCTTTGATCTCAACATTAAGGAGGACCAAAAAGTTAGTCCTCATGTGCACAAGTTGATGGAGCATGTTGAGACTCTAAAAATGCATAAGGTAGAGATTCCCGAGGAACTCGTCATTGATCGAATTCTTCACTCCTTAAACAAATTTAAGTCATATGTTCAATTTAGGGTGAATTTTAATATGCAAAACAAGAAAGCTTCCATTGATGAGTTGCACAAAATACTTGTGCAAGCCGAAAGGGACATGGGGCTAAGTGTTAGCACCACCAAGGATGTGCTCAATGTTAATCATAAGAGCAAAGGGAATTTCAAGAAAAGTGGCAAAAAGGGAAGGAAGAAAACTCCCAACAAGAACAAAGCACAGACTTGTGAAGCAAGTTCCTCCAAGCCCAAGTACAGTGCCCCATCCGGGGACAAGTGCCACTACTGTTGTGGTGTTGGGCATTGGAAGAGAAACTGTTCAAAATACCTTGGCGATATCAAAGCTGGAAGAGTTATTCCAGTAGGTATATAATTATCCCTATCTTTTATGTTTTAATCTCAACTTTGGTATGTTGATACAAGTTGTGATGATTACCCTTTTTATTGTAATTAGGGCATCTTAGCAAGGATAAAGGCAAGGAAAAGCAAGCCTAGAAGATCTTGAGGGAAGCTAGATGTAGCCGACCATGGTGCTAGATCTATGGAAGCTTGGCTTTATATTGCTTTGTCTTTATTTTCATGTTGTATTTTGAGATTTTAGAACTATTTTGATTTCCTTGTTCGACTTGGAAATTTGATTTTATCCTTTTTAAACAAGGGTTGTATTTTGGATATTGGTGACTTGGTCTACAACCCAAGTCACTTACTTTATCGTATCGTTTGTTCTAAAATTTACCTTCATACACTACTTGCATAGAGAAACGTAATATTATCGACTTAAAATTGATCAAAATAGACAATTATAATGATTGGATCATTATAAGTCCATAAGCTATGAATTTGATTCTCCTTATGCTATTGTTACTAAAAGTAACAACTTACTTAAGTAAGATCAATTATAAAGTTGCAATGGGCTATTGAACTCATAAAGTAGGGAATTTGCGATATAAAACAGACACATTATTCTAAACGGATGGTCAACCAGGAGATACCTAGAATAGAGAGTCTATTAAACAGATGACATGGATAAGACTCGCATATCACATGAATCAATCTGCCATGATAGGGATGGCCTTTTGAAAGCTAATGCATAGTCTAGATAAACTCCTAATACTCCACCATATATATATGTTTGTAACTCACAAAGTTATCTCTCAAGAAGATAGATTTATTTTTGAGAGATAGAGTGGGAGTAGATTGGATCGTCACAAACATGTCTTATTGTTGAAGTGTTACTTTGTGAAAGTAATGAAACTATAGAGTGGGAGTATATTTGAACTATAATCTATAAAGATAGAGTAGGAGCATAATTCAGTGGGAGTTTATCGCACATGTCTTATTGGTTAAAATATTTCTTTGTGACAGTGATAGTAATATGACCTTGTTACATACGAGTTGTAGCATTATAATCCAAAAATTGTTACTCAAGAGTAGATTTACTTTAAAGCGAGGGTCTCTTTAAAAGTAAGTAGAGCTTTAGATTACTCAAATGTATAAGATTGACATAAAGATGTTGATAAAGATAAATTATGTCAGGAATCGCCACATTTCATTTTGGTGAAGGATGGCAAATGATATTAAAAATTCGCTTTTTTAAAATGGGAATTTAGAGAAGGATGTGTTTAGAACACAAAACCTTAGATAAAGATCTAAGAATCCTAACATATTATGTGTAACTTTCTTAAGTGATTCTAGAATAGTCTTAAGCAAGCATTAAAGGATTATACTTTTCGTTCATGTGATAATAATGAATGGTTTCGTTCACATAATTGAAGAATCATGATTATACATGAAGTTAAGTGGGAGCTAGAATTGTTTCTCCATGTCTTATATGTTGATAACATATTACTTATTGAGAATAATGTACCAATGCTCTCTTCTATGAAAGAGTGATTGGAGACTTGGAAAGGGATGCAAAGTATTCTAGATTTTAAATCTATGTGAGAGAATATTGTCATAGAGTTGAGAGTCTTATAAGGATAAAATCTTTCGTATCTGTTTAACACCAACAAGGTTGAATGGGTTATTCATGTTGATGGAAGTGGAATTACTGTGATGGAGTCATAGTCGTTCACTGAACCTATTAAGTTGTTGATTACATGAAATCGATTTCTTATGTTTCCGCCATTAGAATGATCATGTATGCCAACAGACGCACATGCCATAATGTGATATATGCCTAAAGCATGATAAGTCAATAACAAGATAATTCCCATGATATGGGTTGTGAAAGCCTTAAAGAACATCCTTGAGATTCTTGAGAAGAATTAAGGATACGTTCATATGTTTGAATGATAAACTAAGTGACGTGTTGAATGGTTGCACAAACTTTAGTTTCCAAACCAAAAGGGATTTACTAAAATCCTAGGATGTCTTATTGACTTGGGAGTAAGAGACTAGAAAAGTGTTTTAGTTACACGCATTGCAAATTCTACAAAAGGAATCTAAGTAAATTGTGATAAAATGGTCAATGTAGGGATTAAGGATGAATCCCTCTACAAATGACTTTATCACAAGTTATGCGATAACAGTGGGAGCATCTTTCAAGTTAAAGAGTACAAGTCTAGTAAGAAGTCTAGACATATACTTAGATAAATTCATGTCATTAGAGATGACATTAAATAGAAGAAAATAGCAATTCATAAAGATGGAATGTTCGGATATATGATATATCCACTTGCCAAACTTTTATTGCATTTCAACTAGTATAAAAGGTATACACTATAGATTATAAGATATGAAGTAGTAATAGTATATTAACTATTCATATGTGATAATCGCATTTATCGTTTGAGTTTTATTAAACTCACCCATTACTTTGTTAAATCCAAATGGGTTGTAGAGAGATATTGAACCCCATTAAAGTGAACTGGATTGACATGGTATTCGCCCCTAGTTACTTATATGAGGTGATGTCTCGAAGTGACTAGAGTGTGATGCGATTGATGGCAAGTTCAAGTGTCATAGAGTCATATGGGTTGACTAGTCCATCACATAGGCAAAGTGTATGGGACACTCTGTCGGGCAGTGACCACTTATAGAGTTCTGGTAATTCATAAAGCCTGGTGGTGGCAAGAGCTGCTATAGTATTCTTATAAGTCAATTCTTTTGACAAAAGACTATTCGCCCAAGTTGGCACAAATTTCAGATTAGCTTTGATTTATGCTCTACGACTGTCGTAAATGAGGTCAAATGGGTATATTTTGGGTTATGATGAACTGTGGCTGAACAAAGGGAATAGCGCGATATGAATTGTCCACCCCTTATCAGGGTTGTTTAAAATCTCAAGGCCACTCGAGGAGTAGTTAACTGGAAATGCGTGGCCACGCTCGGAAGGTATCTTTGGTAGATAATTCCGGTCAGACAGTTACACTCCATATCGAGGAAACCACTCAAGATATGATCAAGTGCAAGTACGACCTGAGATTCCAACAATCTCCCACTTGTCCGAGACAAGTGTGCGTCACCAATTCTCTTGTCCTATTACAATCTCCCTCCTCAACAATAGTGCGATCACATGATTTAATATCACAATTAAATCTCATATTAAGAATACGTAAAAGATGATTCATTATATAATCAAATGATCATCATTAATCGGTAATGATTGACTAACTAGAGTTTGACATTACTATCGTATGACGGTGGTGGTCAGTTTATTCCTTAAGGTCACACCTAAAGGACAACTCCCTTAATAGACAAATTGATTAATTTTATGACGATACAAGTTAATCAATTCCTTAAAATTGAACAATTCAATTGTGAGAGAGAATATTAATATCTTATTGTAATGGGATTAATTAAGATTTATTTTAGTAATTGAAATACTTTATTACTAAAATTGTTTATTGTTTGAGAAACAATTGAGATAAGAATGAATGGTTAATTATAATTACAAGATGTTGTGAATTATAATTATATGACCCATTTTATTTATGTGATCAAGTATCACTAGACAATTTGTTGTATGTAATTTAATTAATTTATAAAATGATATTTATGTGATAAATATGCATTAAATTAATTAATAACATGTAACATACTACATGTGACATGTTGTGTGACAAATGACAAATTGACAAAATAAAATGGTGGTCCATATTATGTGAATGAACCGAAATGGAGGGAGTATTAGTGAGTTGTGGTTATTTTATTTTATGTGATAAAAAACAATAATGGTGCTTATACCTACTAGCTTACACTCCTATGATCCTGTGAAGATAAAAAGCATAAAGGAGATTCAATTTTTTGGCTTGTTCTCCTTGCCTCCACCGTTTTGTTCCCTTTCTATAAGATATTTGTTCTCTTATTTTTCCTATTATTCATTCACATCTCTACATGCAAAGCTAACTCTATTCTCTCAAATCTCTCTAAAACAAGCTTTTAGAAACCTTATAAATTGTTCATAAACTCTAATATCAACAAGGTTACTAGTGTAGTAATAATAAACATATTAGAATACATTTTAAGGAATAATAATATACTAATCTAGATAATTAGTATATTATTATTAAGGGATAAGTCTTGTGTGCAATCTAAGGAGGATCTCTACTTTGGGATTTTTGGAGGATCATCCAACATTTTAAGTTCAAGAACAAATAAGGAAGGTGACCTTATTTGTGCCCAATATTTCGAACCTATACACAATGTAAGGGACATTGTTTTTCCTCATAAATCTCTTATTTTGTTATGCATGCACTAGATCTAAAGAACAAATAATTTCTACATGTTCGGATCGTCACATGTTTCAAACAATCAACTCATTTATTTACCTTTTTTATTCGTTTCGAGAGATATCTTAATCAAAGGCAAACAAGTAATCGAGATGGAAGGAGTATATGCATATAGTATTATAGAGAGACAATTTTTGTGTGATTCATAATATAATCATGGTGTATTAAAATGTATTCGAGATGGATCTATTGATGTAACATTGCTCGAAGAGTCATAAGAGAAGACTGGATGTTTAGGTAGCCTATAGGATATTTTTCCATACTGTTTATAATCAAAAGTTTAGTTTTGGTATACAAGGTTATATCACTATCAGCAATCTTGTCTTTTACATTATATGCGTATACAAGAGAACTTTGTTATGTGGTTAAGGTCAATCTGTAAGTGCTTAATCATTTTCTTTTCTATGCTTCTTGCTTAGTCTTTTGCTGTAAGAGTTTGTTGTCTCCTCTAAAGGACGTGTTGGGAAAAAATTGTACCAAGGTTACATTTAATATTTAATGTTTATACTTGTTTACAGGACATATATTTGGTAAAAAATAACTGCAGCAATGTTAGATTACTCATTATCCTAATAGCCTCCTACCAAAGATGTAAGCTCTCTATATTGAAAAGAGTATGCTATTGCAAAAGATGTCTCTTATCCTTGATATTAAGATGTCTTTTGTTTAAAATGTTGTTACATTAAGTCTTGCTTGTCGGACGAGTTAAGTAATACAACTTACTTTCTTCTTAATGCTTGATTGAGTTGGCGCCGATTAGTAATAAATATTGATAAGCTCCCATGTGTTCGTCTACTTTGTTTAGCCTGCCAATTAGTGTTACGGATGGCGGTTTCATTTTAATATCTTGTGACCAAGAGATATAGGAAAGTTCGTGTTAATATCTTGTGACAAAAAATCCTAGCCACGGGATCCAAATACGACAAATTTTTTTTTTCAAATCGTAGTTCTCGGAAAGATAATCGATTTGAAAAAAAAAATTATCACTTTCTGAACTCGTAGACACAAGTTATAGCCTATTAAAATTTTCCGGAACAAAAAATTGGGTATTTCAGGCAAAATTTGAAACTTCAAGGGCACCGCGTGCATTTTCCCTTTTATAATGAGTCCGCCTCATATACTGTGATTTCCCTTTGTCTTGAATTGGTGATTTCATACCTCACCTTTGCAATGTAGTGCCTATTGTCATCATCAGTAGACAAAACTGTTCGGTTGTGGCAAGTTGAGCGCAACCATTGCCTCAAAGTATTTCCTCATAACAATTACGGTATGTGCCTGGTTTACTTTATAGTTAGTTTGCTTCTTAAATCCTGCAAATTTATTCTCTTATGATATGTGTTCTATTTATTGTGATGCAGTGACATGCGTTGAGTTTAATCCGGTGGATAAAAATCACTTCATTAGTGGATCGATAGATGCGAAAGTTCATGTTTGGGAAATCTCTCTTTGTAAAGTATTATATTGGACTGAAATTAAAGATATTGTCACTGCGGTCTGCTATCGTCCTGATGGTCGGGTATGTCACAGTATATTTAAGTAGTCATCGCAAATCGGGTTATCATTTAACATTTAAAACAAGTTCGAAAATAACGCCTTATTTTTTCTTCTTCTTCAGGGAGGAATCATTGGCTCCGGATAAGGAAGTTGGCAGTTTTTCAGCATATCAGGTATATATTTCGGTGGTTTATTTAGTTCATTAAAATATAATTAATGAAACATCTTCTGTAAAAGGCAGACATTATTTGCGGGTAGAGTGAATTATCAAAAACTTAATAATTTTGGTGTCAGATCTTTTTATTTTTTGTTCTGTACTCCTGCAATCATCTGGCAGATGCATTATTCCTGAAATGTATTTGACAATTTTTAATTTTTCTTTTGTTTTCAGATTATCAATTGCAGCTTCATGCTCAACTTTCGTTACACAACAAGAAAAAATATCAGGGAAAAGGATAAAGGATAAATGGCTTCCAGGTAATCAGTGACTTAGGAGAAATGAGTCACTGACTTAACATTGGCTAGGTCATTTAGTTTGCTATGTCTCAAACTGAATTACCTAATACTAAATCGACGCACTCATTTGAAATTTGTAGGTTTCAGATTCTTCGGATGGTCAAGCCGCGCCGGAATAATGAGACGGAATGTTATCTGCTACAACTATCGCGTCGAATTATTTTATCAAGAGATTTTTTGTTCTAGTACCATTTGATAACTTGAGTTTTAATATGTATTTTGGATTAAGTTCAGTCAACACTCTTTATTTTGGCATGGTTAAATAATGTAACTACTAATTTAATTATATTATATATGAGTATTTTCTAGTTTTCTTGGTTATTAATTACGAGGTTTTGTTACAATTTAACGACGACCCCGGTCGACAATAATGTAAGAACTTTGATTAAATATATGTCGTCGTGATGTATATGTGAAACAAAATTGATGCATACAATGATTATATTCGTTATAGAGAAATCAACAGATGACGCTTAAAAGCGTCCTTAATATATAATTTTAGTGTCATGATTATGCCATAGAGTGACACTTAAAAGTGTAGTTTTTTATTATTGACGCATAAAGGTGTCAAAATTGGTGACGCTAAAAAGCGTCAAAAAATACTGACGGCAAAAATTTTGACGCTTTAAAGAAGCGTCGAGAATATAATTATTGACGCTTTTTTGCGTCGAGAGTTGGTTTATAAGCGTCAAAAATGCAAGGGATTTGTTGTAGTATACACTATAGATTATAAGATATGAAGCAGTAATAGTATATTGACTATTCATATGTGATAATCGCATTTATCGTTTGAGTTTTATTAAACTCACCCATTACTTTGTTAAATCCAAATGGGTTGTAAAGACAAATTGAACCCCATTAAAGTGAACTGGATTGACATGGTATTCGCCCCTAGTTACTTATATGAGGTGATGTCTCGAAGTGACTAGAGTGTGATGCGATTGATGGCAAGTTCAAGTGTCATAGAGTCATATGGGATGACTAGTCGATCACATAGGCAGAGTGTATGGGACACTCTGTTGGGCAGTGACCGCTTATAGAGTTCTGGTAAATCATAAAGCCTGGTCGTGGCAAGAGCTGCTATGGTATTCTTATAAGTCAATTCTTTTGACAAAAGACTATTCGCCCAAGTTGGCACAAATTTCAGATTAGCTTTGATTTATGCTCTACGACTGTCGTAAATGAGGTCAAATGGGTATATTTTGGGTTATGATGAACTGTGGCTGAACAAAGGGAATAGTGCGATATGAATTGTCCACCCTTGTCAAGGTTGTTTAAAATCTCAAGGCCACTCGAGGAGTAGTGAACTGGAAATGCGTGGCCACGCTCGGAAGATATCTATGGTAAATAATTTCGGTCAGACAGTTACACTCCAGATCGAGGAAACCACTCAAGATATGATCAAGTGCAAGTACGAACTGTAAGACACCTTGCATTGACTAGGAGATTGTAATAGGACAAGAGAACTGGTGACGCACACTTGTCTCGGACAAGTGGGAGATTGTTGGAATATATGTCCTCAACAATAGTGCGATCACATGATTTAATATCACAATTAAATCTCATATTAAGAATACGTAAGAGATGATTCATTATATAATCAACTGATCATCATTAATCGGTAATGATTGACTGACTAGAGTTTGACATTACTATCGTATGACGGTGGTGGTCAGTTGATTCTTTAAGGTCATACCTAAAGGACAACTCCCTTAATAGACAAATTGATTAATTGTATGACGATACAAGTTAGTCGATTCCTTAAAATTAAACAATTCAATTGTGAGAGAGAATATTAATATCTTATTGTAATGGGATTAAATAAGATTTATTTTAGTAATTGAAATACTTTATTACTAAAATTGTTTATTGTTTGAGAAACAATTGAGATAAGAATGAATGGTTAATTATAATTACAAGATGTTGTGAATTATAATTATATGACCCATTTTATTTATGCGATCAAGTATCACTAGTCAATTTGTTGTATGTAATTTAATTAATTTATAAAATAATATTTATATGATAAATATGCATTAAATTAATTAATAACATGTAACATACAACATGTGACATGTTGTGTGACAAATGACAAATTGACAAAATAAAATGGTGGTCCATATTATGTGAATGAACCGAAATTGAGGGAGTATTAGTGGGTTGTGGTTATTTTATTTTATGTGATAAAAAATAATAATGGTGCTTATACCTACTAGCTTACACTCCTATGATCTTGTGAAGATAAAAAGCATAAAGGAGATTCAATTTTTTGGCTTGTTCTCCTTGCCTCCACCGGTTGTGTTCCCTTTCTATAAGAGATTTGTTCTCTTATTTTTCCTATTATTCGTTCGCATCTCTACATGCAAAGCTAACTCTATTCTCTCAAATCTCTCTAAAACAAGCTTTTAGAAACCTTATAAATTGTTCATAAATTCTAATATCAACAAGGTTACTAGTGTAGTAATAATAAACATATTAGAATACATTTTAAGGAATAATAATATACTAATCTAGATAATTAGTATATTATTATTAAGGGATAAGTCTTGTGTGCAATCTAAGGAGGATCTCTACTTTGGGATTTTTGGAGGATCATCCAACATTTTAAGCTCAAGAACAAATAAGGAAGGTGACCTTATTTGTGCCCAATATTTCGAACCTATACACAATGTAAGGGACATTGTTTTTCCTCATAAATCTCTAATTTTGTTATGCATGTACTAGATCTAAAGAACAAATAATTAAGAAGTTAATTAGTTCACTATTAGAGGAGTCTAATAAGAGGTAAATAAACCCAACAGGTTCATGTTATGGCGCATCATGGGCGTATAAATAGTAATTCCAGCACATAATAAGGGAGCCGCTAGATGTGAGGGACCGCCGTCCAGAATCTTGTAACAGTACCTGAGAATTCAATTGAAAAGAATTTAACTTTCCGAGTAGAAGCAATTCAACTCCAACATCATCTAAATCAACACTATTAATAATTGATCCAACTCATGTGGTATAAACCTTAACTCCTAAAGTGGATGAATTGTTAGCATTCTACCTTCATCCACATATTGGTACTTAAATACACAAATACACCTGTTATTTCTACTAGATACACAAATCAATTTGTGTATCCAGTAGTATAACCATGTGTATCCGAACTGGTATTATGTGCATCCACCGCTCCATCAGCACCTGGTAAAGAATGCTACACGCCAGGAAATATAACCCGAAATTGGGCCAGACACCTAATAATGGAGCTCGTTATTTATATAGATAAAGCACCAAATCAGTAGAAAAATAGTCAGGAGTGGAAACACCCTAATAACACTATGATTACATTATACAAATCAAAATGGGACAAGAACCCTTATCATATAGCACAAGAATTACATGCATGACATTATATTGGTCTCCTACTTAACATTACTAATACAACATACTTTGGAAATTAATCAATTATACCTTACAACATCGTTTTTATTGACTTGGAAAAGGGATATGATTGGATACCAAGAGAAGTGTCTTGGTGGGCTTTGGCGAGAAAGGGTGTGTCTCGAAAATATATTGAGGAGTCTATTGATCCAAAATACTCAAGAGGGGGGGGGGGGTGAATTGAGGATTTAAAACTTTTGAAAGCTTTTTCGATTATGCGTATGTAATTGATTATTTAATGTTTATTGATTAAACTTTAACTAATCAACTAGTGAATGTAAAACGAAATAAACAAACGAACGAAAGAACGAGGAGACACACGGTTTTTGAAGTGGTTCAGTTTCAGAAGTCGAAACCTACGTCCACTATTCTCGATTAATAAATTTAGTACCTTTCTACGGATTACAAATTTAGTAACCCAACTTGTACAACTAACTCTAGCTGTAACTCAATGAGTACCGTTAAATACTCGAGTGTCTAACATACGCTAATAAGAAAGCACTAATGATTCTTGCAAAGGTTCACGTTAATGAACAAGTAAGAAATCAACTAAGCACTATTATCTTATAATGATAACAATAAGAATGAGTATACGAGTTTAAAACACACGACCTTTCAAAAATAACATAACGGTTTTTCTGCTTGAAAACACACGGTTTGCTTTGTAAAATGAAAATCAATTTTTATGCTTAAGGTCTCTATTTTAGATGTAGTAAAGAGTAAAGTATTTATAGGAAAGAAAGAGTAGGGCAACTCGGTTTACAAAAACCGTAATGGCCGAATAAAGAGGATATGTTAACAAATCATATCTTCTATTATTTCTTTCCTAAAAGCCTTAAAAGATAATAAAGAATATTCCAAAAGATAGAATATAAATTATTCAAATATTATCTTTTCTATAAATTCTAAGATATGATAAGATTTCTTATAACAAGAATATCTTTTTTCATAAACAAATATATTAAGAAAGATATATAAGATATGTAAAGATATTATTATGGAATAAAATCTTTACCAAATACACCTTAGGTTACACGAGATGTCACGGATTATATGCCTCGTGACTCGTGCAAACCCTAGCTCAATATATGGGTTAGAATTTAGGTTCTAAGAGAGGCTTTGTTGAAACCCTAATTAGTAGCATGGTCCAACTCATAAGTTGACCCAACAAGACCACTAGTCAACGTTCAACATAAAACCGAACTCCGCACTAAACCGGGCTTTATTATATAAATACTTTTATCAAAACATTTAAAATAAACTTTAAAACAATTTTCAAAACAATTTTGAAACGTTATAAGTCGTGTATAATAAACTCAGCATCTCAATGTTATAGTAGGAGAGCTATAACATTGAGCTCTTTTACTAATAGTGTTATAGCTGCAAAGCTATAACTTTACCAATTCAAGAAACTCATTCTTGGTTATCATTCTGAGATAATCACCTATACTATTCTAATCTTCAGGGAGATCTTCGAGTATAGGCTACGTCATCATCCAAGCTTGATTAATCTTTAGACGGACTTCGTCTTCACATAAATCTTGAATGAATCTTTATATCGTTTGATCTTGAATAGAGGCTTGAACATTTTATACTTTCATCACAATCTAGATAAGTTGATTCTAAAACACTTAGACAAACGATTACGCGCAACAAGTATATAAAATATAAAACACCTTGACATCATCAAAACATAAACATATAAGCTATATGGTTCAACAAATTCCTCCTTTTTGATGATGGCAAGCCTCCTAATTTGTGACTAAGTAAAGAGTTCCCCCTTAATATAATACCGTCATCTCAATAATAAAGATCAACACAAGATCAAGATGATTTATCAAAAACCGAAACTTTAAGGACTTTAAGAGACAATCGGTCTTGACAAGAAGCAAGCTTAGGTATATGCTTACTATAGACGTTCTTTCCCCCTCTTGACATCATCGAAAATTTAAGAACAAATCAAAAATGACTAGAATAATATAAGACGAGACAAGAGATAAAACGTCATAGAAAATAATATTAGCACGCATAACTATAAGCACCTAGAGGATTAAGTATCACACAAACTTAATAAAACATGTTTAAAGCTGAATGGTCCGAATGAAACACATGTTTAGAGAAACACTTGGGCCATAATCCACAAGTGTATGCCAAAATTGGGGCGAATGATAAGTTTGCAAAACACACCATGAGAAAATGAAAAAGAAAGCTAAAAATAGAAAAGGCTAAATATGGTAAGGCGAGGGTAGATCAAATGTTGCGGGTTTTATAAGGGTTCACGTAGTCGGGCCGAGTACGATGCTCCAACGCATCGAGACGATCGAAGGAGCTCCGCACAAGCTTAGAAAGACCTTGAATACTGCGTTCAAAGTTGAGTATCTTCAAGGACAAAGATTTAGTGGCCTCCAAAGTAAGCGATTGATCAATTGCCATAGCCTTTCCGTGCATGACCAACTCTCCACCTTGACTCATGAGAAATGTAAGACGGTCACCATGTGGGAACACTTCCCCACGGATTGCCTTCAATTCTCATTCAAAACCCTCTAGCCTCTTATCCACCGCATCCATCCTAGAATAAACCCGAGAAGCATCCAAACCCAACTCCAAAGACCGTGATGGTCCAACATGTGACAAAGCCGTAGCCAAGTTGGTTGAATGCTCCTCAAACTTCTCCATTAAACTAGTCATAAAACCTTCCAATTTCGCCACCATAGCCCCCAAACCCGAATCACCCGGGCTTTTCTCAACATCCTTGACAAGAAGTAACTCAGGTCCATCAACGGCAAGACCCATAAGCTTGATCAACCGATCACACATGCAATCCCGTGCACTTACACCGTAGCTACCCCGTCCCACCACTTGTATTATCTCTAAAAACCGAGACACCCACATCCATATGGTAGGTCTATTGTTGCACTTAATTTTTCCTTGGTAACCGTGAGACTCGTTTGGATGATACGATGCAACACAAGACTTGCCAAGTTCACTTTTTGTCCCTCCAACCATGAATAGATTATAATAGCCTCATAACTCGAAACTTTATCTCGACCTCCTCTCCTCGGCACAACCGTGTTCCAAAGAAAGTTCAAGAGGAACTTGATTTTTTCCGAGAGAGGACGAACCACAATATTACCTCCGTCCGTCCCAACCTCCTCAAAGTACCTTTTAACTAACATCTCCTTTTCACTAACCACATTAGACCATTCAAGACTCGGATTAATTTAAATACCATCGGGAACTGAAAAAGCAGAGCAAAAATCTGAAACAAAGACCGTCACATCAACCCCATTAACCAACGCATGCAAGACTCCCTTCTTAACCGACACACTAGCAAAGAATTGAACAACTTCAACCGGATAAATAGGACCCGAAAACTGACTAATGTGACTCCACCCTTGAAAATCAAGAAAATCAACAAAGAACTTAAGAGCGGGAACATTAATCAACCAAGATTTCGGATAATACCTTCCTCCATGAATAGAATACCTCAAAACACAAGAAACAAGGATGCTTTCGTCATGAGTTAGCCGAACACGATTTAACCCTTCTTTTGTTGCGGCTTTCAAAACATCCCGGAGCAAGGTACGAGCAACACCGTTTCTTACAATGACCTCGGGTTCCTCAACATCTTCACCTTCATCAACATATACCTTATTTTTCCCTTTAAAAAGGCGGCGCCTTTTTCTCTCGGACATCGACTCGTCCCGACCACAAAACAGGGGCGTAGTTGGGTTTGGTTGAGGTGAAGGAAAATTAGTGGAGTTAAGATCATGAGATGGTAGTGGTGATGATGGTTTGTGAAAGTGGCGGCTTTATTGATGGCGGGTTGATGATCGGGTTTTTTGCATGGTTAGGATTCATTGTGATGGTGATGGTTGTGTAAAGGAGGTGATGCTGATGGTTGTGTAAGGGAGGTGATGGTGATGATGGTAATTATTTTGAAAAGATAAAAAGTATGCAAGTGGGGGATATGGTACGGTTCACACGCAAGGGAGGGGGTAATTATAGGAGTAGGTCTAGGTCTAGGTCATAAAAAGTGGTTATCAAATATGGTAAGTGTCAAATAGTGATAGGAGTTATGGTAGGTATAGGATGTTAGGTGATAGAATTAATATGGTAAAAGATAAAATTTAGAAAGTTGAATGTGTATAGGAAAGATGAGTCATGTAACATGGAAAGTAATTTAGGAGAATTTGTAAGGAGAATTTGTATGTGATTTGGAAAGATAAAAGATATGGTGTGTTTAATTATTTTGATAAGGAATTAAGTTTGTATAGACAATTAAAATCTAAATATCAAATAGAAATTTATGATAAATATATTCCTATAAACAAAATTGTTCATGCAACGCAATATACGAGCACAGTCATACAATCTTAACTTAACTAGTCAGTCATAAAGAAATTGAACGTGTATAGAAACTTAGGTACCACCGATTAAACCAATTTCCAACCGTAAAGTCTCAAATCGTTCTCTAGCTAACGATTTTGTCAAAATGTCTGCCCATTGTTTTTCAGTACTACAAATTTCAAGTTTTATATTCCCTTTCTCAACATGGTCTCGAATAAAATGGTGTCTAATTTCAATGTGTTTAGTACGTGAATATTGTGCGGGATTTTTAGAAATAATTATTGCACTAGTATTATCACATAAAATAGGAATACATCCTACGTCAACACCATAATCACGTAATTGTTGCTTAAGCCATAAAAGTTGAGTACATACCAGTCCTGCAGCAATATATTTGGCTTCAGCTGTACAGTTGAGAGAGCAACCGAATTTTGTTTCTTCGAACCCCACGTAACAATACACGGTCCGACAAATGTGGCGACACCCCACATGCTTTTTCTGTCTAGAGAACATCCTGCATAGTCGGCATCAAAATAACCGACTAGATCGAAATTGCACTCCATTGGATACTATAAATAAAGCTTAGCCGTGCCAATTAAATATCGTAAAATTCGTTTTACGGCCCTCATATGCGATTCTTTGGGAGATGATTGATATCTCGCACATACGCATACGCTAAACATAATATGGGGTCTACTTGCGGTCAAATATAACAATGACCCAATCATTCCACGGTAAGTAGTTTCATCAACTGATTTACCGTCTTCATCTAATGTCAATTTCTTGTTCTCGGCCGTTGGAGTAGGCATAGCATGAGAATTTTCCATTCCGAATTTTCGAATTAATTCCTTAATATACTTCTGTTGATGTATCTTAATGCCTTTATCAGTTTGTTGTATTTGCAGACCTAGAAAGAATTTCAATTCTCCCACCATACTCATCTCGAACTCGGAGGTCATTAGCTCAGAAAAATATTTGCATAGGCTTCGGTTGGTGGATCAAAAGATGATGTCATCGACGTAGATTTGAACAACCAAAAGGCCAGAACCCTCTGATTTTAGAAATAGGGTTTTATCAACGGATCCTCTACTGAATCCACTGTCAAGCAGAAACTTAGATAATCTGTCGTACCATGCCTTAGGTGCTTGCTTCAATCCGTATAGGGCTTTATCTAATTTGAAGACGTGATCTTCATATTTGCTATTCTTAAATCCAGGGGGTTGTTCAACAAAGACTTCTTCTTGTAAGTATCCATTTAAGAATGCTGTCTTGATGTCCATCTGGAAGAGCTTCATCCCCTTGTGTGCTGCGAATGCTATCAGAAGTCTAATAGCTTCAAGACGAGCAACAGGTGCGAAGGTCTCGTCATAATCTATTCCTTCTTGTTGATTATAACCTTGGACCACCAATATCGCTTTGTTTCTTATAATGACTCCGGCATCATCTAGTTTGTTTCTAAAAACCCACCTTGTTCCAATGACAGATCGATCCTTTGGTCTAGAAACTAAATGCCAAACCTTGTTTCTTTCGAACTGTTGTAGCTCTTCTCGCATAGCTATAATCCAATCAGATTCAGCAAGAGCTTCATTGATATTTGTTGGTTCGATCATGGATAGAAAAGAGTAGAAAGAGCAGAAGTTATTTAAGGAACGTCTAGTTTGAACACCCTTCTTAATATTCCCTATAATATTGTCCATGGGGTGTGAACTCTTGTATTTCCACTTTGTTGAAGTACTTGGTTCTTCATCGTTATTTGAGCTTGACCCAACTTCATTTGGCTCGGAATTGGAGGAAGTTCCCCCTGAATCCAATCTGGGTGTTGTATTAGAGCCGTTTATAACCTCGGGACTCTACACCTTGATTTGGATTCAATGTTATAGTAACACTATCTATAACATTGGTTTGGGAGTCCTTATTTTGAGTCAATGTTATAGTATCATCAACTATAACTTTAGTTTTCTCCTTTTTATCTTTTGAGGAATGATCAAGTTCATCATTCGTTCCTTCAATCTCATTATCCTCCAATTCTAGTTCCGGGGGATCGTCTCCTGAGGGACGGAAATAGGGTTCATCCAAGTCTTCTTCCTCATCCTGTATAGGCTTATCAAACACGTTATCCTCATCAAAGATGACATGTACACTTTATTCAATACAAAGAGTTCTCTTATTGAAGACTTTGTAAGCCTTGCTATGATCTGAGTATCCTATGAAAATTGCCTCATCACTCCTAGGGTCGAATTTACTTAACCTGTTTTTACTATTGTTGTGAACAAAACATTTACTCCCAAAGCAACGAAGATGGGAGATATTAGGTTTTCGACCTCTAAGGAGTTCGTAGGGGGTTTTCTTAAGAATAGGTCGGATCATAGCACGATTATGGATGTAGCAAGAAGTACTAATGGCTTCAGCCCAAAAGTTACGAGGTAAACCACTACACAAAAGCATTGTACGAGCCATATCTTCCAAAGTTCTATTCATACGTTCAACGACACCGTTTTGTTGAGGAGTTCTTGGTGCAGAGAAGTTATGCCCTACACCATTAACTCTACAATATTCTATGAAAGCTTGATTGTCAAACTCGGTGCCATGATCCGTACGAATAGATATATGATTAGTCTTATATTTGTTTTGAACACGTTTCATAAGATAATCAAATTCATCAAATGTTTCGTCTTTTGAATGAAGAAAGATAGGCCATACATACCTTGAGTAATCGTCTACAAGAACAAAGATGTACCTGGATCCTCCTCTACTCCTTACCTTCATTGGTCCACATAAATCTATGTGTACTAATTCCAAGGCTTGATTTGTGCTTACTACTCTTTTCGGTTTGAATGATGATCTTACTTGTTTGCACCTTGCACACGTGTCACACATCCTTTCTTGGTCGAACTTGATCTTAGGTAACCCTTCAACCAAGTCCCACTTCTTGAGTTTGTTCAAGGTTAGTGAGCTAATATGAGCAAACCGTTTATGTCATAAACAAGGATCATCAAGAGTAACTTTCATGCATGAATAAGAGTTAGTAGGCACAACATTTAAATCTACCATATAAACATTTCTTTTCCTGTGGCCATCTAGAATAACATTGCTAGTTCCTTCAATAATAATGCGACAACTATCAGTATGAAAAACTACTTTGTTACCTTTGTCGCATAGTTGAGATATGCTTAGGAAGTTATGTTTTAGACCGTCCACGAGATAAACATCACTGATTGCGTGAGACTTAGAAATTCTGAGTTTTCCAACGCCAATAACTTTTCCCTTTTTATTATCCCCGAACGTTACTTTTCCTCCATTGAAGGGCTTGAGTGAAAGAAACAGATTCTTAACTCCAGTCATATGTCTTGAACATCCACTATCAAGATACCATTGATTGTTTTGTTTCACTACTTCCTGCAGAAGGGATTAGATACAGTTTTTAGGTACCCAAGCTAAGTTGGGTCCCTTATGATTAGTTACTCTATATACTAAATCCTTTCGAATCCAAACTCGTCTAATAACCGTTTTTCTAACCCTTGGTTTATTTGGCTTGGGAGGAGTTCTAGGGTTAGGATTTTCTCTTGGTCTAGGAATATCTCTAGGTCTTTCATGACTATTTCTCTTGTGAATAGGTTTACTAGGTTGAGATTGACAAGGGTTTTGTGAGGTGTTAGGTTTCTTGCTATAGTCGAAGGCCATGTCATAGAACCAACGGAATTTATTGTTCCTTTCTTCGTTAGGTTCCTTATGGGAGTTTCATCATTCTCGTCAACCGTGTCAACAGTTTTAGCATGGTCGGCATTTTTTCGTATATCATGAGCCTTTTTGACAAAATTGATTTGGATGTGACCCGTATGACCACAATAATTGCAAATCAGGTATTCAGGAAGATCAGCATACTTCCTTTTTCTGAAATCAAAATATGAAGGTGTTGATTTGCATTTAGAGTGATCTCTACGGCTGTAGCACTCATGTCCTAACCCCATCTTCATATTATTGTCAGATTGTTCGCTTAGGAAGTTTAGGACTTTTGTGCTACCTTACCACTTATCATGGACCTTTCTAGCATGTATAAGTAGGTCTTTTAGGGTTTTAATTTCCTCTTGACATTTCGTGTGATCTAAATCATTATCTTTCTTAAAGTTATCACAAAAGTCTTGGAATCGTTTGTTAAGAAGGAATACAATGTCGGAATGTTGTTTCTTAACATTGATCATGTCGGTCTTAGATTCCTTTAATTGCTTTGAAAGGGAATCTATCTCTTTCTTTTGGTCTAAGATCACTGCTTCATCAGATGTGATTCTAGTTTCCAAAAGTTCTTTGGCTTTTCTAAGTTCTAAAGTTATAGCTTCATTATCTATAACTTTGGCTTGAAGGTGCTTGATGTTAAGCTTTAGGTCGGAAGTTATAGCTTCATTAGCTATAACTTTGGACTCTAATTCCTTCTTTTCAGCCATAGTAGATTCTAACGTTGTTGCTTTCTCAGCTGTAACCTTAGACTTTAACTTCTTAGCCTTAGCCTTAGCCTTCAGAGTGTAATTCTCTTCTGCAATTTCGAGAATCTGTTCCTGTAGATCTTTCAATTCCAAGTCCTGTTCGTGACACTTATCAAGGGATTGTTCAAAGAATTCAATTAAAGCACTTTTAGACAATTTTTTAACACGTTTTTTAAGCTCAAGATAACTTACCTCTTCATCGTCATCTTCGTTTGATTCTCCAAGAAAGTAATAGTTTGAGTGTGAGTTTGTGCTTTCATCGTCGCTATCGGAGATAAGGTCAAGACTAACACTGCTGAGACAAAGGTTGGCCACTTCGTCGTCTTCAGATCCCTCGTCAACTTCTGAGTCAAGGTCTCCCCAACACTAAGCCATCATCACTTGTTTGAATTCTCTCTTTGTCTTCTCGCGTTTTGTTTTGTCCTTGATCTTCTCCCATGTTGGACAATCCTTGATCATATGACCAGATTCTCCATACTTGAAGCAACCTCTATTTGCGAAGGACGATTTTGATTCAGTATCCTTTTTGTTGGATGACTTGTTGTTGTTGTTGTTGTAGGATGATTTTGTTTGTTTGTTTCGAAATATCTTATTTTTGAAACGGCGTGCAAACAGAACAATTTCATCCTCTAGTTCAGAGTCAACTTCTTTGCTCTTTGATACGTGCATTTTATATAGTCTTTTTAGCCTATTTTATGCACGTATTTCTATGCTTTTATCGTGGTTTTATGCTACGAAATGCCCCGAATTGCATACTTTGGAAGTTCTTGTCTTATTTGCAGGAATGAGCCATAAAGTAGCGAAATCAAGTCATTTACCGTCCGTTTTGCATGCATTTGGAGGAAGAGATAATTTGGAGCGGGAAATATTGCTGTCTTGGGATGCGTGAAGCTATTTCGGGAGCTAAGAGGACAAGTCAAAGACCAAACTACAAGACCAACACGAGCTGGAACCAGGAACCACTCGATCGAGCAGTTTCTCTTGGTCGATCGAGTGAACAGACGGAATAACTGTTCGATCGAGTGGCCAACTGTTCGATCGAGCACTTTCTCTTGGTGGATCGAGTAAACAGACGCAGGAACTGTTCGATCGAGTGACTTAACTGTTCGATCGAGTGGATTTTGCTGACGGGCTGGGCTTTTTAGTTAATTCCGTCATTAGGTTTAATTATACTCCTATTTTCTTATAAATAGGAGTTAGGATGTCATTTGTAAGGAGGAGTTAGCACGTTACTCTTCTCCTTTTCCACATACACTGTTACTTTTGTTCTACCTTGTTTTCCGGATCATTTTATATCAGTAATTTCTTCTCTCCTTCCTCTCTTTTTATTTGATGTTTATTATTCTTATTTCCTTTATGCTTATTCCCCTTATTTCTATGTCTAGCTAAATCCCGTAGTATGTTAGGATTAGGGAAGCCGTGGTAGCGATGTTTTAATTGACTTATATAGATTAGTCTTGCGATAGGAATTGTATTAGGCAATTTAATTGTTATCCGGTCGAATGAATGCATGCAGGAGACCATAAATCTAGTTAACCCCGACCTGGATCGAAAGATTGGAAGGGAAGGCTTGCTTAATTACAATAGGGTATTGCAGTGAGGGCGAAAGTTAAGCTGTTTACGCTCTAGGGCGGTTTAAGGACCGAAAGGTGACGACCATAGCTCTTCTTATCAATAGTCTAATCGCTTTAGTATTCCCGATAGTATAAGATCTGATAGCTGCCACGGTAGACCGACTCCTAGCATACTTCCTTTCTCTTACTGTTAATTCTCTTATTCATTTCCCTTGCTTTAATCTATAGTTTAGTTAAATCAATCAAAACCCCCAATTGTGACATTTAGACAGATAAATAGACAAATAGATAGTACACCGCCTCCCGTGGAGATCGACCCTACTTACCCGACTTCGACTTCGTTAGTAGTCCTTAGGTATTTTATTTTTGGTACGAAACGACAGTATCAAATTTTGGCGCCGTTGCCGGGGAGGCAATCTATTTATTTATTTGTTTAATTTTATCTGTTTTTAGCCTCAGGGGATTTTTCCCTTGAGGCAGTTCTGATCTTTTTCCTTGAGTCTTTGTTTTGATAGGCCTTACAGTACTACCTAGACAGTTCTAGGTGAAAGACAAATCAAGGGGAAGGCTTGAGTACCTTTGACCCATCACCGATGTCCCATTATATGGAAATGGTGATCTCACTGGAGAGATGGGTTCTGCTGAGCACAATGCAGCTGTAGTTGTGCCATCACATCCACCCTATCAATGGCCGCCGCAACAAGATCCTCCTGATATACAAGAAGAAGAGATTGCGGAGCTGAAATCCTTGATGGAAACACTTGCATTCCAAGCACAAGAATATGTCTCGCGAGTTGATAAGCTCGAGTCTGTAGTTGCTCAGTTAGCAGCTGAGATAGAGATCGAAGAAATCGCGGAGCTGACATGTTTAATGGGGACGCTTGTATCCCAAATGCAAGAGAGTGATAGATATATGGACGCTCGAATCCCTGAGCTGGAGTCACGCATCGCTCAGCTAACAGCTGAGATGCAAGAAGAAGAGGTATACCTTGCTGAGAGCGGTTTTTCCCTTGAGGAAACCGCGTTGCCCAATGCTGAGGACGACTTCTATGACTCCGACGACGAGTTTCTATCACATTTCACTACCCCACACGAGGATTTCAGCGCTGTACAGAAGGAATCACTCGATCGAGTGACTAATATCGGTCGATCGAGTGATTTTCCAGGAGAAAGTGCTCGATCGAGTGAACATTCTACTCGATCGAGTGGAAATCAGGAGGAAACTGCTCGATCGAATGAAGATTCTACTTCATCGAGTAGTTTAACCATTGGGAGCTTTGGTTCGTCATTTTGGTTTGATTTTGATGACGATTTCGATGACGATAATGGATACGGTGAATCTTCCCTATTCAAGGCCGAGTTGGATGCACTTGAGGCTGCGATTTACGGGACGAATTCCACTAAGAAGGGTGTCAAAGAGGCAAAATGAGTCGGTAATTGCTCCTAGCGCGGAAGAGGTAATATCTTCCTTTGTCGATGATTCCGTCATTGAGAGTGACCGACACGAGGTAGTAAACGATAATTTATTTATTGTTTGTTTTAATAGTAAATTGCCTCGATTGACTTTTTGCTGCGCATCCCAATGCTTTACCCCTTCCCGAGGGTCGTATAATTTGACGATTTTTCACCGTCCTTATCATTTTAATTTCGTTAATCAAATGGAGCCCTACTTTATTGACAATTGCTTCCCCGCTCCTATATTTTGTGGATAAATTTAGGAGCGCCCATAGGAAATTTGTTAGACTTAAATGTTTACATATCTTTATTTCCTACTTTGCTATTCCACTATGGTGCTACTTATGTTGTTGTGTAGCACATGCGCAGCTATTTGACAGGTTGCTGCGCGCTTTGAGCTGTTTTGATTGTAATTAACCATAAAGGCTCGAAGAAAAAGAAGGTCGAGCTGGGACCTGACTGAAGCTAGCGCTACCCGGGAGGCAACCCGGCGATTTTATTTTGCTTTTTATTCAATTTCAGTTGTAATAAATGGTTTTATACCATAGACTATCTCAGTACGCTTGTCTTGTTAGTTTGTGGGCTGTTTTCATTTGCATTTTGCAGGAACACGCTGGAAATTACTCGATCGAGTTTTTCTACTCGATCGAGCACTTTAGCTGATGGATTCACTCGATCGAGTGAAATACCTACTCGATCGACCACCTGCAAGATGAAAAACCACTCGATCGACTTACTTTCTTCTCGATCGAGCAGTTTTGAGCGCCCATGTTACTCGATCAGCCACTATACGACTGCTATCGAGTGCTATTGACTTGGATTAGCTTCCTGAGACGGTTTTCCGGGCCCTTAGCAACCTCCCATTTCATGGTCGGTTTGGGGAGGTCCCTTATTTCGCGCTATCTTGTGAGTTTTTCCGCATTTACTCTCTTTCTCCTTCAGTTTGCATTTCCTTTCCATGTTTTGGTACAATGGGGGCATTGTACGGTTTGGTTTGGGGAGGTTATGCATCCATATCTGTGTCTGCATCTTGTTTTTATTGCATTTCAGTCATCACATTTAATTTATGTTTGCATTGTTGTTTATTTTTGTTAAAATTCAAAAATTCAATAAAAATTTGAAAATTGTTAAAAATTCAAAAAAAATTCACGTTTAATTTAGCATATAGGTTGAGTCGGAACGGTAGATTTCAATGATGAAATTGCACTATATCTGTCTTTTTGCTTAAGCCTTGCATTAGACTATATATTCTTTTAGCTTTGTCTTATTGCATATCTACGAGTTAATGTTAAAATTTAGCTGAACGAATAGACTTGACCTTAAATTTTGGCAACCTACTTATAATTTCTAAGATTTAGAGCCTTATAAACTGGTGTCATTTATGACCAGTTTCATGTAGGATTGTGAGTAGTTACTCCTTACATATCATGTATCATCAATTTGCACGTTTATGAAATTCAATTGCTTTTTGCTGTCATACATTCGGGTTAGTGGTTGGTGTCACATGCAGGGAGGTGCTTACAATTTCCCTTTCTTTCATTTTTACCCATTTAGCTCCACATTAGCCAAATTTGCCCGTTGACCCTTAGCTACATCCAAATTTAGCCTGCCTTGTCAAGCTAGTTTAGATTGTTCTGCGGTATTTTGTCTATTGTATCAAATTTTGGTTCGTATCATATTGATTTTGGAGTTGGTAATTTATGAAGAAAAGGAGTATGAAAGAAAAAAAGAAGTTGAAAAAAAGAATTCGAAAAAAAAAAGAAAAAATTCGAAGAAAAGAAAAAGAAACCGAAAAAAAGAAATAGAAAAGAAAAAAATCGAAAAAAAAAAAAAGATGTTGATGAGACGGTTTCTGCTCCTATGTTCTATCTTATATCATTTGAGGAGTATTTCTAGTTCGGTTTGGTGAGATTTTATGCCAAATGAAGGGCATGTGCGTATTTCATAATTGAGTTGGAAATAGATGTTGATATATGGTTCTGTTTAGGTACTAGCTTGATCACCTATACCTCCACATTCCCATAATTGTTTTGCCTTTTCTTACCCATTGCCTCACTTAGCCATATTTTTGTAAGCCCTCGGCTGTGACAGGACCTTGTTTGGTTGGAATGTATGTACGGTAGCTAGAATTGTCTATCATATTAGCTGCATGCATGTTTATGTGGGTCGTAGTTTAGGTGAGCGACTATTCTTCTTTCTCTCTCTTACATATATATGCTTGCCTTTGCTTCATGAGAGAAGAGTGACCCGTGAGAGTCCGATTTTAAAGGTCTTGCAAGGTCGACGGTTCAGCTTTATTGTAGACATCCTATAACTCGTTTGCATTTGACTTTTTGCTATAAGTGTTTAGTTTGCTTGCATTAAATTGGCTTAAGTGGGCATTTGTAGCTAGCTCTGAGTTATCTTTTCCGTTCCTTTAGTTGCATTTAGTTTACTCGGGGACGAGTAAAGGTTTGGTTTGGGGAGATTTGATACGTGCATTTTATATAGTCTTTTTAGCCTATTTTATGCACGTATTTCTATGCTTTTATCGTGGTTTTATGCTACGAAATGCCCCGAATTGCATAATTTGGAAGTTCTTGTCTTATTTGCAGGAATGAGCCATAAAGTAGCGAAATCAAGTCATTTACCGTCCGTTTTGCATGCATTTGGAGGAAGAGATAATTTGGAGCGGGAAATATTGCTGTCTTGGGATGCGTGAAGCTATTTCAGGAGCTAAGAGGACAAGTCAAAGACCAAACTACAAGACCAACACGAGCTGGAACCAGGAACCACTCGATCGAGCAGTTTCTCTTGGTCGATCGAGTGAACAGACGGAATAACTGTTCGATCGAGTGGCCAACTGTTCGATCGAGCACTTTCTCTTGGTCGATCGAGTAAACAGACGCAGGAACTGTTCGATCGAGTGACTTAACTGTTCGATCGAGTGGATTTTGCTGACGGGCTGGGCTTTTTAGTTAATTCCGTCATTAGGTTTAATTATACTCCTATTTTCTTATAAATAGGAGTTAGGATGTCATTTGTAAGGAGGAGTTAGCACGTTACTCTTCTCCTTTTCCACATACACTGTTACTTTTGTTCTACCTTGTTTTCCGGATCATTTTATATCAGTAATTTCTTCTCTCCTTCCTCTCTTTTTATTTGATGTTTATTATTCTTATTTCCTTTATGCTTATTCCCCTTATTTCCATGTCTAGCTAAATCCCGTAGTATGTTAGGATTAGGGAAGCCGTGGTAGCGATGTTTTAATTGACTTATATAGATTAGTCTTGCGATAGGAATTGTATTAGGCAATTTAATTGTTATCCGGTCGAATGAATGCATGCAGGAGACCATAAATCTAGTTAAACCCGACCTGGATCGAAAGATTGGAAGGGAAGGCTTGCTTAATTACAATAGGGTATTGCAGTGAGGGCGAAAGTTAAGCTGTTTACGCTCTAGGGCGGTTTAAGGACCGAACGGTGACGACCATAGCACTTCTTATCAATAGTCTAATCGCTTTAGTATTCCCGATAGTATAAGATCTGATAGCTGCCACGGTAGACCGACTCCTAGCATACTTCCTTTCTCTTACTGTTAATTCTCTTATTCATTTCCCTTGCTTTAATCTCTAGTTTAGTTAAATCAATCAAAACCCCCAATTGTGACATTTAGACAGATAAATAGACAAATAGATAGTACACCGCCTCCCTGTGGTGATCGACCCTACTTACCGCTGACTTCTGTTAGTAGTACTTAGGTATTTTATTTTTGGTACGAAACGACAGTATCACTCTTTAAGGCCATACTCTTATTATGGCTTGGTTCAACGTCATCCTTGTTAAGAGTAATTTCATGGGCCATAAGAGCACCGATGAGTTCTTGATAGGATAGGTTTTCAAGATCTCGTGATTCCTCCATTGCAGTGACTTTAGCACGCCACTTCTTAGTCAGGCTCCTAAGAACCTTTCTAGCAATGTCCTCAGTACTGAATTTCCTACCTAGGTTTTTCAGTTCATTTATGGTGCTCGAAAACCTTGCGGACATACTATCTAAGGACTCATTAGGCTCCATAATGAATAGCTCATATTTTTGCATAAGCAAATCTATTCGGTGCTTCCTAACAATGGAAGTACCTTCATAAGCTAGTTCAAGCCCATCCCATATCTCCTTGGCCGTAGAGCATGACGAAAGCTGATCAAACTCTATAGAAGTCATTCCATTTTGTAGGAGACTTATTGCTTTGGAGTTCTTTTCGGCCTTCTTGTAGTCGGCTTCGACATAATCCTCTTCTTTCTTTTCATAGGTAGTGCCTTCCTCGGATGCTACAATAATTTTGTGCGGTCCGTTTTGGATAATCCTCCAGCACTCCAATCGTGACCTTTCACATAGTGAGTCATCATGTTTTTCCATAATCCATAATTCTTCCCATCAATGACGGGACACTTGAGATATTTGGAATCCATTTATCACGTGATAGGCAGTGGAATATAAAACGATAAGATAAATGAAAAACAAGATAGATCAGTCTCTTTGCGGTTAGGCAATCAAGAGCACGAGGCTCTGATACCAATTGAAGAGTCTATTGATCCAAAATACTCAAGGAGGGGGGGGGGGGGGTGAATTGAGGATTTAAAACTTTTGAAAGCTTTTTCGATTATGCGTATGTAATTGATTATTTAAAGTTTATTGATTAAACTTTAACTAATCAACTAGTGAATGTAAAACTAAATAAACAAATGAACGAAAGAACGAGGAGACACACGGTTTTTGAAGTGGTTCAGTTTCACAAGTCGAAACCTACATCCACTATTCTCGATTAATAAATTTAGTAACTTTCTACGGATTACAAATTTACTAACCCAACTCGTACAACTAACTCTAGTTGTAACTCAATGAGTACCGTTAAATACTCGAGTGTCTAACTTACGCTAATAAGAAAGCACTAATGATTCTTCCAAAGGTTCACGTTAATGAACAAGTAATAAATCAACTAAGCACTATTATATTATAATGATAGCAATAAGAACGAGTATACGAGTTTAAAACACACGACCTTTCAAAAATAACAAAACGGTTTTTCTGCTTGAAAACACACGGTTTGCTTTGTAAAATTAAAATCAATTTTTATGCTTAAGGTCTCTATTTTAGATGTTATAAATAGTAAAGTATTTATAGGAAGGAAAGAGTAGGGCAACTCGGTTTACAAAAACCGTAATGGCCGAATAAAGAAGATATGTTAACAAATCATATCCTCTATTATTTCTTTCCTAAAAGCCTTAAAAGATAATAAAGAATATTCCAAAAGATAGAATATAAATTATTCAAATATTATCTTTTCTATAAATTCTAAGATATGATAAGATTTCTTATAACAAGAATATCTTTTATCATAAACAAATATATTAAGAAAGATATATAAGATATGTAAAGATATTATTATGGAATAAAATATTTACCAAATACACCTTAGGTTACACGAGATGTCACGGCTCATATGCCTCGTGACTCGTGCAAACCTTAGCTCAATATATGGGTTAGAATTTAGGTTTTAAGAGAGGCTTTGTTGAAACCCTAATTAGTAGCATGGTCCAACTCATAAGTTGACCCAACAAGACCACTAGTCAACGTTCAACATAAAACCGAACTCCGCACTAAACCGGGCTTTATTATATCGATACTTTTATCAAAACATTTAAAATAAACTTTAAAACAATTTTCAAAACAATTTTGAAACGTTATAAGTCTTGTATAATAAACTCAGCATCTAAATGTTATAGTAGGAGAGCTATAACATTGAGCTCTTTTACTAGTAGTGTTATAGCTGCAAAGCTATAACTTTACCAATTCAAGAAACTCATTCTTGGTTATCATTACGAGATAATCACCTATACTATTCTAATCTTCAGGGAGATCTTCGAGTATAGGCTACGTCATCATCCAAGCTTGATTAATCTTTAGACGGACTTCGTCTTCACATAAATCTTGAATGAATCTTCATATCGTTTGATCTTGAATAGAGGCTTGAACATTTTATACTTTCATCACAATCTCCTTTGTTGCTCGTATTAGATAAGTTGATTCTAAAACACTTAGACAAACGATTACGCGCAACAAATATATAAAATATAAAACACCTTGACATCATCAAAACATAAACATATAAGCTATATGGTTCAACATATATTGACCTCATAAATGACATGTATGAGGGGGCTAGTGCAAGTGTTCGCACTAATGTTGAGAGAAGGCAAGAATTTTCCCATTACCATCGGGGTGCATCAACGTTCCGCACTTAGTCTTTTTCTCTTTGCTATAGTTATGGATGAGTTGACAAGGGATATTCAGGACGACATCCCTTGGTGTATGATGTTTGTCAATGATATTGTGTTGATTGATGAGACGAAAGAGGGGGTGGAGAGAAAGTTGAAATTGTGGAGGCATACTTTTGAGACTTGTGGGTTTAGGCTGAGTAAGAGCAAGACCGAGTATTTGAGGTATCAGTTCACTAAAGTGGCGGTGTCGAGATCGACAGAGGCGGGGAGTATTATTTTCGATGGGGATGTTGTTGAGGGGTCAGATTTCATCAGATATCTAGGATCTATTATTAAAAAAGATGGGGAGTTAGACGGAGATGTGGCTCATAGAATTGAAGTGGTATGGTTGAAATGGAAGAGTGCTTCAGGGATTTTATGCGATAAAGATATGCCCCAAAGATTAAAGGGAAAATTTTATCGCACGACAATTAGGCCTGACTTACTTTACGGTTCTGAATGTTGGGCTGTAAAACATTGTCACATTCAAAACATGAGTGTGGCGGAGATGCTTATGTTGAGATGGATGTGCGGACATACAAGGAAAGATCGATTAAGGAATGAGGTGATTAGGAAAAAGGTAAAAGTGGCGCCAATAGAGGACAAAATGATGGAAAATCGACTAAGATGGTTTGGCCATGTGAGAAGCAGACCTATGGACGCACCAGTTAGGAGGCTGGAGACTTGCATAACAGAAAAGGTCCCTAGAGGTAGAGGGAAACCGAGACAGACATGGTTGAGAGTGATAGAGCACGATATGAGATTTCTGAGGCTTGAGGAGAGTATGGTGACGTAGAGAGCACAATGGAGGGAAAGGATACATGTGGATTTTTAGTATTTGATGTTTTTTGACATATTTAGTGTTTTTATTTAATTTTAAAAAAAATTATTTGTTCTTCTCTTTTTTATTACACCTTTTTTTACCAACCACTTTCTTATATATTTTACTTGGTTTACTTTTAAGGCATTCCGGATCCTTAATTCTATTTCGGTTTTCAAAATCATTTTAATCTTTTCTCCTGATTTAAATTTTAAATTTTTAAAAAAGAAATCCGGAATTCGATTTTTAAAACCTGTAAGTTTACCTTGACTTTGTATTACATTTTCGCTCTCGCTTTTGTTTTTCATTTTTCCCTTTTCTATTCGCATTTTGAGGTGTGGGTTCACCCATGGACGGTTCTAAAGGATGATTCATGTCAGCCGACCCCAAATCATTTTGGGATTAAGGCTGTGATGTTGTTGTTGTCGTATACCTTACAACATCGATGAAAGCATGTTAATGAACGCAACATAGTTTAAACTTGATTTTGACAGCCTTTGTTGCAGACCGCGACCAGACCCTATACTACCCCTCAAAACACCATGTTAACGCCACTTTCCACAACGTCCAACACAACCACGTCCTTTCCTACACTACTCTCTACGACCGTACCAAATTTCAGACTTAGATGACCAACCTAACCCTATTAAAAGATTCTTAGAAGACACTCTGTCCGTAACCAAACTGCCCAGAAAAGTGCAGTAAACCTGTCTGACCAGCACTTGTAAACCGCAAATTTGACCACCCTTAGAGCAACTCTTGACCATATCTGTAACACCCCCATTTATTTAAGGGCCTGAACTAGGACTCCTCAGATAAATGACGATGTTACCATCTCGGAAACCCGAGGTAGTAGATACAAAGGAAAGAAACACAGTACTTTATTAAAAATGTTTATAGTGAGTTTACAACTGGAATAAAACAAAGTCTCCAAAAATATGACCAAAAGATACAGTCTGATAAAGCTACTAATAAGACTAAGGTGGGCTAGGCACTAAGTCCGTCATCCAAACTCTCTTCCCACCCGCTCCCATCAGTCTCAAATACCATCAACTGCTCCCCAATAATTGGATCATCACAGGGCGTACACGAATACACAGGGTCACCGCGAAGGCGAGTAGGAAAACAATTGAACAACAAAATATGATATGCATGATCCTCCGTCACCTCCATCTCCATCTCAACTCATATCTCATATCTCATTTCTCATATCTCATAACCCGGACAACCCAACCATACCGATCCCCGGTAGACTATATATATCGACCGTAGCCGATCTGCCACGGCTCGCAATGAGGACACCAGGGCAAGTCTGCGAGAACCCGCCTGGGCCTTATCACAATCCACATCGTATCTCAACATCGTCACTCCTACACCATCCTCCAACTCCAATGCATATGAAATGCTCAACGGTAATAATGCAACACAATGTGTATATTAATGAATGAAATCATGCCGCTATCAAAAGATTGGAATAACATACTCAACACTAACATTCATCAACCCCACCTCATTACATGAAACATAACATCAATCACAACCACGAACAAGTCAACGATCTCAGCTTGGTCATATAGAACACAAACAAGTCAACTCAATTCAATAATACGGTAAGGAGTCAAGTGTGTTTCCCCTACCTCAAGTGCCAGCCAATCCAGTTAAGCAGTTAAGCAGTCCAGAAATAAAGCAATGAATTAGATTATCGATCCTTCGCGAATCCGTCACCTAAAACAATTATAATATTTATTATTACTAACTACTAAATATAGAAATCTCTCAAAATAGAAACTTTCCCGATATAGTAACTTTCCATTTTAACCAGTCCCGACTCAAAGTCCATCTCTAATTATTTAAACGACTCGGGATTAAATTAAATAACTAATATGATAAATAAAAGATTAGACGAGTTACATGATTTAAGGAATACCCGAATTACTTTAAACAATTCAAACATCCCGACTCAAACCCGTCTTTAATCATTTTAATGCACTCGGGAATTAATTAATTAATTTAGAATACGCCCCATTACGAAACATAACGATTAAATTATGAAAAACCCGCTTCAAAGCCAAAACAGCCCGCACCCCCTTCACACGCACTCACCCGCCACCACATGCCACCGTGAGGCCGTGTCAACCACCAGCCCCAACACCCACTCGACCCAACCACCAAAGAACCACCCCCACTTTTTGGGTCGACCCTCGCCGGCGAGGTGAACCACGGCCGTCAACCGGCCTCGGTTCAACACCGAGCCTCACCAAACACCTCCTTTTCTCTCCTGACCACCACCGCAGCCAACAACCTTACCCCTGCCAACCACCACGACTTTGCTCTCCGTCATCCCACGAACCCAGACACCGTGTCACCACCGTTTCGACCTCCCCGAGTCCACAGTGGTGCCACCCCAACTCAACCCCTAAACCCACCTCGAAAACCGCCGCTAAACCCGTTTACTACCCCCCATGTCGATGCCGCCTTGCACAACCACAACCACCACCTATAACCACCATGACCACCACCACTACACTCGCCACTAACCACTCTACCCCCTCACCCCCGCCAACAACCACTAGCATCCTCAATCAAACACGCACAACCCCCTCCAAAACC
The DNA here is from genome assembly GCF_048544455.1 of Silene latifolia. Taxonomy (NCBI): domain Eukaryota; kingdom Viridiplantae; phylum Streptophyta; class Magnoliopsida; order Caryophyllales; family Caryophyllaceae; genus Silene; species Silene latifolia. Next base: position 249,635,542 of record NC_133538.1, on the reverse strand, counting down.
CGACAGAAACAAAGAAAACAGAGGGGAGAGGGTTGCGTCCTTAACTTTCTCGCCACCACTACCGCCGCCAGAGCCGCCTATGAGTGTCGACAAATGCCCCTATCTCTTCCTTGCTGCGCCGTTAATGCCCACGCCCTCTCACTCTCTCTCGAATTGCGTGAAGATGGGGATTGGTGTTGCTGGAAGTAGGGTGACGGTTTGAGGGAGTGGCGTTTTGTGTTAGGGTAGAATTAGGTTAAACTTAGGTTAAGTGGTTAATTGGGTCATGGGTAATTAATTCTGGGTAAATGGGTAAACATCATGGTCCGCGTGGTTGGTTCACGAATTGGTTAACGGGACTTCGTTCAGCTAAACCCGTCTTAACAAGCTCACGAATAACTTAATCCTACGATATCAATACGACCCAACAATTACTCGACTCAATTAGTAATATAAAATGTATAATAATTATATATAATAATATCCATTTAATTTATTATATAAAAATACGGGGTATTACAGTCTTCCCCCCTTAAAATGAACTTCGTCCCGAAGTTCGCTCTCATACTCAAACAACAGAAGGGTATTGTATATCGTACTTACGGACGTCACGCAATTCTAACTCGGTTAACACACACTTTTGACACACCAATTAACATAACAATTACGGAATGTTACATTCTACCCTCCTAAAAAGAAAGTTACGTCCCGGAACTTACTTCATGCAAACCCATCACCACTCATGAACTCATGCAAACTATCGTAGCACCATAACAAAGAGTTTAATTACACAACATAGAGAACTCATTTGTATGGGTACCACGCAACACAACATCAGCTTGATCAAAACCACGATCTACAACTTGATCAAAACCACCATCTATAAACAAGCGCAACATAAACATTAAGATTTTACAATCCTACCCAACTAAGAACATGGTTACGTCCTCGTAACCTCTTTCAAATTTCATATCCCTATGCAACAAAATCACCGTCACCAACATGTAACAGAAAAGAACACATGATAAGAGATTGCGCAGTAACATTAAAGTCGAAAACAAGGTTTTATTATGGAATTAACTGATTGTAATCAAGTAACACGTATTACTTAGCCCATGCTTGACTTAAAATACAACATCAAACTAAAGAACAACAAGGAAGGAGCCAAAGGTTTACACGGTTCCACAACAGACCGAACATGGTGTTACTAACCCTAACCTAACGGTCCTTAGGTCGCGCTTCCTCTGATTCTGGTGACTTCTATGTCATTCCCTTTCTCGGTTCACCTCTTCCCCAAGTCCGGCATGGGTGGTTCAATCGTGCTTTCAAGATCGGATACATTAGCGTAAAATTCGTGTCTCGGGTTGCACGATATAAAGTCGAAGGTATGCTCGGGCGGGTATTTGGCCCCGCCGCATGGTTGGGGTCACGGAATAGCCTCATGCGGTGGGTGGACAACTCTCTCATGTAGAAGCGCTTGCTTTGTCCTTTAGTACACAGTCGGGATAGAATCGATAAGGGTATACGCTCTTAATCGAGTATTAGTTAAATACTCGGGGTGCCCATTATGGCCATACATGTCCATGGCGGACAAAGTCTCTCACAATGCTCATTAAAGTCAGCATCAAGTGACATGTAACAGTCTTGCGGGTGTACATTGTAGGGATCCATCCTACAAAATGGGAAGTTAACAAATTAAGACACAAGGGTGTTAAGACAAAGGATTCATCCTCGAGGTTTAAGTGTGCGAAAGTTATAAAACAAGTTTTCGGGGTAACTGTTGTAATACCAGAGTTTTGGTCAACTCAAGATCATCACAGCTCGCATTATCTACCAGAGAACGACCATTTTAGAAATATCAACCGCAAGAATACACGTAAACCAGTATACAATCTAACATTGACTCCACCAATTCCTCTCCCAAGTCAAAACTATTACCAATTCCGAACAATCGAACCGCCCTACTACTAATAAATCACCAGGAGTATTAAACCTGCGGTACGTAAGCACTACTTAAACACCTTGAAACCATAGAAAACATAACACGTAATCAAAATCTTTTGACTCATCAGGCATACAACACGAATTAGCCAATTTGTTTGATATAAATTCTGAAACGTATTCGCTAATAAAAGTAACAACATATGATTCATAACAACACAACATTACTTCTATATCACGCATGTGTTTGACATCATAGCAACCATATCGTTCAATTGTGTCCAAAGAACTTAGTACAACTCATTTTCAAAGACATCAACCGACATCGCATGAATAGTATAAACATACATTTGCCATCATATACTTTGTAGAATTCTAGCTATGGTAAAAGATTAGCAACTTGGACAACTTCTCTGATTTGCACGACTTAAATAATTAGACACTCGTAGGCTCAATTAAATGTAACTATAACGACTATCATTTAAACCAATGCATATCATGTGAATCATCAAAGGGTTATCCCATTATAATTGTCAACATAGTTATCATAACAATCTTTATTTTAATATATATGATACTAACGACTCGAGAATATAAATATGCCAATTATCGTGTTATGTCAAACAGTTTACTTTATATCACACCCATACAATTGCAAGAATCACTTTAGCATTTTACGACATTGTAATAACGAACATATTCAATAACAAAAATAACAACACTGTTTATTATCATGTTATAGGTTTAGGTCCAACTGAAATAATTTACTGCGATGACGGTAATAATATAACTATGGGCACACAACTCATATGAATGACATTAGAACTCAGATGCTTCCTACATGTGTGAACATTTAGACATAATTATTATAATTATTCATGCGGGTATATTAGAACAATCAATTAACCTTTAACGTCGTCAACCTACCAAGATATGACAACATAGTTTTATATTTATATATATACTCGACCACTACGCAGATAAGATGCACACTCAGAGACATTACACCCTGCCAAATGTATACAAAGTATGCAAACAACTGGACTCGTATAAACATTTCACCCTCGATTAAGAACCAAATTAAGCTATCAAATTTACTCATACCATCATGCCAACAATGTTATCAACTAAGTTTTGATTTTATCACTCGTTAAGATATATAACTACTGAACCTGCGTGCTACTATCATCATATAAAACATCATAATTTCACATTACTAAGGCCCATGAATTAATCAAACAGCTGTATGAAAACTTAACATAGAACGCACATTTTACAGGTTATGATTCACGTTGTAACTTTCAAAAATCACGGATAAACAGCCGTTCAACGAAAACTTGAGTTGTATTACTTTTCATGACATACAAAGAGTTACTAATTCGTGATAAAAAGAATGAGGTCGAAAGTTCAAGAGTTCAATTTTTTAAAGAATTTTACAACTCAATTGGTCCAAACAAGTATGTGACAGCAATTGGTCCGAAACTTGGGTCAGTTTTCAAAGCTTACCATTTAATATAGAGACATCAAGAGTTTTCGTGGCCTATCAATTTGAAAACGTATGCGAACCTTCTAGTCGATGGAGTTGGAATTATGCAAAAATCATTTATACAAATTAAATGAGGATTTTTACAAAATCGTTGGTCAAAACATCACTGCACAGGAACTTCCCGTCCACAGCCCACTAAAACATTTATTACTGCTAATCCGTATATCCTATACACATGAAACCAACGCCAAATGAACACTAGCTCACGAGGCTAACTCTCATAAAATTTTCATCCATAGGAAGTTAACAGAAAAGAAATGACAGCAAGATCAATTAGGAAGTAAAATCAAACAAGCGTGTTTCAGCACTAGGTCATCCTTTACTATGTTACAAGTTCTTATGAATCCACTATGTGCACTAACCCATCCCAACTTAAATCTCACACTTTGCACTTACGTAACGTCTATCCCATAGAATACCTTCGCATCTCGACCTACTCCTTACATCTAAGTCACGATTGGTATGACTAGGAACAAGCAAGTCAATAGTGTTTCTAATTACTATCACAATACTATACAAGCATGGCTTCGGGATCACATAACCACATATTACCAGACATAATAGCACCATCAACACGTCATTCACATCCATCCAGATAAATAGCATGAATTCGCAATTATTCTCACGCTCACGATTACCACAATCCAACGCTTCATTGATTACCAATCTGAACACGAAGATTTATTTCTCATTTCCACAACATCATATGATCACATCATCATTCATACAAAATACTTACCGTAACGTTGTCCTGTAGAATGGTTAGAACATATGGGTCTCAAGGTGTACATCCACTCGATTATATTCAAGGTTTTCCTTCTAACTACCCATTCACTCAATTTCTCTCGGGTTACCTGTTCAAAATCGAGAGGGCAAAAGAGCACACATTAAGGGCGCCTTCTTAACCGCACCGTGAGCCCCTAACGTTTATTCCCGGGGTTCATTTTATTTAGACACATCCTACGTTCATTGGGTTCATTGGTTTAGGCCTAAGGATCGTTCGCTCTGATACCACTTTGTAACACCCCCATTTATTTAAGGGCCTGAACTAGGACTCCTCAGATAAATGACGATGTTACCATCTCGGAAACCCGAGGTAGTAGATACAAAGGAAAGAAACACAGTACTTTATTAAAAATGTTTATAGTGAGTTTACAAATCGGAATAAAACAAAGTCTCCAAAATATGACCAAAAGATACAATGATAAAGCTACTAATAAGACTAAGGTGGGCTAGGCACTAAGTCCGTCATCCAAACTCTCTTCCCGGCCAGCTCCCATCGATCTCGAAATACCTGTCAATCTGCTCCCCAATAATTGGATCATCACAGGCGTACACGAATACACAGGGTCAGCCGCGAAGCTGAGTAGGGAAAACAATTGAACAACAAAATATGATATGCATGATCCTCCGTCACCTCCATCTCCATCTCAACTCATATCTCATATCTCATTTCTCATATCTCATAACCCGGACAACCCAGCCATACCGATCCCCGGTAGACTATATATATCGACCGTAGCCGATCTGCCACTCGCACCGAGGACACCAGGGCAAGTCTGCGCAGAACCCGCCCGGGCCTTATCACAATCCACATCGTATCTCAACATCGTCACTCCTACACCATCCTCCAACTCCAATGCATATGAAATGCTCAACAGTAATAATGCAACACAATGTGTATATTAATGAATGAAATCATGCCAGCTATCAAAAGATTGGAATAACATACTCAACACTAACGATTCAATCAACCCCACCTCATTACATGAAACATAACATCAATCACAACCACGAACAAGTCAACGATCTCAGCTTGGTCATATAGAACACAAACAAGTCAACTCAATTCAATAATACGGTAAGGAGTCAAGTGTGTTTCCCCTACCTCAAGTGCCACCAATCCATTAAGCGATTAAGCGAATAAAGCAATGAATTAGATTATCGATCCTTCGCGAATCCGTCACCTAAAACAATTATAATATTTATTATTACTAACTACTAAATATAGAAATCTCTCAAAATAGAAACTTTCCCGATATAGTAACTTTCCATTTTAACCAGTCCCGACTCAAAGTCCATCTCTAATTATTTAAACGACTCGGGATTAAATTAAATAACTAATATGATAAATAAAAGATTAGACGAGTTACATGATTTAAGGAATACCCGAATTACTTTAAACAATTCAAACATCCCGACTCAAACCCGTCTTTAATCATTTTAATGCACTCGGGAATTAATTAATTAATTTAGAATACGCCCCATTACGAAACATAACGATTAAATTATGAAAAACCCGTTTCAAAGCCAAAACAGCCCGCACCCCCCTTCACACGCACTCACCCGCCACCACATGCCACCGTGAGGCCGTGTCAACCACCACCCCAACACCCACTCGACCCAACCACCAAGAACCACCCCCATCAAGGGTCGACCCTCGCCGGCGAGGTGAACCACGGCCGTCAACTGGCCTGGTTCAACACCGAGCCTCACCAAACACCTCCTTTTCTCTCCTGACCACCACCGCAGCCAACAACCTTACCCCTGCCAACCACCACGACTTTGCTCTCCGTCATCCCACGAACCCAGACACCGTGTCACCACTGTTTCGACCTCCCCGAGTCCACAAAGTGGTGCCACCCCAACTCAACCCCTAAACCCACCCCTGAAACCGCCGCTTAAACCCGTTTACTACCCCCATGTCGATGCCGCCTTGCACAGCCACAACCACCACCTATAACCACCATGACCACCACCACTACACTCGCCACTAACCAACTCTACCCCTCACCCCCGCCAACAACCACTAGCATCCTCAATCAAACACGCACAACCCCCTCCAAAACCCGACAGAAACAAAGAAAACAGAGGGGAGAGGGTTGCGTCCTTACCTTTTCTGCCACCACTACCGCCGCCAGAGCCGCCTATGAGTGTCGACAAATGCCCCTATCTCTTCCTTGCTGCGCCGTTAATGCCCACGCCCTCTCACTCTCTCTCGAATTGCGTGAAGATGGGGATTGGTGTTGCTGGAAGTAGGGTGACGGTTTGAGGGAGTGGCGTTTTGTGTTAGGGTAGAATTAGGTTAAACTTAGGTTAAGTGGTTAATTGGGTCATGGGTAATTAATTCTGGGTAAATGGGTAAACATCATGGTCCGCGTGGTTGGTTCACGAATTGGTTAACGGGACTTCGTTCAGCTAAACCCGTCTTAACAAGCTCACGAATAACTTAATCCTACGATATCAATATGACCCAACAATTACTCGACTCAATTAGTAATATAAAATGTATAATAATTATATATAATAATATCCATTTAATTTATTATATAAAAATACGGGGTATTACAGTCTTCCCCCCTTAAAATGAACTTCGTCCCGAAGTTCGCTCTCATACTCAAACAACAGAAGGGTATTGTATATCGTACTTACGGACGTCACGCAATTCTAACTCGGTTAACACACACTTTTGACACACCAATTAACATAACAATTACGGAATGTTACAATATCTCTGACCATATTTGAAAACTCCACACTCCCACGACTCCAACGAGTCCAAGAACACCCATATTAAACTTCGTTTGCACCTTCAAAACTCGACTGAAAGTTGACACCTTGCTACTGTTTTTGAAATACTTAATGTATATATTATGCACGACCACATGTCCTAATTTCCGTCTCCTCTAACTCGTTTTTGTTTTTATTTTATGTACTTTATGTCTAAATAGTAAGAAACCAATAGGATTACATTATAACTACGGAATAATTCCAAATTTTCAAACAAAAAAAGGAAAAGCAATTGATATAATAGCAAGTCTCTCTTAAGACCGTCTGAAGTGTGAGACATATCTCCAACACTGATTAATGCTCTTAATAACCGGACATCAATTGTTTTTAGTCCGTTTCACTCCTACAAGCTTCTCAAATAATGTATTTGTATTCAAATAAAGAACAAGAAACAAACTTTCAAACTCAAAAAGAAAAGAAATTCACCTGTTTCCCTTCACTTTGAACCAAGCCTCGGCGCAATGCGAATGCGCAACACTAAGCTCGCATTTCACATCAATAACACATGATTCATTCTCTTCTTTATTATCTTCTTCATTATCCCACAAACTTTTCCCCTTCAAAAACCTTATTATCTTCTTCACATTTCACATCAATAACACATGATTCATTCTCTTCTTTATTTTCCACCACCTTCTTCAAACCCACATTTTTAATCCCTCAATTCTCCCGTAAATCACTTGATTTATTCCCAAATTTTCTCTCAATATTAGTAACTTCAACTACACAACTACTTTTACCACTAAAATCAGGTAACTTTTCTGAACTACTTGCATCATTATTTGAACAATTAAAGTTTAACCCATTATCAATTTTTGCAAAACCTGCTTCTTCATTAGCTACTCATCAAGTAAAACATTCTACAATCAACACCTATAATTTTGGCAAGGACGAAGATATAGAGGACGAGTACATGAAGCATGGGAAAAAATATGAATTTGGAGATATAGTGTGGTATCCATTCCATCAACAATCACCCAGAACTTTAAATGTGAAATTTTAATCACCCATTATCGCCGATCATGGCGATGAACTAATTCCTCGCCGCATCTGTCTCCATACCACCACAATATCTTGCCTTTGACCGCACAAATCTGGCAATTAAACTGCTGCCTCGCCCACTAGTGGACGACATTTGACCGTCAACAACATTTTCTGACTCAAAATGTTCCGATTAGGACATTATTACAATTACTTACTTACAATTCTACCTCAGATACATACGGTATTACTACTAGATACACGTGGTGATGTGAGGATGAGTTCGTGACGGTATGTTGTGTGAGATCCTAGGTTGTAGAGTTGGTGCGTCGGCGACAAATGCGGCATGCTTCAGCGAGGTTGCGGACGCCGACAACATGGGATAGGTGGGGATGCGAGAGGATAAGGGAGAAAGTTTGGGTTAGGTTGGAGGTAAATGTGTTAACAGGAGCAATTGTGGTGTAAAATGGGGACCATATATTTTCTTAATCTAAGGGTTATTAACGAGTTCGTAAGTTCGCACCAAACTCTTAGTTCGTATGTGATCCTGATTCTATATATATATATATATATATATATATATATATATATATATATATATATATATATATATATATATATATATATATATATATATATATGGAAAGGGTTGAGCTAGGTCAGTTTAGGATTAATATAATAATATTAGAATTAATTTAGGAAAGAGTGGAATTAGGAAAGCAATTAACGCGTGTCTTACTCAGGGTGTTCAGCTTTGCCCACTAATTTTCAAACAACTGTCATTTCTTCGTTACTTATCGGAATCAAGCTTGTGACCATGCGTTGGAAAGCTAGGACAATAAGATTTCATCTCCAATTTGAAGCACCCTCATCAGAGCTCTACAACTCCATATATGATAGTTTGAATATGCCTCTAAAACAAGCGATCACATTTCCAACTTTTAACACATTTGTTCAAGTTCCTTATTATTCTTTCATAGTCTACACTACACTAGGACATACACAACGGGTCCTGTAATCTTAGAATATGAGGGGTATTACAGTCTTTCCTCCTTAAAATGAATTTCGTTCCGAAGTTCACCCGAAATAACCATCATACACGAACTAAACAACAACAATAACTCAACAAATGATCTCTTATATTAACAAAATGCCACAGATTACCGGGGTATTACATCATACCCTCCTGAAAGTGAACTTCGTCCTCGAAGTTTACTCGCTATAACTCACAACCTACTCCACTTCCACTTGCACGTCAAGCTCACAACGCTACTATTACTAACTCACATTACAAAACCACTTATACATGTCACTAAACTACATATCTACCATTAACTTCAGTAGTATTACATTCTACCTCCCTTTAAACAAACTTCGTCCCCAAGTTTCCTATTCCTCCCAAATACCAACAGATTATATGGTTTATCCAATACTCTTTCAAATACTCAGAGGCTACATGGTCTTATCCAATTCTCCCCCAGATACTCACATGCTACATGGTGCACCACCAACAATTACAACAACCAAATCCTTAAGTCCACCCTAATGCTACAACAGAACTCATTACGCTTACCAACAATTACTAAGACAACCAAATAAAAATTAAAAAATGTAGTGTAATATGACATCCTACCCTACTTAAAAATAAGGTTACATCCGCCTAACCTCAAACACTATCCAACACTCACTAAGATCCTCCAGACTTCTTTCCATGATATTACTTGCATTCATTAAATCCTCTCGACACCTCATGCTCAATAACCCTTACACACCACTCTACTCCAAATGATGTCATACCACTAATCCTTATATCAACCACACACCTAAGCCATAACAAAAGCCAGTAAAATCTCTCATGATTACATTTATGCCTTGCATCACCATTTAAACATTGCCCCCTAAGTCCTTTACATTCTTTCATCAATCTTGATCATAACCTTATGCATACCTTACCAACTCATATCACCTTATATCCTTAAATACCATAAGTAAACACCTAAAAAAACAAACTAACCACCAACGAGCATAAACCCTAAAGTTGTCTCATAACAATCCAAATCTCTAAGCACACCAACCATCTAAAATTCCATCCCCTAGTTGTGAGGTGGTTGTGGTGGTGGTGGAGAAGATGGTTTATTTGGTCTGAGAAGAATGAAAAGAGGCAATGAAGGATGAAAGGGGAAAGTGAGGTTAATGGTGTTGAGATTTAGCCAAGGAAAGAGATGAAGGAAAGTTACTGGTGCTTTTTAGAAAATTAATGGTGAAGAAGGAAAGGGGTTACCTGTTTTTTAGGTGGTCGGTCAATGAGTTGCAATGTCGGAAGAGTGTAGGATAGTCGGGATTAAAGTAAGTTAATTCATAGTTTGGATTAATATAAGAAGGGCAACCATAGTATGGATTATTCCCAGTAAATAATCCTAAAACAAATTAAGTTCATTAAGTAAAATTTCCTACCATCCTATTATAACATATCCCTCTCACGAACTTTTAACTCCTTTAAATTCCTCACCCTTACCACGTAACATTAAATTGATATCTTTATTGCTAAATAATAATAACTAAACATCGTTTCGGGGCAACACATTCCGCATATCACTAGATATGAAAATTTCTAATTCACTTAACATGCTCATCCACGAATTTAAAACATCCAATTTACTATATTAAACATCTTCTTACTCATAGATAAATCCATCTGATAAATAAATTCACGAGATAGTTCATATGATAATCCAATCGTAAAAAAATTATACACCACAATTAACCACATCACACGGCCCTAAACCAATTTCACTGTCATCACAATGTACTTACCTCACTCCCGCATCCTGCAACAAGGTTAGAAATTTCTAACTTAAACAACTATTAACCCTTAAAGAAATACAACCTCTTTTCTAACTACCCCAGTCTCTTTTATCATTTTCCGAGGTGACCGGTTCAAAACAGAGAGGGTCATGATACGAATCAAGACGCGCTTCCTAACCGCACTAAGAGGGGCACCTAACAGTTTCTACCCGGGGTTCATTTTATTAGACACACCCAAAATTCATTAGGTTCATTGGTTTAAGCCTGAGGATCGTTCGCTCTGATACCACTTTGTAACACCCCCATTTACTCAGCAGCTTTTTGCTAGGCCTCCCAAATAAATAGGATTGTTACCATCTCGGTTTCCCGAGTCAGTGAATAATAAAGATAACAAACCAAAGTACTTTATATAAAATAATCATTAAAGGTCTTATTACAATTGTCAAACTGATTTAAATTAAACTATAATAATACAATTTACTACGCAGCGGATATAAATAAAATTACATAAATAATGTTAAGTCAAACTAAAGTGATCTAGACAACAGCTACGGTCCAGGTCTGGCTCAAGTCCCAATGCTCCCAAGTTCAGCTAACTACCTGTCAGTCAATCTACTCCCCAATAATTGGTTCATCACAGGTGTTTACAGAATACACTGTCAACCAAACGGTTGAGTAGAAAACTAAACAATGAATAAGAATAAAGCAACCTGCAATAACACTGCTACATAAATAAATTCCACAATAACCATTCCGTCCACCTCACACCACGGCACACAGCCACTTATAGACACACAATCATACTCCAGGATACATAGTCCAATGGACATACAGTCCCGCCTCAGACACACAGTCTGGATACACACACTACTACAAATCCAGGCAACTACAACGCCCCATTAACAACGATTATTCACGAAAATCACAATAGACGTTGTAGAATGTATGGCGCGAATTTTACTAAACTTAATTACAACGGGTATGGTTATAAAAACCGTTGTTATTAGTTTTAACAACGGGTCACACATGCACATCCGTTGTTAATAATTTGGCGCAAAATTGGCGCAAAGTTAGTGAAAAGTAATCACAACGGTTACTTTTGTAACCCGTTGTTAAAACATATTTGACAACGGGTGTTTTTTACAACCGTTGTTAAAACATATTTGACAACGGTTGTTGTTTAATAACCGTTGTCAATACCTTCCATACTATAAACCACACAAACACAAGTCTGCTGCAGCCACAAAACACAACCCTTAATACACAAACACAAACACAGCAGACAAACACAAACACAAAACACACACTTTCTCATCGTCTCTTTCTCTCTTTCTCTCTTTCTCTCCTTCTCATCGTCGCTTTATCTTCTCGCCACATCCTTGTTGATTTCATCGTCTCTTCGTTCGTATTTATCGGTAAATCTCGCCAAATCCTTAGTTTCATCGTCATTATTTTCTTTTTCTAATTATTTCTTTTGTATGTATGTGTTTTTATCGACCATTATGTTATTTGTTTAAGTATTGTTCGCATAATTAGTTAGTAAAACAATGAAGAAGCAAGATGAAGAAGCAAGATAAACATAATTAATATATATTTATTTATAAATACATAAATTAAAAAAAAAAATTACATTAATGAAAATGCAATTCTTATATTTTCATAGAGGATCTTATTCTCCTCTATCATATCGTTCCTCTCCTCCTTGGCTATTTGGAGGTTCCGTTCAGCATTGCTATATATATCGTCATATAGCAGCAGAATCGTTTCTTTCCCGTCAAGCCATCTTCTTTGGCGTCCTTGATGCGGATCGAGCATCCGCAAGGTAGCTCTTGAAACTTTCCTCAATATGGAGCAACCGGCGGATGAAACTATTGTTGTTCTCGATCATAGTAAGAGTCTTAAGGATGAAATCATTCATTTTGTTGGAGTTTGGAGTTTGTTTTGAAAGATTAAGTAGAGTTATTTATTTGGAGTTTGTTTTAGCAGTTAAATTAGGGTTTGGAGATGTATATATTGAGATAATGGAAATGTTAGTTGAGATAATGCAATGTATTTATACTAAGCAATGTGTGGGTTGAGTTGTTTTTTAATTAATATATATGTTAGGAAGTTGTGCCATGCATAATCATCATCATATCTCTCAATGCTTCAAATCTTATTACTAACCCTTCTCATTCCATATTGTCCGTCCATATGCACAAAGTGATGTCGGTAATAATGCATGCATCGGAATTATAACGGGCCGTAATTATGCATGCATCTAGTAATATTTAATTTAATTTTTTTATTTTTTTTGAGAAAACAACAACGGTTATTTACAAACAACCCGTTGTCTTTAGTTATAACAACGGTTTTGTATATTAAAACCCGTTGTTATAACTTTTCCCCCAAAATTGAGTCACACTTTCCACAACGGGTTTTTATACTTAAAACCGTTGTTAATATTTTTAACAACGGTTTCCTTAAGAAAACCAACCGTTGTTAAAACCTTTTACAACGGACGCTTTAACAACGTCCGCTTTTTTATATAACAACGGTTTTTGACTGTTGTTATAGCCTGTATTTGTAGTAGTGAAAGCCACTGGACACACAGTCCCGCCTCAGATCCACGACCCTTCCACATCCTCATGCCTAGTCCAACAAAACTCATCTCCCAACTCCAACAACAATAGAATCCGGCAAGACAATAATAATTCCACAATATATAAGAACTCATAATAAGAATTCAACTATAAGATAAAGAATTCCGCCAGGATAAATCAATTAAGGCATTATAATAGATTAAGCCAACAATATCATGCCACCAGGATAAATCAATTAATCCAATATGCCAAGCAAGGAATATGACAATAAAAATAACATTCGATTGAGTAGTTTCCTACCTTTCCGCAATTCTCCAATAATATAAGCAATTAAAGATCATGTAGAAGCCGTCCTCAACAAATTATCCACCTAAGCATCATATAATATGCATAAAATTACTAATCTATCAATACACTAACGATTAAGACAAGAATCTACCCCAAAATCACCCTAAAACCACACGGTCAAACCCTCGATCAAGGTGGTCAATGTCTGGTCAACAGCGGGGTCAAGGATTGTCAACGGTCCACGGTGGCACAATAAGTGGGTGTTCAGCTAAATATTGTAAACATAGAGTCCAAGTAAGGATCAGAGATCTTTCGCATCTCACATGGAATGATGGTAATTGTTAGTAACAAAACCCAAAAGATAAAATAAATAGGACGAGATTAGTGATTTTCTAAACTTTCGAAACTCTCTTACTCAGTTCTATCTTCTTCCGTCAAATTTATCTATTCTCTTACTCGGTAGTTAATTGTACACTAATGCTATACGCGCTATTTCGAAAATTATCTCAGTGAAAATTTCAATTAATTCGTCAATTAATCCCACAACTCAAAGGCGAAACTAAATAGAAGTGATATATTAAGCTTTAAAAGCTGGAATTAAAATTTCAATTAATTCGTCAATTATCGGCACTAATATTTTGAGGTTTTTTTTTTTAAAATTGTTTGTTGTGAAAGGAGATTTCGAGTATTGTAAATCCCCCACCGGTGGGCATCGACTCATATTTTGCCCACCGGCAAGAAAGCTTACAGCCATATTCATTCATTCATATGATTTGTTTTCATCTCATCATTACTTATTGAAGGGATGACTGATGATGAGGTGCTAATGTTGTGCGCTGTGTTTCGACTTTTGTCGATTTTCCATTTTTTTACCTAGAATAAATTGCCCAAACCTAAAAAAAAAAAAAAAAAAAAAAAAATCGTGATTCTTCTCTTTCGAAAATCATCAATTCTGACCAAGGTAGCACTGAAAAAAAAAACTGGGGAGTTACGCACTGAAAAAAATCTGGCGCGTTACGCACTGAAAAAAACTGGGGAGTTACGCACCCAAAAAGACTGGCGAGTTACGCGCACCCAAAAAGACTAGCGAGTTACGCACCTAAAAAGACTGGCGAGTTACGCAAGAAATTGTCTGGCGAGTCCTATACGCAATATCTACTGCCTTGCGACGATGAGAAGTTTTTCATAAAGAAGATTCGTGAAGATTTGAAAATCCATGTTTTTTATTTTAATTATTATCTGCTTGTATTTTTCTTGTTCTCCAATCGTAAAGTTCGTAATAGACTGCCTTTACGATTGCGGGAGGGTATTAGGATATTGGGCCTATACTAGGCCCGGCTACCATTAGGGTTTACCATTAAGTTGGGAGGCCTCGCCATATCGATGTAAAACAACATCAATCAATAATACAATTCTCTCTATGCAATCCTTTCCCCTCATATCGTCTTAACAAATTACCTTCCGAAAGGGGTGTTCCACCTACAGCGGAAACAATCATTTATCTGGAACAAGGCAAAAACAGAGTTAAAAATCAATTCAAATATGAAATTGTTCGTACAACTAGTGCAATGGAAACAATCATTTTATGTGTAAGACCATTCATAAATTATCCAACATAATTTGACACCAGCCACATCAAATATTAGTTAATGAATAAATTTAAGTAGTAAGTAGGAAATAAACAGTAGAAGGACCGAATAAAGAAATAATGACGCGAACGGAAACGATCAATCTTAAGAGTACTAAGTTGGGATTAGGATTACTCTTTGCAATTGATCACATTGATAACCATCATTAATCACCTTATAATTTAAAAAAAAAAATAGAAGAAACTAGCTAAACTAGCAGAGCCTCAAACACGGTCTTCATTGTACATAGCTTGACTTGACTTGTAATCTAGCTTGACTTGAGTTGTAATCTAGTAAAAATGCCACAAGATGATAGTGGAATGTAATTTAACAAAATTAGTGACAGAGGAAGATTGGTGAGGAAGAGCCACAAACTCATTAACAAAATGGAAGTTTTCTAAAGTTTAAGCAGCCCTCTAAAAATTTTAATCCACATGCCTTTTTTGTCCTAGCCGCATAATATATTGGCGTGAGCAAAACAAATTGGAAGATGATAGATATAACCAGTGAAAATTGGTGGAATACTCACCTAAATTTTCAGCAAATCTGCTGAAAATTTTACTACTTCTCTCAAGCATTTAGCTAGGATATTTGTGCGAATGATGCAACAGGACTTAAATTGAACATTCAACAGACTCTTTAATTTAGTCATGCACTCAATTTCTCAAACCCTACAGAAATATCCCAATTAAGTGCCCACAAACAAATTCACAAACTTATATAAAAATAAAACTCACATGATTTTTTCTGACTTCAATTACGGACTTCAAATCAATGCTCATCAAAATCTAAATTATTCAAAACAAAATAGTGATATTGATAAGATTAAGATGTTCAAAAAACTAATAAATCGAATATAATCACACCAAATAGAGGACATACTGTCGTGCGGAAGCGTGAATACCTTGTGTTGGGCCTCTGCTACATCTGTGTCTACAACCCATAATAGTACGATATTGTCCGCTTTAGGCAAAACCCTCGCGGATTTACTCTTGGACTCATTCCCAAAAGGCCTCGTACTATTATATTTTGTAGACATTTATAAAGATGAGCTTTCATCTTTATTTTACCGATATGGGACAAGGGTTTGCACCCTAACAATCCTCTCCTCAAACCAAGGACCATCATCTTGACTCGGACCTTGACCTCCATGGAGAACTCCCCCACTCTACAGCCCCAACTCTAGACACCCGAAACATCACAAGTCTTGATAACCTCCACTTAGCCGACACACCATGCTACCACAAGCCATGTCGTGCACCACATGTCACCGCCTGGTCAAGTGAGTGACCTCACATGCTCATGAACTAGCATGTCATTGTGCACTTCTTGGGAATTTGCTACACATGCATATCAAACAACCTCTGCATCCAATATACCCTGGACCGAGTCCGACACTTCAGAAGCCCTAGAACACAAACGGTCTCTGGCATCCAACCTGGAAAGGACCCACCATACCTGTGGCACCCAATATGATAAGGGTCCACCTAATCAAGTGTGACACCCCCACACTCCAAGTGCCTTACCAGGACCTCTAAAGGTATGAGAACGCCACCATCTCGGTTACCCGAAGGAATGATAATCAAATAGACAATAACGAAATGTACTTAAATGATTACAAAGTTTAAGTGATACAACTAAACTCCAAAACTGTTAAAAGAAAATACAACTATTCTCAAATGTTAAACCAACTAGCTAAAGAACAACGTTCGACACAGCGGAAGACTTCTAAAACAGCTCGTGGTGACTCAACCCAGCTATCCCATGTGTATCAACCAAACCTGCTCAATAACTGCTCACCAACCCCAAATGTATCACCACAGTTTTTAAAACATTTAGACGGGGTCAGTACCAATTACACAAAAACAAATACCGTAAAGGAACAATATCACAAACAGCACAAACAACTCAACAAACCCCAGTCTCCATCTCAAATCTCCACACAACTGACTACACACTAGAGTGTGTAGCCTTGCCAGAGTACTCATCGCAACAGATACTCCACACCGCCAGTGGGGGACCGCAGCCGTTCCCACCTAAGCCCCGATCATCTCCATCGAGCGATAAACCCATGTTCATTAATGTGCACATCCGCTCCTGTTGCGGGTTCCACAGAGGGTGAATCAAGGGCGTCAAACCACTACCGCAAGTGACTCCACTCAGCCAGGGACGCACCCCGAAGATCACAGACAGATAAACAGTAATCACAACACAAAACCAACAACCGTCTGAATCAATCAACAATCACTAACTACAGCACAATCACCACACATTATGTAATTAATACTGAGTAGCGAAACCCTACCCGGAGAAGCAACCACCACAGACGATCTAGCAGCTAATCAGAATTCTCCTATACGAATCCTCCTCCTATAACATGTATACATTCAATTACTTCCACACACATACAAATCACCCAAAATCCTCTAAATCACCTAATTAGGGTTTTAAAGAAACTCAACCAAATGCTATAAAAATTATACAAGAAACTTACCTTTGACACGATAATCACAACGGCGTAAAGAACAAGATGATCTGACTCTCCTAGCCTTGGGGATTTGCTAATGATGCGATGAATCCACTTACGTAACTTCCTTCTCTCAATTTATGTTTTTAGAATGATAAAAAAATTTGAGAAAAGTGACGAAACTCATTATATATTAATCTCGCATCATTAACAAAACCCGTTAAAACTCAGCCCGTAAATTCACTTACTCGATCGAGTAAGGCACTTACTCGATCGAGTGCCCCCTACTCGATCGAGTACCCAACTTACTCGAGCGAGTACCCTACAGGCAGACTACTGTTTTGCGTCAAAAACTACTTACTCGACAGAGTAAGCCCCACTCGATAGAGTACCCATAGACTCATAAAACCGAAGTATTACAGTCTTCCCTCCTTAAAAAGAATTTCATCCTCGAAGTTCAACCCATAAACAAAAACAAAACATACTAACTCGATCAAGACATAACAACGCAAATAAGAACTCAAAACAAAACTCCAACCCATCAAACATGGACTCCCAACACCAACTCCACCAACTATGTCTACCCCCACAACATGACTCACGATATCATATCCACCACATTATAGCCTCTCTCGACACTAACTCCATACACTAGTAACTACCCTCCACAAACGCCGCTAGCTCCGTTTCACTAACATATTATCCAATAGAAAATCCAATATCAAGACACTCATAAACATCAAACGAAATGTTACATTCTACCACCAATAAAAGGAAATTCGTCCTCAAAGTTTACTCACACTTATAAACATCATCATCCAACTGCCAAAACTATGGAATTCATAATCATCATCATCAAACTGTCAACACTATCGAAATATTCTCACACTCCTAAGCATCACACTACTACAAGCACGACCATGGCCCTTTTAACAATATCAACCACAATATATACAAGTCCATTCATTATGCTACATCAATACTCTACGTCCAATTGTACAACAACATGCACAACCAACGAAATTTCTTGTATCTCATCCTACTCCTCTTAAGATAAATGTTACGTCCTCGTCACTCACTATACTAAATCCTAGCTATATCTTCTCATTATCCTCATCACCACCGCATGTAAAAGATAACCGCCTATACTCTAAACACTCATCATTCCTATATCCAAGGCTCTCTTACTTAAACAGTTCTCATACCTCAATTCACTCGGCACACCACCTAACCTATACCACAAAATCTTTAGCTTAACCAAAACGTCAACTGTTCCCTATTACCGCCAAAACGACATAGTCCTCTATACATGCATCTATCTCCATACTCATAACTCACGATCCACAATTATTACACTCACTCACACTAGATCCTCAAGTTCTTTTCTTTCACTACCGCAAAACTCATCCATAACTTACCATGATACTAATTTCCAACACTCTATACTCACTGTCCCAATAAAAGATTATGAACCACCTGCAGTTTTCAGATCAGTACAACACATGTCCCACCATTCACTTGCCATTGCTAAGTCTACCAACACCTCCTCTAAAAGAACATCACAAGTATTCCAACAACCTCTCGCAACTGTGTCCCATCAACAGCATGTCACTATACCATGATAACAACGAAAACATACACAACTCTCTTCCATAACATACTCTACCCTTACTCTCAAACTAAAACTGGTAAGAAACATCAATAAACAAAACAACCGTCTATATGTATAACCCGAAACTCACAGAAAGCAACATCAAACAAAACAACAATCTATGTATATCTGGTATGTACTTTCGAAACTTGAATCGTAATCATCCCGCCAACTCCAGCACAACCAGTGACGGCATCGCAACACCGCCACCAACAGCCGCACCGCAACACGAAAATACCCGCATCACAACACGAAGTACCATGCCCGGATCACCACCCGAGGCACAACAACCACGCCGATAGACATCACAACCACATATAATTCCCATAAACACTGACTCAGTATAACTTTTCGGACAAGAAAACTTACTCAGAACTGCTTTACTGGCTCATAACACAACATATTATACGGAATAAACAGACAAGAATCTCATGAATATCATCCATACCTTTTTATGGAATAAACATATATATATCAGGAATACACATACAAGTATAACTAGCCATGCCAGATCACCCAAACTATAACTTTTGAACATCATACCATTAGTTTACCGTATCCAACATATATCACAAAACATTCATATAACAACTTTATAACTATCACACCATACCATCTCTCGTGAGGTCAGAACCTCACACAAACATTTATACACATCATAGACCCGTAATCACATCCAACTAATCAATCCTGATCACGTAAGTTACCACCTGATAAAGGTTACCTCTCGCCCATAACACATTCCGCCATTCGCATAACCATCATCCCCTGCCAAATATAACCATAGAGCTAATTCTCAAACACTAGCAACCGTCTCCTAAGACCACATCCTATACTTCCCCACAAACGTACATATCAATCCGGCCTCTACCAAATCAACCTTTGTAGAATTGTTATCTTTCTAATTGACTATCACCCTTAACCACTAGTGAAAACACCACAATACCCCCACTGCTCGTATAACAACCCTTTACACTCATCTATAAACATCACAGTTTCTTTCCTATCTTTGGTTAACATCCTAAATAACGAACATCAAATCCAGCAATAAAATTACCTCAACACTATTCCCAATTCCATCCTTAATTGCATCGTCACCCAACTCACCACCAAGGTCTCATATCGTGTAAATTCTTTACCCTGCTTCTTACTTTCCTTAATTCCCCGAAACTCATGACTAATCATGTTGTCCTGAAACTCTTATATAACCCTTAACTAACATCCTCATGATAGTATCATAAATCTCGACGATTCCTTACTTCTATATCACATAACTCTGGTCAACATTTTTCTTAGCTTACTTTTATCCTTCTTTTCTCTTTACACTCAACAATACCAATTAATAGTTCAACTCCTTATTCTTTCTACCTAACTCTTTAGTAATCCAGTTATCCTTTCGTTGCTCCAAAACTCAAATTCCATTATTTCATATTAGTACCATCTCAATCTTTCTTACCATCGATCTTTTCTTATCCTGCTATTACTCACACTTAACATAAATCAGTCCAGACCATCTCATTCTATTACTCACACTGATCTCCAATGTCTCCCCCCTTTTTTTATATCCCAAAGCTCATTTCATAACGTTACTTGCCCAAGGAAATCACACATTAGTTTCACCTCTTGATCATGCAAATTCCCAAACTCACTCACTATCTGCAAATCCACGTCGCGACATGTCTCCATTTAAGCTCACTATATACCACTCTTCTCCATCCCTCTAAAACGACCTTTCACTACATATATTCTTAACCTACATGATTCCTAACCATCTACCTCCATAATTATTTACACATCTCAAGTTGCCACTATCCACATTCTTCATTTCAATCTTTTTATTCTCACGTTACTTAGACTCACATCATCCCTTGCCCACATTCACTTACTTTTACATTACTCAACACACAATCATATCACTCATCTCATCTCAAAACATGCTCCATGCCTTAATAAGTCTTACCAATCTTCCTTTTCTTTTCCACTACCTATCACAACCACATATAACTCATGTCCTCCCCACCGAACTCATACTCACCACAGGTGCCACTCCTTACATCATAAGATTGGGTAACTTAAGCATCAAGACCGACACACATGTAAAGCAATGCATAAAGAATCAAAAGAACACCTTTGAATTAAACGTAATAGGCAACCAAGTCAAAAGCTAAGCATATGACCCAAAACAGGGGTCACTAGATCGAGTACAGGTCACTCGATCGAGTGAGTAACTTACTCGATCGAGTAGGTGAAGGTCAGAAGCACGTAAAACAAATTACTAGGACTACTCGATCGAGTAAGGGTTACTCGATCGAGTAACAAGAGGTGCACTCGATCGAGTGAGGGCCACTCGATCGAGTACCCTATGCATTTCTCAGCACTGTCCAATTTTCGTAAAACGGTCATAATTCACTCGTTTCTTGGTCATTTTGGACGTGTGACCTATCGTTAGAATCGTAACAGAACAAGATATCACCTCCAATTGGAATAATATTAAAATCATTTATGCATCTCAATTTATAATAGTTTAAAGACAACTTCGCTATAATCAAACGACATAACTATTCGATTTTCTCTTTCAAACAACTTAAACAACAAGAAGGTAGACAAAAATAACTCAATACTCGTAAAATCCGTATCCCTAACCAGATGTTACTATCTTCAAAAGCCAAGCAACAAACAACTCAATGCACATATATCATTCAACTTACTCATCATATATTACCCGCATGTTTTTATTCTATAACTTTACGTAAACAAAATCACAAATACATGACATCAAGTCCCCTTTTTACATGTTACTAGCATAACAACATTATAAAATCACTTTCATCATACAACATGCTTAATTATAAATCATACTATCATGCAACGATTATTCATATTTTTCCACCAATTCATTCATCATACCACATTCTT
Organism: Silene latifolia; assembly: GCF_048544455.1. Classification (NCBI taxonomy): domain Eukaryota; kingdom Viridiplantae; phylum Streptophyta; class Magnoliopsida; order Caryophyllales; family Caryophyllaceae; genus Silene; species Silene latifolia. The sequence continues at coordinate 249,613,188 of NC_133538.1, read as the reverse complement.
CATCTAACAAGTGCATATGACACAACAGCAAACAAGTATATGAACTTATTACTCAAGTGTACGCAAACAAAATTATGTAAAATCATATCACATCCCCTAATCACATGTTACTAGTATAGACACATTATAAATCATTCATCCTACGACATCATTATTCATCACATATTATCATATATGAACTACTTCCTTTTTCCACCACATTATTCATCATTCTCACATACTTTTCCAATGACTCCAACCAATATTATAAACCAACTATCATTCAACATGCTTTCAACCAACAAAATACAAAATCAGACCGATTCATGCCACACATCACTATATAGGTACACAATTCATAAAATAAACACATAACGATCCCGACTCATATCTTATGGTGACCGGTTCAAAATTGTAGGGCGAGTTCGTGACTTTAGGACGTCTCCCAAGTCTTTGCATTAGCTCCTACAACTTCTATCCGGGTTCATTTTATTTTGACTCCCTATGTTCATTAGGTTCATTGTTTACAGGTTTCAAGATCGTCGCTCTGATACCACTTTGTGACACCCCCGTACTCCAAGTACCTTACCAGGACCACTAAAGGTATGAGAATGCCACCATCTAGGTTACCCGAGGCAATGATAATCAAATAGACAATAACGAAACGTATTTAAATGATTACAAAGTTTAAGTGATACAACCAAACTCCAAAACTGTTAAAAGAAAATACAACTATTCTCAAATGTTAAACCAACTAGCTAAAGAACAACGTTCGACACAGAGGAAGACTTCTAAAATAGCTCGTGGTGACTCAACCCAGCTATCCCATGCGCATCAACCAAACCTGCTCAATAACTGCTCACCACCCCCAAATGTATCACCACAGTTTTTAAAACATTTAAACGGGGTCAGTACTAATTACACAAAACAAATACCGTAAAGGAACAATATCACAAACAGGACAACCAGCTCAACAAACCCCAGTATCCATCACAATTCTCCACACAACTGACTACACACTAAAGTGTGTAGCTCTGCCAGAGTACCCATCGCAACAGATACTCCACACCGCCAGTGGGGGACCGTAGCCGTTTCTACCTAAGCCCCGCTCATCTCCATCGAGCGATAAACCCATATTCATTAATGTGCACATCCCCTCCTGTGGCGGGTTCCACATAGGGCGAATCAAGGGCGTGAAGCCAGTCCTGCAAGTGACTCCACTCAGCCAGGGACGCACCCCGAAGATCACAGACAGATAAACAGTATTCACAACACAAAACCAATAATCGTCTGAATCAATCAATAATATGAAATCACAACCGTCTGAATCAATCAACAATCACTAACTACAGCACAATCACCACACATTATGTAATACTGAGTAGGGAAACCCTACCTGGAGAAGCAACCACCACAGACGATCTAACAGCTAATCAGAATTCTCCTCTACGAATCCTCCTCCTATAACATGTATACACTCAATTACTACCACACACATATAAATCACCCAAAATCCTCCAAATCACCCAATTAGGGTTTTAAAGAAACTCAACCAAATGCTTTAAAAATTATACAAGGAACTTACCCTTGACATGATGATCACAACGGCGTAAACAACAAGATGATCCGACTCTCCTAGCCTTGGGGATTTGTTAATGATGCGATGAATCAACTTACGTAACTTCCTTCTCTCAATTTATGTTTTTAGAATGATAAAAAGGTTTAAGAAAAGTGACGGAACTCATTATATATTAATCTCGCATCATTAAAAAAAACCCTCAAAACTCAGCCCGTAAAGTCACTTACTCGATCGAGTAAGGCACTTACTCGATCGAGTGCCTCCTACTCGATCGAGTACCCAACTTACTCGATCGAGTACCCTACAGGCAGACTACTGTTTTGCATCAAAAAGTACTTAACCGACAATGTAAGCCCCACTCGATAGAGTACCCATAGACTCATAAAACTGTAGTATTACATCAACAATTCTAGTATACAAATGGTCTTTGTCCCACAAGACCTATGACGCCTTTCATCCATTTAACCCTGGACCGGGCTTGCTCAAGGACTCACCCCAAGCTAGGAGTTCCAGGAGTTCCATGATTTATAGTGTACAACTTCAAGTCTTGGGCCTGCTAATGCATCCTCGTGTCTAGCTCAAGTCGAACCTTGGTCTCTGATACCACTTGTTGTGCGGAAGTGTGAATACCTTGTGTTGGGCCTCTGTTGCATCTCTGTCCACAACCTATAATAGTACGATATTGTCCGCTTTGGGCCAAGCCCTCACGGATTTACTCTTGGGCTCCTACCCAAAAGGCCTCGTACTATTATATTTTCTAGACACTTATAAAGATGAGCTTTCATCTTTATTCTACCATTGTAGGAGAAAGGTTTGCACCTTAAAATCCTCCATCTTTTTTTTTATTTGTTCTTTCTTGCTTCTGTTACAACAAACTGGTATCAGAGCCTTCAGGTTCCTGATCAGCGAGAAAGATGTCGGCGATGAACATAAAGATCGATCGCTTTACCGGGAGGAATAGTTTTAGTCTGTGGCAGATCAAGATGCGGGCTCTATTAAAGCATCAAGGGTTGTGGGCGCCGCTTTCAGATAATAAAACGGAAGGCACAACTGCCGTTATTGCCGCTGCTATCGCTGAGATGGCCAGTCTGGAGGAGAAGGCACATTCAACGATTATGTTGTGTCTTGCTGATGATATCATCACTAAAATCGTGAAGGAATCTACCGCCGCTGGTCTGTGGAAAAAGCTTGAGAGTCTTTATTTGACTAAGTCTTTGACCAATAAGTTGCTTCTGAAGCAACGTCTGTTCAGTCTGAGAATGCAGAAAGGTACGCCTCTTCGAGATCATTTATATCAGTTAAACACAATTTTACTAGAACTGCGTAATATTGATGTTAAGGTAGAAGATGAGGATGCCGCATTAATTCTGTTAGTTTATTTAACATTGTCGTATGAAAATTTCGTAAAGTCTTTTATTGTAGGAAAGATACTGTGTCTCTAGAAGATGTCAGGTCGCCTCCTCACAATAGAAAACTGCTCCATAAGGCGGCTGGTACCGGTACAAACAATCAAGCTGCAGGGTTAGTAGCCAGTAGGGATTATGGACAAGGAAATTCGGGGAAGAAAAAGTATAAGAAGCCTTCTTATTCGGGTTCTTCTAATTCTACTAGTACTTCTGGTACTTATGTTTCTAAGAGTCCTAAACCTACTAATGTCTGTAACTACTGTAAAGGGAAGGGGCATTGGAATTCGATTGCCCCAAGAAAGATAAACAGAACAAGTCTAGTACTGCTACTACTGGTGTAGCAAATGCAGATTTCGAGGAAGATGATTGTGCTCTAGTTACGGATAGGGTCACGCATCACACTGATGTGTGGATTCTAGATTCTGTAGCATCTTACCATATATGTCCGCGCAGAGAGTGGTTTACAACTTATGAACAGGTAGATAGAGGCACTATTTCTATGGCCAATAGTGCTGTTTGCAGGATAGTTGGAATCGACTCAGTCAGGGTAAGGACACATGATGGTAAATTCTGCAGATTGAATGAAGTTAGACATGTTCCACTGATGACAAAGAATTTGATCTCCTTAAGTATGTTAGACAGTAAGGGTTTCAGTTTTCAAGATGTAGGTGGAGTTCTGAACGTCTGCTAAGGTTCGAATGTGGTTTTGACAGGTATCAAGCATGGTACTCTATATTATCTTCAGGGATCTACTCTGTCAGGTTCTGTTGCTGTTGCATCCTCAGATGTTGATAAAGAAGATTTGACTGAGCTATGGCATATGAGGCTTGGTCATATGAGTGAAAAGGGGATGCAAACTCTGTCAAAAGAAGATCTTCTGTGTGGTCACAAGGCGAAGAATCTGGATTTCTGTGAGCATTGTGTATTTGGGAAGCTACATTACAGCAAGTTTCCTAAAGCAGTGCATAGGTCCAAGGGCACACTTGATTACATCCATTCTGATTTTTGGGGTCCTTCTAAGGTGGAGGCTTTGTGAGGTCACAGGTATTTTGTGTCAATTATTGATGATTATTCCAGGAAGACTTGGATTTATTTGATGAAGCACAAAAACGAAGCTTTCACTCACTTTAAGCAGTGGAAGGCATTAATGTAGAATCAAACTGGGAAGAAGGTCAAGAGGTTGCGAACTGATAACGGCCTAGAGTTTTGTTGTTCTGAGTTCGACAAGTTCTGCAAGAATGAAGGGATTACTAGACATCGTACAGTCCGAGATACACCTCAGCAAAATGGTGTAGCAGAACGAATGAACCAGACACTTTTGGAGAGGGCAAGGTGCATGCTCTCTAATGCTGGACAAACAAGAAGATTCTGGGCAGAAGCAGTTAGTACAACATGCTATCTGATAAATCGGGGATCTCACACATGTCTGAATCTCAAAACTCCATTTGAGATGTGGTCTGGTAAGTCTATAGACTATTCTATTTTAAGAGCTTTTGGTAGTACTGCTTATTATCATGTTAGTGAGGGTAAGCTTGAGCCACGAGCTAAAAAGGGAGTATTCATGGACTATGGGGATGGTATCAGGGATACCGCATCTGGTCTCCATCTGAGGGTAGGGTTATTTTGAGTAGAAATGTTATCTTTGATGAAAATTCTATGGTTAATCCTACTGTGAAGTCTTATATTTTGTCAGATAGTAGTAGTAGTAGTATTGATAAATAGGTGGAACACCAAGACATTCCGAATCTGTACCATTAGATTCTTCATTACCAGTTCCGAATCAGCAGAATTTGGCCCGTGAGCGGTCAATCATGCCTAATTTTGGGAAGCCTTCAAATAGACTTGGTTTTGAAGATATGGTGGGTTATGCACTTCAGGTTGCTGAGGAGGTGGATCCTGACATACATGAGCCATCCACTTTCAAAGAAGCAGCTACATGTTCTGAATCTGCCCCATGGCTTGCTGCCATGGGAGATGAGATGGAGTCACTTCAAAAGAATCAGACCTGGGAATTATCCAAGAAGCCTCAAGGGAGAAATATTGTTACTTGTAAATGGGTCTTCAAGAAGAAAGAAGGAGATAATGCTGCTGAGGGTATAAGGTATAAATCTTGATTGGTAGCTCGTGGGTTCAGTCAGAAAGAGGGGGTAGACTACAATGAAATATTTTCGCCAGTGGTCAGACATACTTCCATCAGAGTGCTACGAGCAATAGTTGCACATCAGGATTTAGAACTCGAAAAGCTAGATGTGAAGACAGTGTTCCTACATGAAGAGTTGGAAGAAGAGATATACATGACTCAGCCAGATGGTTTCCAGATTCCGAGTAAAGAAGACTACGTTTGTAAGCTGAAGAAGTCCTTATATGGGCTAAAACAGTCTCCGAGGCAATGGTATAAAAGGTTCGACAGCTACATATTGGAGATTGGCTACAATAGGAGTCCGTATGATTGTTGTGTTTATTACAACAAGGTGAAGAATAAGTCTCTCATCTATCTGATCCTATATGTAGACGATATGTTGATAGCTGCAAAGAGCAAGTCTGATGTTCAGAAATTGAAGGGTCTTCTTAATGCTGAATTTGAGATGAAAGATTTGGGTGCAGTAAGAAAAATTCTGGGAATGGAGATCTACTGGGATAGGAGCAAGAAGAAGCTTTTCTTATCTCAGAAAGGCTATATTCAGAAGGTGCTCGCAAGGTTTGGCATGTCTATAGCTAAATCCAAATTTACTCCTAGTGCATCGAATGCACATTTGTCTGTTGCTTTCTCACCCAAGTCAGCTGAAGAAAGGGAGTACATGTCCCAAGTTCCGTACTCTAGTGTAGTGGGTAGCTTGATGTATGCAATGGTCTGCACTAGACCTGATCTAGCACAGTCGGTAAGTGTGGTTAGCCGGTTTATGAGTGATCCAGGTAAAGAGCACCGGCAAGCTGTGAAGAGGATTTTCCGGCACCTTAAGGGTACATCTGATGTTGGTCTCATTTATGGAGGTGATAGAGAGTGCCTTGTGTCAGGGTACTCAGATTGTGATTATGCAGGAGATGTTGACAGCAGACGATCAATGACTGGTTATGATTTCACTCTTCGTGGTTCAGTCGTCAGTTGGAAGGCTACATTGCAGCCTACAGTTACTTTGTCTACTAATGAAGCAGAGTATATGGCCTTGACTGCAGAAGTTAAAGAGAGTATCTGGTTAAAAGGATTGGTCATTGATCTGGGTCTACATCAGGAGCAAGCTATTGTATTTTGTGACAGTCTTAGTGCAATATGCTTGGCTAAAGATCAAGTCCATCATGAGAGGACTAAGCATATAGATGTGAGATATCACTTTCTGAGAAATGAAAAGAGGATTAAGGTGAACAAAGTGGGTACTGCTGATAACCCAGCTGACATATTCACCAAGCCAGTTCCGCATAGCAAGTTCCAACATTGTTTGGACTTGCTAAATATCCGCTGTCTGTAATTGCCCTCTTGTGGGCAATATCTGAGGGGGAAGGAAGAAGAGATTTCTGGTACATCTGGCATTTTTGGGAATGCATCTGGTACATCTGTCTGTTTGTGAGAGAAATCAAGTCAAGGTGGAGATTTGTTGGGTTTGTGCCTTGATTCTGTTAGTCATCGTTCCAACGACTATGTGGGTCATTCTGTATTAGGTCTAAGAGAGTATTATATAAACTCTCTAAGCCTCTACCTAATAGTCATACCGTCTGAATCTATAATCTAAAAACTCCTCATATATCAATAAAACTCTCTCCCTTCTGCCCTGTGGACGTAGCTAACACACCGTTAGTGAACCACGTAAATCTGTGCGTTTTGTCTTTATTGTTTTTTTTGCTTGTTCTTTCTTACTTCCGTTACAACACTTACATCGATGAACTGTAAGAGACGACGGCGTATAAAAAGCATAAAACAGACTAAAGTGGGAGACTGGAGATAGAGAGGCACCGGTGAGTGTAGCTTGAAATTAGGTTTCATGTGTAGAATTTGTGAAACTGTGAAATAAGGTGAAATATAGCAAATCAACCCCCCATAAGTTTATCTTAATGTGCAATTAAACACATATCTTATTTTTCAAATAAAATTTGCTAATTAAATATTTTACTATTATTGAAAATCAAAATTATTGATTAGATTTTAATCCTAAAATTCTTGATTATTAAAAAGCATGTTCAAATATTTACTATTCTATTTTTCTAGTAAAAAATGTTCATAATATGAGAATTATTAATGAGGTTACAATAAAAAATTACATGACCAAATTTTTGTTTACACTAAATTTGGTTCACATTTTTCGTTGAATATGTAAATATAATATTTAATTATTTAAGAAATATATTTATCATAGTTTTTATAATAGAAAAGAATAGGTTTAGTTAAAAAAAAAGGTAAAAAAACTTGATTTGTGCTTAATTGCACTTTTTTGGGAAGTTGGGCTAATTTGTTACAAGTGAAACTTAGGGGGCTAATTTGCACATAGTTTATAAGTTATGGGAGTAATTTGCTACATTCCCGGCGAAATAAGGGTAGCTGAATCGTGTGTGGGACTGGGGAGGACTAATTAGGTCAAGGTGAATATTTTATTTATTAGAGTTCCTAATACGACACCTCAAGGCTTCGTTTTGCTATACGGGAAAAAAATGAGCCTTAAAAGTAGGTCGACACTTTGTATAGTGTCAAGGCTAAGGCGTCAAGAAAATAAGGTATTTGTTCTAGTGCTTGCACCGTGCTTGCCTAGGTAGTCGGCCTAGCTTTCGAAGTATGGCCTCCAATGTAGCTTGTTGCCTTGGATGGTGGTCCTGTATTGAAGTTCCTGCGACTATTTCCACCATTGAAGCTAGAGTTGGCATTCCTTTGGTTGTTCCAAGCTCCCGAATTTCGGTTGCTTGCTCCGATTTGGGAAGGTGTGTGGTAAAAGCTCCCTTGTCCAAACTTTCGGTTGGGCCCTTTTGGAGTTCTAATGCAATCATTCCCTTTGTGGCCAAGGCCACCACAATTGTAACATCTCAAGCCACCACCTTCACTCGCGGCCCTCCCTCCATAGCCGCCCGACTTCCCATAACCGCCCACTTGTCATCACAAATCGGTCAAACTCAGCCTGGAACTTGCACTGAACATGCTAGGGGATAAACTCATTCCTCATATCAATCTTAAAGTCGGCCAGCGGAATAGCGACCTCGCCCATTTCCTCATAGTAATCTCTCATGGCATCCCTCTCCTTGAACCACCATCCTCCCGCTAGACCCCCTAGTTAGAAAGCGGCTTGCTCTACTTTGAGTTCCTCGAGGCATCTCACCACTTCAAAGACATTCTCCATCTCTCTTACCCAGTCACTAAAGGGTTTGGGCTCACCCACCCCAAGGTACTTAATCGGTCAGTAACGTGAGATAGTCGTGCTCATAGCCAAGGCATCGAGTGTCGCGTCCCTCTCTCTAGTGACATTTCGGAGAGCTTCGATGAGAGCCTCATTTGGTGTAACAATCTGATCCACCTCCTCCTTGGACCTACGGGGTGGTGATGGAGTCCTTGCAAATACCAACAAATTACATGGTTTATCCAATACTCATTCAAATACTCACAGGCTACATGGTCTTATCCAATTCTCCCCCATACTCACATGCTACATGGAGCACCACCAACAATTATGACACGGCTGTCGCAACCCTATCAAAAATAACAAACTGGTATCTAACTAATATAGCTAGGGAAGTCATGATCGTATCCACAGGGAGACTAAAATGTGTTCTACTTGCTAACTAATGTCTGTCTAGGTAACAAATTTGGGGTTTTTTTATTTTTGATTGGTAAACTACAAGCATTGAAGGAAAGAGAAATAAGGAGTAGAAAAAGAGTTTAAATATAATAAGAGAAAGAGATAGGACATTGGGTCGCCATGGAGAACAACGGTCAAGGCAAGGGTCAAAGGTCAGTCATAAAACGGTCTGCAGGGTAATGAAAAGGTCCATTTAGATCGCTATTCACCCTAGAATGCTTCTAATGGGCTCTCGCAACTTATTAGGTCACTCTATTGTTTGTAGCAGGTCTAACTCTCACCAGGCTTTCGATCTTAGGTCGGAGTTTACCGGATCAACTAATCAATTACGTGCACTTAACCAATTAATCACAATTAATTGCTACAATTAATAACACAGACGCGTTAATCATGCAAGATCTAATAACCTATTTAATACCGTCATATAATCAAGGCTCCCGTAAATCCTAGCAAGGGGATTTAGCTATGCATAATTGGATTAACAGAAATAAAAATAATAACGATGATAATCGAATTAAGCATGATGCAAAGATGAGAGTATTTAAACATAACACAAGCAATAATAAATGACAAGGAATAGAATTAAAGTAAGAGAACTAAGGGAAGAATGGAAGAGAATCAATTACCGAAATTCAGAAAGTAAAGGAGAAAGATTACCTAATTCCAGATCTAAAAGTTGAGAGAAAAGCAACGTAGGAATGTTTTCAGTTTGTGAAACGTAACTTCTAAATTGTTTACAACCATCTCTTAAATACTAAGAGTCCAAAATAAATAACAATATAAGCTAAATGGGTCGGAATAAGGAGAGCAAAATTTTGGCCAAAACATACCAGTCGATCGACTGACAATCCCAGTCGATCGATTATAACATCAACTTGAGTCTTCTCCAAAGCCATCTCAGTCGATCAACTAACAAGTTCATTCAATCGACCAGACATCATTCGATCGAATAACAAAGACAGTCGATCGACTAAACTGACAAACTCGATCCTCGCAAAAGTCATCTTAGTCGATCGACTAATAAGATTAGTCGAACGACTAAATTGTCAAAACTGATCTTCAATGGACGTCATTTCCTTTACTTTAACCCTCTCCTCATCGTAATCACGCATCTCTAGGTAGTCATTCCCGAGCTAATCCTCACCAACATCAAGATTGCAGCTTTAGTGATGGGTTTCGTTTCATTTGCTAACACTTGGGCCCGCAACCTGCAAAGATTACAAAACAACCCAAAGTAGCCAATTCATGGGAGAATAGTAGCTAATCGCTACACAATATGCATATAAATGCGTGAAAATTATTAGAATAAATGCATATAAAAGGCATGCATCAAACCTCCCCAAACCAAACCCTTCCTTGTCCCCAAGCAAGCAATACACAAACGACAGAAAGGGGAATTAATGAAACGGTATACAATCTCAGATATAGCGATAATTATGACTCGCCTAAACCATTTAATACAATAAATCAACACCATAGTAAGATTGGACAGTGCTCGGGTTTATGCGTGGATGGAAGGGGTCAATAAGAGGCTTGCGGGTTTCGAGAGGGATTTGTTGGCTATTTGTGAGGAAGTGTTTCAACACAGTGGTCGTCTTTCTTTCCTAACTTGTCAAGGGGGTGCGTTGGTAAAAGACGGAAAAGCTATGATGGCGGATCAAGCTATCACTTTGGAGGCGACAATGGCCTTGTCTTTGAAAGTCCTTAACTTCGAGACAAGCCTCAATGCACAAGCTACTCTTATGCGGAGTTCGTTTGATCGTCTTGATGCCTTGGAATTCCGTACTCGTTCCGACTATGTTAATGCGTACAAAACCCGTCACACTTAGCCTTGCCATACCCCTCCCCTGTTTTCGCATTTCCCTTATAGTGCTTTATTTTCTTTTGTTTTCAAGTGGTGTATTTTGTCCTTACAAACAATTTTCAATTCGGCCCATTTTGGCATACTACTTGTGGTTATGGCCCAAGTAGCTCTTAAACATGTTGTTTCATTCGGCCCATTTGCTTTAACATGTTTCTTTGGTTTGTATGCTACCTTATTTTCGTAAGTACTTATGGATATTTACGGTTTATTTAGGTTTCATAATCGTACTTATCTCTTGTCTCGTCGTATATTATTCTAGTCATTTTATGTTTGTTCTTATCTTTTCGATGATGTCAAGAGGGGGAAAGAATGGCCATCGTAAGCATTTGCTTAAGCTTGCTCCTTGTCAAGACCAATTGTCTCTTAATGTCCTTGAAGATTTGGTCTTGAACATAATTGTTTTGATCTTGCATTAATCATTATCTATAAAGATGACGGTATTATATTGAGGGGGAACTATATACTTAGTCACAATTTAATGAGACTTGCCATCATCAAAAAGGGGGAATTTGTTGAACCATATAGAGTATATGTTTATGTTTTGATGATGTCATGAGTACTTTGTATTATATATACTCGTTGCGCGTAATTGTTCGTTTAGTCTCTTCAGATTAGACTTATTATTTCCAAAGCTTAAAGGATTGTGATGAAAGTATACAAGAACTTATTGTGATCAAGCCCTCAATTACGGATCAAGATAATGCAAGATAATGGAAGAATTATTCAAGTATTCGTGAGAAGATAAACCTCAATTGAAGATTGATCAAGCTTGAATAACGAAGTAGCCTACACTCGAAGATCTCCTAAGAAGATTAGAATAGCGTAGGTGATTATCTCGTAATGGTAACATAAGAATTTATTTCTTATGTTAGTAAAGATATAGCTTCACAGCTATAACATTACTTATGAAAGAGCTCAATGTTATAGCTCTTCTACTATAACATTCAAATGCTAAGCTTATATAACGCACGACTTAAGAAGTTTTCAAATTGTTTTTGAAAAATATTTTTGTCTCTTTTAAATGTTTTTGCAAATAGTATTTATTTAATGAGGAAGCCCATATTCATATTGAGCGTGGTTTTATTTTAATCTTATAATTAATAATTATGTTGGGTCAACTTATGAGTTGAGTCATATTGCTAATTAGGGTTTCTAATATAGCATACTCTTAAACGCTAAATCTAACCTAATATCAAGCTAGGTTTTTCACGAAAAACAAGGCATATGAGGCGTGTTGGTTTCGTGTAAGCCAAGAATAAAAGTTGTAATTGTTAAGATTTTATTCTCTAGAATTATCTTAACATATATTTTATATTTAACTTGATATGGTTATATATGATAAGAACATTTTTGTTATGGAAAATCTTATCATATCTTAAGATTTAAGGAAAAGATAATAGGAGAATAATTGATAAATTATTTTTTGAATATTCTCTATTATCTCCTAAGATTTTAAGGAAAGAAATAACAAAGATATGATTTGTTTGCATATCTGTTGTTTCGGCCTCTAGGGTTTCGTGGAAACCGTGTGCCTTGCTTCCTCCTTTGCTACAAATACTCTACTCTTTGCTACATTTGAAAGTAAGACCTTCGATGCGTGTCCTAAATATGATGTTTTACACACTATTTTACACGCATTTCAGAGCTCAATTATGTAGTTTATGCTACTATTTTCCCTATTTCCGTCTACTTTCGTGTTTTTGTGTAATATTGCAGAAATGGGAAGAATGCAGCGGAAAATGAGCCGAATCCGTCCCCGAGTACTAGGCATAGGACCTGACGTGAAGTAAAGACTCGGGAAGCGAACTTGGTGCGCGTATCGAGGCCTGAAAGACAAATTTACAAGGCTTTTGGAGCAAAGTACATGTTGAAGCGGTCGATCGACTGATGCCCTTAGTCGATCGACTAGGGCACGATTCCTAAATCAAATCAGAAGCTACTGTTCAGCGAAGCTTGGTCGATCGACCATACAGCGACTCTGACGCAAATTAAAAACGAGAGTTAGAAGCCCAATTGTAATTAGGTTTTTAGGAATAAGAGTCACGCTATACTCCTATATAACGTGAACCTATGTTTCAGAACAGGGATTGAATTTTTAGGATTCAATATCGAGTTTTTAGCATCAGATTTCATAGATTAGAATTTAGTTAATAAACATTCAATACAATTAGCTTTATTTTCGTCAATAAAGTTCGTGCTTTCGGATTCTTTTTCATGCTTTCATTCGGTAATTCTGATTCCTTGATTTCAATTTGCTTTTACTCCTTCATAGATTAGGATTGCATAGAGTAGTTTCCCAAAGCCTTATTTCGTTTATGCATCTTATTTGCTTAGTTTATTTAATCATGCATCCAATTCCGTTAATTGTTAATTTCGTTGTTGTTATAAATTCTATCATGAGTAGCTAAACCCTTCGTGCTAAGATGTAGGGGACATGTAGTGTAGGCGGCGTAGATTTCGTTGACCTGATTCGGGTCTTGGTCGATCGACTGATGTCAATAGTCGATCGACTGAGCCCATTGGTCGATCGACCGGCTTAGATGGTCGATCGACCGCTTCACATAAGATCAGCTCCGTTTTAATTGATTAAATTGCTTGATTTGACAAATCGAGTGCATGCGACTAGTTAAATACTTAGTAATTGACCGACCCATTAGATCGAAAGATAGGGGAGGTAATTGGACTACCATTTGAAACGACTAAATTATACTGAGATCGAATGATAGGTAAAATTTAGGCTTTTAAGAATCACTTTTCAGGGCGAAAGTCAGTACTAGTGATACTTAGGGACCTGTAGCTAGATCGAAAGATGCTACCTATTAAGAATGGACCGAGAGGACTTCTTATTTTCCCATCTTACGTGATTATTTCAGACTTATCTAGGATACTGCCATCGTAACTACAGTGAACCGACCATCTTAACATCCTTTTAATATTTGATTTCATCTATTTTCTTTAATTGCTCATTTATTTGCTTTAGTTTAGTTTTAATTTTATTGCCTTTAGTTATAGAATCATTCAAATCAAACCCCCCAAAACTGTTACTTTAGACTTAAAGTAGACAACTTTAAATTGCTTGCCTCCTTGTGGTTCGACCCTGACTGCCACTATCTATTGTAGTAGTTTGGATTATAAATTTTATTTTTGATACTCTACGACGGTATCAACCTTTGAGCATAATTTGAATTTATTTTGAAAGCAAAAAACCGTGTTTCATAAGCAAAAACCCTTTTGTTATTTTGAAAGGGCGTGCGTCTTATTCACTTGTGCATTCATTCTTTTGTTATCGTTATAAGATAATAGTGCTTAATTGATTTCTTACTCGTTCATTAACGTGACCTTTTAGAAGAATCATTAGTGCTTTCTTATTAGCGTAAGTTAGTCACTCGAGTATTTACCGATACTCATTTGAGTTACAACTAGGGTTAGTTGTACGAGTTGGGTTAGTAAATTTGTAATCCGTAGAAAGGTACTAAATTTATTAATCGAGAATAGTGGACGTAAGTTTCGATTTGTGAAACTAAACCACTTCAAAAATCTGTGTGTCTCTCTTTCTCTTTCGTTTATTTGCATTGTTTTAATTCGTTAATTAATTGATTACTTAAAGTTTAATCAATAAAATTTAAATAATTAATTATACATGTGCAATCGAAAAAGTAGGTTAAAGTTTTTAATCCTCAATGCATCCCCCCAATTGAGTATTTCGTATCGATAGACTCTTCAATTGGTATCAGAGCCTCGTGGTCTTGATTGCCTAACCGCAAAGAGGCTGATATGTTTATCCTTATTTATCTTATTGTTTTATATTCCGCTGCCTATCACGTGATAAATGGATTTCAAATACCTCAAGTGTCCTGTCTTTGATGGGAAGAATTATGGTTTATGGAAGAACATAATGACTCACTATTGTGGACATGGGCCACGAGCCGGCCTGCGGGCGCGATGCCGCCTACCGGTCCGTAGTCACGGGCCACCTGCATGCCAAACCAAAGTGAGGACATGCAGCGGTCTTTAAAAGCCACGCTCGGCGGCGTAAAAATGCTTTCGACCGGATCGCTTTAGATCGGTCGGTTTCGTCTCGGTAAAGGTCTCGAAACGATTAGAGTTGTTCGGAGTCACCACCAAGCATTTGTGGGATGCTTGGAACCCGTTCGAATCCACTTTATACCTAGGTCAATCAAGGCAAAAAGCGGTGTTTGACATAGGTACTAAAGATAAGGAGTCGTCCTCCTTTTAGCATTCGATGCCTAAAATGACTCTCGTACGCCCTGGATAAGGCCATCCACTATCCAAAGGTTCTGAGTAAGGAGTGAGGGTACGTATTGGGAAGCCCTTTAATCGGACACCAAATCCCGCCCGCGTTAGCGGCCTCTACTGATCGATCGTGGTTGTTTAAGTGCAAAAGTTGATAAAACGGTTTAAATGCATGAATGCGCATCCAAAAGTTTAACCTAACATGTGAATATTTCCTAAGTCGGTTGTTTATACATGTACCAAGAAATTGCTGTCAAAGTTGGATTAAGATTGATTTGCATGTGAAAACGGAAATTAAACAACCATTTACCAAGTTTGGGTTATGATGCTTAACACGATCCATTTATTTGAAAAAGTGTGTTTAAAAGACAAAGTATGAAATGCAAAATCGTCAATCTGATCCGTCACATATTCGGATAAACCGTAATCGGGATCGTCCTAAACTAGTACAAAAACGAAAGAGAATAGTGCCAGGCAGCCCCGTTCGGGCGCGAGCCTATTGGCGAGGGAAGGGGCTCTGCCCAGGTTTTAAAATGTAGAAAACAGGAGCTGCCTTGGGGCGCGAGCCATGAGCCGACCCAAAGAGCGTCTCCTGGTTGTTGAAAAGGCTGTTTAAAAGCGTTTTTGTGATTAATGATTTGCAAGTATAATTTGCATGACTCGGAATAATTACTATTATGTTAGTAATATTCGTTGTCGGATTTGCATGTTTGAAAAGCATAGTTTACAAATAAAAATGTAAAATGTTTGATTTGAACTAATTATGTTAAGTTCATTCTTTGTAATTAGTGAAGTTTGTCATCGTACTCGGATTAAACCGACATGGTATAAGGAACCAAGGATGATTATGAATTATGACTAATATATTTACAAATGTAAATAAATGAGAAAAATGGTAAATAAAATAAAAAGAGGTTAAAATACCCTTTAATTTGTAATTAACTAATAGTATCATTGAGCCACAGAATACACTGTCATGGTATAAAGAAACAAGGATGATTTTTGTAATGGTCAAAATATGTTTATCATAAAAATGAATTAAAATGGTAAATAAAAGAAATGAATTCCTTTAAAATGTAATTAACCAATTAATATCACCGAGTCACGGATTAACCGTCATGGTATATGGAACCAAGGGTGATTATAATTTATAGCTAAAAGGTTTGTCATAAAAATGATTTGAAATATTTGAAATGGTAAAAACCGAATGCAAATAAGAAATGAAGTAAGAGGAAAGACGAGAACAAACACGTTTGAGTTTGACCCGAGAACCCACAAGAGGTGCGAGCCTATTTGCATAGCAAAGGGCTTCTGTCTCGGGCCAAAACTCGGTTTTGGCTCGTCTAACCTATATTTGAATCGTGTTATGCATTGTTCATGCATATAAACTCATAAAAACAGTAAAGACATGAAATAAATGAGATATTTACACCCTCAAACTTACGTGTATTGATGTTTGCGAAGTAGACGACTTTAGAGATGGTTTTCTCAATGTGACTAATCGCAATCAAAGAAGTTTAAAAAGGTGCCTAAAAAAAGGATTTAGTTTTTAAAATATGTTAATTAAAACATGTTGATTGATGTTGAGTTGCTCGAATGGGTCGGTCGAATGCACGGCGACGGTACCAAACAAAATGTGTAAGGCTTGTGTTTACGATCGGTAGGTCGTAAACACATGTCGATTTTGTGACTTAGGAAGTCGGGTCTAGAAGTTTAAGGGTGAAGGAAGGGGAGGACCCTCGCGTGAGGATTATGGTGTGTGATGGTGGGTATTTATAGAGAAATGTGGGGTGGTAGGTCGGTTAAGTTTGCTTAGAGGTTAAGCAGACACCTGCTTTAGGCGCGAGCCACCTTGTGATTGAAAGGGGTGTATTGTCCCTTTCAATTTGGACGTGACCTTTGCTCTATCCCTTGTTTGGTTGGTTTGATATGTGGTATTGAAATGAGATGTCTTGTAACAATATGGGCATCTAATAAGATGATTTTGATGTTACTTGGGGTAAGTAATTTGTGTGCTTGACTCGGTTTAACCCGTGTGAGTCGGGATTTGAATTTCGAGTTGGTTTTTGGCCCGGTGTCGGTTTTGACTCTAATTGTGGTCATTTTAATGGAAATGACATGATAAAGGCATTCATGGCATCATTTTTGGCATTCGGGATTTTGGTTGACTCGGGTTGACTCAGGTTGACTCGAGTTACGAGTTTTTGAGTCGGTTTTGGGTCCGAAGACGGTTTTAACTCTAAATAGGGTCATTTTAATGGAAATGACATGATAAAGACATTCATGGCATTATTTTTGACGTTCGGGATTTGGGTTGACTCGAGTTGCGGGTTTCTGAGTCAGTTTTGGGTCCGAAGACGGTTTTAACTCTAAATAGTGTTATTTTAATGCAAATGAAGTTAGAAAATCATTTATGAAATCATTTTTCATATCCGAGTAGTGCATTAAACCGTCTCATGAATAGCCAATCCACGCACGCATATCAGAAACACGTTATAGTCCGATCATCATCGGGTGGTTTTTAGAAAGGTGCAGATACTGGGTATCTACAGAGCCCCCACTTTGACTGAGGCTTGGACAAGGCGAAAGTTAAAGTATGATCTCCAGGTCAATCGAAGATTACAACCCGAAGACCATTGCGACGTCGAGGCGACTCAAAAGGGTTTGAGCCAAGGACCTGCCGTCGGGAAGGGCGACGCCAAGGCGACTCGAGGGTACGAGCCAAGGACCTGCCGTCGGGAACAGTTTAGAGTCTGTCGAATTTCGATTCGGGTCATTTAAAGTCCATTAGACTATGTATAAAGGCTCGCCAGCCATAAGAAGGAATACCTAAGGCATCTTCGAGATACGTCCTTGAATCATTTGCGCGCAAAGGCTCGCTAGCCGGTGTTGAAGGTAGTGCGTTTTGAGGCTCGCCGGCCATAGGAAGGAGTCGTACCTGAGGCATCTGAGGCATCTTAGGGATATGTCCTTGAATTACTTCTTATGTGCCTACAAAGGCTCGCCAGCTATGTTGATGGTGCGTTTTGAGGCTCGCCAGCCATCGATGGTCGGATGATCGACTGTGGGAAATAGCCTGAAACATCGGGCTTATTCCAAGATATTGTCTGGAAATGACTTCCAACAAGGTTGAATTTGATAGGTTCGGCTAGGGAGCAACGAACTCCAACTTGATGGGTGCCCTAAACGAGCTCCGTGGGGATGAATCATGTAAGTAAGGCTCTCTGGAAAACCATTTAGGGAGAGCGCTGCGTCAGGATCATGAATGATGTTGTGAGGATATTTGAAAGACCTTTGGGACTTTCATTTGAAAATCGGCACTCGCTGGGGAGTTAGAAACTTCTCAGGACTCGCCGGGGATATGAGTTGTTGCTCGCTGGAAGGCAGCGTATGCCATGTAATTGATGCGGTTGAAGCCCTTGGACTTGACGGGTCGTCGTTTCTTGGGAAGAACCCAATACTTAGCTAGAGTGTGTTTGTCTTCTCAAGATTACCTGCATGGTTAGTGACCACACAAATCCGCAGTTGCATAGACAAGCACGTTGAATGCAAGCATATAAGTATGTAAGTACATAAACATGTGAGCAATTAGCATATAAGCAACTAGCACGTAAGCATATAAGCACGTAAGCACATAAGCATGTGAGCAGTTAGCATATAAGCAACTAGCATGTAATATCTCACGCGAAGGGAGATAGAAGTTTTGAAAGCTGTGAAGCTTAAAATTGAGTCTTGTTGCTCGTAAATCTGTGATTTGATAGATTGGAGACACGTGACCGTTGCGATATTGACTCACATGGACGCATACTGAAAGACTGACATACAGACGGTCGTGAACGTGACACAAAGTCAGTGTCGACACAACACGGGGGTGACTTTGACAGACTTTGTACATGTGAGTGCAACTCCTAGCCAAGAAAGTGTGACAGCCCGTATCAAATCCCTGAGGTAGAAGATCCGCTTGGCTGGGAACATGAATTGATTATCTTCTTCAGACATTTTTGCCTCCGTTTGCTTGTTTGAGATCCGTTCTCGAGGTATAATGATTCGGAGAGCGGAACCAAGACCTTGTCTTCGTCCGTACCGAGCACTAGACTATGGGCGGTTTTATTTTGTACTGTAGATGACACTCAAAAGATGTTTGTAGATAGAGGACGGGTGGCGTCTTGAAAGAGAAGCCCCCAGAGTGAGACGGTGGGAATTTTGACAAAACAAGGAATGGGCGACGTCTTAAGGAAGAAGCCCCCAATAAAGAAGTTTAAGATTAATTTTTTGTAGCTGGGTCGGCTGCTTTTGAGGATTGATGTTGATGGTTGAGATTGAAATGGGTTTGCGGTTGTGTTCTTGTTGGGGGTCTGCCTACGTATTCGCGTGTTTGCGAAATCAAACCAGATCGTAGTACTGAGCTGGTTATTGAGGATTGAAAATTGGAAATGTTGTGAAAGGAGTATGCGATTATGCCCTTGTAATAGGACTGCCTACGTATTCGCATGTTTGCGAAATCAAACCAGATCGTAGTTCTGAATGTGTGTTGACAATTGATTTTGAGGTGTATGGTTGTGTCCTTGAAGGACTGCCTACGTATTCACGTGAAGTGAAATCAAACCAGATCGTAGTTCTGCGTGTGTGTGCCTAAGCGAGTTGTTAGGACCTTAAAGTGATTTTGAGGTGTATGGTTGTGTCCTTGAAGGACTGTCTACGTATTCACGTGAAGTGAAATCAAACCAGATAGTAGTTCTGAATGTGTGTGCCTAAGCTAATTGTTAGGACCTTAAAGTGTGTGGGTCATGACGGTAAATGCCGTTTGGTGGCTCGAAAATTGATTTGAGAGAATCCCTCCTTGATCATGAATCGAGGAGGTGTAATTTATGAAAATGTTCCTTATCATGTGAGCGCACAAAAAAGTGGACCCTAAGGGTAGATTGAATATGTCTCGTTCTTGGTAGCAAAGCATTCAAGGACTCCGTATCTGGGTCAGGGTGAAAATGGCTTCGACATTATGGAATGTGGAGCTTGGTAATGATAGGTTTGTTTGACAGATAAAAATCTGGAGCTGAGGGTCACGATGGTGAATTCCGTTTGGTGACTCGAAAGTTGATTGGAGAGAATTTCTTCTTGATCATGAATCAAAGAGGAATAGTTTGTGAAAATATTTCTTGTTGTGTGAGCACACTAAAAAGTGGACCCTAAGAATGAAATTGAGCTGTCCCGTTCCGGGGAGCAATGTTTTTTTAAGACTCCATATCTGGGTCAAGGTGGAAATGGCTTTGACATTATAAAATGTGGAGCCTTGTAATAAAAGGTTTGTTTGACAGATAAAAATCTGGAGCTTGTATTTGTGGTGTTTAGGCCGATGGGTTACGGCTTGTAATGTTGTGCGGAATGGGGTCTCAAGCTTGATGTGGCCTGAGCACAAAATGGTTGGTAAACAAATGTGGGATCGGAATCCCATGTCTGGACCTTAAAGGTTAAGGTGTGATATTTTGAGCTTGAGAGGAGGAATCATCAGAATCCTAGATATGTCTCCCTGTAGCAGTGTCTAGAAGGACTTAGGGGTGAAGTAGTTTTGATTATGATCTTGAGGGGAACCCCCAAGATCCTAGATAGGTCCCCTGTAATAGTCTCTAGAAGGACTTAGGGGGTGAAGCAGTTTTAGGTTTAGTTGACGAGTCTTGAGCTCTTGTTTTAGCTCTTTGACATTAGGTTTTGGTATTTTTGTGTTTTGTACTTGTTGGTCCCGGAGTTTGAGGGAAGAAATGTTGGTCATGGAATTTGGACTTGTTGGTCCTGAACTTGGTATTTTGGACTGACTTGTTTGGTGTTTTGGACTTCTCGATCCGGGACTTGGTGTGTTGGACTCGTTGGTCCTAGGATTTGGACTTATTGGTCCTGGACTTGGTATTTGGTACTCACTTGTCCAGGATTTTGTGTGTTGGATGCTTTCTTTGGATTTTGGCCTTTTTGAGAAAAGGGTTTTAATCTCGTTTTGTTTTGATTTTGGCTTGGGTCTTGGGTCTTGGCCTTGACGTTGGGTGAGTAGCCTTTGGCTTTGGCTTTGGCTTTTTCTTTGAGTGAATTGACTTTGGTTTTTGTTTTTGCTTTGGCCTTGAGTGAATTGCTTTTGGCTTTGGTTTTTGCTTTGGCTTTGGGTGAATGGATATTGGCTTGGACCTTTGATTTTGGCCTTTCGCTCTGGTTTTGCTTTGGCTTTGGTTTTTGATTTATTGGTTCTTTGTCGTCCGTCATTCGTGGCAGGTAAAGGTGCAGACGGGGATGTACCCGTTGGTGAGAGGTTGATATTTGGTGATGGGATGCTTTTGTCGGGAATGATCTTGCCTTCCGTCATTGACCATGAACAAGGAGAGGTTCTGGTTTTTTATCTAGGTTCGTCGTAGGATCCCTTTGATTGAGAGCTCGTTCTAGATCGGGTGCTAATGAAAGGTTTCTATTGCCAGACATGGAATAGGTAAAGAAAATAGACACGGAGTTTCAGGTCCTTTGCTTGCTCGGTATGGAACGTCACTCGAGTGTACTCACATTGAATTGGAACATATTGTTTGTATTAAATCAATTCTCAAATAAATTCTCGTTGTCAACGGGAAATGGTAAAGGGGAGAGTATATGATAATTGGAAATTGTGCTTTTATTTAGATAAATAAGAGGTTAGCACAGACTCGATGGATACGTGTGACTCATGGGGACAGCCCCCAGTTTGTCACTTAGGAATAAAAGGACAAACATGAGGATAGATATGAGAAAGCCTAAGGCTCTGACTCGGACTCTGACTCGCCCTCAGATACGAACTCCTAATCAACACTTTCCCCCTCGAAGGTCTCCTTTGCAGCATCCAGCGGCTTGAATGTCTGGTTTTGAGCATTGACCCACTTGAGCACTTCGCTCTCGTTGTTTGGAATGATATGAGGACAATAGTCGATGAGGCTTTCATCTCCTTGCAGAATGAGATGTTCATGAGGGTTATTTTCATCACTTGGTTGGTCTAGGGATGAAGCTACCAGTTCATGGTTGTCGATCATATTTTGAATAACATGTTTCAGTTTGAAGCATGTTTCAGTATCATGATCTTTTCCTTGATGATATTGGCAATAGGCACTGCCGTCCCATAGACGGGTTTTCCTGCTTTCAAACGGGTCCGGAGTGGGCCCGATTGGTTGTAGTTTCCCTTCAGTCACAAGCTTTTGAAGAGCTGCGACATAGGTTGTGTTGAGGTTGGTGAATGTCCTTTGAGAACATTCAACCTTTTTGTTTGACTTGAGACATCCAGAAGGATGGTCTTGACTGAGAGGTGCAATTATGGTTTTGCCAGCGTCAATCATATCTTGAATGGCATGCTTGAGTTTGAAGCAGACTTCGGTGTCATGGCCCTTGCCTTGATGATATTGGCAATAGGCATTACCATCCCAGAATCGGGTTCTTTTGTGTTCGGGTTTGTCCAGAGTCGGACCAATGGGTTGGAGCATTCCTTCTGAAGCAAGTATCTCCAGAGCGGTGCCATATGTTATTCCCAGATCTGTGAATACCCTTTGATGTTTTCCCATGGTTCCAACATTGGTGTTTTGGGGATGTTTTTGTTAGTTTTGTTTTTGTTTTTGTCAATCCTAGGCGGAAACAGGATTTGGTTGTTGTCAATGGGAAGTTTTTGGGATGTTGCTTGATATTTTGAAGGGTATTTTGGTGAGGCAATTTCATGTTCTTTGTTGGTGGGTTAATGGGTGTGAGAACAGTTAGATGATTCCTCATTTTCAACAACTATTGGTTGGTGAATGGAGGGTTGGTCTTCTCCTTGATGGTAAGGTTCATTTTCGGTACTACCAAACCTCTTCTCCAAATTAGCTACCCGAGTGTTCAAATCATCGATAGCTACTTGCAGCTTTGAGAATATGTTGTTGATAGAGACGGAGAGCATCATTATAGCGCTTTGTATGCCATCTTCATCAATGGCATGAATTTTCTCATCGTCAGGAGAGATGAGATGAGAGCAGTCTAGGGAAGATCCCTGACTGTCTCCAAAAGGGTTTTCAGGATGGTTGTTCTGGTCGTTTGCTGAGGGAGGTAATTGTAACTAGCCCTTTTCAATCATATCAAGGATGGCGCCTTTTAGAGGGAGACACATTTCAGTGTCATCTCCGCGACCTTGGTGATATTGACAAAACATTTTTCCGTCCCATTTACGTCCTCGCTGTTTTGTAGAGGGTCTGGAGTTGAACCAATCGGTTTGAGCTTTTTTTGGGAGATTATCTTTTCCAAGGCTGTGGCATAACACATACCCAAATCAGGGAAGGACCTATGAGGTCGTCTGGTTTTGGAAGCCTTCCAACTAGGGTTGGTTTTGTCGTTGGCAAGTAGCCGGCTTTCAAGGAGCTTAACCCTTTGCTCAATATCAGAAGAGAGAAAATTCCTGGTCATCATTTTGTCCTCAACCTGGGAGATACGAGTGCTCAAGTTTTTCATAGTAGCTAGGAGTCGAAGGACCATGTTGTTGGTTTTAGAAGAAGTCATGGTGGATGCAGATTGATTGGCTTCTTGAGTTCCTGGTTGACGATTGATGGCACCCAAGGATTCCTATTTGACATAACGATAAGCGTTATAACTTATCTTGGCAAGGGATTACACAAACAAAGGCAAGTACGACACATATGTACAAAAGGCAGTTTTGTTGTTGAGACGCGACAGTGTGACTAGGTTATGAGTTCATTAAAGATCGTGAATGACTTTTTGTGTTTGAACTCGTGGTGCTTGACTTTGAACTTAGACTCGAGCGTCGACTTTGGCATAGTGATGCCTATACAGACGACTTCTGACTTAGTTTGGAGGTTTGTTGCTAGCGTGACGCCGTTGGACAAGACATGTACACAAAATTGACCTTTGACCCGTAATGTAGGGGAAAGACGGGTTTAATGTCTCGACAATTAGGCAACACGGCCTAGACCAGAAGGTAGGTACTAACTTCAGCGGAGACTTGACGTTATCTAGAGATTTTCAAAAATGTTCATTTGTCGTTTTATGGACGGTTTCCGAAGAGTAGGGATCTCCGAAAGTCGATCAGTTGAAGAGTTGTCTTAAGTTTGTTTTCAAAAGACGGTTTGAGTTTGAGTTTGCGGCGGCTCTGAAAACAATGTATTGTTTCCGAAGACGGTTTTTGAAATTCCGAATCACGGATTTGAAAATCGAGAATTGAAGAATTTGGAATCGTCATCACAATGGCCATGACAACAGTTAAATTTGTTTTTAAAGATTTGATTTTGATTTGAAATATGAAAACAGTTAAATTTGTTTTTAAAGATTTGATTTTGAATTGAAATTTGAAAACGGTAAAATTGGTTTTCAAAGATTTGAATTTGAATTGAAATTTGAAAACGGTTAAAATTGTTTTCAAATGATTTGAAATTGAATTGAAATTTGAAAACGGTTAAATTTGTTTTCAAAGATTTGAAATTGAATTGAAATTTGAAAACGGTTAAATTTGTTTTCAATGATTTGATTTTGAATTGAATTTTGAAAACAGTTAAATTCGTTTTCAAATGATTTGATCTTGAATTGAATTTTGAAAACGGTAAATTCGATTTCAAATGATTTGATTTTGAATTGAAATTTGAAAATGGTTAAGTTTGTTTTCAAATGATTTGATTTTGAATTGAAATTTGAAAACGGTTAAGTTAATTTTCAAATGATTTGAAATTGGATTAAAATTTGA
Source organism: Silene latifolia (assembly GCF_048544455.1). Classification (NCBI taxonomy): domain Eukaryota; kingdom Viridiplantae; phylum Streptophyta; class Magnoliopsida; order Caryophyllales; family Caryophyllaceae; genus Silene; species Silene latifolia. Next base: position 249,588,623 of record NC_133538.1, on the reverse strand, counting down.
AAACGGTTAAATTTGCTTTCAAATGATTTGAGTTTTGAATTTGAAATTTGAAAACGGTTAAGTTTTTTTCAAAAGGGAATTTCAAAAAAAAAACTTTGGAAATTAAATTCGTCACTATGACGGCTTGGACAATGGTCAAATTCGTTTCCGAAATGCGATTTGAAATTTGGAAAATTGCAAAGGTTGAAATCGTCATTATGACGGCTTAAAAAAGCCTAATTTGATTTCGAAAACGAGATTTGAAATTTTGAAAGTTGCACGAGTTGAAATCGTCATTACGACGGTTTGAAAAACGTTTTTGTTTGAAAACTGATTTCGAATTTTGAGGGTAGAATTCGTCATTACGACGGCGTAAAAGGGCGCTTTGAAAATGCAACGGTCGGCGAGGGACCGAGGTTTAAAACGACCATTACGACGACGTAAAAGTGTATTTCGAAATGGTTTATGAAAACCAAGGTTTGAAATCGTCATTACAATGGCATGAAAAGGTATATTTGAAATGGTTATAAAAACCGGGTTTTAAAATGACCATTATAACGGCATAAAAAGATGCTTTGAAGTGGTCGTAAAAACCGGGTTTGAAAATCGTCATTACGATGGCCTAAAAAGGCGTGTTTTTTGAAATGGTTGTAGAAAACCGGGTTTGAAAATCGTCATTACGATGGCCTAGAAAGGCGTGTTTTTTGAAATGGTTGAAGAAAACCGGGTTTGAAAATCGTCATTAAGACAGCCTTAAAAGGTGTGCAACAGTCGGCGTAAGATCGAGGTTTGAAACGGTTGTGAGAAAACGGGGTTTAAAAATCGTCATTACGACGGCCTAAAAAGGCGTGCAATGGTCGACGAAAGATCGAGTTTTGAAATGGCCATTATAACGGCGCGAAAAGGTGTTTTTAAAAGTGTTGAAAATGACACGGAAGGATTTATGATCACATAACACATAAGCACTCACAGTTCATTATATTATGCATAATACTGACACGGGTTTTGGCTTAAAAGGGTGGGTTACACACCAAGCGATCAAACCCCGATTTGCAAGAGTGATACCAATCCAAACAAAATGTGTAAGGAGGGTGCCCTAGCCTCGTGCTCGAAAGTGATGAATGAAAGATTCATTTAGCTCTTATTAGACATCTTTAATAACTAAGTGATTTAGTTTAGTCATAAAACTAATATAAGATCTTATGCATGCAAAACAAATTCAATAAAAGAGAAGAATTAATCATTCTTACAATGGTGGCCGAATGGGTTTATACTAATTGGCCTCCTACCAAATTAGTCTTCTTTAAGAAAAACCGAATGCCCCAAAAACCCTTAGATCCAATTGCAAGATCTACTCCTTAAGGATTGTACCAAGGTAATCCCTCTCAATACATTTACTAATTTTATTACTAGAAATTAGTAGATGTTCCTTTAAATTTTACTAATATGAATTATTACTACTACTAGTAATTAGATCTTAATATTAGTATTTAGAATGATGTTTTTATTTTCTTTCTCTCTCAAAAATAATTATAGAGAACTAAAATAATTAGAGCATTTGAATGAATGAATCAATGAGAAAACACATCTCATTTTGTTTTGGGGAGAGAGGGGTGCCGTGGGGTTGAGGGGAAGAGTGCCCTATGGGTGCTCATATTTTCCCTCAATTTCTCTTCACAGGGAAAAACAAAGAGCCTATCACAAATAAGCATGTACACACATTGTCTCACAATTGTTCCCTCTTATTATGGAAAACCGGTTTTCATATAGATAAAATGGATCCATTTTAAGTTTGTAGTATTTGTCAATTGTAATATGTGACATGTTACTAGACATGTGACAATGTAATGCAATTTTAACTTATTAAAATTCTTTACATAAAAATAAATAATACAAATAGCAATACATGATTACTTATACTTAAAATGGACCATATTATTATAATTCACAACTCCTTGTGATTATTATACATTATTCATTCTAATTATAATTGTTTTATAAACAATAACAAAAACATCATGTAATTTAAAGGATTAATTAACTTTTTTTTTTGGGAAAATGTCAGCTTTCATTAGAAATGATAATCATCCATACAACAATTTGTCTAATATTTCCTTAGTACAACAGACATTAGCTTATACATAATTGTTCTATCCACCTACATGCACTCTTATTTTTTGAATACACCCTATTACATCTGATACGCATTTTCATCTCTTCCTTTACCCGCCTCATAGCAACTGCAGGAGATAGTACACATTGCTCCAGTCTGCTCTGATTTCTGCATGCCCATATCTGATAAACCACAGCAGCCACCATTGCAGCAAGTACCTTCTTCACCATTAAAGATTTATGCCTCCACTTTATCCACCAGAGAATGAATTGGGACTCAGGCACTCCAATTTGCAACCAGGCATTGAGAATTTGTATGCACCTCTTGCTGAAGTCACACTTAAAGAATAGGTGTTCCAAGCTCTCTTCACTGTTACCACATAAAAAGCAAACGTTATCATGTGCAATTCCCATTCTCCTCAACCTGTCTTGTGTTAGCATTCGTTGATGAGCTACCAACCAGAGGATGAAGCTATGTCTGGGAACCATTATGCTATTTGGAAACCAGTGATGCCAATCCTTATCAGGGCCCTCCTCAACTAACCAAGAGTAACCTAGCTTGATGGAGTAATCATCAACACTAAAGAGCTGCTGTTTGACCAACTCTTTAGTCCAGCAGATCTTCCTCCAAGACCAACTAGTCCCCTGGCCAGGTATATAGTCCTCCCAAGTCTTATCTTTCATATAAACAGCGTGGACCCATCTAACCCACAGGTGATCAGTTTTCTTAGCAATCCACCAGGCATATTTTACCACTGCAGCAATATTCCACCAGTACAGGCTTCTCAAACCAAGTCCTCCTTTCTTTTATTCTTGCAATTGCTGTCCCATACCACCATAGCAGGACCCTCCTTCATGTCAGCACCATGCCATAGAAACTGCCTACACACACAATCAATCCTGTGAAGGACAGTCTTAGGTAAAATAAAGACACGAGCCCAATAATTGTGTAAATTATGCAGCACTGACTTAATCAGCACCACTCTTCCTGTATAGGACAGTTTGCGTGAACCCAAGCTTTTAATTCTACCAGTTACTTTCTCAATCAAATGATGACAATCATTAACACCCAATCTTTTTTGTGTAATATTGACACCCAAATAACGGAAAGGAACAGTCCCTCTTTGCGTCCCAGAGAGTCTGATTAACCTAGCCATAGTAGAGTTATCAACTCCATTGCTGTAAATATTTGACTTCCCCTGATTCATATTCGGACCTGAAGCCTTAGAGAAGGTTTTGAAGGCCCTCAACAATAAGACAACAGAAGGAATGTCTCCTCTATAAAACATAATGAGATCATCTGCAAAGCACAGATGACTCAATTGGACTCTCTTACAGAGGGGATGAAATCTGAACTCCTTTTGCTGTTGCACCCAAGCTAAGATCCTACTCAAGTATTCAAGACAAATGGTAAAGAGTAAGGGGGAAAGGGGGTCCCCTTGCCTCAAACCTCTTCTCCCCTTGAAATACCCAAAGATATTCCCATTAAGAGAAATAGAATAGGTAGGGGTGGACACACATTGCATCAGGATGGAAATAATACTTGGAGGGAAGTTAAGAGCTTCCAACATTTTATGTAAGAAAGCCCACTCAACTGAGTCATAGGCTTTTTGCATGTCTTCATCATGACTCTAGGGGAGCAAGCCTTCCTATTATACAGTTTAATTAGATCTTGTCAAATGAGAATGTTGCCCACTATGTCCCTTCCCTTTGTGAATGCACTTTGAGAAGGACTGTTTATTTCAGGCAAAATAGCACTTAGCCTAGTACACAATACCTTTGCAACACATTTATAGATGGTGTTACAACAAGCTATTGGTCTAAACTGGTGAACAGCTTCAGGCACCTCAACTTTGGGAATCAAGGTTAAAATAGTAGCATTACACTTCTTTAAAAGTTTTCCAGAGGTGAAAACACTCCTAACAGCCTTGATAACATCCTTCCCTACAATTGCCCATGTGTCTTTGAAGAACTGACTGCTATATCCATCTGGGCCAGCAGCTTTGGTCCCAGGGATAGAGAACATGGCAGCTCTAACCTCCTCATCAGTCACAGGTTGAAGCAGCAGATTCTTATGCTCAGTTGTAAGGCAAACTCCCTGCCTCACAATCCCATGATTAATAGGAGCAACTGGTTTAGAAGACCCTAAGAGATTGACATAAAAATCCTAGAATGCATCCTGTATATGTTGCTGAGTCTGACACAAGATCCCATTCTGAGTCTTCACCTGATAAACCCTGTTTTTCATTCTTCTATGTTTGATATTGTTATGATAGAAAGCTGTATTCTCATCCCCTTCCTCCATCCATTGTTCTTTAGACTTTTGTAGTAGGTATTGAGCTCTGGCTTTCTTGAGAAAAACTAAATCCTTAGCACAGGCAGCCTCAGAGGCACAAAGTCCCTTATTCAGAGGGTATGTCCTTAGCTTCTTTTGGAACTCCTGTAAAGACAATTCTGTCACCTGAGTAATATTCTCAATGTCACTGAAATTCTCCTTATTCAACATTTTTAACTTAGGCTTTAACAGTTTCAATTTTCTGATCATTTGGAACATAGGAGTTCCCTGAATGGCCATATCCCAGTGATCACTCACCATCTTTTTAAAGTTGTCCAACATAGACCACATGTTGAAGTATTTAAATGGTACCCCCTTCCTACCTCCCTCATTGTGAAATTGGATGAGGCAAGGGCAGTGGTCAAAGAGCTCTTCAGGTAAGAAATGAGCAAAATAGTCCGGGAATTGCTTCAGCCAGGTATCATCAATCAAGACCCTATCAATTTTGCTATAAAACTTGGAGGAGTGTTAATGTTTATTATTCCATGTGAAGAAGGCCCCCATAGTTTTTAGCTCCACCAAATCACATTTAGCTACCATGTCCCTTATAGGCATAACGTCATTCCAACTGACAGTTGTGCCACCAACTCTTTCATCCAAGTGCATAAGACTGTTGAAGTCTCCACACACCATCCAGGCAGAGGTCCCACCATTTCTAATGAGGTCTAAATCATTCCATAAGCTTTCTCTTTCCTTATCTTTATTAAGACCATAAACTATAGTGAAATGAAAGTTAATATTCCTTAGTTTATCATAAACACTAGAATGTATGAGCTGATCAGTGATATACTTAACATTCACCACAAATTGAGAAGGTTGCCAGATGAGCCATATTCTCCCCCCTTTATGTTTACTGATGTTAGTACATATAGACCAATCATCACACACTTTATTTCTAACTTTATTCCAATTCCAACTCTTAACCTTGGTTTCTAAAAGCCCAAACAAACCAATATTATGCTGATAAAGGAACTTTTTTATTTCAAGTTGCTTATTCCTATTATTCATACCTCTTATGTTCCAAAAACCAAGATTACCCATTCTCTAACTGAATTTTCCTGAAGCTACGTTTTCCAATACCCACACTTCGAGAAATAGTCATATTTAAAGCATCTAAGAAAGTAATACCCTGAGGAGAGTATTGCCTGCTATCAGGGATTTCCTGTCTCATCATCCGAGATAGAATCCTCTTTGGAAGGGAAGGTTCCTCAGTTACTTTTGGTACTGGAACAGAAGGTGTGACCACCGGAGCTGATGCACTATGAGGAGTACTCACAGCCACAAGGGTAACAACTGGTGTTGCAGGAACCTGAGTTACTTTCTCAGCCTGTTTTTGTTTCTGAGCAGGTGCAACAGCTTTAGGTACAACAGCAGCCTTCGGTACATCATCAGCTTTGGTCTTAGGCTTCCAAACATGTTTCACCGGTTTGACACCCTCAGCTTTCCTGCACTGAGCAGTATCATGCCCCATCCCCTTACACTGAGTACACAGAAGGGGCAACCAGTCATAGTCAACCCTCACCTTCTGCATACTTCCCAATTCATCCTTGAAGAGTAACTCCTTTTGGAACTCTTGACCAATTTGAACTTCAATGAGGACCCGAGCATATCCAAAGAAACTTCTATTAGCAGTGGCATCATCACACTTAATGTAACGCTCTACTTCCTCACTTAGTTTCCTTAGACAAGCATTTCCCCAAAATTTAACCTCTAATCCATGAAGTTTCATCCACACAGGAACTTTCTGCACATCATGCTTAATAAGAACAGCATCAGGTGTCCACTCCTTGATAATCACAGGTTTATTATCAAAGAGAAGATGCCCCGTGTTGAGGACCACTGTTCTTTGCTCTTTCGTCTTAAAACGAACCGAGGAAAAATGTCGTTAGGTAGGAACGAAACCTTGTCAACTCCATGAGTCCGCCAAACTCTCTTAATAAATCCAAAATCACAAGATCTAGGTGGATTAGCACCTAATATATAGCAAAACACAGAAGTCGACCAGTAACGTATCTCACCTTCCACATCTTCTTTCAAAATCTGAAGAACAGGACAATCGCTTGAATTCTCCTCTGTTGTCGTAATTTCATCATGTAATTCTTCCTCTTCATCGATAGGTTCCAATTCCACCTCAAAGCGAAGAGGAGAAACCCTAAGAGATGGTCTCCCTCCCGATTTGGGCGAATTGATATGAGTATTATTCGTACTAGTACTAGCAGACTGAATATATGACTTTTTTTGGATTTTTTGATTACTATTACTAGATTAATGTCTATTATTATTAGTTTGATTGAGATTTTTTGCAGATTTCCTCGTCTTAGCCATTTCTTAACGATGAAGAAATCAGTTAGAACCAGAACTTTCTCTCTCTAGATTCTCTATCATCCTCGTCTTAGCCAAGGATTAATTAACTTGTATCATCATACAATTAATTAATTTATCAATTAAGAGTATTACCCTATAGGTATGACCTTAAGGGATCAACTGATCACCACCGTCACACGATAGTAATGTCAAACTCTAGTCAGGCAACAACTACCGATAAATGTGGATTATGATCAATAAAGTATCAATTTCCCTCATGTATTCTTATCATGAGATTTAAACATGTGATCGCATTATTGTCGAGGACACATACTCCAACAATCTCCCACTTGTCCGAGACAAGTGTGCGTCACCAATTCTCTTGTCCTATTACTATCTCCCACTCAATGCAAGGTGTCTTGCAGGTCGTACTTACATTTGATAATATCATGAGTTGTTTCCTCGATCTGGAGAATAATTGTCTGACTGGACTCATCTACCGTAGATACCTTCCGAGCGTGGCCACGCATTTTCAGTTAATTACTCCTCGAGTGGCCTTGAGATATAGGATAACCCTGACGGGGATGGACAATTCCTGTTGCACTCTTCCCTTCGATTAGCCACAGCTCATCATGACCCAAAACATGCCCATTAGACCCCAATTACGAAGGTCGTCGGACATAAATCAAAGTCACTCTGATACTGTGCCATCTTAGGCGAACAGTCATTAGTCAAAGAATCGACTCATAAAAATACCATAGTAGCTCTCGCCACGACCAGGCTATTAAAATTGCCAGAACTCTATAAGCGGTCATAAGCCCGACAGAGTGTCCCATACAGTCTGCCTATGTGATCGACTAGTCATCTCTTATGACTCTATGGCACTTGAACTTTCCATCAATCACATCACACTCTAGTTACTTCGAGATGGCACCTCATGTAAGTAACTATGGGCGATTACTATGTCAATCTAGTTCACTTTAATGGGGTTCAAAATTGTCTTAACAACCCATTTGGATATGACAAAGTAATAAAAAAAATTAAAACTTAAACGACAAATGCGATTATTCTATATGAACAAATAAAACAACATTTTATTTCATATCAAATAGTCTAGTACAAACTGGGCATACGTTTAAGCCCCTTGGATATAACATGTCCATCGTGTTTAGCCTGCGATAAGGACCTGGTGAGCGGATCAGCTAAGTTATCATCCGTCCCAACCTTACAAATCGCAATTTCCTTTCTTTCAATAAAATCTCTAATAATATGAAATTTTCTCAGTACATGTGTAGATCTATTACTAGACTTTGGCTCTCTAGCTTGGAAGATGGTTCCATTGTTGTCCTAATAGAGAGTAATGGGATCTTTGGCGGTAGGAACTACTTTTAGTCCTTCCATGAACTGCCTAATCCACACAGCTTCCTTGGCAGCTTCTGATGCTGCAACGTACTCAGCCTCCGTAGTAGAATCCGTAATTACAGCTTCCTTGAAGCTTCTCCAGCTGAGGGCACCACCATTGAGCATGTACACAAATCAACCTTGTGATTTCATGTCATCTCTATCTGTTTGAAAGATCGAGTCTGTGTAACCCTTAACACATAGCTCGGTGATGCGTGCATTTTATATAGGTATTTCATACTTCATTTGCACGCATTTCTATGAATTTTGTGTAGTATTTAGCTACAAATGTCCCTCGAATTGGCTACTTTGGTTTGTCTTGTATTATTTGCAGGTATGAACCGGAAAGGAGCGTAATCAAGACTAAAACATGTCACTATGCATGCATTTAGGAGATGAGTTGAGTCGGAGCCTTAAGACTACTATTTTGAGATGCGCAAAGAAGTAAGTTAGCTAGGCGAGCAAAGGAAGAACTTAAAATTGCTAGTGCCTAATTTGAAGAGTCATATCTCGAGTTCCACAACATATTTTTAGGTGATTCAAATTTGAGATGAAAGCTTGTCCTCTAAGCTTTCCAACGCCACCGGAAACACCCTGTTTTCTTAAGTAACGAAGAAACGGCAGTCGTTTAAATTTCAGTGCGCGAAGCAGGAATTGTGCGCTGGGAAGTACTCGATCGAGTACAATTGTGTTCGATCGACTCCTTTTCTATTCGATCGAGTAGTGCCTATTTAATAAGTGTTCGATCGAGTACCTAAAGTAATCGATCGAGAGGTTTTAGCTTGGATTTTCTCGATCGAGTGATATAAAAGTCCTCGATCGAGTTGTTTGCTATTGGGCTCGGGCTTTTTAGTCTTATTTCGTTATTAGGTTAAATAAAAATCGTCTTTGCTATATAAAGGACGACGATAGAAACATAGGTTAAATAAAAATCTCTCTTTTTATTTCATCTTGCCTCATCCTATTAGTTTAGTTTAAACATTCAATTTAAAACCCCGAACTTGTGACGTAGACAGACAGAATAGATAAGTAGATATTGACCGCCTCTCTGTGGAGATCGACCCTACTTACCGCTAACTTCTGTTAGTGTAACTAGGTATTTTATTTTTGGTACCCGACGACGGTATCAAATATTGGCGCCGTTGTCGGGGAGGCAACTACTTTATCTGCTTGTTTTATTTTTGTCTGTCTTTAGCCTCAAGGGATTTATTCCTTGAGGCAGTTCTCATCTTTTTCTTTACTGCTGTTTTGATAGGTCCTACCTAGACAGTTCTAGGTAAAAATATCGTCAAAGAGAAGGCTTGAGTACCTTTGACCCTCCACCTATGTTTCAGTATATGGCGCAACATGTGGTTTACTGTGGGAGATGTGGTGCTGCTGGGCACAATGCAGCTATTTGCATGGCAGAAAACGACGAGGTCTACGCGTTCAAGCACCGTAGACAAGCTAGACATTCCGCTGTAGTTCTGCCGCCACATCTACCTTATCAACGAGGCTATCAAAAGCCTCCGTTTGTCTGGCCACCGCAACAACAAACTCCTCCTCCTGATAAGCAGAATGAAGAGATTGCTGAGCAGAAGTCTTTGGTGAAGTCACTTGTATTCCAATTGCAAGAATATGATAAACATACTTGTGCGCAAATTGATGAGCTCGAGTCCTAAATAGCTCAGTTAGCTACTGTGTCGAATCTAAGGCAACCAGAGAAGGTATGCGCTACCTACACCGAGAGTGGTCTTTCCCATGAAGGACCCGCGTTGCCTAACACTACTGATGATTTTAATGACTCGGATTACGAAGATCTATCAGAAAATGATGCATCACACGAAGATTTATGCGCTGAACAACAATTTTCACTCGATCGAATAGATTATAGTGGTCGATCGATTGAAATAACTGAGGAAATGTTCGATCGGACAGAAAATTCCACTCGATCGAATAGCTGCTTTGAGGAAGTTCTCGATCGAGCTGATTTATGTACTCGATCGAGTGATTTTCAAGAGGAAAGCTCTCGATCGAGTGTCATTTCTACTAGATCGACTGATTTGGCCAGGGAGAGCAATGATTTATCACTTGGGTTCGTTTTAGATGACAATTTTTACGACGATAATGGTTATGGTGAATCTCCCCTTTTCAAAGCCGAGCTGGATGCGCTTGAGGCTGCGATTTACAGGACGGAATCCACTGAGGAGGGTGACGAGAAGACAGCTGAGTCGGTAATTCCTCCTAGCACGGATGAGGTAATATATTCTTTTGTCAATAATTCGGACTGTGAGAGCAACCCACCTGAGGTAGTTAGCGATAATTTCATTGTTGTTAGTATTAATAGTATGCTATCTCATATGACTCCTATTTTTTCTTCTTCCAATGCTCTACCCCCTCCCAGTTGGACAAGTAATTTAGCAGTTTTTCACCATACTTGTCATCGTAAATTTGTTTATCTGAAATGGTACCCTAGATTATTACTAATTACTCCTGAGCTCCTTTATTTTGTGGACAAATTTAGGAGCTGTCATAAGAAATTTGTTAGGTTTAAACGTTTATACATGTTATTTTCCTATGTTGCTATTATACCTTAGTGCTACTTACAGTTTTGTGTAGCACATGCGCAGCTATTTGATCGGTTGTTGCGCGCCTTTAGCTGTTTTGACCAGGCTAAATTAGAGAGGCTCGAAGAAAAGAACGTCAAGTCGGGACCCGATCAAACTAGCGCTCACCTAAGGCAACCCGGAATTTAAATTTATTTCTAGTTGTTATTTTTTTTCAAACATTTTAGTTTTTGTTGTGTTCTTAATAATTGGTTTTTACAACCATAGACTGTGAACAATTTTGGACTTGGTTTTTAGTCGAAATTTGTAGCCTGCAGGACCATTCGATCGAGTAATTCTTTTCCTCGATCGAACACTTTGGCAGCTATTTGTACTCGGTCGAGTACTAACTTCTCTCGATCGAGTACCATCGGGTAGAATTTAGTTGATTTGCTTCCCGTGATGATGTCCTGTAGTTGTTTGTGACCTCCCATGTTGCTGCTGGTTTGGGGAGGTCCCTACATCGCGTTATCTTGTATGTTTTCCGCATCTTCACTCTCCTTTTTAGTTTGCATTTCCTTTCCCTATTTTTGGGTACAATGAGGGCATTGTACGGTTTGGTTTGGGGAGGTTATGCATCCATATATGTGTCTGCATTTATGTTTTTATTGCATTTCTGTTATCACGTTTAATTTCTGTATGTATTGTTGTTTATTTCTATAAAAATTCAAAAATCTTATAAAAATTAAAAAATTTCAAAAAAATTCGAAAAATTTCACGTTTATTTTTGCATATAGGTTGAGTTGGAACGGTAGATTTCTGTGATGAAATTGCACTTTAACTTGTCATTTTTACTTAAGCCTTGCATCTAATTGATAGTTATTAGCTGAGTCACGCACATATCTACAAGTTTTTTGTTCAAATTTAGCTGACTATTTAGACTTGAACTGATAAATTGGCAACCTACTTACAATTTCTGAGATTTAGAGCCTCATAACTGGTGACATTCATGACCGGTTTATGTAGGAATTGAGAGTAGTACTCCTTGCATAACATGTCCATTACTTTTGCACTTTTATGAAATTCGATTTATTGTCATTTGCATACATTCGGGTTTGTGGTCGGTGTTACATGCAGAGAGGTGCTTACAATTTCCCCTTTCTTACATTTTCACCCACTTAGCTCCACATTAGCCAAAAATAGCCTTTTGACCCATTAGCTACACCCAAATTTAGCCTGCCAGTCAAGCTAGTTTAGTGTGGATTTTGTGGTATATCAGTCCTTGTTGTGAGTTTGGCTCGTATTCATTGTGCGGAGTTGGTAGAAAAAAAGAATGTGGAAAAGGAAAAAAAGGACGAGAAAAGAAGAAAAGAAAAAAAAAAGAGAAAAAAAAAGAAATTGAAAAAATTGAAATCACGTGAAAATAGAAAGAAAAGAAGAAAAAAATGAAAAGAAATTGGAATGTGAATGAAAAGATCGTCTGTGTTAGTTTATTACTTGTGACGGTCTCCCTCCTCCGTTTTATTCATATATTTTTCAGGAGATAATGTATTTGGACAGTGAGTTGTGAGCCAATGAAGGACACTTGTGCTTTATTTTCAGTCAGTTGAGATTCGGATGGTCCTATATGGCCTTGTTTAGGAACTAGCTTGACGCTTTACCTCCACATTTCCATAATCTGTTTTGCCTTTTCTCACCTGTAGCCTCACTTTCCCATACTATTTGTAAGCCCTCGGCTATGACGGACATTGTTGGTTGGAATGTATGTGTAGTACTTGAATCGTCTATCATTTTTGTTGCATGCATGTTATGTAGGTCGCAGTCTAGGTGAGTGACAGTTTTCTCTTTCTCTCTTATACATATACATTCACCCTTTGCTTCATGATAGAAGAGTGACCCGTGAGAGTCCGATTTTAATGGTCTTGCAAGGTCGACAGGTCAGCTTATTTATGGACATCTTATAACTCGTTTGCATATTGACTGCTGTGGCTATAACTGTTTATTTTTGACTGCATTAAATTGGTTTAAGTAGACAAGTTATAGCTAGCTCTGAGCTTTCTTTTTCGGTTCCATTAGTTTTGCATATATTTTGCTTGGGGACAAGCAAAGGTTTGGTTTAGGGATATTTGATGCATGCATTTTATATAGGTATGTCATACTTTATTTGCACGCATTTCTATGCATTTTGTGTAGTATTTAGCTACAAATGTCCCCGAATTGGCTACTTTGGTTTGTCTTGTATTATTTGCAGGTATGAACCGGAAAGGAGCGTAATCAAGCCTAAAACATGTCACTATGCATGCATTTAGGAGATTAGTTGAGTCGGAGCCTTAAGACTACTATTTTGAGATGCGCAAAGAAGTAAGTTAGCTAGGCGAGCAAAGGAAGAACTTCAAATTGCTAGTGCCTAATTTGAAGAGCCATATCTCTAGTTCTAAAACATATTTTCAGGTGATTCTAATTGGAGGTCAAAGCTTGTCTTCTTAACTTTCCAACTCCACCGGAAACGCCTTGTTTTCCCAAGTAACGAAGAAATGGCAGCCGTTTGAAGTTTAGTGCGTGAAGCAGGAATTGTGCGCTGGGAAGTACTCGATCGAGTACAATTGTGTTCGATCAACTCCTTTTTCTATTCGATCGAGTAGTGCCTATTTAATAAGTGTTCGATCGAGTACCTAAAGTTATCGATCGAGAGGTTTTAGCTTGGATTTTCTCGATCGAGTGATATAAAAGTCCTCGATCGAGTTGTTTGCTATTGGGCTCGGGCTTTTTAGTCTTATTTCGTTATTAGATTAAATAAAAAACGGTCTTGCTATATAAAGGACGATGATAAAAACATAGGGGGACATCTTTGACGCTTGTTCCTTGACACTTTATAATTTCTTTTCTCTTTTCTACTGTTGACTGCTTTCCTTCCTTTTTTCGGATCTTTTCTATGTAATTCTCTTTTCCCCTTTTCTCTCTTTAGTTAATGTTTATTATTTCTCTTCCCTTTGTTCTTGCTCTTTTATCACTTATGTCTAGCTAATTCTCCTTGCTAGGATTAGGGGAGTCGATGATTATTGTTAATTGTTAATTAATTTGCAGATCTGTCGTTGTTATTATGTCTCTGTTGTTTATCACTGCTCTTAATTGTAACTAGTTGATTGAATTGATGCAATTAGCTTATTTAACATTGGTAAGCCTTGACCTAGACCGGAAGGCTCGAAGGGGTGAGACCTGTAGTGAGCATTAGGGCACTTTAGTGAGGGCGGAAGCTAAGCTATTAGTGTTTTAGGGCGAATTGAGACCGGAAGGAGATATTCGTTGCCCCTTAGATCGATAAACCTGACTGATCTGTGACCTTAGCTGCAATTGACTGATAATCATTCATGACCCGACATCCTAGTTCCCTTTTCTTATTGTTAATCTCTCTTTTTATTTCCTCTTGCCTTAATCCTATTAGTTTAGTTTAAACATTCAATTTAAAACCCCCAACTTGTGACGTAGACAGACCGAATAGACAAGTAGATAGTGACCGCCTCCCTGTGGAGATCGACCTTACTTACCGCTGACTTCTGTTAGTGTAACTAGGTATTTTATTTTTGGTACCCGACGACGGTATCACTCGGAATCTCCTCCAAACACTAAGATAGAATCCTTAGTCCTTCGCAAGTACTTGAGGATGTTTTTAACAGTTATCCAGTGACTCTAGCCTGGATTCTCTTGATATCTACTTGTCATGCTCAAGGCATATGAGACATCTGGATGAGTGCATATCATGGCATACATGATTGATCCAACAGCGGAAGCATAGAGAATCAACTTCATGCGTTCAACATCTTCGGGTTCGGAGGGTGATTGAGACTTGCTCAAAAATATCCTACTACCCATAGGAATTAAGCCTCTCTTTGACTGGTCCTTGTTGAAGCGTCGGAGAATCTTATCAATATAAGATTATTGACTTAATGCCAATATCCTTTCGGGTCTATCTCTATAGATCCGGATACCTAATCTGCGTTGTGCTTCTCCTAAATCCTTCATTTGGAAATGATTTCCTAGCCACTCCTTGACGGAAGACAACATAGGAATGTCATTTCCAATAAGTAGTATGTCATCCACATACAATATTAGGAACACAACATTGCTCCCACTGAACTTCATTTATAAACTTGTTCCTCAACACTTCGAGTAAAGCCATTTTCTTTTATGACATGATTAAATCGATGGTTCGAACTTCTTGATGCTTGCTTTAGACCATAAATGGATCTCTCAAGATTGCATACTTTGTTAGGATTTTTAGGATCCACTAAACCTTTGGGTTGTATCATGTACACCTCCTGTTCTAAATGTCCATTTAGAAAAGCGGTCTTGACATCCGTTTGCCATATTTCATAGTCATGAAATGCGGCGATCGCTAACAGTATCCGAATTGATCTTAGCATAGCCACGGGGGCAAAGGTTTCGTCATAATGAAGACCATGAACTTGAGTAAAACCTTTTACCACTAGCCTAGCCTTGTAGACATCATCATGTCCTTCTATGCCATTCTTTACTTTGAAGATCCATTTGCACTGAAGAGGTCTTGCACCTTCAGGCAAATCCACCAAGTTCCAGACTTGATTTTTATGCATAGAACTCATTTCGGATTTCATGGCTTCAAGCCATAAAGCTGAATTGGGACTAGAGATTGCAGCTTTGTAGGTGGCGGGTTCGTCACTTCCTAGAAGTAACACATCAAGAATCCCATCCTCTTGGATAAGTCCAACATATCTATCAGGATGGCGAGAAACTCGACCCGACCTCCTCGGTTGAGGAACAACAATATGATTAGACGACGAAGGAAAGACTTCTTGCATCTCTACTTCGGTTTGTGGCTCTTGAACTTCGTCAAGTTCAAAATTTCTCCCACTATGTCTCTTAGAAATAAACTCACTTTCTAAGAAGACAGCCTCACTAGTCACAAAAACTTTGTTTTCATGAGGTTTGTAGAAGTAATATCCTCGGGAGGTAATGAGGTAACCTACAAAGATGCATTTTTCGGATCGTGGGGCTAGCTTGTTGTCGGTCTTTGCCTTGACGTAAGCATTACATCCCCAAATCTTCATATAGGATATATTAGGAACCCTTCCATTCCACATCTCATATGGAGTCTTTTTGGTTGCCTTTGTCGGATCGTAGTGCCTTTATCTTCTTGTTCAATTGGTTTTCTACTTCATTTTGAAATTCTTTAAATTTCTCAAAAGCTTAACTCTTGTACTTCATTAAGTAGATATACCCATATCTACTTAAATCATCGGTGAAGGTTATGAAGTAGTCATAATTTCCCCTAGCGGTCATGGTCACTGGTCCACATACATCGGTATGTGTAAGTCTCAGTAGTTCACTAGCTCGAGTCCCTTTACCACTAAAAGGATTACGAGTCATTTTGCCTAGGAGGCAAGATTCGCATATACCATATGATTGAAAATCAAATGGTTTCATGACATTAGTGGAAACTAATCTTTTGATTTGATTCTCGTTGATATGACCAAACCGACAATGCCAAGTGTACGATTCATTTGGATCACTTGATTTGAGTTTCTTCGATTGTATAATATAGATGCCTTTACTTGGATTAGAAGTTTCTAGAACATAAATGTCATTAATAGAAGAGCCTCGGCCTATTATGACCAAGTCATTTCTTGAAGTAATACAACAATTGTTTTTATTGGCAAAATTAAAACCCTCTATGTCTAACATAGCAATTAAAGTAATGTTCTGAGAAAGAGAAGGTACAGAAAAACAATTATGCAAATACAACTCAAATCTATTTGCTAAAACAAGCACATAAGTTCCCTTGGATGTGGCCGCCAGCCTAGATCCATTCCCAAGACGGAGATCAACATCGCCCTTGCTCAGCTTTTCCATGTTTCTTAGCCCCTGTAAATGATTACAAAGGTGAGAGCCGCAACCGATATCTAATACCCACGTTATGGTGGAAGTAAAATTTACATCAATAACATAAATTTCAGAAGAAATTTTACCGAGTGGAATAACAAGTCCATCCCTAATATTTCCCAAATATATGGGGCAATTCCTCATCCAATGTCCCATGCCATGACAATAATGGCATTCATCATCAACTTTGGCTCTTTTGGTAGTCCCACTAGCCATCTTGTTTCCATTTTTGAATCTTCTACCTTTCTTTCCCTTCTTTTTGAACCACTTTCTTTTAGTTGCAAGAGCTTGCTTGCTAGGACACCCACTAGTTTTGGCATCCCTTTCTTGCAAAGATAAGAATCTCATAGATTTAGCGAGATGGTCTTCCCGAGACACATTCACAAAAGATCTAGTCACAGTAGGAGGTATGGTGGAAGTAATGAAATTAAGGTTTCCATCAGAACCGATCCCAAAATGAAGCTCTCTAGTAGTATCGAGATTGTTGTTGGAGCATATATCGTCAAATAAGTTATGACAAGACTCAATGGTAATAGGTGTTGTTGCATTAGTAGGATCCATTGCGATATATAAACTACAAACATGGAGGTAAAGGAAATATTAACATTTGTCATTTAATCATACTTGCAAACATTTTTAAACAAGTTTTAAACATTTATATAGTGACCTCCACCCAACTATTATAAATGATCCCGAGATCCAAATTCATATTAACTCGGGCACGGTGTGCCGATTCATCCCTTATCAATATAACTCGGTGGATTAACTCTTTAATCGATTCTCATTCTAGAACTCTCGGTCGATAAAATTTCTCTAATATTTATCTTTAGCCCGGAACACATGCGACTACGGTAGCGAATACTTCCGTTGAGCTGAATCCAAATTTCGATGTAATAACCTTTTACTACCCACTTACCCAACGTAACAAGTTTAGCACCCCGGTGAGCCGAGCCTACTTCCTTATGAAATTGGGATTCATGGTTTCTACTATTTGATAAGGCTAATTATCAATTATTATTTAGTGAGAGGTCTTGTCAATTTATTATCTATCACGTTTTAAGTGAACTAAAGCGATGAACTACGATAATTTTAATTGACACGGTCGATGACTCGATAAAAAGATATGCATGTGTAGTAATGGCGATTTGGCTATGCATGCAAACATATAAAACAAATGCAAAGCATAAAGATAAAATCCTAGTATGGCCTTCCTAAAATAGTAAATCAAATAAAATATTTACAAATTCGGGAACCAACTCTTTTGGTCCCTTGAACTTCATTTGGCACGCACTCCAAGGCAACACAGTCTTTGTTGGATCGCCTTCTCGAATGGCACCGTCTTCAAGGAACTCCGGAATAAATAAATTACATAGCTTTTCTACTTTATACAATATAAAATAAAATAAAAACTAAATAAAATAAAAGTGATACGAGATCACATTAATTACAGCCGAATCGATATCCCCATTCATATCGGGAAATACCAATTAAAACTAAGGTCATACTAAGTACAAATTACATAATTCAAAATTACATAATATAAAATATGACAATCATACTAAAAATGCAGCATTATTATATGTATAAAAAATGCCATGTTGTGTGCCAAATCGCCCTATTTAAACTAATATCGTATATATGGTCCAGTTTTATGGATTATTGTGACAATTAACTTATTAAAATCACAAAATATTACATAAATCACATCTATGTCCAAGTTAATTACCCCAACTATCTTAGGACTCAAATATTTAGTCTTCACTAAACATTTGACAATAATTTAACTTGATATTTTATTATTGCTCTTTAAACATCTATTATTCATAATAATAATAAAGAAATAATTCTCAACTAAGTCATAAAAATTCAAAAATTTCAAAATCATAATTTTGTATATTCTAAAAAATTTCCAATATCCCAAAACTTTAATAAAATTTGCCCTTAGATTATCTTAATTTATTTCACAAATAAATCGTATTAAAACATAATTTTAAACCTTTAATTCAAAATTAAACATAAAATTATGCAATAAATCAAAATTAAAAATTATGAATATTTTAAATAAGTTTCCTGAACCTGTAAATGACAAATTTTAAGCCCAAAAGTCGAATTTTTATTTTAATGACTATTAAAGTTGCTATTTATCAATTTATATCCCATAAAAATTAATAACCATTAAAATCATACGAAAATTAACATGCAACTTTAGATCTGAAGTTCATATAATATATATAACATTGGGAAAAAAATTTCATGGCATAAAATTTAATTTAGCTATTTTTGCCAAAATAGTCACTATTTATTCGATTTTTACATCTAAAAATCATAAATCATGCAAAATTAAATCATTTGATCTAAAAATTTACATACAGTGTTTAAATATTACATGTGACAACATACTAAATTTTTATAAGTAGGAACAAAGTCTAACCATTTTTAACATAAATACCTCTATTTAATCGACTTTTAACATGTAAAAATCATAAATCATGCTATATAAAACCATTTGATATTAAATTTTACATACAACTTGTAAAATATGCATCTGAGATCGTGTAAAAATTCCAAGTTCAGAATCATAGTCTCACTATTTTTAGCGTTTTAATTGTCATATTATTCAACAAAATGTAATAAAAATGCAAATAATCATTTTAAAGAGCTATAAATTACCAAAAATCATCAAAATGACCTAAAATCAATTTAGTACCAGAATGTTTAACATGCAAAATTTTTGTGGCATTTGTCTTCATAAATCACAAATGTTTAGTATTATATGTTAACTTATTAACTCGGAAAAACAAAGCCGATTTTGCATGGAACAACTCTTGCTCTGATACCAATTGAAAGATTCATTTAGCTCTTATTAGACATCTCTAATAACTAAGTAATTTAGTTTAGTCATAAAACTAATATAAGATCTTATGCATGCAAAACAAATTCAATAAAAGAGAAGAATTAATCATTCTTACAATGGTGGCCGAATGGGTTTATACTAATTAGCCTCCTACCAAATTAGTCTTATTTAAGAAAAAACGAATGCCCCAAAAACCCTTAGATCCAATTGCAAGATCTACTCCTTAAGGATTGTAGCTAGGTAATCCCTCTCAATACATTTACTAATTTTATTACTAGAAATTAGTTGATGTTCCTTTAAATTTTACTAATATGAATTATTACTACTAGTAGTAATTAGATCTTAATATTAGTATTTTAGAATGATGTTTTTATTTTCTTTCTCTCTCAAAAATAATTATAGAGAACTAAAATAATTTGAGGATTTGAATAAATGAATCAATGAGAAAACAAATCTCATTTTGTTTTGGGGAGAGAGGGGTGTCGTGGGGTTGAGGGGAAGAGTGCCCTATGGGTGCTCATATTTTCCCTCAATTTCTCTTCACAAGGAAACACAAAGAGCCTATCACAAATAAGCATGCACACACAATGTCTCACAATTGTTCCCTCATATTATGGAAAACCGGTTTCCATATAGATAAAATGGATCCATTTTAAGTTTGTAATATTTGTCAATTGTAATATGTGACATGTTACTAGACATATGACAATGTAATGCAATTCTAACTTATTAAAATTCTTTACATAAAAATAAATAATACAAATAGCAATACATGATTACTTATACTTAAAATGGACCATATTATTATAATTCACAACTCCTTGTGATTATAATACATTATTCATTCTAATTATAATTGTTTCATAAACAATAACACAAACATCATCTAATTTAAAGGATTAATTAACTTGTATCATCATACAATTAATTAATTTATCAATTAAGAGTGTTACCCTATAGGTATGATCTTAAGGGATCAACTGATCACCACCGTTACACGACACTAATGTCAAACCCTAGTCAGCCAACCATTACTGATAAATGTGGATCAGTTGACAATAAAGTATAACTTTCCCTCATGTATTCTTATCATGAGATTTAAACATGTGATCGCATTATTATCGAGGACACATACTCCAACAATGAAAGCTCTTTGACGAAACAGAAATGTGTAACGTCAACGGTATGCTTGACTCAATCGGGATTCGAAACGCGGGGATGAGAAAACTCACGCCGATGGGACAAGCCAATTGGTCGATAAAGGTTAGGTTATGGGCCCGGACAAGGAACCCGATTTATGACCGTAATATCAATTAATGCACTTTAACCACGACCTCTTTCGAGTTTCACCTCTATGGATCACAAAGACACAAGTGTCCAAGTTTTCCCCAGCGGAGTCGCCAATATGTGGACGTGGGCCACGAGCCGGCCTGCGGGCGCGATGCCGCCTACCGGTCCGTAGTTACAGGCCACCTACACGCTAAGCCAAAGTGTGGACATGCAGCGGTCTTTGAAAGCCACGCTCGGCGGCGTAAAAGTGCTTTCGACCGGATCGCTTTAGATCGGTCGGTTTCGTCTTGGTAAAGGTCTCGAAACGATTAGAGACGGTCGGAGTTGCCACTAAGCATTTGTGGGATGCTTGGAACCCGTTCGAATCCACTTTATACCTAGGTCAATCAAGGCAAAAAGCGGTGTTTGACATAGGACTAAAGATAAGGAGTCGTCCCCCTTTTAGCATTCTATGCCTAAAATGACTCTCGTACGCCATGGATAAGGCCATCCACTATCCAAAGGTTCTGAGTAAGGGGCGAGGGTATGTATTGGGAAGCCCTTTAATCGGACACCCAATCACGCCCGCGTTAGCGGCCTCTACTGATCGATCGTGGTTGTTTAAGTGCAAAAGTTGATAAAACGGTTTAAATGCATGAATGCGCATCCAAAAGTTTAACCTAACATGTGAATATTTCCTAAGTCAGTTGTTTATGCATGTACCAAGAAATTGGTGTCAAAGTTGGATTTAGATTGATTTGCAAGTGAAAACGAAAATTAAACATCCATTTACCAAGTTTGGGTTATGATGCTTAACACGATCCATTTATTTGAAAAAGTGTGTTTAAAAGACAAAGTATGAAATGCAAACAAGTCAATCTCATCTGTCACGTATTCGGATAAACCGTAATCGGGATCGTCCTAGATAAATACCAAAATAAAACAAAATAGTGCCAGGCAGCCCCAGTGGGTCACGAGCCTATTGGCGAGGGAAGGGGCTCTGCCCAGGTTCTAAAATGTAGAAAACAGTAGCTGCCTTGGGGCGCGAGCCATGAGCCGACCTAAGGGGCGTCTCCTAGTTGTTAAGAGGGTTGTTTAAAACCGTTTTTTGTGATTAATGATTTGCAAGTATGATTTGCATGACTCGGAATAATTACTATTATGTTAGTAATATTCGTTGTCGGATTTGCATGTTTGAAAAGCATAGTTTACAAATAAAAATGTAAAATGTTTGATTTGAACTAATTATGTTAAGTTCATTTCTTTGTAATTAGTCAAGTTTGTCATCGTACTCGAATTAAACCGACATGGTATAAGGAACCAAGGATGATTATGAATTATGACTAATATATTTACAAATGTAAATAAATGAGAAAAATGGTAAATAAAATAAAAAGAGGTTAAAATACCCTTTAATTTGTAATTAACCAATAATATCATCGAGTCACGGAATAAACCGTCATGGTATAAAGAACCAAGGATGATTTTTGTAATGGTCAAAATATGTTTATGATAAAAATGAATTAAAATGGTAAATAAAAGAAAAGAATTCCTTTAAAATGTAATTAACCAATTAATATCACCGAGTCACGGATTAACCGTCATGGTATATGGAACCAAGGGTGATTATAATTTATGGCTAAAAAGTATGTCATAAAAATGATTTGAAACATTTGAAATGGTAAAAACCGATTGCAAATAAGAAATGAAGTAAAGAGGAAAGACGAGAACAAACACGTTTGAGTCTGACCCGAGAACCCACAAGAGGTGCGAGCCTCTTTGCATAGCAAAGGGCTTCTGTCTCGGGCCAAAACTCGGTTTTGGCTCGACTAACCTATATTTGAATCGTGTTATGCATTGTTCATGCATATAAACTCATAAAAACAGTAAAGACATGAAATAAATGAGATATTTACACCCTCAAACTTACGTGTATTGATGTTTGCGAAGTAAAAGACTTTAGAGACGGTTTTCTCGTTGTGACTAATCGCGATCAAAGAAGTTTAAAAAGGTGCCTTAAAAAAGGATTTAGTTTTGAAAATATGTTGAAAATATGTTAATTACAACACATTGAATGTTGAGTTGGTCGAATGGGTCGGTCGAATGCACGACCAAACAAAATGTGTAAGGCTTGTGTTTACGATCGGTAGGTCGTAAACACGTGTCGATTTTGTGACTTAGGAAGTCGGGTCTAGAAGTTTAAGGGAGAAGGAGGGGGCGGACTCTCATGTGAGGATTATGGTGTGTGATGGTGGGTATTTATAGAGAAATTTGGGGTGGTAGGTCGGTTAAGTTTGCTTAGAGGCTAAGCAGACACCTGCTTTAGGCGCGAGCCACCTAGTGATTGAAAGGGGTGTATTGTCCCATTCAATTTGGACGTGGCCTTTGCTCTATCCCTTGTTTGGTTGGTTTGATATGTGGTATTGAAATGAGATGCCGTGTAACAATATGGGCATCTAATAAGATGATTTTGGTGTTACTTGGGGTAGGTAATTTGTGTGCTTGACTCGGGTTTGACCTGTGACATTCGGGATTTGGGTTGACTCAGGTTGACTCGAGTTGCGGGTTTCTGATTTGATTTTGGGTCCGAAGCAGGTTTTAACTCTAAATAGGGTCATTTAATGGAAATGACATGATAAAGACATTAATGGCATTATTTTTTACATTCGGGATTTGGGTTGACTCAGGTTGACTCGAGTTGCGGGTTTCTGAGTCGGTTTTGGGTCCGAAGACGGTTTTAACTCTAAATAGTGTTATTTTAATGCAAATGAAGTTAGAAAACCATTTATGAAATCATTTTTCATATATGAGTAGTGCATTAAACCGTCTCATGAATAGCCAATCCACGCACGCATATCAAAAACACGTTATAGTCTGATCATCATCGGGTGGTTTTTTGGAAGGTGCAGATATTGGGTATCTACAACTATGTGAAGGGTCATGATTGGGAGTGCTGGAAGATTATCCAAAATGGACCGCATAAAATTTTGGTTGCATATGCTGAAGGCACTACCTATGAGAAAAAGGAAGAGGATTACATCGAGGCTGACTACAAGAAGGCCGAAAAGAATTCTAAAGCAATAAGCCTATTGCAAAACAGCATGGCTACTGCATAATTCAATCGCTTCTCTTTGTGTTCAACGGCCAAGCAAATATGGGACGGCCTTGAACTAGCTTTTTAAGGTACTTCCATTGTTAGGAAACACCGCACAGATCTGTTAATGCAGAAATATGAGCTATTCAGTATGGAGCAAAACGAGTCCTTGGATAGTATGTTCGCACGTTTTTCAAGCATCATGAACGAATTGAAAAACCTAGGAAGAAAGTTTAACACCGAGGACATTGCAAGAAAGGTTCTTAGGAGCCTGACTAAAAATTGGCGTGCCAAGGTCACAACAATGGAGGAATCGAGAGATCTTGAGAACCTATCCTATCAAGAACTCATTGGTGCCCTCGTGGCCCATGAAATAACTCTAAATGCTAATGAAGATGAACCAAGTAGAGGTAAAAATATGGCCTTGAAAAGCAAAGATGTTAGCTCCGACATAGAAGATGAGATAGTCTTGTTTGCACGACCTTTTAAAAAAATAATCTTTCGAAACAAACAAGCAAAATCTTCTTCTAACAACAACAAGTCCTTTAGCAATAAAGCAACAGAATCAAAATCATCATTTGCTAACAGAGGTTGCTTCAAGTGTGGAGAATCTGATCACATGATCAAGGATTATCCAACATGGGAGAAAATTAAAGACAAGGCAAAACGCGAGAAGACAAAGAAGGAGTTCAAACAAGTAATGATGGCTTCGTGTTGGGGAGATCTTGACTCAGAAGATGATGAAGGATCTGAGATGACGAAGTAGCCAATCTTTGTCTCAGCAGCGTCAGTCTTGACCTAATCTCTGATAGCGACGATGATAGCACTATTTCTCATTCAAATTACTGCTTTCTAGGAGAATCAGATGAAGATGACGATGATGAGGTTAGTTATCTTAAACTCAAAAAACGTGTTAAGAAATTATCTAAGAATGCCCTAATTGAATTTTTTTAGCAATCCCTCGACAAATGTGATGAACAGGATATGGAACTAAAGGATCTAAAAGAACAGATTCTTGATATTGCTGAGGAGAATCATATTCTAAAGGCAAAAGCTAAGAAGTTAAAATATAAAGTTACAGCTAATAAAGCTACAACATTAGATACTACTAATGCTGAAAAGAAGGAATTAGAGTCCAAAGTTATAGCTAATAAAGCTATAATCACCTAAGGCTTAATATTAAGCACCTTCAAGACAAAGTTATAGCTAGTGAAGCTATAACTTTAGAACTTAGAAAAGCCAAAGAACTTTTAGAGACTAAATTCACATCTGATGAAGCAGTGATTTTAGACCAAAAGAAAGAAATCGATTCTCCCACAAAGCAATTGAAAGAATCTAAAACTGACATGATCAATGTTAAGAAATAGCACTCGGATGTTGTATTTATTCTTAACAAAAGGGTCTAAGACTTTCGTGACAATTTCAAGAAGGATAATGATGTAGACCACACAAAATTCCTTCAGGAGATAAAAACCCTAAAGGACTTACTTTTACATGCTCGGAAAGTCCATGATAAGTGGGAAGGTAGCACAAAAGTCTTAAACTTCCTAACCGAACAATCTGACAATAATATGAAGATGGGTTTAGGACATGAGTGCTACAGCCATAGAGATCACTCTAAATGCAAATCAACAACTTCAGATCATGATTTCAAAAAAAGAAAATATGCCGATCTTCCTGAATATCTGATTTGCAATTATTGTGGTCATACGGGTTACATCCAAGACAATTATGTCAAACGTGTAAATGATATACGAAAAAATACCGAATCTGTTAAAATGGTTGACACAACAGTCGAGGGTGATGAATTCCCTATATATGAACCTAACGAAGAGAGGAATAATAACTTTCGTTGGTTCTACGACATGGCTTTTGATTACACCAAAAAGCCTAGCACTTCACAAACTCCTTGTCAACCTAAACAAGGTAAACCTAAACACAAGGAGACTAGATATGTGAGACCCAGGGAGCCCCCTAGACCTAGAACCCGTCCTGAACAAAACTACCTAAAGTTTAGAAACACGATTGTTAGACAAGTTTGGGTACGAAAGGATTTAGTATATAGGGTAACTAACTATAAAGGACCCAACTTAGCTTGGGTACCTAAAAACTGTATCTAATCCTTTTACAGGTGATGGTGAAAGAAAATAATCAATGGTATCTTGACAGTGGATGCTCAAGACACATGACTGGAGATAAGAATTTGTTTCTTTTACTCAAACCTTTCAATAGAGGAAAGTTAGCTTTTGGAGATAATTAGAAGGGCAAAGTGATTGGTGTGGGCAAAGTTAGAATTTATAAATCACACGCAATCAGTGATGTTTATCTAGTGGATGGTCTCAAGCATAATCTACTTAGCATATCTCAACTAATAAGGTCATTTTTCATACAGATGATTGTCGCATTATAATTGAAGGTAAAAGTAATATTATTCTTGAAGCCATAGGAAAAGGAATGTGTATATGGTAGATTTAAATGTTGTTCCTACTAACTATTTTTTTTGCATGAAAGTTACACTTGATGATCCTTGCTTCTGACACAAGCGTTTTGGTGACAATAGCTCACCTATTTTAAGTAAACTCAAGAGATGGGACTTGGTTGAAGGACTACATAAAATCAGGTTCGATCAAGATAAGATGTGTGACACTTGTGCTCGATGCAAACATGTGAGATCATCGTTTAAACCTAACAGAGTAGTAAGCAGGAATCAAGCTTTAGAATTAATACATATGGACTTGTGTAGTCCCATGAAGGTAAGGAGTAGAGGAGGATCCAGGTATGTCTTCGTCCTCGTAGGTGATTACTTAAGGTATGTATGGCCTATCTTTCTTCATTCAAAAGATGAGACTTTTGATGAGTTTGTTTGTCTTATGAAACTTGTTCAAAATAAATATAAGACTAACCTCGTGTCTATTTGTACGGATCATGGCACCGAATTTTATAATCAAGCCTTTATAGAATATTGTAGAGTTAATGGTGTAGGACATAAATTTTCTGCACCACGAACTCCTCAACAAAACGGTGTGGTCGAGCGTATGAATAGAACACTAGAAGATATGGCTCGTACAATACTCTTGTGTAGTGGTCTACCTCGTAATTTTTGGGCTGAAGCCATTAGTACTTCATGTTATATCCATAATCGTGCTATGATAAGACCTATCCTAAAGAAAACCCCTTATGAACTTCTAAGAGGTTGTATACCTAATATCTCTCATCTTCGTTGTTTTGGGAGTAAGTGTTTCGTTCATAATAATGGTAAAAATAGGTTAAGTAAGTTCGACCCTAGAAGTGATGAGGCTTTTTTATAGGTTAATCGGATCATAGTAAGGCTTATAAGGTCTTCAATAAATGAACACTCTGTATTGAAGAAAGCATTCACGTTATTTTTTATGAAGATAATGTGTTTGATAATCCCTTACAGGATGAGGAAGAAGACATGGATGAACCTGATTTTCGTCTTTCTAGAAATGATCCTTCAGAATTGGAAACCGAGGACAATGAGATTGAAGGAATAAATGATGAGCTTGATCACTCTTCAAAAGACAAAAAGAAGAAAAATAAAGTTATAGTTGATGATACTATAAAATTGTCTTAAGATAAGGATTCCCAATCCAATGTTATAGATGATGTTACTATAACATTGAATCCAAATCTAGGTGACGAGTCCGAAGTTATACCCGACTCTACTACAACACCTGGATTGGATTCAGCGGGAATGTCCTTGAATTCTGAGCCAAATGAAGTTGGATCAAGTTCAAATGCTGAAGAACCAAGTACTTCAACGAAATGGAAATATAAGAATTCACACCCTATGGAAAGCATTCTTGGTAATTTTAAGAAGGGTGTTCAAACGCGATGATCCTTGAACAATTTATGTTCCTTCTATTCGTTTCTATCAACAATTGAACCAACGATTATTAAAGAAGCTCTCGCAGAATTTGATTGGATTATAGCTATGCAAGAAGAGCTTTAACAGTTCGAACGGAACAAAGTTTGGCATTTAGTTCCTAAACCCAAGGATCGATCTGTAATTGGAACCGGATAGGTGTTTAAAAACAAATTAGACGATGCTGGGGTCATAGTTCGAAATAAGGCAAGATTGGTGGTACAAGGCTATAATCAACAAGAAGGAATATATTATGACGAGACCTTTGCACCTGTTGCTCGTCTTGAAGCTATTAGACTTCTGATAGCATTCGCAGCCCATAAGGGAATGAAACTCTTCCAAATGGACGTCAAGACAACGTTTCTAAATGGATATGTACAAGAACAAGTCTTCGTAGAATAGCATCCTGGATTTAAGGATAGCAAATTTGAAGACCATGTCATTAAATTAGACAAGGCCCTGTATGGATTGAAACAAGCACCTAGGGCTTGGTATGACAGATTATCGAAATTTCTACTTGACAGTGGATTTAAGAGAGGATCTGTGGATAAAACCGTATTCCTAAAATCCGAGGATTCTTACCTTTTGGTTGTTCAAATCTACGTCGATGATATTATTTTTTGATCAACCAACCGCAATTTGTGCAAGTATTTTTCGGAGTTGATGACTTCCGAATTTGAGATGAGCATGATGGGAGAATTGAAATTCTTCCTAGGTCTGCAAATTCAACAAACTGAGAAAGGCATCAAAACTCATCAATATAAATATATTAAGGAATTAATTCGAAAATTTGGAATGAAAAATTCCCATGCTATGTCAACTCCAATGGTCGCAGACAAGAAATTAACTCTAGATGAAGATGGTAAGTCAGTTGATGAAACAACTTACCGAGGAATGATTTGGTCATTGCTATATTTAACAGCAAGTAGACCAGATATCATGTTCAGTTTATGCGTTTGTGCGAGATATCAATCATCTCCCAAAGAATCGCATATGACGGCCGTAAAGAAAATTTTACGATATCTCATTGGGACTCCAAACTGTATCTATGGTATCTGTGGGAATGAAATTTTGATCTTGTCGGATATTCAGATGCCGATTACGCGGAATGCTTTTTAGACAGAAAAAGTACGTCAGGTGTTGGCACGTTCGTTGGACCTTGCATTATCACATGGGGTTCAAAAAAGAAGAATTTACTTCCCTTTCAACCGTAGAAGCCAAATATATTGTAGTAGGACTGGTATGTACTCAATTATTATGGCTTAAGCAACAGTTATGTGATTATGGTGTTGATGTAGGTTGTATTCCTATTTTATGCGATAACACGAGTGCTAATATTATTTCCAAAAAACCCTCGCAGCGCTCGCTTACCAAGCACATTGAAATTAGACACCATTTTATACGTGACCATATTGAGAAAGGGAATATAAAACTTGAATTTTGTAGTACTGAAAAACAATGGGCAGACATTTTGATCAAATCGTTAGCTAAAGGACGTTTTGAGACTTTACGGTTGGAAATTGGTTTAATCAGTGGCACCTAAGTTTCTATAAATGTTTAATATCTCAATGATTGATTAGTTTGTGATAAGATTGTATGACTGTTTCCGTATATTACGTTGCATGAATATCTACATTTTATAGAAATTTATTTATCGTATATATTTTGTTTGTATTTAAGAATTTAAGTTGCATACAATTTTATTTTCTTAACAAAATTGAGATACACCATATTAGATGAAGTTGAGGAAGTTGAGGAAGATCATGTCCCAAAGTTGTTGTTCGGGACGGGTTTTCGAGGACTCTATTTCGAGAGCCCTCCAAAAGCGCAACCAAGGCCGGTTTGAACCGGGTTTGCATGACCAAGAGAGAAAGCATCTTGGTCTCTCGGGTTTTACATATTCAATTCATGGTGGAAGGTATTATCCTAAATCTTGGTTGTCTTAAATTTCGTCTCTTATGTTCTTTGTCTATTTTCTTGATTTTAAAGGGTGGAGTGATGTCAGTAGGTTTTCGGGTCCCACTTACCCGATTGAGGTTATACAGTTCTTTGTATCGGTAAAAGTTAAAGAGGGTGTGTTGCATGCAGTCGTGAATGGTGTCGATATAAATGTCACCATTGACGACTTTTGCTCTGCTTTTAAGGTTCCTCATGATGGAACTGATATTAATCCGAGTCTAGAGTGGTCCAATGTTGATAATGATAAACAGTTGGTTATTAAGAGATACTTTGATGAGGTTGCTGAAAGATCATAGATCCATATTAGACTCTCTAATAAAAATTAAATTATCTCATAATTTATCATTTTGGTGATCTATGTAACATGCATGCAAATATAAAAGCATAAAAATTAAAGTT
The DNA here is from genome assembly GCF_048544455.1 of Silene latifolia. Classification (NCBI taxonomy): domain Eukaryota; kingdom Viridiplantae; phylum Streptophyta; class Magnoliopsida; order Caryophyllales; family Caryophyllaceae; genus Silene; species Silene latifolia. Next base: position 249,558,590 of record NC_133538.1, on the reverse strand, counting down.
AAGGAAAAACAATTTCCTTACATAGATTTTTATGGTAATATGGGCACAATCAAGATCTCTTACCTTGATTGTTCTTGAGCTTATAACAAAAGGATGATCCTCCTAATAAATCTTCAAAGAGAAGATCTCCTAACATTGTGCACCCAAGAACTCAACCCAATAATCTAACAAGTATTTACTAGTAACTTATTAGAATTATACCCTTGATAATATGTAAATATTACTACACTCTTATAATTATTTATTTTAGTTTACTAACAACTTAGTAAAGGATGGATATTATTTTAGAGAGAAGATAGACAAATTTTGTTCACATGCAAAATGAAGTGAGCAAGCAAGCAACAAAAATGAACAAAATTGGTATATATGGAGAAGGGGGGCCGGGTAGGTGAAAGGGTGAGTGGAGTGTTATTTTATCTTATTTGTGTCAATCTTACATCACATACAAAAATGATTATAAGATAACTTATTGAAGTATCACAAGTAAGGTGAAATGATTGTGTTTCTAATCATCCACAACACTCTATTTTACATGGTCCAATTGCCCATTTACGGGTCCATATCGGTTCTTATATTTGTCTCACAAATACGTGTAAATTTTACTTTAAACATCGTTTCATGTTTAAATACTTCCATAACTAATTTCGTTCAAATCACTCCGTAAATATATGTGTACCGCTACACATATTATGTACGTACTAATATTAATCACATTAATCAATTAGTACAATTTTAGTGAATTAACAATTAATTAACTAAAACCCGTCTTCCAAATCTTATTATTCAATTATCGCATAATTAAATAATAACTGTCGTGCCTCGAGTTCGCAACTCGAAATCTCTCTAAAATAATCGACTAACCTTTTAGTCTATAAATCAAGGGATTAAATAAATTGTATCTCATACAATTAGTTAGTTGTCTATTGGGGTTCGTTCCTATAGGTGTGACCGAAAGGGGTCAGTTGATCACCGCCGTCTCACGACAATAATGTCAAACTCTAGTCAGCCAACCGTTATCGATTTACGTTAATCAACTGACGAGGATCAAATAATTAAATATCTGATGATATTCCTTTAATGAGATTTATTATGTAAACGCACTATTGTGGAGGACACTAACTCCAACAATCTCCCACTTGTCCGACACAAGGTGTGCGCTACCAATTCTCTTGTCCGTTTTAATCTCCCACTCAATGCAAGGTGTCTTTCAGGTCACACTTGTACATGAACATATCGCGAGTGGTTTTCTTGATCGGGTGTGTGACTACCTGACCGGAAAAATCTCTCACATATTACTTCCGAGCGTGGCCACGCATTTGTATTCATTAACTCCTCGAGTGGCCTTGAGATATAGTTACCCAATGTGGGTGGACAATTCCTGTCTGTCCTATCTATCCTATTGCACAATACAGATCACCATGACCTAGTAAATGCCCTTTTGGCCTCCTTTCACGGCACGACCTAGGACAAAGACCAAAGTCACTCGAAAACTGCACTTGCTCAGATAATAGTCTCCAGTCAAAAGAATCGACTCATAGGAACGTCTTAGAGATCCCTGCCACGACCAGGCGTCTATAATAGAACTTAGGGACTCTCTAAATGGTCACTGTCCGGCAAAGTGTCACACACTCTGCCTATGTAATCGACTAGTCATCACGTATGGCCTCATGGTGTTGAACAACCATCAATCGACTTAAAATATAGTCACTCTGAGATGTCACCTCATTAAGTGACTAGGGACAAAATACAATGTTCATCTTATTCACTTGAATAGTGTTCAACATTGTCTCCACAACTTATTCAGATAAACAAGGTATTTAAAATTTAGTCACACTAAATATAAGATTCATAAAATAATGAATGCGAAAACAATGAATGTGATTATCATATACATAATAAGAGATACACTATCCAATTATTACATATCCATAATCTAAAGAAAATCTGGTACTCGTCTCAATCCCATTGCGACGACATGACCATCATGCTTAGCCTTTGATAAAGGCTTGGTTAAAGGATCGGCAATATTATCATCTGTCCCAATCTTACAAATGTCAATTTCCTTCATTTCCACATAATCTCTAATTACATGGTATTTCCTTTCAATGTGTCTAGATTTGTTACTAGACTTCGGCTCTTTGGCTTGAAAAATAGCTCCACTGTTATCAAAATATAGAGTGATAGGATCTTCGGCGGAATGGACTACTCCTAGTCCCTCCATGAATTGCCTAAACCAAACAGCTTCCTTCGCAGCCTCAGACGTTGCAAGGTACTCAGCCTCTATTGTAGAATCCGCAGTAACACTTTGCTTGAAGCTCTTCCAGCAAACAGCTCCTCCATTTAGCATAAACACATTGCCGGATTGGGATTTCATGTCATCCCGATCGGTTTGGAAACTTGCGTCCGTGTAATCTCTTACACGCAACTCAGTTTCTCCTCCAAACACTAAGAACGAACCCTTAGTCCTTCTCAAGTACTTAAGGATATTCTTTACGGCTATCCAGTGACTCTCACCAGGCTTGGCTTGATAAGGACTTGTCATGCTCAAGGCATACGCAACGTCGGGACGAGTGGAAATCATAGCATACATGATAGACCCAACAGCGGAAGTATTAGGGACGGTCTTCATGTGTTCAATCTCCTTAGGGGTGGAGGGAGACTGTGACTTGCTCAAAGTAATCCCTTGGCCCATAGGTATAAATCCTCTCTTGGAGTCTTTCATATTGAACCGGTCAAGAACTTTGTCAATATAAGCTTCTTGACTCAATGCTAGTATCCTCTTGGACCTATCCCTATAGATCCGGATACCCAAGATTCGTTGTGCCTCTCCCAAGTCCTTAATCTGGAAGTGTTTCCCTAGCCACTCCTTAACAGAAGTGAGCAATGGAACATCATTCCAGATGAGCAATATATCATCCACATATAGGACAAGGAATACAACCTTACTCCCACTAAACTACATGTATAAACACGGTTCTTCTACACTTCTACTGAAACCGTATTGTTTAATAACATGACCAAAGCGACGATTCCAACTCCTAGATGCTTGCTTAAGCCCATAGATGGACTTCTTGAGCTTACACACCTTCTTAGGGTTAGATATATCCATAAAACCTTCAGGTTGTATCATGTAAACCTCTTCTTCTAGAATCCCATTCAAGAAGGCGGTTTTGACATCCATTTGCCAAATCTCATAATCATGAAATGCGGCAACCGCTAAGATTATCCTAATGGACCGAAGCATAGCAACTGGAGCGAAGGTTTCGTCATAGTGTAAACCATAAAATTGGGTAAAACCTTTTGCCACCAATCTAGCTTTGTAAACATCTACATGTTTATCCACACCGAGCTTAATTTTATATATCTATTTACACTGAAGGGGTCGCACTCCCTCAGGTAAATCCACCAAGTCCCATACTTGGTTTTCGTAGATGGAATCCATTTCGGATCGCATGGCTTCTAGCCAAAGCGAGGAGTCGGGACTAGACATGACCAATTTGTAGGTATTGGGTTCATCACTTTCCAACAGTAACAAAACACCATCCTCTTCGATGTTACCAAGGTAGCGGTCAGGTGGATTAGAAATCCTACTTGACTTTCTAGGAACAATTACCGTTTCAGAGGAAGAGGGAATGCTATCCTCCACGTTCTCCCTACCTCATTCTCGGTTTGTGGCTCTCGAACTTCTTCAAGTTCAAATTTTCTCCCACTCTGTCTCCTAGAAATAAACTCCTTTTCTAGGAAGACAGCATCACGAGCCACAACCACTTTGTTCTCGTGTTTATTGTAGAAGTAATAGCCACGTGTTTCCCTTGGATATCATACAAAAAGACATTTGTCAGACCTGGGTGCAAGCTTTTTGTCATACTTGATCTTGATGTACGCTTTGCAACCCCAAATACACATGAATGACAAATGAGGGACTTTCCCTGTCCATATCTCATATGAAGTCTTATCGGCCGCTTTAGTCGGGCTTCGATTTAGCGAAAATATTGCAGACAAGAGGGCAAAACCCCAAAATGAACTAGGAAGCTCAGTTAGACTCATCATAGACCGAACCATGTCTAGTAAAGTTCGGTTTCTCCTTTCGGCTACACCATTTAATTTTGGTGTGCGAGAAGGAGTCCATTGTGATAATATACCACAATATTTTAGGTGTGAATCAAATTCAATATTTAGATACTCACCACCACGATCGGACCGTAGGGTCTTAATCTTTTTATCCAAATGGTTCTCTACTTCATTTTGAAATTCTTTGAACTTGTCAAAGGCTTCACTCTTTTCTTCATTAAGTAGACATACCCATATCAACTTAAGTCATCAGTAAAACTAATGAAGTAGTGAAAACCTCCTCTAGCGGTGATGGTTAATGGTCCACACACATCCGTATGTATGAGAGCCAAAACCTCACTAGCTCGTGTCCCTTTTCCCGCAAAAGGTGCACGAGTCATCTTGCCTAGAAGGCAAGAATCGCATGTACCATAAGATTCAAAACCAAATGGTTTGAACACTCTTGATGAAGCAAGTCTCTTAATGCGTCTTTCGTTTATGTGGCCTAAACGACAATGCCAAAGGTAGGATTCGTTTGGATCACCCATTTTGAGGTTTTTTGTTTCCACATGATAAACGTCATTAACATCATTTAAAACATAAATGCCTCCAATTGAAATGGCCTTGCCATAAACCACATCATTTAATGAAAAAGTACAATTATTGTCCTTAATCATAAAACAAAAGCCTTCCACGTCTAACGCGGAAATGGAGATGATGTTCTTGGTTAAAGTTGGTACAAAATAACACTTATTTAAATAAAACTCTAGATCACTAGCTAAAGTGAGCACATAGGTCCCCACGGAAACAACCGCTACTCTAGCTCCATTGCCCATGCGGAGATCCACATCACCTTTTGCTAGTGCTTGCACGTCCTTTAAACCCTGCAAATGATTACAAAGGTGAGAGCCACATCCGGTATCAAGTACCCAAGTGGAAGTGCAAGCATAATTAACGTCGATCACATACAGAGAGTAAATCATACCAATAGGCGTCACACGCCCTTCCTTGAGATCCTCCAAGTATTTGGGACAACTCCTCCTATAATGCCCCTTCCCATTACAATGGAAACATTCGGCATCGGAGAGTTTGACACTTTTTGCCTTGGGATTGCCATTCCCAACGGCCTTCCCCTTTCCCTTGTCATGTTTCTTTGATGATTTCTTGAATTGGGACTTTTCCTTCCCTTTTCCTTTCTTAACTCCAAGGGACATGTTCTTTAACTTCATGGTTAAAACATCCCCTTTGTCACTCCGACTAGCTTCCATATCCCTCTCCGCTTGGGTGAGGAGTGCATGAATTTCATGATAACTCTTATCCATACCATTCATGTTGTAGTTTACCCTAAAGTGGGCAAACTTGGTGGGAAGTGAGTGGAGGATTCAATCCACCACAAAAGTCTTAGGAATGTTACACCCTAGAGCCTCTAGGATGTCGATATATTCGACCATTTTAAGTACATGGGGAGCAACCTTTTGGCCCCTCTCAAGCTTAGCTTCAAAGAAGTGTGCCGCCGCAATGTATTGACGGACTTTTGGTGTTTGTGAAAACATAGTAATCATACGAGTGAATATCTCGTACGCATTAAAAGAAATGCATGAAAGCTTGAGATTTGGGGACATCGACCATATCAACACATTTTTGATATCATTCAACATCCTCACATGGTCATCATAGGCGGTTTGCACCGCCGATGAAGCCCTTGGACCAGGCTCGATGGGAGGAGCTTTGGTCAAGTAAGTGAGCACATTGTCGGACAACGCGACACTTTTGATGTTCGATTCCCATTCAAGAAAGTTACTACCGTCATCTTTTAAGATACATTTGTCCATTACGGACCTTAGCCATGAATCTTTGCCTAGTGAAGCAGTCGATGGAGTTGATGAAGTTGCCATTGCGAATTAAAATGCTACAACAAAAAGGAAATATTAACATCCATTGTTTTAAAATACTTGTGAAAACATGTTTTAACAAGTTTTAACATTTATATAATGATCTCCCACTAAATTATATAAATGATTCTAAGACCCAAATATTAAACAAAAATGAGCATCGCTTGGGCGAAACATCCCATAATTGTGTAAATTCGGTAAGTCACGTTGACTAATTCTACCTGTAGAACTCTTAGTCGACGAATTTCCTTAAATACATCTACTAGCCCCAGAACACAAGACCGTCTTATATCCCGTTGAGTGCAACCAATTTTAGCGTGTGATAACCGTTTACCATCCTACTTACCCAAGGTAAAAAGAGAACACCCCGCTTGGGCGAACGTGGCTCTAATGAACAAGAGATTCATAGGTGTTACTAATTAGTAAGGCTAATCTCAATTTTATTTATGTGAGAGATATTGTCAACTTAATCATAAATTCCCTATAAGTGACTAATTCGGTGAATTTGGCATGCGCGAAAATAAAACAAGCAAACAAGTAAGCATATGAATAAATCCTAGTATGGCCACCTAGTTAATAAAAACTAGTCTATTACATTTCAGAAACCAACTCCTTGGTCCCTTGCCTCTTCATTCCAAAAGTGGCTCCTTCTTGTGGGATTTGGAACACCTTCCAAAAATAGACTCCGTCTCGATGTAATCCGTCTTTTGGAAACGCCGGTAAGAATAACTATTACAATTGAATTACATAGCTATTCCTATTATACATTAATTAATAAAATAAATAAAACTATTAATTAATTACAAACCGACGATGCGAGATCGTATTTAATTACAAACAAATCGCTATTCCCATTCATTTTGGGTAATAACGATTAAAATAAACTAGGCCATACTAGGTACAACAAGATAAATACTTTAAATAAATGACAATCATTCATTCAACTTAAATAAATATGCTTAAAATTCTTTAAAATGATGCCAAAATCGCCCTATCCATCAATCGTTGGTATCCATCTCGGGTTTTGTGGATTTAATCGATTTTTAACATGTAAAAATCAATAATCAACTCTTAAGTCTCATTTAAGTCCAAAATAATTGTTCAAACTGTTTTGAACCTCAAAATTAGTCCTCACTAATTTTATGATGAATAATTAGTTTGATTTGGTGATATTTTGTTAATTTAATCGGTAAAATCATAATTTTTAAGTAAAACTCCAAAATAATTGAAAAATTATCCAAACAATTGAAACAAAAATTTTGAGTATTCTAGAACACTCCCAAGAACACAAAAATGTCATAAAAATTTCCCCAAAAATTCGGATAAAATTTATGAAGAAAAAGATCGATATTTATCGGTTTTTAACCACTAAAACCAATAAACATCAAAACAAGGTGAAAAAACATTTTAAATATCATTTCTAACTTTTAAATAATATTTTTAAATGTACATAAATTTATCAAGGGCAGAATCAATTGTTTCAAAATTATGATTAATTTATTTCACTTTTATCGACTTTTATCTCATAAAATCAATAAACATGCAAAAATTCAAAACAACTTTCAACCTTTTGCATAAAATCATTAGAAAAAATGCATGAAATACCATAAAAATTCCATGGCCCTAATCAACATTTAACTATTTTTAGTCAATTTATAACTAAAATACGGCATTTTGACTCGGTTTTCTACCAAAAATCATTAAAAATAGCAAAATAACTTCATAAATCACCAAACTTTACCAAAAATCTTTTGAGATTAGTAGGTATGCATGTCCCAAAAATGTCGTGCTAAAACCTCTTCTAACACAATTTTTGAGTTTTTATAAATTATCTCATAATTCATTAATTTGCTTAAAATCAACATGCAAATTACAAGCCTAAGCTCTGATACCACTTGAAAGATCATAGATCCATATTAGACTCTCTAATAAAAATTAAATTATCTCATAATTTATCATTTTGGTGATTTATGTAACATGCATGCAAATATAAAAGCATAAAAATGAAAGTTAAGGAAAAACAATTTCCTTACATAGATCTCCTACCTTGATTTTTCTTGAGCTTATAACAAAAGGATGATCCTCCTAACAAATCTTCAAAGAGAAGATCTCCTAACAATGTGCACCCAAGAACTCAACCCAATAATCTAACAAGTATTTACTAGTAACTTATTAGAATTATACCCTTGATAATATGTAAATATTACTAACACTCTTAGTAATTATTTATTTTAGTTTACTAACAACTTAGTAAAGGATGCATATTATTTTAGAGAGAAGATAGACAAATTTTGTTCACATGCAAAATGAAGTGACAAAGCAAGCAACAAAAATGAACAAAATTGGTCTATATGGAGAAGGGGGGCCGGGTACGTGAGAGGGTGAGTGGAGTGTTATTTTATCTTATTTGTGTCAATCTTACATCACATGCAAAAATGATTATAAGATAACTTATGGAAGTATCACAAGTAAGGTGAAATGATTGTGTTTCTAATCATCCACAACACTCTATTTTACACGGTCCAATTGCCCATTTACGGGTCCATATCGGTTCTTATATTTGTCGCACAAATACGTGTAAATTTTACTTTAAACATCGTTTCATGTTTAAATACTTCCATAACTAATTTCGTTCAAATCACTCCGTAAATATATGTGTACCACTACACATATTACTTACGTACTAATATTAATCACATTAATCAATTAGTACAATTTTTGTGAATTAACAATTTATTAACTAAAACCCGTCTTCCAAAATTTATTATTCAATTATCGCATAATTAAATAATAACTGCTTGCCTCGAGTTCGCAACTCGAAATCTCTCTAAAATAATCGACTAACCTTTTAGTCTATAAATCAAGGGATTAAATAAATTGTATCTCTTACAATTAATTAGTTGTCTATTGGGGTTCATTCCTATAGGTGTGACCTGTTGGGAAATGTGTCCTCAACAATAGTGCGATCACAAGATTTAAATATCATACTTAAATCTCATACTAAGAATACATGGGGGATGATTCTTTATACAGTCGACTGACCGTCATTAATCGGTAATGATTGGCTAACTAGAGTTTGACATTATTGTCGTGTGACGGTGGTGGTCAGTTGATCCCTTTAGGTCACACCTATAGGATGAGGCCCAAATAAATATTTAATTAATTGTATGCGATACGAATTAATTAATTCCTTAATTATGGGAGTGCAATTTTGCGTCGTATTGTAATGTGATTAAATAAGATTTAATTTAGTAATTAAGTGTTAAATTACTAAATTAGTTGAGGTTTTAATATAAGTTTTGAGGTAGAGGTAATTAGTTATTAAAAGTTACAAGAAGTTGTAATTTTAACTAACTAGTAATTATGGGACCCATTATATGTTGATATAATGGTAGTATACTACTCAAAAAGTGGAGTGTATATTATATTATTAATTGTAATATTTAAGTGTTAAATAATTACATTAATAATTAAATATGTAAGATAGTTAAACATATGACTTATAAGCATTTGTGGGACAAATGACAAAAGGCAAAAATGGACCAAAAATGATCCAATATTTCGGCCAAAACAAGAGAGCACAAGATGTTCTTTTGTCCTTGTTTGTTTTGATAAAGCATGATAGTGACTTATCATATGAAGCTTTTATCATACTACTTCTTACACCATTGCTCCCTACTCTCTACCTAGACTTTACAAGGAGTAAAAAACAAAAAGCAAAGATTCCTACCTAATGTTGGCTATCGGTTTTTGGCCTTTAAACGGGCATTTGGTTGCTCATTTTTTTGTTGATACTTTTGCTTGTTTTACTCTCTAACTTTCCCTCACATGCAAAATACAAAACCTCTCTAAATATACTAATACTCATAATCTATTACTAGAGGTAGTAATATAAGAACATTAGTATTATTAAGGTGATATTTCTACTATATATCTAGTTAATATTAGTAGGAATTTTTGGGATTAATCTTGGGTGCAATTTATTGGAGTGGCTTCTATACTTGGAGTCTTAGGAGGATCATCCACAATATTTAGGTCAAGAACAAGTGAAGGAAGGTGACCTTACTTGTGCCCATAATTTCGAACCTACTATCAATGTGATGAACATTGTTTTTCTTATAAATCTTTCATTTTGTTATGCATGCACTAGATCTAAAGAACAAATAATTAACTAGTTAATTATTTTACTATTAGAGGAGTCTAATAATAGGTATATGAACCTAACAAGTGGTATCAGAGCATAAGGATGTTGCATGCATAATCGGTTATTGTTTTTCCGAGTTAAAAGGTTAACATATAAAACTTAAAAATTTGTGATTTATTAGTATAAGCCACGAAATCACCATGCATGTTAACTATTCTGGTCCTAAAATATTTTTAGGTCATTTTTATGATTTATGGAAATTTATTGCTCATTTTAAGGATTTTTGGTCATTTTATTACATTTTTATGACTAAAATGGGAATTAAAATGCTAAAAATAGTTAAACTTAGTTTCTGACATTAGAAATTTTATATGACCTCACATGCATATTTTACAAGTTGTGTGTAAAAGGTCGAGTTAATTTGATTTATATTGCATGTTTTATGATTTTTATGAGATACAAATGGATTAAAAGAGGTAAAATGGTTAAAAATAGTTAAATTGCGAATTAAGCCATGATCTTTTAATATGAGGTCACATGCAAGATTTACAGAGTGTATGTAAATTTCTAGATTATAATATCTTTTTTAGCATGATTTATGGATTTTTGAGTAAAAATGAAATAAATAGTGACTATTTTTGCAAAAATTAGCTCAAACGTATTGCATGGCTTGAGAAAATTATTTTAAGTTGCATTAATATCCCACTAATCAGATCTAAAGTTATAAAAATTATTGGAGTAATTTTGGATACTTTAAGTATTTTATGAGATAAAACCGATAAAAATGCAACTATATTTTCTCAAAATAAATTCGAAAATTTTAACCATGATTTTTTACATTATGAGAGTCATGGAATTATTCCAGAATGTTAAAAAATTTAAAATTCAAATTTTGAAATTTCTATAATTTAATTTGGATTTATTTTATAAATATTAAGATTTTAAGGTAAAAAATGAGCATAAAATTAAATCAAGTTGAATTATTGTCAAAAATTTAGTGATGACTGATTTTTGAGTCCTAAAATGTGTTAGGATAATTAACTTGAGCTTAGATGTGATTTAAGTGTTAATTAGTGATTTTAAAAGGTTATTATCACGCATTTCCATGAAACCGGGTTATATGTACCACATAAGTTAAATAGGGCGATTTGGTACATGATTTTGCATGATAGGTACATATTATAATGCTGCATATTTCAATTGTTGAATGTCTTTTATTTATATAATTTTGAATTATGTAATTTTATCTTAGTATGGCCTTAGTTTTATCGATGTTACCCGTAATGAAAGAGAATATTGATTCGGTTGTAATTTAATGTGATCTCGTATCACTTTTATTTTTATTTCATTAGTTTTTCCATTTTACAAATGTATAATAGGAATAGCTTTGTATTTTTATTATTATTTGTAATTATGGAGCATCTTCAAAGACGGTGCCATTCGGAAAGGTGATCCGACAAAGATGGTGTCTTGGGAGGCGTGCCATTTGAAGAATCAAGGGACCAAAGGAGTTGGTTTCCGAATATGTAATAGATTATTTGATTTTCTATTTTAGGAAGGCCATACTAGGAATTTTATTTATTGCTTTGCATTTCTTTTAATATGTTGCATGCATTGCCAAATCGCCATAACAACACATGCATATCATATCGAGTTATCGACCGTGTCAATTATAATTATCGTAGTTCACCGCTTTAGTTCACTTAAAACGTGATAGATAATAAATTGACAAGACCTCTCACATATAATAATTGAGATAAAGCCTTACCAAATCGTAGAAACCCATGAAGTACCAATTTCATAAGGGAGTTAATCCGGCTTCACCGTAATACAAACCTTGTTACGTTGGTGAAGTGGGGTAGTAAAATGTTATTACATCGAAATTTGGATTGAGCTCAACGGAAGTATTGTTGACCGTAGTCACATGTGTTCCGGGCTTAAGATGAAAATTAGAGTAATTTTTATCGACCGAGAGTTCTAAAAGTAGAATCGATTAAAGAGTTAATCCACCGAGTTATATTAATAAGGGATGAATCGGCTCACCGTGCCCGATTTGATATGAATTTGGATCTCGGAATCATTTATGTAGTTGGGTGGAGGTCACTATATAAATGCAATGCTTGTAGTTAAATTTACGAGTATTATTAAAAGGATAGATGATAATTAATATCTTCATTTCCTATTTTGTAGTCAAATTTTTTTTATCAACCGCAATGGCAACTCCAATCACGTCCGCATCCACTAGTTCCACCACGCTTACCAATGTGTCATGGCTCCGATCCTTCATGGATCGATGTAATTTAGAAAAGAATGGGTCTAATTTCGCCGATTGGGACGCGCAACTTCGCTTGGCCGCGCAAGGTGACGACAAGCTTTGTTACCTTACCGAGGCATCTCCCACCGAACCTAATGCTAGGTCCACCCCCGCCGCTAGGCAAACCTACGAGGTTTACCAAAAGGAGTCGGCCGTGATCAAAAATGTGTTGATCTTTGCTATGGAGGCCGAACTCCAACGAAGTGCTATAAAGATTAGCACCGCTCATGAGATCTATATGAAGCTTGTGAACATGTTTTCACGAGCTCCTAGGGTCATTCAATATGAGGCGGCTTCCGCATTTTTTGATATTAACATCAAAGAGGGCCAAAAGGTGAGCCCTAATGTGCTCAAGTTGATGGAGCCTGTTGAGACCTTGAAAATGCATAAGGTGGAAATTCCTAATGAACTCGTATTTGATCAAATTCTTCATTCCCTCAACAAAATCAAAGCATATGTTCAATTCCGGGTGAATTTTAATATGCAAGATAAGAAAGTTTCCCTTGATGAGTTGCACAAAATGCTTGTGCAAGCCGAAAGGGACATGGGGCTAAGTGTTAACACCACCAAAGATGTGCTCAATGTCATTCATAAGAGCAAGGGAACCTTCAAGAAAGGTGGGAAGAAGGGGAAAAAGCGAACTCCCAACAGGAATATAGCTAAAGCTTGTTAAGCTAGTACCTCCAAGCCCAAGTACAGTGGCTCCACCAGGGACAAGTGCCACTATTGTTGTGGTGTTGGGCATTGGAAGAGGAACTGTTCCAAATACCTTGGCGACATCAAAGCTGGAAAGATTATCCCAGTAGGTATATAACTATCCCTATCTTTTATGTTTCAATCTCAATTAGTATGTGATACAAGTTGTGGTGATTACCCTTTTTATTGTAAATAGGGGCTCCTACCAAGGACAAAAGCAAGGAAAAGCAAACCTAGAGGATCATATGGGAAGCTAGAGTAGCCGACCGTGGTGATGGATCAAAGGGAGCATGGCTTTAAATTTGCTTTGTCTTTAATTTTATGATGTATTTCATGTTTTTTAGAACTATTTTGATTTCCTTGTGTGACTTGGAAATTGGCTTGTATCCTTTAAACACGGGTTGTATTTTGGATATTGGTGATTTGGTTTTCAACCCAAATCACTTGTTTTATTATTATAATTACTTGTTCTAAAAACATCATCATTAATTACTTGCGTAGAGAAACGTTAGATAGACAACTTAAATTGATCAAATAGACGATTATGATGATGGGATCATTATATGTCCATAAGCTATGAATTTGATTCTCCTTATGTCTTTGTTACTTAAAGTAACATCTTACTTATGTAAGATCAATTAAAGTTGTAATGAGTTTTTGAACTCATCAAGTAGGGAATTCACGATACCATACGGACACATTATTCTAAACCGATGGTCAACCATGAGATACCTAGAATAGAGAGTCTATTAAACAGATGACACGGATAAGACTCGTATATTATCAAGCTGCCATGTTAGGATGGCCTTTTGAAAGTTAATACATAGTCTAAGTAAAACTCCTAATACTCCATTAAATATATATGTTTGTGACTCAAAAAGCTATCTCTCAAGAAATAGATATATTTCTGAGAGATAGAGTGGGAGTAGATTGAATCGTCACAAACATCTCTTATAGTTGTAATGTTACTTTGTGAAGGTAATAGAATTATAGAGTGGGAGTGTAGATGAACTATAATCTATGAAGATAGAATGGAAACATAGTTCAGTGGGAGTTTATCGCTCATGTCTTATTGTTTAAAAATATTGCTTTGTGAAAGTAAATGGTATTATGACCTTATTCCAAATCGACCTTGTTACATACGATTCATTGCATTACAATCCGAAAATTGTTACTCAAGAGTAGATTTAATTTAAGGCGAGGGTCTCCTCAAAGGTAAATAGAGCTTAACAGTACACAAATGCATAAGATTTACATGAGGATGTTGATCAAGATAAATTGTGTTAGGAATTGCCGCATTTCATTTTAATAAAGAATGGCAAATAAAATTCGCTTTTCTAAAATGGGAATTTAGAGAAGGAAGTGTTTGAAACACAAAATCTTAGATGAAGATCTAAGAATCCTAACATATTATGCGTAGCTTTCTTAAGTGATCTTAGAATGATCTTAAGCAAGTATTAAAGGATTATACTTTTCGTTCATGTGATTATAGTGAATTGTTTCATTCACATGATTGAAGAATCATGATATACATGAAGTTAAGTGGGAGCTAGAATTGTTTCTCCATGTCTTATATGCTGATAACATATTACTTATTGAGAATAATGTACCAATGCTCTCTTGTGGCAAGAGTGATTGGGAGACTAGGAAAAGGTGCAATATACTTTAGATTACCGAATTTATGTGAGAGTATATTGGCATAGAGTTGAGAGTCTTATGAGGATAAGATCTTTCGTATTTGTTGTAACATCAACAAGGTTGAATGACTTATTCATGATGATGAAAGTGGAATTAGTATGATGGAATCATAGTCGTTCATTGAACCTATTAAGTCGTTGATCGCATGAAATCGATTGCTAATGTTTCCGCCACTAGAATGATCATGTATGCCAACAGACGCACATGCCATGGTGTGACATATGCTGAGAGCATAATAAGTCAATAACAAGATAATTCTCATGATATGGCTTGCGAAAGCCTTAAAGAACAATTGAGACTTGTTCATATGTTTGGATGATAAACTAAGTTACGTGTTGAAGGGTTGCACAAACTTTAGTTTCCAAACTTAAAAGGATTTGTTGAAATCCTAGGATGTCTTATTGACAAAGGAGTAAGAGACTGAGAAAGGTGTTTTAGTTTCGCGCATTGCAAATATCTACAAAAGGAATCTAAGTAAGTTGTGATAAAATAGTCAACGTAGGGATTAAGGGTGAATCCCTCTACAAATGACTTTATCACAAGTTATGTGATAACAGTTGGAGCGTCTTTCAAGTTAAAGAGCCCAAGTCTAGCAATAAGTCTAGACAAATACTTAGAAATGAATTCATGTCATTAGAGATGACATTGAATGGAAGGAAATAGCAATTAATAAAGTTGGAATATATGGATATCGGGTATATCCACTAGCCAAGCTTGTATTGCATTTTAACTAGTGTTATAATACACTAAAGATTATAGAATATGAAATAGTAATAGTGTATTGACTATTCATATGTGATAATCACTTTTATCGTTTGAGTTTTATTAAACTCACCCGCTACCTTGTCGTATCCGAATGGGTTGTAGAGACAAATTGAACCCCATTAAAGTGAACTCGATTAACATGGTATTCACCCCTAGTTACTTATATGAGGCGACGTCTCCAAGTGACTAGAGTGTGATGCGATTAATGGCAAGTTCAAGTGCCATAGAGTCATATGGGATGACTAGTCGATCACATAGGCAGATTGTATGGGACAATCTGTCGGGCAGTGACCGCTTATAGAGTTCTGGTAATTCATAAAGCCTGGTCATCGCAAGAGCTACTATAGTATTCTTATGAGTCAATTCTTTTGACTAGAGACTATTCGCCCAAGTTGGCACAACTTCTGATTAGCTTTGATTTATACTCTACGATTTCGTAAATGAGGTCAAACTGGGTATATTTTGGGTTATAATGAACTGTGGCTGAACGAAGGGAATAGGGCGATAGGAATTGTCCACCCCTTGTCAGGGTTGTTTGAAATCTCAAGGCCACTCGAGGAGTAGTTAACTGGAAATGCGTGGCCACGCTCGGAAGGTATCTCGATAGATAATTCTGTCGACGCTTAATCTCCGGATCGAGAAAACCACTCAAGATATGATCAAATGTAAGTACGACCTGCAAGACACCTTGCATTGAGTGGGAGATTGTAATAGGACAAGAGAATTGGTGACGCACACTTGTCGAGGACAAGTGGGAGATTGTTGGGAAATGTGTCCTCAACAATAGTGCGATCACATGATTTAAATATCATAATTAAATCTCATACTAAGAATACATGAGGGATGATTCTTTATACAAATGATCGACCGTCATTAATCGGTAATGATTGGCTAACTAGAGTTTGACATTACTGTCGTGTGACGGTGGTGGTCAGTTGATCCCTTTAGGTCACACCTATAGGATGAGGCCCAAATAGATATTTAATTAATTTTATGCGATACGAATTAATTAATTCCTTAATTATGGGAGTGCAATTTTGCGTCTTATTGTAATGTGATTAAATAAGATTTAATTTAGTAATTAAGTGTTAAATTACTAAATTAGTTGAGGTATTAATATAAGTTTTGAGGTAGAGGTAATTAGTTATTTAAAGTTACAAGAAGTTGTAATTTTAACTAACTAGTAATTATGGGACCCATTATATGTTGATATAATGGTAGTATACTACTCAAAAAGTGGAGTGTATATTATATTATTAATTGTAATATTTAAGTGTTAAATGATTACATTAATAATTAAATATGTAAGATAGTTAAACATATGACTTATAAGCATTTCTGGGACAAATGACAAAAGGCAAAAATGGACCAAAAATGATCCAATATTTCGGCCAAAACAAGAGACCACAAGATGCTCTTTTGTCCTTGTTTGTTTTGATAAAGCATGATTGTGACTTATCATATGAAGCTTTTATCATGCAACTTCTTACACCATTGCTCCCTACTCTCTACCTAGACTTTACAAGGAGTAAAAAACAAAAAGCAAAGATTCCTACCTAATGTTGGCTACCGGTTTTTGGCCTTTAAATGGGCATTTGGTTGCTCATTTTTTTTGTTGATACTTTTGCTTGTTTTACTCTCTAACTTTCCCTCACATGCAAAACACAAAACCTCTCTAAATATACTAATACTCATAATCTATTACTAGAGGTAGTAATATAAGAACATTAGTATTATTAAGGTTATATTTCTACTATATATCTAGTTAATATTAGTAGGAATTTTTGGGATTAATCTTGGGTGCAATTTATTGGAGTGGCTTCTATACTTGGAGTCTTAGGAGGATCATCCACAATATTTAGCTCAAGAACAAGTGAAGGAAGGTGACCTTACTTGTGCCCATAATTTCGAACCTACTATCAATGTGAGGAACATTGTTTTTCTTATAAATCTTTCATTTTGTTATGCATGCACTAGATCTAAAGAATAAATAATTAACAAGTTAATTAATTCACTATTAGAGGAGTCTAATAATAGGTATATGAACCTAACATGACCGAAAGGGGTCAGTTGATCTCCGCCGTCTCACGACAATAACGTCAAACTCTAGTCAGCAAACCATTATCGATTTACGTTAATCAACTGACGAGGATCAAATAATTAAATATATGATGATATTCCTTTAATGAGATTTATTATGTAAACGCACTATTGTGGAGGACACTAACTCCAACAGTTGCTTCTGAGAATAGCAACATTGTGGTTCGTCCTCTCTCGGCCAAAATCAAGTTCTTCTTGAACTTTTTATGGAACACCATTGTTCCGAGAAGGGGAGGACGGGATAAGGTATTGAGTTATGGGGCTATTATTGTGTATTTGTGGTTGGAGGGTCGAAAGGTTAATTTGGCTAGTCTCGTGTTTAGTCGGATTATTCAAACAAGGATATCCGTCACCAAGGAAAAGCATTGCACTACTCTCGATCTCCCATATGGTATGTGGATTTCGAGATTGTTAGAAATTAAATGGGTTATAGGTAGGGAGAGCTACGGTGTAGGTACTAAAGACGGTATGTGTGACCGTGTGTTAAAATTTATAGTTCTCGGCTTTGAAGGACCCGAATTAGTCTTCGCTAAGGGTATTGATAAAAGTGCTAATGAGGTTGGGATGGTGGCTACGAAAGCCAAATTAGATTCATTTATGGGGTCTTTAATGACTAAGTTTGAAGATCATACAACGGCCTTGGTTACGGCTATGTCTCAGGTTAGACCATCACGCTCCTCGGTTGGTGGATTGGATAGTGCTCGGGTTTATGCGTGGATGGAAGGGGTCGATAAGAGGCTTGCAGGTTTCGAGATGGATTTGGTGGTTATTCGTGAGTAAGTGTTTCAACACGGTGATCGTATTTCTTTCCTTTCTAGTCAAGGGGGTGCCTTGGTAAAAGACGGAAAAGCTATGATTGGGGATCAAGATATCACTTTGGAGGCGACAAAGGACTTGTCTTTGAAGGTCCTTAACTTCGAGACAAGCCTCAATGCCCAAGCTACTCTTGTGCGGAGTTCGTTTGATCGTCTTGATGCCTTGGAATTCCGTACTCATCCTGACTATGTTAACCCGTACAAAACCCATCACACTTAGCCTTGCCTTACCCCTCCCCTATTTTCGCATTTCCCTTATAGTGCCTTATTTTCTTTTGTTTTCCAGTGGTATATTTTGTCCTTCCAAACTATTTCCAATTTGGCCCATTTTGGCATACTACTTGTGGTTATGGCCCAAGTAGCTCTTACACATGTTGTTTCATTCGGCCCATTGGCTTTAACACGTTTCTTTGGATTGTATGCCACCTTATTTTCATAAGTACTTATGGATAATTACGGTTTATTTAGGTTTCTTAATCGTTCTTATCTCTTGTCTCGTCGTATATTATTCTAGTCATTTTATGTTTGTTGTTCTCTTTTCGATGATGTCAAGAGGGGGAAAGAACAACCATGGTAAGCATTTGCCTAAGCTTGCTCCTTGTCAAGACCAATTGTCTCTTAATGTCCTTGAAGTTTTGGTCTTTAACATAATTGTTTTGATCTTACGTTGATCTTTATCTATAAAGATGACGGTATTATATTGAGGGGGAACTATATACTTAGTCACAAATTTAGGAGACTTGCCATCATCAAAAAGGGGGAATTTGTTGAACCATATATAGTATATGTTTATGTTTTGATGATGTCATGAGTACTTTATATTATATATACTCGTTGCGCGTAATTGTTCGTTTAGTCTCTTCAGATTAGACTTATTATTTGCAAAGCTTAAAGGATTGTGATGAAAGTATACAAGAACTTATTGTGATCAAGCCCTCAATTATGGATCAAGATATTGCAAGATAATGGAAGAATTATTCAAGCATTCGTGAGAAGATGAAGCTTAATTGAAGATTAATCAAGCTTGAATAACGAAGTAGCCTACACTCGAAGATCTCCTAAGAAGATGAGAATAGCGTAGGTGATTATCTCGTAATGGTAACATAAGAATGGATTTCTTCTGTTAGTAAAGTTATAGCTTCACATCTATAACATGAAATAGCTCAATGTTATAGCTCTTCTACTATAACATTGAGATGCTAAGCTTATATAACGCACGACTTAAGAAGTTTTCAAATTGTTTTTGAAAAATATTTTTGTCTCTTTTAAATGTTTTAGCAAATAGTATTTATTTAATGAGGAAGCCCATATTCATATTGAGTGTGGTTTTATTTTAATCTTATAATTAGTAATTATGTTGGGTCAACTTATGAGTTGAGTCATATTGCTAATTAGGGTTTCTAATATAGCATACTCTTAAACCCTAAATCTAACCTAATATCAAGCTAGGGTTTTCACGAAAAACAAGGCATATGAGCCGTGTTGGTTTCGTGTAAGCCAAGAATAAAAGTTGTTATTGTTAAGATTTTATTCTCTAGAATTATCTTAACATATCTTTTATATTTAACTTGATATGGTTATATATGATAAGAATAATTTTGTTATGGAAAATCTTTTCATATCTTAAGATTTAAGGAAAAGATAATAGGAGAATAATTGATAAAATTATCTTTTGAATATTCTCTATTATCTCTTAAGATTTTAAGGAAAGAAATAACAAAGATATGATTTTTTTACATATCTATTGTTTCGGCCTCTAGGGTTTCGTGGAAACCGTGTGCCTTGCTTCCTCTTTTGTTATAAATACTCTACTCTTTGCTACATTTGAAAGTAAGACCTTTGGGCATAATTTGAATTTATTTTAAAAGAAAAAACCGTGTTTCATAAGCAAAAACCGCTTTGTTCTTTTGAAAGGTCGTGCGTCTTATTCACTTGTGCATTCATTCTTTTGTTATCGTTATAAGATAATAGTGCTTAATTGATTTCTTACTCGTTCATTAACGTGAACTTTTAGAAAAATCATTAATGCTTTCTTATTAGCATAAGTTAGTCACTCGAGTATTTAGCGATACTCATTTGAGTTATAACTAGGGTTATTTGTACGAGTTGGGTTAGTAAATTTGTAATCCGTAGAAAGGTACTAAATTTATTAATCGAGAATAGTGGACGTAGGTTTCGATTTGTGAAACTAAACCACTTCAAAAATCCGTGTGTCTCTCTTTCTCTTTCGTTTATTTGCATTGTTTTAATTTGTTAATTAATTGATTAGTTAAAGTTTAATCAATAAACTTTAAATAATTAATTATACACGTGCAATCGAAAAAGTAGGTTAATGTTTTTAATCCTCAATTCACCCCCCCCCCCCTCCCCCTTGAGTATTTCGGATCGATAGACTCTTCACTTATGCAATTTGATGTTACATGTCTTATAAGGAGTACTAGTCTCATCCTAAAAAGAAACCGATCATGAATGTCACCGGTTTAAATAAGGCTCTAAATCTCAGAAGTATATGTAGTTTACCAACATTAAGTCAAGTTTATTCGTTCAGCAGAATTAATCAAAAACTCGTAGACTCTGCGAATGACCATAGTAGTAGAGGTGTCAACTATGCAAGGCTTAGGCAAAGAAATAAAAGTGTAGTATGATTTCATTATTGTTATACAACCGTTCCGACTCGACCTAATATGCAAAAGTAAACATGTTTTTGATTGTTTTCAAATTTTTCAATTTTTGATGGTTTTTTCAATTTTTTTTTAAGTGAAAGAAACAATGCATACGGAAATGCAAGAAACATGAAAACAATACTGCAGATGGATGCAAACAAAGACAAGATGCATACCCTCCCCAAACCAAATCACACAATGCCCTCATTGTATTCAGCAAACAACAATAACAACAAAATATAGGGGAGAAGGATATACGAACAAGATGAATACAAAAGAAATAAAGTAGATGAAATTAAACTTACAGATTTATACAATACGGACCTCCCCAAACCAGCCAACAACAAGGGGAGGTCGTAAAAACCGGGTTGCCTCCCAGGTCAGCGCTGGCTTCAGATAGGTCCCGCACGACCTTGATTAGCTTACCAAATAATTACCCACAAATGTTCATAATCAAAACAACTCAGAGCTCTCAAAAGTCGGTCGAAAATCTGCGCATGTGCTACACAAAAGCATAAGTAGCACCAACATATAATATGAGTATATAAAAACAAAGTTAAAGAATGTCTCAACTTGTTGAACTTTATTTGTCAGCTCTTGTAACAATCCACCAAATTATTCCACTAATTAGCTAAGGGTAGAACATCAAAGCTCAAATCATAGGTCACAAAAGACAAACAACCAACTCCCACATCAAAAACCAACATATTATTATTTTTTTATCACTAATTCATATGGGTAGGGAGGTCTACCTCTACTACTATCAAAGGAAGGCGGAGAATTAGGGAGCACAGAAGCATATAACATTGAAGACACGCGAGTAGAAATAACCTGCTTAGACGGGTTTCTATGTGAGGTGGGGAAGTCCAGTGCGAAATATGAGAAGGTGGGTAGTCATCCCAAATACAAGGGGTGGTAAAATCAACTGTGTCAATGGGATCTCCCATAATAAGCTCATCTATTATATCGCCATATGTGTCCCATTTAACCTCAAGACCTTCCAATCACACATCCTCACTCTCCTTGTCCCGAGACTCATCACAAGAGGGGTTCTCTAAGGGGTCCGTAAAGTCTTCTTCACGTGGCTCAGTGTCTATAAAATTGTCATAGAGAGGTTCTAGATTATCCTCAAAGAAGAGGTTATCAACTGAGCATATGGTCTCGTCCTCTATGTTTCTGTCAATATCCTTTTCCTTCTTTAAAACGGTTTCTATGGTCTCACCTACGCCCTCATCCATGTTTGACTGAAGTGAGAAAGTGGGTTTAATGCTCTCAATGGCAAACCAGTCAAAGAATTCCAAAACCTCATTGACAGGTTTTCCACTGAAGTCTCACTTACCTATTGAGTTTAGTTATGCTCGTGTAGGGCCATTTATACCCTAGATAATAGGCAAACAAATCTGGAGGGCTGCTAAATTTCCATGATTTATTGTATCGAGCCATTCCTCGAACCTGTCTATATGTGTACCAAAAGACTCATTCTCATCCTGCGGAAACCTGATAGTAAGTAGCATGAGAACGTTATCAAGGAACTAAAGTTCCCTGAGACAAAAGATAAACTAAAATTAAACAAATAGAAATACGCAGTCTCCTCGGCAACGGCGCCAAAATTTGACACGGTTATCGCAACCCTATCAAAAATAACCAACTGGTCTCTAACTAATATAGCTAGGGAAGTCGGGATCGTATCCACAGGGAGACTAAAATGTGTTCTACTTGCTAATTAAAGTCTGTCTGGGTAAAAAATTCGGGGTTGTTTGATTTTTGATTGGTAAACTACAAGTATTGAAGGAAAGACAAATAAGGAGTAAAAAACGAGTTTAAATATAATAAGAGAAAGAGTCTATGATGCTGTTGATGTACTGCTTTTTAGTAGAGGAGACACAGAGTTTATGATGTTGTTACTAAAGTATTTCTCTACTTTCTCAAAGGCTTCTGGATTGAAAGTGAGTGCATCTAAATCAAATGCTTATTTCAAAGGTGTGCCAGAGAATATTAAGCAAGATATACTCAGGGTATCTGGGTTTGCAGAAGGTACCTTACCTTTTAAATACCTGGGAATGCCAATTCAAACTACCAGATTGAAGAAGAAAGACTGTGAATGCTTGGTGGAGAAGATATGCAGTAGAATAAATGGATATGGGGCAAGAAAACTCTCTTACAGTGGGAGACTAGTCCTGGTGCAGGCAGTGTTGTCTTCCTTACATTCATACTGGGCATCTATGTTTGTTCTACCAAAAGGGATCATAAATAGAATTGAGGCTACTTGTAGGAATTTTCTATGGGACAATAGTGCAGAATAAAGAAGGGTCCCACTGGTGGCATGGGACAAGATCTGTAGGCCAAAAGAAGAAGGAGGTCTTGGGCTCAAGAATCAGGAAAGCATGAATAAAGCAATGGTTGGGAGACTAGTGAATTGGGTAGTAGAAAAAAAGGACACAATCTGGGTAAATTGGGTGCAACAAAACTATCTGAAAGGAACAGATTGGATGGACTACACTCCTGCTGCTCAGTCTAGTTGGGTTTGGAGGAGAATTTGTAGGGTAAAACAAGAGCTACTCCCTTGTTATACGATGGACAGTGGAATGTGCGGGGAAGGAATATACATTCTTTTCTATGATGGCTACAAGGGACTTCCAAAGGTCCCGTGGGCTAGTTTAATCTGGAATGGGTGGGTGCTACCTAAGCATCAATTCCATGCCTGGCTGTATGCACAGGGAGCACTGAGAACAAATGATAAGCTAGTGAAGTTTGGAATGGATATAGATGCTACCTGTTTCCTATGTGCTCAAGATTCTGAAGGGGCTGAACACCTATTTTTTGAGTGTATTTACAGTAAGCAAGTAATTGGTTGCATCAACCGAGCCTGAAATGCCACATACCCGATGACAAGTTCTTGACTGGTGCATGCTAAGGAATGGAACGAAGGTGAGGAAGGGGTTCAAGTCGCTACTGATGCAGGGGGGCTATGTACCACATTTGGCAGGAAAGAAACAAGTGCAGACTGGAAGGGGTACTAGTTAGGCCAGGAAGATGTGCTGAGAAGGTCATAGAAGATGTGAAAGCTAGAATCAGAGGACGAGACTTTCAGCATGTGACTAAGGAAGATATAGCTTGGCTTAAGCATAAGAATTATATGTAATAGAAAGCTCTTTATTGACTACATGTAATCAACCTTCTTGATATATATAATACATACTCACATTTCACCAAAAAAAAAAAATAAGAGAAAGAGCTCGGACATCGGGTCGCCATGGAAAACAACGATCAAGGCAAGGATAAAAGGTCAGTCATAAAACGGTCTGTAGGGTATTGAAAAGGTCCTCTCGAATCGCTATTCACCCTAGACTGCTTCTAACGGGCTCTCGCAACTTATTCGGGCACTCTATTGTTTGTAGAAGGTCTAACTCTCACCCGGCTTTTGATCTTAGGTTGGAGTTTACTGGATCAACTAATCAATTATGTGCACTTAACCAATTAATCACAATTAATTGCCACAATTAACAACACAGACGCGATAGATATACCAGATCTAATAACCTTTTTAAGACCGTCATATAACCATGGCTCCTCTAAATCCTAGCTGAGACGGATAAAATAAACGAAACAAAAAACAGATAGGGCAATTGCCTCCCCGGCAACGGCACCAAAATTTGACAGCGCAGTCGTATACCTATAAAAAATAACCAACTAAACTAACTATATAGCTAGGGAAGTCAGGTCGATCTCCACAGGGAGGTAAGATATCTGTAAAAGGTTCGTCTATTTGGTCACAAATGAGGGGGTTGTAATTTGGTTTCTAAACTAAATAAAGGCTTAAAGGAAAGAGTAGTAAGGAAAGAGCAGTAAAAGCAAGGAAATGTAATAAAGATGATCAATAAAGAAGGAACATGTCGGGATTTCGGTTCACTATGGTAGCCTAATGACTCAATGCAAATAGTTTAGATGAATTACTGCGAGACGGATATTGAAAGGTCCTTCCGGTCCACTTTCTATCCTAGATTTCCACTAACTTAACTTCTGTCCTCGTCAGGGTAGGCCACTGTTCATAGCAGGTCTATTTAGTCCAATCTTCCGATCCAGGATTAAATTTAACCAGATTAAAAGGGTAACTTAGAAGCGTGCACTCAACTAAGTAGGTTAATACAATTAAATTGCCATGGGGACAGAGTCTCACAAATAAGCCATCTAACCTATTCACTACATCGTCACATTTCTACCATAGATCCCCTAGTCCCAACATGAAATATATTAGCTACTCATATTATAGATGTTTTCAAGACTAATAATTATGAATGAACTAATAATAAACATATTGAAATGATAATTAAATCGCATAAAAGAGATTAGGGCAGAAATTAAAAGAACTAAACAAGAGAAACAATGCAAACAAATAAAAGATTAAGATTAAAAGAGAGTTAGAGATTACAATCGCGATAATTCCGGCGTAAAGAGCACAAGATCCAAGCTAAATAACCCCGAAAGTAGAAGTTACAGTGAAAGTTTAGGGAAAAGAGGAAAAGAATAGAGTGGCATTCACAAGAGTATTAAGCAGTGAAGATAGATAAAAAGATAGATCCTAATGACCTAATTATTATGCGTTTAAATAGAAATTAGCGAAGACCATAAACTAAAATAGGTAACACGGACTAATTAAGGCCCGTGAGATACCAAACCACTCGATCGAGCAGTTTAAAACAGCTCGATCGAATACTTATTCAAGCAATCCACTCGATCGAGTAGAAATAGAGCTCGATCGAGTAACCTCTAATTCCAACATTGTCGATCGAGTAAAATAGACTGCTCGATCGACAACCTCAGCTACAAAAACCACTTGATCGACCAATAAAAGGGCTCGATCGAGTATTCTTCCTCTGAAACAGCTCCAACTCTTAGCAGACTGCTTCGTAGACTGTTCCATCACGCATCCTAATGCAGTATCTCGCTCTGAAAATCCCGTCACCTCAAAATGCATACAAAATAGGACGAAAATGGTACGATTCCACTACTTTCACGTTCATTCCTGCAAAATAGACAAGACGAACCAAAGTAGTCAATTCAGGGCAAAATGCAATATAAACAGTACAAAAGTACAAGAAAATACATGCTAAAATAGGCTAAAAAGACTATACAAAATGCACGTATCACTAGCAAGGGGATTTAGCTATGCATAATTGGATTAACGTAAATAACAATAATAACGATGATAATCGAATTAAGCACGATGCAAAGATGAGAGTAATTAAACATAAAACAAGCAATTATAAAATATAAGGAAAAGAATTAAAGTAAGAGAACTAAGGGAAAAGTGGAAGAGAATCGATTACCAAAATTCAGAGAGTAAAGGAGAAAGATTACCAAATTCCAGATCTAAAAGTTGAGAGAAAAGCAACGTAGGAATGTTTTCAGTCTGTGAAACGTAACCTCTAAATTGTTTACAAAAATACTAAGAGTCCAAAAGAAATAACAATATAAGCTAAATGGGCCAAAATAAGGAGAGCAAAATTTCGGCCAAAACATACCGGTCGATCGACTGAAAATCCTAGTTGATCGACTAAAACTGAAAGGATTCAATAACCCTCTAAATAAACTCATTTAATATATGATCTAAATTACTCTTTGATTTAGTCATTAGATCTAGTGCATGCATAATAAAATTAACAAGGTTAGGAGAAAACGGTTTTCTTACATTGGTGAGACGGATTTATGGGCTCTAGATTTGGACTCCATCCAAATCTAGATCTTCGGCTGAATAAGATATTAGGATGATCCTCCAACAAGATCCCAAGTAGAGATCCTCCTCTTGATTGCATCTAAGACTACCCCTCAATACTACAAATATTATTAACTAGATAATAAGCGTAGTGACCTTAAATATAAATCTAATATTAGAGTTATTACTACAATAGTAATCTAGTTGAATATTAGAAATATAGAACAATTTTTGGCATAAAACTATTTTATGTGTATGAGAGAATATATGAGATAAAAAGACATAAACTCCTATTCAAAATAAGAACAACATCTTCTGTTAAAGGGGAGGGGGGAACCGTGTAAAAGTAGTAGGGAAGCACAATTGCAATTTTCTATTTTGCTTTTTGTCTTACCCATAATCATAGGGTAGGTCTAGTTAGTATAGGGTAATTATTGTGTTTATTTGCATAAATAAGAACACCCATTATCACCCCTAACCACCCCAATTTCGGTCCACCCTTGATTAAAATGGACATCCATTTTACAACTTATATTTTGTCATTTGTAATGTGTGACATGTGACACATAACATGTCACAAGTAATTTTAATGCATATTTAACAAATTAAATATCATTATTCATTAAATAAATTACACATGACAATTAACATTGTAATTCATAATTACATGTATGTAAAATTGGTCATCTTTAACCTAGTTAATATAATCTACAACATTTTGTAATTATAACTAACTAATAATTCTTTTCTCAAATGTTTCATAAACAATAATCAATTTTAGTAATATAACATTCTAATTACTAAATTGAATCTTATTTAATCATATTACAATGATATATAATATTCTCTCTTATATATCAATTTGTTCAATTTAAGGATTTAATCAATCTGTATCGTCATACAATCGATTAACTTTACAATTGAGGGAATCGTCCTTTAGGTGTGACCTTAAGGGATCACCTGATCACTAACTGTTAAATGACAATAATGTTAAACTCAAGTCAGCCAATCATTACCGATTAATGTTGATCAAATGACATATATAAATGAATCATTCCTTACGTATTGTTATCATGAGTTTCAATAATGTGATCGCACCATTGTTGAGGACACATACTCCAACAATCTCCCACTTGTCCGAGACAAGTGTGCATCACCAATTCTCTTGTCCCATTATAATCTCCCACTCAATGCAAGGTGTCTTGCAGGTCGTACTTGCATGTGATCATATCAATAGTGGTTTCCTTGATCTGGAGAGTAACTGTTTGACCGAAATTATCTACCATAGATACTTTCCAAGCGTGGCCACACATTTCATGTTCACTACTCCTCGAGTGGCCTTAAGATTTCAAATAACCCTGACAAGGGGTGGACAATTCCTATCGCACTATTCCCTTCGTACACCCACAGTTCATCATGACCCAAAAGATGCACACTCACCCTTTTGTCGAATGGCACAGGGCAAAAATCAAAGTCGATCGAAATCGTCTTGACTTGGGCGGCTGATCTCTAGTCAAAGAATCGACTCGAAAGAATACTATAGTAGCTCTCGCCAGGACCAGGCTATTTAAAATTGCCAGAACTCTATAAGCAGTCATTGTTTGACAGAGTTTCCCATACAGTCTGTCTATGTGATCGACTAGTCATCCCTCATGGCCCTATGGCACTTGAACTTGCCATCAATCGACTCACACTCTAGTCAGTAGGAGACGTCACCTCATATAAGTGACTGGGGGTGAATAATATGTTAATCCAGTTCACTTTAATAGGGTTCAACATTGTCTCGACAACGTATTTGGAAAAACAAAGCATTAAAGAAAAGAGTTTTGAATAAAACTCAAATGATGAGTGCATTATCACATATGTAAAATTGATACAATATCAATTACTACATAATCTATAATTCATTTTTAATCTCGTATATAGTGGATCATCTCAATTCAATTAAATTGGCATGACACATCATGCTAAGCCTATGAGAAGGCCTTGATTAGTAAGTCTTAGCAACACTTTGCACTTTACTGACCTTACTATATACTATTTCCCTTTGTTATGTATAATCTTTATTATAAAAAACTTTTGAGTATATGTGTCTAGATCTAATATAAACATAGGCTATCTTACCTTAGAATAGCTCCCACTGTCCTCACAGTGAATGGGACTCATCCCTCTTACATATCTCATTGTTCAACTGCCTAAAATGTTTCTAGCAGATTTACTCCTCAAATAATCATAGCCAAAATGGTTCTCTAACCATCCTTATGTGTTTAGAACATGGTCCTTGTATAACTCTTTACACATAAACCCAA
The DNA here is from genome assembly GCF_048544455.1 of Silene latifolia. NCBI lineage: Eukaryota > Viridiplantae > Streptophyta > Magnoliopsida > Caryophyllales > Caryophyllaceae > Silene > Silene latifolia. The sequence goes on along the minus strand of NC_133538.1, from coordinate 249,529,431 downwards.
TAATTATTTCTAAACACGTATCCTCTCGAATCTGTCACTATAGATTCGAATATTAAAGATGCTTTGCATCTCTTCCAAGTCTCCCAATTACTCCTTCATGTAAGCGAGTATTGGTACATCATTCTTAATGAATAATATGTCATCTAAATCTAAGACATGGAATGCATATCTATCTAAATCTAAGACATAGAATGCATATCATTTGCACTTCTTGAGAACTAATGGATGGACTATATGGCTATATAGTGACTTTCACAAGGATTCGATTTTTAACTTTTCCTCATACTCCAAGCATACATAGTATAAGAGTGGTGATATATTTTTAGCGTAATGAATTAATCCCGCAGTAGAAGCTAATGGATTCACATTCTAAATGTTCAACACCTTTGAACTTGTCAAGACTCTTATCAATATAAGAATATTAACTTAACGCTAATATCTATCGATCAGGATATCATAGAGATGCATTATTCTTCTCCTAAATAATTTATCACTCATAGTGATTAATATGTCATTTACATATAAGATTAGTAAAACCACCCTACTCCCACTAAACTTCATGTATTAATACAACTACTCGATAATTCGATAAAAGTTTATCACATGATCAACACATACAATTTCACTCCTTGACATCTACTTAAGACTTCTTCTTAAGTTCACCTCCTACCTTAGGATAGTTGCGATTTACAAAACTCATTCAAGATGGTTTTATAATCCAACTGTCAAGTATCATTATGAAATCCGAATTAAATGAAGCGTTGTTATTAGTGCAAACCTTTTATCACCAATCAACCAAGTTATGGAAACATCTTAGTTCATGCTCATTTCGGACTCTTGTGGAGTTGAAACTAGATAAAGCATCTTAATAAGTTACAGGTTTGTTACTTCCAAAGAGCAAAATGACTCCTGTCTAATTAGGTTTCGACAAAATTTCTACTGATTTTGACCAAGAAGGAACATTTTCCTATGTCTTATTCTCAGTTTGTGGCTCTTTGAACATTTTCTCCCACGCTCGTGATCATGTAGGAAAAATGACCACATGTTTAACTATTGAAACAAGCTACAACTTAGGTACCATGCCTAATCATATCTCATATGAATTGTGTGCTATTGCTTTATATGATTTAGTGGAAAAATAAATGCCAAACAAATTTATAATAAAAACTACCTTCCACTCAATTGTAAAGATTCAATCATATCACATATGATTCTATGTTACTTTCTAATGCATTCTGTCTAATATAATGTGTTTATAAAAGTGAAATTGTGATACCATATCATTCTCTATTTGGTGTAAAATAAAGTCATTACTTCATGGTTCTCATCCTAAACAAAGTACTAATACTTTGGTTTTTATACTCCATAAGAAGAATTGATTGAACTTATTCAAAGAATTTCTCTTCTTACCTCATTAAGTGGATACCAAGTATCTACCTAGTTCGTCGGTAAAAGAGAAGACGTAATAATGACCTTCTCATATTGAAAATATATTCGACCATACACATTGAAGTGTAATTAGGTGAATAACTTATTTATTCGCTATACTTTTCAAGAAAAGTCACGAAACATCTTGCTTTGAATACTAGATTCGCACATTTCATGAGATTCACAATCAAATGATGTGGGATACTAGTCAAAACTAGTTTTAATGCGACTTTCAATCGAGAAATGAGAAATAATTTGGGATCACCAACTCGAGTCCTATATAATATATATGACATTTTAATTCTAGTTTTAGAATACAATTACCTTGATTCGTATGGTCTAACCATAAACCAAATCGTGGCATGTAAGGGCACAACGTTTGTTTTAATCACATTATAAAACCCTTTGTGTTTTATGTAAAACTTGAATTATATTCTAATTTAGAATTATTGTACATCATAACAAATATTGAGGTACATCTCTAAATCGGAAACTAGATCAAGCACATTATAACATTTATTATGTCTTTGGATGAAGTGGCAACTATCTTAGTTCCACTCATATCAATTTCATTCATGCTAGTCGTCATACGATTATTCAATGTTAGGATTCTAAGGATTTACAAAACCCTTGGATTGTGTTATGAACACATCCTCCTCTAAATACCCATTTAGAAAGGTGGTTTTGACATCCTTTTGCCATATTTCATAATCATGAAATGTGGCAATTGCTAACATGATTCACAAATTTGTATCAAATACAAATAATGTGGTAATATAGCATGAATATAGTACCAATGTTATAGATATTTAATAAGGAATATATTGGAGTCATACAACCAACTTCCAAAATCTTTACTTATTAGTGGTTGAATCTATTTTAGTGTCCAACATTTTCTCTCTTGAACCTCGTTCTATCCTTAACGATTTAAGATAGATGCTCTGTTCTTATAGCTCCCACTTACTTCTAAGAATTCTCACTTGATAAAGACTCTTCTTTACTCAATTCTTAGTTAATCCTTCATAAGGGCTAACTTTATGAAGTAATTGTAGTATTTGGTCAATCAAGATTTTTAACAAATCAAATTACCAATTTTATTTTAACATTGTCATGTTCTTATCTATTTAAGTGCTTAATGACAAGTGTTTTAGGCTGAGCAATAAGATTGTTGAACCGTGTATGTATAGAAGAATTTATCAAAACATATTTTGACTAATTATTAATTCCATTCATACTCTTCACAAGAGATAGGTACGTAAGGAATTCTAAGATGTTAATCTTATATTTGCATAAGACGATTCCTATCAAGTTCTATGGAATAGAACGATTCCTGTGGAGCTAGTCCACAACCTATGATACGGTTCATATGAGGATTTAGAAAGAGATTCTATTTGTCGTTAGCAATAAAGGTTTAGCGGAGACTCGTGTTAAAATCGAATGATATCGTATATGAGTAGGAGCGATAATAAAGAACAATATAAAACAACGAAATAGTGGGAAAAACAACATTCATCGTAAAAATAAAACCTTTTAACAAGTTATAGCATTTATATAATGACCTCCACCCAATTATATAGATGATTCCAAGATCCAACTTTATACAAATACGGGCACCTGGAAACTGATACATCCCATACTCATATAAATTGGTGAGTCAACTTATTGACTGATTCCACCTTATAATTCTCGGTCGATAAAATTACATTAAGTTTATCTCTAGCCCAGAACATAAGACTAGTCTCCATATCCGTTGAGTCCAACCAAATTTCGCGTGTAATAACTTGTTATTACCCCACTTACCCGATGAAAAATGAAAGTACCTCGGGAAACGTAATCTACCCCAAATGTCAAAGGGATTCATGGGTCCTACTATTTGAAAAGGCTAATCTCCATTTTAAATATGTGAGAGGTCTTGTCGATTTATTATCTATCACTTTTATGTGAACTATATTAGTGAACTAACGATAATTATAATCGACACGGTCGAAAAAAGACGATATATAATATATATATATATATATATATATATATATATATATATATATATATATATATATATATATATATATACATACATATACATATACATACATATACATATACATATACATATACATACATATACATATACATATATATACACATATACATATATATACACATATACATATATATACACATATACATATATATATATATATATATATACATATATATATACATACATATATATATACATACATATATATATATACATATATATATATATATATATATATATGCATGTGATGTTAATGGCGATTTGGCAATGCATGTAACATATATAGAAAAATGCAAAGCAATAAATAAATTTCCTAGTATGGCCTTTCCTAAAATAGAAAATCTAATGATCTATTACAAATTCGGAAACCAACTCCTTTTATCCCTAGAATCTCCAAATGGCACGCCTTCCAAGAAAACTCCGTCTTCTCGAAACACCTTCCGAATGGCACCATCTTGAAGGAACTCCGGAATAACAAATATAATAAAAATATAATACATAGCAATTCCTATCATACATTTGTAATGAACATAAAACTATATAAAAGGTGATGCGAGATCATAATTAATTACAACTGAATCGGTAATCCCTTACATTACGGGTAATACCGATTAAAACTAAGGCCATACTAAGATAAAATTACATAATTTAAAATTATATAAATAAAATATGACTTCATCAATAAAAATTGCAGCATTATAATATGTGTCTAACATGCCAAATTAATGTGCCAAATCGCCCTACTTAAATCTTATATCGTATATAATCTGGTTTTATGAAAAAGCGTGATAATAACTTATTAAAATCACAAATCAATACTTCAAATTTAAGTCCAAGTTAATTATCCTAACCTTTTAGGACTCAAAAATTAGTCTTCACTAAATATTTGACAATAATTCAACTTGATATTATATTATTGCTCATATTTGACCCTAAAATCATAACATTTTATGAAATAAATTCAAATTTAATTACAATAATTTTAAAATTTGAATTTTAAATTCTTGAACATTCTGGAATATTACCATAACACTCTTTGCGATTTATCAGTTTTATCAAATAAAATACCAAAATCAAACGACAATTAATCCAATCAATTTTCCAACTTTACATCTGTCATGCATGATATAAAAGAAACTTTTAATTATTTTCTCATGCCATGAAATTCATTTTAGCTATTTTTGCTAAAATACACACCATTTATGTCATTTTTACCATAAAAATTAATAAATCATGCAAGATAAATCGTATTCATCTCAAATTTTACACACAATGAGTAAAACATGCATGTGACAACATATTAAAATTTCGTGGCGTGATTTGAAGTTTAACCATTTTTAATCATATAACCTCCATTTATAGTATTTTTATCATATAAAAATTATAAATCATGCAAAATTAATCATATTAATCCGAAATTTAACATACAATAATTAAAATATGCATGTGAGGTCATAGTAAAATTTCATGGTCAGATTCGAAGTTTAACTATTTTTAGTTAAAAATGTCATTTTAGTCATTAAAATGTAATTGTTTCACTAAAAATCATTAAAATAAGCAATAATCATCCATAAATCATCGAAATGACCTAAATATATTTTAGGACCAGAATACATAACATACAAAATAATTTCGTGGCTTTATCATATAAATCACAAAATATCTAGTTTTAATTAAGTTACATTTAACTCGGAAAAACCAAACCGATTATGCATGCACGACCTAAGCTCTGATACCACTTGAAAGGATTCAATAACCCTCTAAATAAACTCATTTAATAGATGATCTAAATTACTCTTTGATTTAGTCATTAGATCTAGTGTATGTATAACAAAACTAACAAGGTTAGGAGAAAACGGTTTTCTTACATTGGTGAGACGGATTTATGGGCACTAGATTTGGACTCCTTCCAAATATAGATCTTGAGCTAAATAAGATATTAGGATGATCCTCCAACAAGATCTCAAAGTAGAGATCCTCCTCTTGATTGCACCCAAGACTATCCCTCAATACTACAAATATTATTAACTAGATAATAAGAGTAGTGACCTTAAATATAAATCTAATATTAGAGTTATTACTACAATAGTAGTCTAGTTGAATATTAGAAATATAGAACATTTTTTTGGCATAAAACCATATTATGTGTATGAGAGAATATATGAGATAAAGAGAGAGAAAATCCTATTCAAAATAAGAACATCTTGTGTTAAAGGGGAGGGGGGAACCGTGTAAAAGGAGTGGGGAAGCACAATTGCAATTTTCTATTTTGCTTTTTATCTTACCCATAATCCTAGGGTAGGTCTAGTTAGTGTAGGGTAATTATGGTGTTTATTTGCATAAATAAGAACACTCATTATCACCCTTAACCACCCCAATTTCGGTCCACCCTTGATTAAAATGGACATCCATTTTACAACTTACATTTTGTCATTTGTAATGTGTGACATGTGACACATAACATGTCACAAGTAATTTTAATGCATATTTAACAAATTAAATATCATTTGATACCATCGTTTTAGTATCAAAAATAATTACCTTAATCAACTAAATGAAGCTAGCGGAAGTAGGGTCGATCTCCACAGGGAGGCTAATGTATCTATTTGCTAATTACGTCTGTCTAGTAACAAATGGGGGGTTTTGATTGATTTCTACACTAACAAAGGTTTAAGGCAAGAAAACAAAGAAAAGGGCAATAAAGTAAGAATAAGCTAGGAATGTGATCAGATAAGGAGAGATATGTCAGGAACTCAGTCATAAATAGTTCAGACGATCTACTGTGAGAAGGGTATGGGAAGGTCCTTCCGGTCCGCTATCCACCATAGATTACGACTAACTTAACTTCCGTCCTCATTAGGGTAGTCTACTGTTCATAACAGGTTTGTTCATTCAAATCTCCCGATCTAGGAGTGAATTTAACCAGATTAAAGGAGTTTAAAAGTGTGCACTCAACTAAACTTATTACAGTTATATTGCTATAAGACAGTTCTCACTATCAATCGTCTAACATATTCATGACTTCATCAATTCTCTACCATGCCTCCCCTAATCCTAACATAAGGGGGTTTAGCTACTCATTCTATCAGAGTTAATAACAATAACAATAAATACGCTAAGGAAAGGCATGATAAAAAGACAATGATAAAGCATAAACTAATCAAAACAATAAAACAAGAGAGCAATAATTAAGAGCAACAAAAGATTAAATTGAGATTAAAGAGAAGGGAAAGATTACAAAGTTCGAATCCGGAATTAAAGAGGCAAGCAAGAGTTCCAGCAATAATTAAGAGTAAAGCAAGTATGATAGGATGTGATTCCGATGTCCATTAAACTAATGCCGACTTCCTTTATATAGAGAAGCGTTTATTAACAAAAATAAACCTAACACGGAACAAAAATCCCGAGTAAATAAATAAACCACTCGATCGAGGCATTTAATTCCTCTCGATCGAGTGATTCCTCAGCCATTCTCCTCGATCGAGCAAATAGGGCTCTCGACCGAACACCTCCAATATAGCACACCTCGATCGAGTACAGCACGGACTGGATGTGATTCCGATGTCCATTAAACTAATGCCGACTTCCTTTATATAGGGAAGCGTTTATTAACAAAAATAAACCTAACACGGAACAAAAATCCCGAGTAAATAAATAAACCACTCGATCGAGGCATTTAATTCCTCTCGATCGAGTGATTCCTCAGCCATTCTCCTCGATCGAGCAAATAGGGCTCTCGACCGAACACCTCCAATATAGCACACCTCGATCAAGTACAGCACGGACTGGATCGAACTCCAGCTACTGCCAAATCTACTCGATCGACCACAAAAGACCTCGATCGAGTAACTTGCTACTGAAATCAGCTTTGAACTCATTTGGTTAGCTTCTAAGGACCTCCTTCACGCTTCCCGAGGCACGGCATTCTGCTCTAAATCTTCATCTCCTCAAAATGCATGCTAAGAGGAACGAATAAGGCACGATTCTACTACTTTAAAGTCCATTCCTGCAAATGAGACAAAACGAACCAAAGCAGCCAATTCGGAGCATTTTGCAATAAAAAGCAATGAAAATGACATAGAAATGCGTGCAATAAGAGGCTAAAAAGACTATATAAATTGCACGTATCAAATCTCCCCAAACTTAACCTTTACTCGTCCTAGAGTAAACTAAATGCAAACTAAAGAAAAATCAGAGCTAGCTATAACTTGTCCACTTAAACCGTTTAATGCAATCAAAACTAAAAATTATAGCTACAACAGTCAAGCGCAAACGAGTTATATGATGTCTATAAATAAGCTGAACTGTCGACCTTGAAAGACCTTTAAAATCGGACTCTCACGGGTCACTCTTCTCTCATGAAGCAAAGGGTGAATATAAATGTGTAAGAGAAGAAGAGAAATCAGTCATGCACCTAAACTACGACCCACATAACATGCATTCAACAAAAATGATAGACGATTCTAATCACCATACACACATTCCAACCAAACAGTGTCCGTCAGTGCAGAGGGCTTACAAAAGTTATAGGAAAGTGAGGTAACGGGTAAGAAAAGGCAAAACAGTTATGGGATATGTGGAGGTAGAGCGTCAAGCTAGCACCTAAATAATACCATATAAAAACATCCAATTCTCAGCCGACTATGAAAATTAAGCACATACGCCCTTCACTGGCGCAAAAGTCACTAACCAAAAACAACAACTCCTCAATTGATATAAATAAAAATATAGGAGTAAGACCGTCACAAACTTCCCTTTTTTACACGGTCTATTCTTTTTCTTTTTATTCTCTTTTTTTTCCATGCTTTTCTCATTTTCCTACCAACATTTTTTTTTCTTTTTTTTTTCATTTTATTTTTTTCACAACTTTTTCCAATAAATCCTCCTTTCTTTTCTTTTCTACCAACTTCATATGAATTAGAACGAACAAACTCGCATCAATGAAAAATATACCACAAAAATACACTAAACTAGCTTGACAGGCAGGCTTAATTTGGGTGTAGTTAATGGGTCAAAAGGCTAAGTTTGGCTAATGTGGAGCTAAATGGGTGAAAATAGAAGAAAGGGAAAATTGCAAGCACCTCCCTGCATGTGACACCGACCACAAACCGGAATGTATGCAAGCAAAAAGCAATCGAATTTCATGAAAGTGCAAAATGATGAACATGTTATGCAAGGAGTATACTACTCTCAATTCCTATATGAACTCGTCATGAATGACACCAGTTATACGGCTCTAATAACTTAGAAATTTTAAAGTAGTTTGCCAATTTTTCAGGTCACGTCTATATGATCAGCTGTATTTTTAACATTAACTCGTAGACTATGCGCCTGACTAAGCTAATAACTGCCAATCTGATGCAAGGCTTAAATGAAATGACAAGTTATAGTGCAAAATCATCACAGAAATCTACCGTTCCGACTCGACCTATATGCAAAATGAAACGTGATATTTTTTGAATTTTTCGAAATTTTCTAATTTTTTTGTGATTTTTCATTTTTTGAAATTAAAAACAAATGCAAGCGAGAAAATAAACGTGAATGCAAAAACAAATGAAAATGCAGCCTCAAAGGATGCAATACCCTCCCCAAACCAAAACGGACAACGCCCTCGTTGTCCTCTAGCATACACCATAAGAATATATACGGGGAACGGGATAAAACAGCCAATAAATGAATGAACCAATGAATAAATAAAGGACGTGAAAAATAAAGAAAAGCAGAAATACTTACAAAATAAACGAACTTCCCCAAACCAGCCAGAAAACTGGGGAAGTGAGTAGACCAGCAGCTACTCGTCAACCTCCTCCTCGTCAACCACCGTGTAGTCAGGATCTGTCTCCTGCTCCCGTCTCCTACCCTCTTCAACTCGGGCTCTCTCCTCTTGCTCAGCTGTGTCTGCCTCGCTCTCTAGCTATGGGTACCCCTCCGCCGGGTACCGCTAGAAAGAAGGGTGTGGCCAGCCGTCTGGAACGGGACATCCTCTCCTCATGTGGTACTCGTACATAGGAAACAAGGCAAGTGCCTGGTCCCGCTCCATACGAGCCACCCTGGTACACATCTCAAGCAGCAAACCGTCACGACGCCTTTGGTTCATGACCTCAGGTGCCACAAAAGGTGTAGGAGAAACAAAATTAGCCGGCAGAACCGGCTTTGTAACAGAACAAGTAGGGATAGGGGTCGGTGTAGGCGTGGGCATGGACGTGGACGTCTGTCCAGCCTGAGTCGGTGTGGACCCCTCTCCGGTCTTAGGTCGCTTCCGCTTATTAGAAGCGGAAGAACTGGAAGGAGAAAGTGTGAGGTGGTAGGAAGGTAGAGGTGGAGGTAACCTACCCGACACAGTGGTCAAAGGTGAAGGACGGGGTAGGTCGGGAAACGGTAAGGTAACGGACTCGGAACCACAGATCTTCCAAGTCCGCTGATCCTTAGCTAACCAAAACATCGCCAGCATGGCGCTAATGTCTAAGTCCGCTTCCCCTATCTAAGTGTGTCAGGCCTCGGGGAAAGTCAGTGAAGAGAGTACGGGCGTGGTACGAGGATATGCCTCCGCAGGAAATCATGCTCATTATCTTCTGCCCGACAGCATTAAAATGTTGAGCTGTCAAGTAAGCAATGTTAAAAACGAAGGGTCTAGCGCTATCAATGTTCAGATAGCCCCCTAAATAGACAACTCAATATTGTTAATGTTTTTAGGCTCCTTACATCCAAAGATCTTCCCTCCAAAGAGACGGAGAAAATAACGGGCCGGGGGAAGATGGACGTGAGCCAGATTCCACTGGTCATAGAGAGTCTGTGCTAAAGTAGGCCAAAGTAAGCTCACGACCTTCGAGGAGGGTTCTGATGGCCGTGAGAAGACAAACCTAATCTCCTCCCAAACTCGGTTAAGGTCCAAGAAGTGGTCTGGTTAAACAGTCTAAATGAGACACAAGAGCTCTCCGGGTCAGTATCATAGGCACCAGCTGAGAAAGTAAAAGAGCTAAAAAACTCAAGGGTCAGCTGCTCGTAGGTCAGTGCACTCATGGTGGTCAACCCAGTCATCCCCGTCCCGTTTAACAGTTCAGCTACAGGCTCGTGAATCCCCGATTTCTCAAGTGAAGTCTGACACAAAAACTTAGTGGAAGTAATGTCACAACGCATTAAATTTTTAAAGCGTTTACGATGAAGCGAGTTCACGAAACATACCTGAGGGAACTCGGGAAGCGAGCCCAAGGAGTCGTCTGCCACGAACCTGGCAGTAGTGTGTCCTGCAGCAGTAGTAGGAGCACCTCGTCCTCGTCCAGCAGCACCCAAAGCCGAAGCGGCCAGTCAAGGAGCGCGGCTTGTGACTGGTCGAGGTACCAATGCTGACGAGAAAGTAGCTGTGACAGCAGATGACGACGCAGCTGGGGTCGACACCGTGGAAGGGACAATAGCTGCAGTAACAGCAGCGGTAGTAACAGTAGCAGCAGAAACATAACTAGTGACGGTGGTAGCAGACGGACCACCGTCTCAAAAACAGATGGACTAGCAGTCGAACTAGAAGAGGGCAAAGTACTACTATCCATGCTAACAATCAAATAAGTCCCTTAATCAGAAAATTAATCCAATGACACACGATTTTCCCCAAATTAATCAAAATTTCGAAAATTTCGAAACCCTAATGCCCTAGTTAAGGTTGAAACAAGCAATTAAACAACAAGAAATAAGGGAAGAGGACTTACTTGACGACTACCCATGAATAATTGCAATTATAATCAACAAAAATGCACAAAAAGGTCGGAATAAAACCCGACTTGAGCAAACCCTAGAACTCGAATTAAATCGCGACAAGCACGAATTGGAAGGGAAAAACAGAGGGCTTTTGTCGAAATCAATGCAAGGAACACAATGTGGGTGATTGATTTGGTAAAGGGGAAGACAAATGGAGGATTTGGGGGATTTAATGGTGTTTATCGCATAAACAAAGGAAGAGGGAAAGTTAGAATGGAATTAGAAAAGGAAGAAAGTTACTCCCTGCGTGTTATAAGCAACATTCACTCAATCGAGTGATTTGAAACCACTCGATCGAGAACTTCCTCCTTCAATGTGCTCGATCGAGTAAAGCAGCTTTCGATCGAGAACCTCGCCTTTTAGACCTTTCGATCGAAGACAGCAAACCTTTCGATCGAGTACTTTTCCTAGGCATTTCTCTCGATTGAGTACAAAAAGTCCTCGATCGAGTTGTTTTATTTTGGCACGCATCCCAATGCAGTGTATCTTCCCCAAACCTGCGTAAAAACACAGAAAAATACTTCCCACAAATACCAAATTCACAAAAATACGCAATCTATATTCGGTCTTATGCTAAAACTAACTACGGTATTGTCTAAAAGTCTAAACGCAAATAAAGGTGTCTAACCCAAATTCAAATTACAAAGTTTTACAATGGGACATTTTACGCTTATCTCCCAAAACACTGTAACAGCCCAAAAGAGGGCTTCTGACTGGAGGAGGTCCCTTCAGCATCGTGGACCGTCCTCTTGGATCGCCATGAGCTTGAACTTGAACTGATTGAAGAAGAATAGTTTGCGTCCACATACGCCTTCACTTTCTTCTTCCCTTTGTCATTCTTTTTAGCAGTGTCGCTCGCGTCATTCCCATCACTTAACTTGCCTTTCACTGCACCTTGACTGACGGAATCTCCCATATCCACTCTGTTTGTACCTGCAGTAAAGGAAACAATAGAATGTTTCTCCTTTTTGCACACAGTCTGAGGCGGAGGTGTCAATATAGCTGTACAAAATTCAATATCATCAACTGGAGAATCTGTGTCTGGGTCTATAGAAGGTAAGGCATTGCAAGGTTGAACTTGCATAAGGGTCCTATGAGCTTTGGACTGATAAAATGTCAGCTCCTCATCACCTACCTGGAAAGTAAGGGTCTTTCCCCCGACATCAATTACCGCGCGAGCAGTAAATAAGAATGGTCGTCCTAATATAATAGGAGTGTAAGAATCTCCGGGTATGTCTAAGACCACAAAATCAACGGGAATAAAGAATCTTTCGATCTTTACAGGTATGTCCTCTAAGACACCTAGTGGCCGTGATATAGTACGGTCGGCCATCTGAACGGTCATGTTGGTACAGTGAAACTTGGTCAAACCCAATCTCTTAGCGAGAGACAATGGTAAGACACTTACGCTAGCTCCTAAGTCACATAGCGGATTATCTATTAAGTGGGTCGCTATATGGCATGGAATCGAAAAGCTACCAGGGTCAGATTGTTTAGGTGGTGTCTTATTCAGAACTAAGGCGGACCATATTTCAGTCAAAGCTCCATCGTTTCATAATCAGTAATATGCCTCTTACGCGTTAATATTTCTTTCATAAACTTCATGTAAGAGGGTACCTGGGTAAGCAGTTCGGCGAAAGGAACGTTGACATGAAGGCTCTTCAGGATATCAGCAAATTTCCCGAACTGTTGTTCGGCCTTCTTGTTCTGTAATCGCCTCGGAAAAGGAACCGTGATAGGAATTTCCAAACCCTTATTTATTTCTGTCAACGTCTCAACACGAACATCATCATTTTTACTCGATTGACCCCTTTTTCCTCCCGATCGAGTCTTTTCATCAGCAACATCCTTCGATCGAGGACTTTCCTCCACTCGATCGAAGTCTTCCTTTTCTGCACTACTACATCGAACAGCCATTTCACTCGATCGTGTAGTTTCCTCAGCATTTCATCTCGATCGACCACCTGAAATGAGTCGATCGAGGATTTTCTTCGGGTTCAGCATAGTTTCGTCCAATGACGACTAATCACGCTCAGCAACAGTAGGTTCCGGGTCTAATTTGTCTTCATTAGTTGACATTTTCGGTCCTTCGTAAGAAAGACCGCTCCTCAAATTTATCAGATTCACCGTCTCATGTTGGTTTTTATAAGGTTGAGATGGTAAATGACCCGGCTTCCTTGAAGATTGATTAATGGCGAGTTGAGCTATTTGAGACTCAAGTGACTTTTTAGACGCATCTTTCTGTTGGTCACTTTTCCGCAACTGAATTGTCAATGACTGAATCATTGACTTCAACTCTGCCATTTCACTTATAGCACTGGAGGAAGCACCTTGTTGCGGTTGTGAAAAGGATGGGGGCTTTTGAAAGCCTTTCTGAGCTTTATGGGGGGGGACATACGGTTGTTGCTGCTGCGGTGGAGGTGTAGGATTCAAAACATTCTGACTAGTCCATCTCAAATTAGGATGGACTCCACTCTAATTGTTATAGTAAGAGCCTCCTTGCCTATATTGCTGAAAGGTAAGAACCTGCTCCTACTCAGTTAGACAGTCAACAGCAGTGTGACCGTCATTACTACCGCACCTCTCATATGAAACAGTCTCTTGTCTAGTCAACAAGTGAACCGTCTGTTGATCTCCAACCTTCTGCAACTCCAGCTTATCAAAATGGGCATTCATGGCCTCCAGCTGAGCCACAACTGCACTATCAACAGAAGAAACTGTTCGAATACCTCCTCTTGGGTTCCCATATTCAGCACAATGGGTAGCCATCTCCTCTATAATTCCCCATCCCTTGTCATCATCATTATTCTTCTGGAATCGCCCATTTGATGAAGCGTCCAAAATAGCACGGTGGTCGTCATACAACCCATTATAAAACTGGTTGCATAAGAACCACTGATCGAAACCATGATGAGGAATAGACCGCACCAATTTCTTAAACCGGCACCATGCCTCCTACAAGTTTTCATCTGGTGTTTCCTTGAAACTTGTAATTTTTCCTCTCAGCCGATTAGTTCGTTGTGGAGGAAAATACCTTTTATAGAAAGCAAGAGCTAGAGTCTCCCAGTTAGTAATACCGGCTGCAGTTCGATCAAGAGCAGTGAGCCACTCTCGGGCTCCATCGGTCAAAGAAAAAGGAAATAGGACCTCCTTAATCTTGTCCTAAGTCACTCCCTTAGTAGCGGGAATGGTAGAGCAATAGTCTGTGAAAACCTCCATATGCTTCCGCGGATCCTCACCCGCTACACCACGGTATAGATTTTTTTCGACAAGGTTAATATAAGACGGCCGAATATCAAATGTACTCCCATCCTCAGTTGCAAGTTTAAAACCTTTAGGGATTGAGGCAGCTGTTGGCTCTGAATGACTCGCAATATTAGGCATCTTCACAGGACTAGTCGCAGAAATAGAATTGTCTTCTTTGAAAGACTAGTCTTCTGCAAATAAGAAATGTTCTAGCTCGGGTTCAAAAGTACTCAAGGCTTCCTTTTGAATCTTTCTCAACAGTCTTTGTCCATAACGAAAGGTCCGTTTTGGTTCAGGATCAGCAGGCACTAACTCTGACCTGTTAGACCTGGGCATAAACAACACTGGAGAAAATAAATAAGAACTGTCTCAAGGATTTAAAAATTCCCTGAGACTGAGAGAAAAACGAAAAAAACTGACAAATAGGCTAATTGCCTCCCCGGCAACGGCACAAAATTTGATACCGTCGTTTTAGTATCAAAAATAATTACCTAAGAGAACTAACTGAAGTTAGCGGAAGTAGGGTCGATCTACAAAGGGAGGCTAATGTATCTATCTGCTAATTACGTCTGTCTAGTAACAAATGGGGGGTTTTGATTGCTTTCTACACTAACAAAGGTTTAAGGCAAGAGAAACAAAGAAAAGAGCAATAAAGTAAGAATAAGCTAAGGATGTGATCAGATAAAGAGAGATATGTCAGGAACTCGGTTCACCATAGCAGTTCACTGACTCAGTCATAAATAGTTCAGACGATCTACTGTGAGAAGGGCAAGGGAAAGGTCCTTCCGGTCCGCTATCCACCCTAGATTACGACTAACTGAACTTTCGTCCTCATTAGGGTAGTCTACTGTTCATAACAAGTCTGTTCATTCCAATCTTCCGATCTAGGAGTGAATTTAACCATATTAAAGGGGTTTAGATGTGTGCACTCAACCAAACTTATTACAGTTATATTGCTATAAGACAATTCTCACTATCAATGGTGTAACCTATTCATGATTTCATCAGTTCTCTACCATGGCTGTAACACCCCCATACTCCGAGTGCCTTACCAGGACCACTCAGGTATGAAGACATCACCATCTCGGTTGCCCGAGGTATGATAATCAAATAGACAAAACGGAAACAACATTTATTATAAGTAATTTAATGAATAAGTACAATCCTCGAAACCAAACTGAAAGTACAATACATTATTCCAAACTATCTTTCTCAATCAAATGTAAATAAATACTAAACTACAAATGAAGACTCTATCGTCATGTCGTGGCCATCCCACTATCCCAAAGATCATCTCTATACCTATTCAATATCTGCTCACCATCCCCGAATGGATCACCGCAGTTTTACAAAACAACACCGGTCGTACTAATCACACAATCAATATAGATAACAATAATAAGACAAACAGACAATTTTGAATCACACACACACACACACCACCAACTCCCATCATCTCCATACTCGATCGTCCACTTTGGACCCACCCGCCATGGGGGGGACCGCAGCCGTTCCCACCTAAGCCCCGCTCATCGTACGAGCGATAACCCCGTCCATTAATGTGCACATCCCCTTCCGTGGCGGGTTCCACGAAGGGCGAAACTAGGGCGTGAAGTCACTCCCACAAGTGATCCCACTCAGCCGAGAACGCATCTCGAGAACCATCAACAGAAATCACAACCACAAACACAATACAATCATCATATCAAACAACTAACTACAAAGACATCACCAATATCCCATTATGGGACTAATACCGAGTAGGAAATCCTACCCGAAAGCACAACACGCAGACGGTATCTACAAAATGTCTCAAAACGCCTCTTCTACGAATTCTCCTCCTAACATATAACACATAAAGACTACCAATTACTTACTATTCACAAAACCCCAAATCCTAAATTAGGGTTTGACCAAACCTAGCAAAACATTATATAAATTATATTAAAAGCTTACCCTCGACGCAAGGAATCCAACGACACGAACTACGACACGAACCGACCGTCTCAACTCCGGAATTGTTAAGGATGCGATTAGGAAGATGATCGATCGCTTTCTCTCTTAAACAGGTTTTAGGTTTTGGTAAAAGTGAATTAAAACAACGACGATTATGTTTAAATACCTTAATCGCATAATTAACAAAACCCGCGAAAAACTCCCCGTAAACCGGACACTCGATCGAGTACCCAAGGTACTCGATCGAGTACCCCCCTACTCGATCGAGTGCCCCAGCTACTCGATCGAGTGCCCAACAGGTCAGAAACTATTTTGCTTCGCCACTTACCCTTACTCGACAGAGTAAGGCCTACTCGATAGAGTACCCCCAAGACTATAAATACGGAGTATTACAGTCTTCCCTCCTTAAAAGGAACTTCGTCCCCGAAGTTCAAACCACCACTAAACAAAGGTACTCCCATAAGCTTCCCGACTCGAAGGTCAAACAAAATTCAACGTAAAACATGATACTAACCCCAACCTATCCCGACAATCATACCGACACAACATATAAAAGGTGTATATAGAACTCTTAAAAACTCTCGCGATCATCTCCTACCCCCCTAAAAGAAACAAGGTTACGTCCCCGTAACCATACATACCTGATCAAAAAGGAAAGGGTAACGCTCTTTCATGATATCCTCTGCCTCCCATGTAGCTTCCTCAGTCTCGTGGTTAGACCAAAGGATCTTAAGCAGAACTGTCTCACCACTCCTGGTCTTTCTAACCTTTCGGTCTAGGATTTGCTTAGGCACCTCCAGATATGATAAAGACTCATCCAGCTCTAAGCTCTCTGCCTCCAACATATGTGACGGGTCACTCACATACTTCCACAGCTGCGATACATGAAACACATTATGCACTCTCTCCAACGCAGCCGTAAAAAGCCAAACGATAAGCCACTTCCCCAACTCGCTCTAAGATCTCATAAGGCCCTATAAACTTCTGACTTAGCTTGCCTTTCTTACCAAACCTCATAACCCCACGCATAGGAGACACTTTCAGAAGAACCTTGTCCCCAACCTGAAACTCTATGTCCCGACGATGTAGATCTGCATAACTCTTCTGTCGATCCTGGGCTGCTCTCATCCGTTCTCTGATCATCTTAATCTGTTCCACCATCTCATGTACCATCTCTGGTCCTAAAACCACTTTGCCTCAAAGACTATCGTCCCCAACAGATCGGACTCCTACATCTCCTCCCATACAAAGCCTCAAACGGTGCCATACCAATACGGTGTGATAGTTTGTTTGTTGTAAGAAAACTCTATCAAGTCCAACCTCTGCTCCCCGCTACCACCAAAATCCATCACACAAGCTCGCAACATATCCTCAAGAGTCTTGATTGTTCTCTCGATCTGCCTGTCATTGCGGGATGAAATGATGTACTCATCTTCAAAGTCGTTCCCAACGATTCTGCAACTCCTTCCAAAACCTTGATATAAACCTCGCATCTCTGTCGGACACTATGTCCTTAGGGACTCCATGTAACTTAAGCACGTTCTTTCGATAGGCCATAGCCAGTTGTGCCTTAGTCCATGTATCTTTCATTGGAACAAAGTGAGCTGACTTGGTCAGACGATCCACTACCACCCAAATCATATTGTTACCTTGTTGACTCTTTGGCAAACCCACAATGAAATCCATGGAAATGGATTCCCACTTCCACTCCGGCACCTCCAAAGACCGAACCTTACCTTGTGGTCTTCTCTGTTCCCCTTTAACTCTCTCGCATGTCAAACAACGGGACACAAACTCACTTGTCTCTTTCTTCATCCCTGGCCACCAAAACGTTTTCTTCAAATCTTTGTAAAGCTTGTCTCCACCCGGATGAACTGAATATGGTGTGCAATGCGCTTATGTCATGATTGTCTTTTTCAACTCCTCGTCATTAGGAACACACCACCTACCATCAAACCTCAAGCTACCATCTCGTATGAATGGAAAACCGACACCATCCCTTTCTCTACTCCACTCTCCACTCCACTATCTTAGGATCCAAAGCCTCGCTTATCTCGAATATCATCATAAAACTCCATGTGTCTTTGTCATATCACCCATAGCATCTCCTTTCGCATCATATGAATCCCAAAGCTCGCTACCTCATCCTCGCCTCATCAAAGATAGAGCCGTACACAAGGAATGTACACTCTTTCTACTCAAAGCATCGCAAAACAACATTGGCCTTCCCTTCATGGTAGATGATTTCCATGTCGTAATCACCAATCCGCTCCATCCACCTCCTCTGTCTCATGTTCAACTCCTTCTGCGTGAAGATGTACTTGAGACTCTTGTGATCAGAAAATACCTTAAAGATTGCTCCATAAAGGTAATGTCTCCAAATCTTGAGAGCAAACACCACTGCACCCAACTCCAGATCATGAGTAGGGTAGTTCTCCTCATAAGGCTTCAACTGCCTAGAAGCATAGGCAATCACTTTACCATTCTGCATCAACACACACCCCAACCCATTCTTCGAGGCATCTGTATAGACCTCGAAATTCTCGCTCCTTCAGTAATGCCAAGACAGGAGCTGTGGTCAAACGCTCCTTTAAGGTTTGGAACGCCGTCTCACAACTCTCATCCCAACGAAACCTGTTCTCTTTCCTCATCAACGCTGTCATCGGTCTAGCTATCTTGGAGAAATCTTTCACGAACCGTCTGTAGTATCCAAATAAACCCAAGAAACTCCTCACCTCAAAGAACATTCTTTGGTGCTTCCCACTTTGTCACTGCCTCAATCTTCGCCGGATCCACAGCTACCCCATCTTTAGAGATTACATGCCCCAGAAAGGCAACTTTCTCCAACCAGAACTCACACTTGGACAACTTAGCATACAACTCATGATCCCTCAAAGTCTGCAACACGATCCTCAGATGCTCCTCATGCTCCTCCTTAGTCTTAGAGTAGACCAAGATGTCATCGATAAACACTACTACAAACTGATCCAAGAACTGTCTGAAGATCCTATTCATCAAATCCATAAACACTGCCGGCGCATTAGACAACCCAAACGGCATCACCACATACTCATAATGGCCATACCTCGACGTGAAAGCTGTCTTCGGTATGTCCACATCTCTAATCTTCACCTGATGGTACCCCGACCTCAAATCAATCTTAGAAAAGACTGTTGCACCACTCAACTGATCAAACAGGTCATCTATCCTTGGCAAAGGATACTTGTTCTTTATCGTCACACGGTTCGACTCCGGTAATCTATGCACAACCTCAAACTCCCATCTTTCTTCTTCACGAAAAGAACGGTGCTCCCAAAGGCGATACACTTGGTCTAATGTACCCCTTCTCTATCAAATCATCCAACTGTCTCCTAAGTTCCTCCATCTCCTTAGGACCCATACGGTACGGTGCCTTAGAGATTGGCCCCGTCCCTGGCTTCAACTCAACGGTGAAATCTATCTCCCTCTTCGGTGGCAACCCCGGAATCTCCTCTGGAAAAACATCTGCAAACTCTCCCACCACTGGTATCTCATCAACTGTCGGGCTCTCTATCCGGTCATCTCTCACATGGCACAGGATCAAAGGACATCCCTTCCTCAGATACGACTTCAAAGTGACAAATTTGCAATCAACTTAACTTTGGGTTTGACTAGAAACCCACGATAAGACACACTGACGCCCTTAGGACCTCTAAGGGACACTCTCTTTTGATGACAGTCTATCTTAGCCTTATACTTTCCTAACCAATCCATCCCAACTATCATCTCAAAACCATTAAAAGGAAACTCTAGCAAGTCTACAGGGAAATCGACTTGCCCAACTATCAAAGATACATCTCTAAACAACCTCCCACACGATACAGACTCACCCAAGGTATGAAAACTTGCTCCCTAACGACTCATATACTCTCAAACCCAATCGTTTTTACATGACTCGAAGACACAAACAACCGAGAAGCCCCAAATCAAACAAAACAAACGTAGGAATACCATTAACAAGGAATGTACCGGTGATAACGTGCGCATCCTCCTCACCGCCTTCTTGTCCATCATGAACAACTTGCCATCGGTCTTCGCCCACCTCCCGGACAAGATTAGTAGGCGATGCGGTCGGCTTAGCACCCGACCCTTGATTGTTGTTGTTGTTCATCGGTGTCTTCGATAAGAATTACCGCCATTGCGGTTGCCTCCACTCGGTAGCTCGACCTCCCGGTTTGGCCATGATCCACCGGTGTCATTGCTCGCAAAGCTCACGCAGTCTCTCGAAAGGATCCCCGTGCACTTGTGCACTCATGTCTCTTGTGGCCTACGCCACCACAACCAAAGCAGTCACTCCCCGCCTATTGCTCACACTCCCACGACCTCGCCCAAAGGAAGTTCCAAAGACTAAACCCGGACCCGGAAGAAAATCCCTTAGATTGATTGTGGTTGCCTTTCTTGAAATTAGATTGCCACCACCCTCGCTCTCGGACTTCCTCTTCTCTCCACCGACCTCTCCCGAGCCATCTCCACTAGTCTCTCGGCTCTCCCAACCCTCTCATATGCTTCCTTCACATCAGTAAGGACTCCCACGGGTAACTTATCCATAATTTTCGTGGTTAGCCCTCTCTCAAACCTCAAAGCCAGATTCTCCTCACTCAAACCCATATCCTCAGCATATCTGGATTTCTCATTGAACTGCCTGTAGTACTCGACCACGGACATCTCACCGTCATCTTAAACTTGTCGAACTCCTCTCTCAACTTACTTCTCACATGTTCTGTACGAACTCCTTCCTCACCCCTACGAAACTCCTCCCAATGTATAGCAGGTAACCCCCTCGGTTGGTATATATCTCCTTGGCACTCACTTTCACCGAATCCCACCATTTGCCACCGCCTCCCTCGGATAGAATGCACTGATCCACTCTCATCTCATCAGGACAGCGAACTAAATCTAGTATGTTCTCCATCTCCCTCAGCCAACTATCAAGATGGTTAGGCTCCTCAACTCCCTTGTACTCCTTCGGGTTAAACCTCGCAATATAGAGGCTGACTTTAGCATGGTCAACCTCCTTCTCCTTACTCTTATCCTTGTCCTCATTCACTCTCTTGGGTCTCGATGGAGCGTCCCGGTGTTCCAACATCTTAACGATGTCATCCGTAGTCATAAGCTCAGCTCTCGCGTACAAAGCATTTCTCTTGGGCGGCATCTTGAAGCTATATAAGAAAGGGATAAACATAAACACGCGTACTAACCTCAAAACACGAAAACGCGCTGCCCAGAACCTACTCGATCGAGTATCCAAACCCACTCGATCGAGTAACGGGCTACTCGATCGAGTGCCCCCATGTACTCGATCGAGTACCCAAACTTCGAACCAAACGGACCTTCTGATCTCTAACCCACTCGATCGAGTATCTAGGCTACTCGATCGAGTGACTTCACTCGATCGAGTACCCCTAGTTACTCGATCGAGTGCCCCAAAACTCGATTCTGGACTCAAAATCGCCAAAAACCTACCCGATCGAGTCAGCCTCACTCGATCAAGTACCACCAATACGTAAGAGCTACCCGCATATTACGTCGTATACTAACATGCTAACTTTATAAATCACATTATATCATAACAATCATGCTATTAATTGCCACGTTGTAAAACATTCCATCATGCTATCATTTCATCAACAATGTCTATATATATAACATTACTTTTCTTTCATCTCATCAACTTCCAATTCGAACATCCAACCATCCACATTCCATCACATTGTTACGCAAGTTACTAAGCACACACATGACTCAACACACATTTCCTCCAGGTGACCGGTTCAAAGTTGTAGGGCGATCCCCGCGACTTTAGGACGTCTCCCAAGCCTTTGCACTAGCTCCTACAACTTTTACCCCGGGTTCATTTTAATTGACTCCTTATGTTCATTAAGTTCATTGGTTACAAGTTTCAGGATCGTCGCTCTGATACCATTTGTAACACCCCCATACTCCGAGTGCCTTACCAGGACCACTCAGGTATGAAGACATCACCATCTCGGTTGCCCGAGGTATGATAATCAAATAGACAAAACGGAAACAACATTTATTATAAGTAATTTAATGAATAAGTACAATCCTCGAAACCAAACTGAAAGTACAATACATTATTCCAAACTATCTGTTCTCAACTGAAATGTAAATAAATACTAAACTACAGCGGAAGACTCTATTGTCATGTCGTGGCCATCCCAGCTATCCCAAAGATCATCTCTATACTGTTCAATATCTGCTCACCATCCCCGAATGGATCACCGCAGTTTTACAAAACAACACCGGGTCGATACTAATCACACAATCAATATAGATAACAATAATAAGACAAACAGACAAATTGAATCACACACACACACATACACCACCAACTCCCATCATCTCCATACTCGATCGTCCCACTGGACCCATTACCGCCAAATGGGGGACCGCAACCGTTCCCACCTAAGCCCCGCTCATCGTACGAGCGATAACCCCGTCCATTAATGTGCACATCCCCTTCCGTGGCGGGTTCCACGAAGGGCGAAACTAGGGCGTGAAGTCACTCCCGCAAGTGACCCCACTCGGTAGAAACGCATCTCGAGAACCATCAACAACAATCACAACCACAAACACAATACAATCATCATATCAAACAACTAACTACAGCACATCACCAATATCCCATTATGGGACTAATACTGAGTAGGAAATCCTACCTGGAAAGCACAACACGCAGACGGTATCTACAGCTGTCTCAAAACGCCTCTTCTACGAATTCTCCTCCTAACATATAACACATAAAGACTACCAATTACTTACTATTCACAAAACCCCAAATCCTAAATTAGGGTTTGACCAAACCTAGCAAAACATTATATAAATTATATTAAAAGCTTACCCTCGACGCAAGGAATCCAACGACACGAACTACGACACGAACCGACCGTCTCGAACTCCGGAATTGTTAAGGATGCGATTAGGAAGATGATCGATCGCTTTCTCTCTTAAACAAGTTTTAGGTTTTGGTAAAAGTGAATTAAAACAACGACGATTATGTTTAAATACCCTAATCGCATAATTAACAAAACCCGCGAAAAACTCCCCGTAAACCGGACACTCGATCGAGTACCCAAGGTACTCGATCGAGTACCCCCCTACTCGATCGAGTGCCCCAGCTACTCGATCGAGTGCCCAACAGGTCAGAAACTATTTTGCTTCGCCACTTACCCTTACTCGACAGAGTAAGGCCTACTCGATAGAGTACCCCCAAGACTATAAATACGGAGTATTACAATGGCTCCCATAATCCTAACATGAGGGGGTTTAGCTACTCATGCTATCGGAGTTAATAACAATAACAATAAATACGCTAAGGAAAGGCATGATAAAAAGACAATGATAAAGCATAAACTAATCAAAACAATAAAACAAGAGATCAATAATTAAGAGCAACAAAGGATTAAATTGAGATTAAAGAGAAGGGAGAGATTACAAAGTTCTAATCCGGAGTTAAAGAGGCAAGCAAGAGTTCCAGCAGTAATTAAGAGTAAAGCAAGTATGATAGGATGTGATTCGGATGTCCATTAAACTAATGCCGACTTCCTTTATATAGGGAAGCGTTTATTAACAAAAATAAACCTAACACGGAACAAAAATCCCGAGTAAATAAATAAACCACTCGATCGAGGCATTTAATTCCTCTCGATCGAGTGATTCCTCAGCCATTCTCCTCGATCGAGCAAATAGGGCTCTCTATCGAACACCTCCAATATAGCACACCTCGATCGAGTACAGGAGGGACTCGATCGAACTCCAACTACTGCCAAATCTACTCGATCGACCACAAAAGACCTCGATCGAGTAACTTGCTACTGAAATCAGCTTTGAACTCGTTTTATTAGCTTCTAAGGACCTCCTTCACGCTTCCCGAGGCACGGCATTCTGCTTTAAATCTTCATCTCCTCAAAATTCATGCTAAGAGGAGCGAATAAGGCACGGTTCTACTACTTTAAAGTCCATTCCTGCAAATGAGACAAAACGAACCAAAGTAGCCAATTCGGGGCATTTTGCAATACAAAATAATGAAAATGACATAGAAATACGTGCAATAAGAGGCTAAAAAGACTATATGAATTGCACGTATCATCATTATTCATTAAATAAATTACACATGATAATTTACATTGTAATTCATAATTACATGTATGTAAAATAGGTCATCTTTAACCTAGTTAATATAATCTACAACATTTTATAATTATAACTAACTAATAATTCTTTTCTCAAATGTTTCATAAACAATAATCAATTTTAGTAATATAACATTCTAATTACTAATTTGAATCTTATTTAATCATATTACGATAAAATATAATATTCTCTCTTATATATCAATTTGTTCAGTTTAGGATTTAATCAATTTGTATCGTCATACAATCGATTAACTTTACAATTGAGGGAATCATCCTTTAGGTGTGACCTTAAGGGATCAACTGATCACCACCGTTAAACGACAGTAATGTCAAACTCAAGTCAACTAATCATTACCGATTAATGTTGATCAGTTGACATATATAAATGAATCAACCCTTACGTATTCTTATCATGAGTTTCAATAATGTGATCGCACCATTGTTGAGGACACATACTCCAACAAAAACATCAACTTGAGTCTTCACCAAAGCCATCTCAGTCGATCGACTAACAAGTTTAGTCGATCGACAAGACGTCAGCCGATCGACTAACAAAGACAGTCGATCGACTAAACTGATAAATTTGATCCTCGCAAAAGTCATCTTAGTCGATCGACTAACAAGTTCAGTCGATCGATTAAATTGTCTAAACTGATCTTCAATGGATGTCACTTCCTTTACTCTAACCCACTCTGTAACACCCCCATACTCCAAGTGCCTTGCCGGGACCACTTAAGGCATGGGAATGATAGCATCTCGGTTTCCCGAGGCAATGTATATCAAATAGACAATAACGAAACGTACTTTAATAAATAAATTTAAAGTGATACATGTCCAAACCAAAATTGTTAAAAGGAAATACAACTGTTCCAAAATGTTAACTCAAATAAAGTAAATAAATGTTTAAAACACAGCAGAACAATTCTAGACATCTCGTGGTGACTCAACCCATCTATCCCATGCACTTCCATCTCATACCTGCTCAATAACTGCTCACCACTCTCGAATGGGTCACCACAGTTTTCAAAACATTTAAACGGGGTCAGTTACTGATTACACACAAAAACAATACAACAGAAACAATACACGATTATCCAATCTCCATCATAACTCCACACACCTGACTACACACTAAAGTGTGTAGTCCTGTCAGATACTCATCGCAACAAGTATTCAACACTGCCAGTGGGGGACCACAGCCGTTCTCACCTAAGCCCCACTCATCTCAACCGAGCGACAACCCATGTTCCTTAATGTGCACATCCCCTCCTGTGGCGGGTTCCACAGAGGGCGAATCAAGGGCGTAAAGCCACTCCCGCAAGTGACTCCACTCAGCCGAGGACGCACCTCGAGAAATACAGACAAACAATTACAACCAACCACATTATACAACAACAATTACCAATCACCAATTTCATCACGAAATGAATCAGCAGCAATAAACAACCATCAACAACACTATATCATCAATAACCGAGTAGGGAAAACCTACTGGAAAGGCAACCATCAAGATGGTCACAATCAGCTAATCAAAACCGTTCTTTAATGCAATAACCACCTATAATCACACAATCATACAATCACTATCTAATACGCATCATACTCCCAAAAACCCCCAAAATACCCAATTAGGGTTTCAACCAAACTCAATGAAACGACATAAAAACTGTACAAGGATCTTACCCACAATGTGACGGTCTCAACGGCGTAAAGAACTCAACGATCCGACGACACTAGCCTTTAGGATTTGATAGCAATATGAGAAGGGAAAGCTACGTAACTTGTGTTCTCTTGTGAAAAGTTTAGAATGAAGTAAGAGTGAAAAAGAAATGACTAAATTTGTTTTTTATAATCTTCTCGCGTTGCTATCAAGCACCGGCAAATAACCCGTGAAAAGTAACATACTCGATCGAGTAAGTAACTTACTCGATCGAGTGACCCTTACTCGATCGAGTCCCTAACTTACTCGATCGAGTACCCATCAGCAGAACACTGTTTCGTAAACCAAACATACTTACTCGACAGAGTAAGCCCCAATCTATAGAGTACCCAAAGACATAGAAAACCGTAGTATTAAAATCTTCCCTACTTAAAAAGAATTTCGTCCCCGAAGTTCAACCCATAATCAAAAACAAACATACCTACTCGATCATGACGCAACAACGCAACAAAGACTCAAAACAAAACCTCAACCACAACTCATACCGACTCATATCGTATCCACCACACTATAGTCCACCAACGCCGCTAGCTTCTAAATACCATCCACCAACGCCGCTAGCTTCGTCTCACTAACATATTATCCACTAGAAAAATCCATTATCAAGACACTCATAAACATCAAATGGAATGTTACATTCTACCACCCTTAAAAGAACCTCGTCCTCGAAGTTTACTCACACCCATAACTTAACATGATACTAATTCCCAACACTCTATACTCACTGTCTCAATAAAAGATTATGAACCATCTGCATCTTCCAGATCAGTACAACACATGTTCCACACATCACTTGCAATTACTATGTCCACCACTGCCTCATCTAAAACAAGGTCAAAAGTACTGTAACAACCTCTCACAATTATGTCCCATTAACAGAATATTACTATATCACGACAACAACTGAAGCATAACCAACTCTCTTTCATATCATACTCTACCCTCACTCCCAAGCCGAAACTGGTAAGAAACACCAATAAACAAAACAACCGTTGATCTGTCCAAACAGAAACTTGCAGGAAACAGCAGTAAACAAAACAAGAATTTATATAACTGGTATAAACTTTCGAAAACTCGTCTCATAAGTATCCCGTTTACTCCACCATAACCGATGACGGCATCGCAACACCGCCACCAACAGCTGCACCGCAGCGCGAAATTACCCGCTTCACAACACGAAGTACCGTGCCCAGATCACCACCCGAGGCACTACCACTACATCGATAGTCATTGCAACTTATACAATCTCATAAACACTGACTCGGTATAACTTCCTGGATAATAAAACTACTTAAAACCGCTTTACTAGATCACAACGCAACATATTACACAGAATAAACAGATAAGAACCTCATGAATATCATCCATACCTTTTCACGGAATAAGCATATATCATGAATACACATACATGTATAACTAGCCATGCCAGGTCACTCAAATTATTACTTTTTGAATATCATTCCATTAGGTTATCGTAACCAACATATATTACAGAACATTCAGATAACAACTTTATAACTATCACACCATACCACTTCTCGTGAGGTCATAACCTCACACAAACGTTTATACACATCATAGACCCGTAATCACATCCAACTAGTCAATCCTGATCACGTAAGTTACCACTTGATAAAGGTTATCTCTCACCCGAGCTTAACTCGCATGCCCTTCATAACACATTCTCTCATCCGCATAACTATCACCTCCTGACAAATGTAACCATACCATTAATACTCAACTACTAGCAATTGTCTCCTATAACTACATCTTATACTCCCTCACAAGTCACAACCGTACATATTAATCCGGCCTCTACAAAATCAACCTCTTTAGAATTTCTATGTTTCTTATCTATCATCACTTTTAACCACTAGTGACAACACCACAACACCACCACTGCTCGTATAACAAATCTCTTACACTCACCTCTAAATATAACAGTTCATTTGTTATCTTTGGTTAACATTGCAAATAACGAACATCAAATCCACCAACAAAATTTACCTCAACATTCTTCCCAATACTATCCTTAATTGTATCATCATCTAACTCTCCACCAAAATCTCATATCGTGCAGATACTCTACCAACTTCTTACTCCCTTAATTCCTCGAAAATCATGACTAACATGTTGTCCTGAAACTCCTATATAACCATTAAGTGTCATCCTCATGATAGTATCATACATCTCGACGATTCCTTACTTCCATATCACATAACTCCGGTCAACATTCTTCTACTTTACTCCCCTCATTCTTTTATTTTTACACTCGACAAAATTAATTAACAATTTAACTCCTTATTCCTTCTACCTAACTCTTTAGTGCTCCGGTTACCTTCTCATTGGTCCAAAACTCAAATCCCTTTATTTCATATCAGTACCATCTCACTCTTTCTTACCATGATTCTTCTCTCATCTTGCTATCACTCACACTTATCACCAATCAGTCCAAACCATCTCACTTTTTTTTTAGAAACCAAAACTCATTTCATACGGTTAATTGCCCAAGGAAATCACACATTAGTTTTACCTCTTGATAATACAAATTCCCAAACTCGGCCACTACCTACACATCGCGGCATAACTCGATCTCACTATACACCTTCGTTTCCATACCTCTATAACGACCTTCCATCAGTTATAACCTTAACCAACACAATCCTAACCATCTCCCTTCATAAATCCTCACGCATCCAAATTTGCCACTATTTGCATCCCTCATTTCAATCTTTTCATTCTCACGTGCCATAAACTTACATCGCCCCCTTACTCATATTCACTTTCTTTTAAATTACTCAAACCGCGGCTATATCACTCCCCACATCTCATAAAATATGCTCCCTGCCTCCATAAGCTCATCAATCTCCCTTTCCTTTTTCCACTATCCATCACAACCACATATAACTCATGTCCTCCCCACCGAACTCATATCCATCATAAGGTGTTACTCATTACATCATAAGATCTGGTAACTTACGCATCAGAACCAACATATACGTAAAACAAGGCATAAAGAAGCAAAAGAACACCTTTAAATTAAACTTGATATGCGACGAGGTAAAAAGGTAATCATATGACCCAAAACAGGGGTCACTAGATCGAATACAGCCTACTCGATCGAGTTGGTGAAGGTCAGAAGCACGTTTAAGAAATTATCAGGGCTACTCGATCAAGTAAGGGTTACTCGATCGAGTAACAAGAGGTGAACTCGATCGAGTAAGGGCCACTCGATCGAGTACCCTACGCAGTTCTCAGCACTGTCTAATTTTCATAAAACGGTCATATCTCACTCGTTTCTTAGTCATTTTGGGCGTGTGACCTATCGTTAGAATCTTAAAAGAACAACCTATCATCTCCAATTAGAATCACAACAATATCCCTTATACATATCAAGTTATAAAAGTTTAAAAACAACTTCTCTATAATCGGACAATATAACTATTTGATTTTTACTTCCAAACAACTTAAATAACAACAAAGTAAACAAAAACAACTCAATGCGCATAAAACCAGTATCCCTAACCACATGTTACTATCTTCAAAAGCCAAGCAACAACATCCATCATGCACATATATTATTCAACTTGTTAATCATGTATTACCCACATGCTGTTATTCTATAATTTTACGTAAGAAAAATAACATAATATATAACATGAAATTCTCCATTCATATATTACTAGCATAACAACATTATAAAAATTCACTTCCGTCATATAACCATGCTTGAATAATGAAATCATTATAACAACATTGCTTTACCTTTTCCACCGAATCATCCATCATACACTTTATCCAACTATGCATATGAAATAACAGTAAACAAGTAGCTTAACGACGAATCATATTACCATATACGATTACTTTCTTCCTTTCCACCAAATCCTCCATTCAACCACATACCATTCATCCAATAAATTCATATATACATATTCATCCAACATATGCAATTGAACATTAGTAAATACATAGCGATCTCATAACACCCCATAGTGACCGGTTTAAAGTTGTAGGGCGACTTCGCAAATTTAGGACGTCTCCCAAGTCTTTGCATTAGCTCCTAACAACTCGTACCCGGGTTCATCTTAATTTAACTCTCTATATTCATTGGGCTCATCAGTTACAGGTTCCAAAATCGTCGCTCTGATACCACTTTGTAATACCCCCATACACCAAGTGCCTTACCAGGACCACTTAAGCCATGGGAATGCTACCATCTCGGTTTCCCGAGGCAATGTATATCAGATAGACAATAACGAAACGTACTTTAATAAATAAATTTAAAGTGATACATGTCCAAACCAAAACTATTAAAAAGAAATACAACTGTTCCAAAATGCTAACTCAAATAAAGTAAATAAATGTTCAAAAAAAAGCGGAAGACTTCTAGACATCTCGTGGTGACTCAACCCAGCTATCCCATGCGCTTCCATCTCATACCTGCTCAATAACTGCTCACCACCGCCGAATGGATGACCATAGTTTTCAAAACATTTAAACGGAGTAACTTACTGATTACACACAAAAACAATACACAATTATCCAATCTCCATCATAACTCCACAAACATGACTACACACTTTAGTGTGTAGTCCTGCCAGAATACTCATCGCAACAAGTATTCCACACCGCCAGTGGGAGACCGCAGTCGTTCCCACCTAAGCCCCGCTTATCTCATCCGAGCGATAACCCATGTTATTTAATGTGCACTTCCCCTCCTGTGGCGGGTTCCACATAGGGCGAATCAAGGGCGTAAAGCCACTCCCGCAAGTGACTCCACTCAGCCGAGGACGCACCTCGAGAACCACAGACAAACAATCACAACCAACCACATTGTACAACAAAAATTACCAATCACCAATTCCATCACGATATGAATCAACAGCAATAAACAACCATCATCAACAATATATAATCAATAACCGAGTAGGGAAACCCTACCTGGAAAGGCAAACATCAAGATCGTCATAATCAGCTAATCAAAACCGTTCTTCAATGCAATCACCTCCTATAATCACACAATCATACAATCACTATCTAATACACATCATACACCCAAAAACCCCCAAAATACCTAATTAGGGTTTCAACCAAACTCAATGAAACGACATAAAAATTGTACAAGGATCTTACCCACAATACGACGGTCTCAATGGCATAAAGAACTCAACGATCCGACGACTCTAGCCGTTAGGATTTGATAGCAATGTGAGAAGAGAAAGCTACGTAACTTGTGTTCTCTTGTGAAATGTTTAGAATGAATTAAGAGTGAAAAAGAAATGCCGAAATATGTTTTTATAATCTTTTCGCGTTGCTATCAAGCCCCGGCAAATAACCCGTAAAAAGTAACTTACTCAATCGAGTAAGTAACTTACTCTATCGAGTGACCCTTACTCGATCGAGTCCCCAACTTACTCGATCGAGTACCCATCAGCAGAACACTGTTTCGTAAACCAAACATACTTACTCGACAGAATAAGCCTCACTCGATAGAGTACCCAAAGACGTAGAAAACCGTAGTATTACACTCTCCTCGTCGCAATCACGCATCCCGAGGTAGTCATTCCCGAGCTAATCCTCACTAACATCATGATTGCAGCTTTAGTGACGGGTTTCGGCTCGTTTGCTAACACTTGGGCCCGCAACCTGCAAAGATTACACAATAACCCAAAGTAGCCAATTCATGGGAGAATAGTAGCTAATCGCTACACAATATGCATAGAAATGCGTGTAAAGTATTAGAATAAATGCATATATAAGGCACGGATCAAATTACAACAACCAAATTCTTAAGTCCACCTTAATGCTACAACAGAACGCATTACGCTTACCAAAAATAACTAAGACAACCAAATAAAAAAAAATGTAGTGTAATATGACATCCAACCCCACGTAAAAATAAGGTTACGTCCGCGTAACCTCAAAGGCTATCCAACACTCACCAAGATCCTCAAGACTTCTTTCCATGATATAACTTGAATTCATTAAATCCTCTTGACACCTCATGCTCAATAACCCTTACAAACCACTATACTCCAAATGCTGTCATACCAATAATCCTTATATCAACCACACACCTAGGCCATAACAAAGCCAATAAAATCTCTCATGCTTACATTCATGCCTTGCATCACCATTTCAACATTGCCCCCTAAGTCCTTTACCTACTTTTGTCAATTTTAATCATAACCTTATCCATACCTTACCAACTCATATCACCTTATCCCCTTAAATTCCATAAGTAAACACCTAAAAAAACAAACTAACCACCAATGAGCATAAACCCTAAAGTTGTCTCTTAACAATCCAAATTTCTAAGCACACCATCCATCTAAAATTCCATACCTTGGCATAAAACAAATTAAGTTCATTAAGTAAAATTCCCTTCCATCCTATTATAACATATCCCACTCACGAACTTTTAACTCGTTTAAATTCCTCACCTCTACCACGTAACATTAAATTGATATTATTGCTAAATAACAATAACTAAACATGGTTTCGGGGCAACACATTCCGCATATCACTAGACATGAAAATTTCTAATTCACTTAACATGCTCATCCTCACATTTAAAACATCCAATTTACTATATTAAACATATTCTTACTCATAGGTAAATCCATCTGATAAATAAATTCATGATATAGTTCATATGATTTTCCAATCGTAAAAAAATTATAGACCACAATTAACCACATCACACGGCCCTAGGACAATTTCACTGTCATCACAATGTATTTACCTCAATCCCGCATCCTGCAGGAAGGTTAGAAATTTCTAACTTAAACAACTATTGACCCTTACAGAAATTCAACCTCCTATCTAACTACCCCACTCTCTTTTATCCTTTCCTGAGGTGACCGGTTTAAAACTGAGAGGGCCATGGTAGGAATTAAGGCGCGTATATTAACCGCACTAAGAGGGGCACCTTACAGTTTCTACCCAGGGTTCATTTTATTAGACACACCCTAAATTCAATGGGTTCATTGGTTAGGCCTGAGGATCATTCGGTCTGATACCACTTTGTAACACCCACATTTACTCAGGAGCCTTTAGCTAGGCCTCCCAAGTAAATAGGACTCTTACCATCTCGGTTTTCCGAGGCAGTAAATAACAAAGATAACAAACCCAAGTACTTTATATAAAATAATCATTAAAGGGCTTATTACAATTGTCAAACTGATTTAAATTAAACTATAATAATACAATTTCTTACGCATCGGAAATAAATAAAATTACATAAATAATGTTAAGTCAAACTAAAGTGATCTAGACAACAGCTACATTCAAGGTCTTGGTCACGTCCCAATGCTCCTAAGTCCAACTAACTCAAAACCTGTCAGGTAATCTGCTCCCCAATAATTGGTTCGTCACAGGTGTTTACAGAATACACGGTCAACCAAATGGTTGAGTAGAAAACTAAATAATGAATAAGAATAAAGCAACCTTCAATAACACTGCTAAATAAATAAATTCCACAATCACCATTCCGTCCACCTCACACCACAACACACTGCCACTTCCAGACACACAGTCATACTCCACTTCTAGACACACAGTCATACTCCACTTCTATACACACAATCATACTTCACTTCTAGACACACAGTCATATTCCAGGACACATAGTCCAATGGACATACAG
This sequence comes from Silene latifolia, assembly GCF_048544455.1. Taxonomy (NCBI): domain Eukaryota; kingdom Viridiplantae; phylum Streptophyta; class Magnoliopsida; order Caryophyllales; family Caryophyllaceae; genus Silene; species Silene latifolia. The sequence continues at coordinate 249,495,445 of NC_133538.1, read as the reverse complement.
TCCCGCCTCAGACACACAGTCTGGATACACAGCCACTGGACACACAGTCCCGCCTCAGGTCCACGACCCTTCCACACCCCCCTGCCTGGTCCAACAAAACTCATCTCCCAACTCCAACAACAATAGAATCCAACAAGACAATAATAATTCCACAATATATAAGAACTCGTAATAAGAATACAACTTTAAGATAAAGAATTCCGCCAGAATAAATCAATTAATCCATTATCATATATTATGTCAAAAATATCATCCACATCCAAACCATTTAATCCAATATGCCAAGCAAGGAATAAGACAATAAGAATAATATTCGATTGAGTAGTTTCCTACCTTTTCGCAATTCTCCAATAATATAAACAATTAAAGATCATGTAGAAGTGGTCCTCAATGAATTATCCACCTAAGCATCATATAATATGCATACAATTACTAATCTATCAATATAATAACGATTAAGACAAGAATATACCCTAAAATCACCCTAAACCCGCACGGTCAAACCCTTAGTCAACGTGGTCAACGTCTGGTCAACGGCG